>NW_017728886.1:83654890-83804594 GCF_001723895.1 Crocodylus porosus
CTCTGCTGCAGAGCTCCTGCACCTCAGGCTGCCAGAAGGGAACTGCCTCTGGCCTCAGCCTGGTTGCTTATAAAGGCCAGGCCCTGCCCCCTTCTAGCCAGCTGACCCACATTAGTTGCCCCGGCAACCCTCACCTGTGCTGCCCTGTTGATTGGCAGCTGTCCTTGTTACTATTACTAGTAGCGAGCACCCTAGTGTTCTGCTACAATCACTGGCTCAGTAAATTAGATTTCCAGAATAAGGAAAACGATATGCATTGTTTCCATAATGTTTTCAGGTTGTTGTCATACTGACGCACATATTTTGGACCAAATTGTGGGTACTTGCTTGACCTGACTCCTAATGATGACCTCATTCAGTCAATGACCTCATTTATAACTTGCCGAATCAAGGAGTCCTTGCTTAGTTTCCACTTTGTCCTCATTCAGTTGGTAGACTGAATGAGGTCAAAGTGGAAATTAAGCAAGGACTCCTTGATTCGGCAAGTTATAGATTAGCTGGTATTCTCCCCTTCTGTAGAAATAATTAATCCCAGTCGTGGTGATTATTGTGGCCAAGTTAGCCAGCCTCCTTCTCCTTTTCCTAGAAACTGATGGTTGACTTTGTGGTACTAAAGATATTACTTGGTATGGTTGATGTTTTACTGTTGCCCATACCCAGCTTTAGCTTCTGTTACGGAATTGAATTGACAAGATCCATATAGTTTGTTTAGAAAAAAATGAAAACATTTGATTTCCAGTACTTGGAGACCTCTAAGACGATCCTTAAATTTCATGTGGTCTGGAGTAGGCCAGATAATTACTAGCAAATTGTTAGAATTTCTTACGACAGCTCCTTACATGAAATGCAACTCGAACCATGTTGTTGTGTCACAAAAAATTATTTGGTCATTGTTCTACTGACTTATCAGTGTGGTGGGGACAACTTCATACTTTCTCACATTGAGCCTTTGTTTACCTTTCAGGTATGCCATCCATAACTCGGGCATCAGTTTTGCAGTTAAAAAGGTGTGTAAAAAGTTTTGTAATTTTATGTACTTATAAAGAGAAAGCCTGACCTTATATTATTATTAATAATAGGAAATAGTCAGTGAAGTCTTTCGTACAAAAAAACCGAACTTCACATATTGCAGGGTATTTTCATGCATTCTCGACATGCTATATGTGAAAAATTACCTGTCACTTCAGTCTTGTAGTTTGCCCAGACTGTCTCATGTTCCTCTATTTTGCCACCACTCATTTACATGTAGTTTACACTTGGAAGTTTTATGCTTATAATAGCAGCATGCTTCTAATATAAAATTAGTTTATAGCGTAAAATATGTTGAACCACTGAAATAAATGATAGAGGCAAAAATGCTGCACTAGTCCTTTTGCTGTCGTAGAAAAGTTGCCAGAAGGCATGCCCCTAACCACACTAACTATGCTGGCAAAACGTCTAGTGTTGATGTATCCTTGCTGCTTAAATATGTATAGATTCTTGAAGAAGAAAAAAATAGATGAAACAAAAATTCAGTTTAAAAAAACATACATTTTTCCCAAAGAGCATAAAAGATCTTTCTAGTTATTGTTACTTAATGAATTTAAGTGGTAAGGCACAATCATAAACATTGATTCTGATTATCTGTTTCCTTCTGTTTTAGCAAGGTGATACAGTGGCAGATGTTAGAACCCTGTCAAATGCTACAACCGTGGACAATATTCGGTCTGTCTTTGGAAATGCTGTTAGCCGGTATGTTAACCATAAAAATATATGTGTATGTTTGAAATGTTATAACCTGGTTGTTTGTTTTGAGAGATGAAGTCTCTGTGATGCTCAGGGGTGCTATTTTGTCATTTTCCTGTGCAAAATTAATGAAGTTGTTGAATCAGCTCAATATACCAGTTAAAATAAAATCACTCATTGTCTTCCAAATTACCCATGAGGACTTCAACGGTAAAGAAGTTAATTCAACTTTATGGTAGACTTCCTGAAAGTTCTCTGAGAGTGAGGAAGAGAATGGTGTTCACAATATACTGTCCCCAACCCCACAGAAGTTCTGTCATTTGTCAGAGACAGGGAAGGCATTTGTCAGATAAGGTGTCTTTCCCCAACACTTAGAAAGGAAGCTGTCCACAAATTAAGAGAATTTTAATTTTCTACATCCTGATTAGGAAGTCCTGACTCCCTTTTATGCTGGTGTCATTTTTAATATTTCCTCCCTTGAACCTCATTTACTGGATTTCTTAGTTTCCTGGAAATGTGCTTTCCTGAAATCTGTCTTCCTTTGTACGGTTATCATGAATTTGCACCTAGTGTTATTAAATAAATCCACAAAAAAAGAGGTTTAGAAACATACCCTTCCCTAGAAAAGCTTATTTGCAGTTGTAGGAAGAATCTCCTCTCATAAGTTTAACTTGAGAGAATTCATAGAACAGGTTTCCAGAATCCTTTGCTGCCAATTCTTTTGGACCGTTGCCACTGATAGAAAGGTAAGTTTGATTCTGCTAATAAAATTGGAATTACAGCTAAGGAACGCACAACACACTTCAAATATTTCTAGCAGAAGCAGAAAACAATGAGACATTAATGTTCAAGGATACATTGTTCAGTACAGTTTCTATTTCCTATTATGGGGTTATGTATTCTCTAGGAGTACAAACGATTGTGACTTTATTCTTTTCATACATGTTTCTCAGCTTCATGAAACCGATGGTCCTATTCACATAACCTAATGTAGAAAAAGGCATGTAGGCCCCAAAATGTTGACTGTTAAATCTAAGTTAGTTCTAAATGAGAACTACATTTATATCATGATTCTTCTAGGATAAAATTTTAAATAATTATCACTTGGGACCTTTTTATACTGAATGTAGAAAGTGTAACTCTTTGCTAGGAAACTATGGTAATAAATTATTTAAGCCTAATAGGATTTCCTTAGCCACTGTAGGTGGTGCCTAGTTGGGCTGAAAGTATTTTACAAACTAATAGAGTTAGGTTCTTTTCGCCTTTTGCAGAGAAGGTACTTAAACACTGTCAGGTTTTTGCCATCCTCCTACCCCTAAATGTTGAAATCCTGTTGGAAATGTACTTGGCCATTTGTTCAGAAACAACTCGTCCCTCGATCAGTGGAACCAAAGATAAATTTTGAAGTCTTGGTCACTGTTAGTGATACCTGTTTTTTTCAATGCCACTGATGTAACAACCATTTCTAGAGAGACAATATAAAAGATACATAACATTAATATTTTTCTTAAGGTGTTGTAGATAATTCATGAATGCTTTTTTAAAATGGTACATTACTAGTTTGACTCTAACTTTAGGCCTGTGAATAGAAAACAAGCAAACTTATTCATACAATGATGTAATAGTTTTTATTACCAGCAAATAATTTTAAATTTCCTATCTGCAAATAAAATGCATAGGGGTACATTTCCAATAGCAAGTACTATAATCCTGAACTATCACTAAAATCTTTCTGTAGCATTGCGTGCCCTTATGTATTCCATTTCTTTGTAACATTGCTACAGAGAACTCATAGAAGTGGGTTGTGAAGATACAAGGCTGGCCTTTAAAGTGAAAGGCTATATAACGAATGCCAACTATTCTGTGAAGAAATGTATATTTTTGCTCTTCATAAATCGTAAGTAAAAAAGAAATGTGCATACTTTGTAAAGACTTCTGTTTTTTTTCAAAGTATTTAGCAGAACAGCATGTTTCTTTCTAGAGAGGAGCAGAATTGCACCATAAACACACATTCTTTCAAAATACTTCTGATTCCTGTTTCTATGCTCACCTGCAGATCTTGCTTAATGTTTCTGCAGTGTGAATTGTATTTTGCGTTCTGAATGTTGTAGCTTAGCTAGGGATCAGGGCCAGATTAACACAATTAGGGGCATTGCCGTGTCATGGTACGGGTTCGCCTGTAGTGGTGCTGTCCCACATGCCTATGGAATGGTCTCCCTGTCCCAAAGAAGCAAAAGTAATGGCACAGGGCCTCTTTCTTCTGAGTTGATAGCATGGTCTTTTCCCTTAGGGGCAGAAATAGTTCTGTATTCTGTAACCCAGAGAGAAGAGAGCAGCAACAGCCAGACTTCCAAATATTTACCCCAGAATAGGAGTTTATCTGGAGGACAGGTGAACAATTGGACCTGCAGTACACTTCTCCCCAAGTTGCTCAGAGTTCTCTGTGTTACAGTGTGTTAAGTTAAAATGACACCAATACTTATGGTAATTCATCTCTTTGGAGAGCCTGAAACAGTTATGTTGTGAAGTTTTTCTTCCACCTATAAACTGAATTAGTTTTAAATTTGGGTACACTTGCTTGATTCCAAGAACTGTGGCGTTACATGCAGATTTATAGCACTGTGATCCAGCCCTCACCAGAACAGGGCACTGCTGCTATTCCTGTTTCTACAACTGACTTGATGGTACAGGCACGTTGGTTAAACTCAGCAGTGCTGTACATCAGTTTATCCATCTGCAAAGGAATACAACAATAGCTAGTTAATTGGAGTGTTAGGAGGCTGACTATAAAGTGCTTTAAGCTCTTTTAAAAGTGCTATAATTTAGCTGCAAGGAAGCATTCCAGATCCCCACAGGCTACAGAAGGTAAGTTACAAACTAACAAGTATCTTGTACACGGTTTTAAACATACCTTGATTTGATATACAGAGCAAGAAAAAGGGGTGCATATACATGCATTAAATATTGCCCTGAAAAGTTGGCAAGTAGGCACAAGAGCATGGTGCCTAGTGTATGAGAATTAGAAAGTGAAACAGAGTCCCTGACAGTGCTAAGTACTGAAAAAGTAGTCTGACTTTAAATGTATAAGTTATTTAAATATTAAAGGTAGTGCTTCGAATATAGGTAAATTCAACTGTATTAGAAGAAAAATATGGTGCAAGGGAAATGACTTCAGAATTGTGTGTAACTGTAAAGCATGGAGGTCTGGCTTAAGAGAATGGTTTTGCACCATACATTGTATTGAAGTGGGTGCTGTTTGCTTTACATGATTTGTCCTTGTTCTTTCCAGATCGACTGGTAGAATCCACTGCTTTGCGGAAAGCCATAGAAACTGTATATGCTGCTTATTTGCCAAAGGGCACTCATCCATTCTTGTATTTAAGGTGAGCTAATTAAATAAGTTTTAATCTTTAATGCCTGCCTTGTAGGGCTAGTCACGGTGAGTGGCAGCTAGAAAATGGCTTTCGTTTACATTTGGCTTCAGGTACCAGGATTTAGGTAGGATTTAAAAACACAAAAAGAAGAATCTGTTTGGTTTCTTTTCAGAAGTATTGAACACCTACTCCAGTTGCAGTCATTTGGATTTATGGGAGGGATTTCATGAAACATTTGTGAAATATAGGTTACCACGGCAGGACACAAAAAGTTACTCATTTGTTTGGACCTAAATCCCATATGTGTCTTTCTCTACTCTGGTTTATATTCCATCCAAAAAGATTTTTGTTAACTACTGTTAGTCTTCAATGATATGCCAGGATAAAACTGGATTAATGTAATTAGTTGTAGAAGGTAAAAATATGTTAGAATAAATACCTGACAAACTAGAAGCTGTCATCTGGATGACTGGAGAATTGGAAGCAGACGTAATTTTTTTTCTTTCAATAATATTTTGAAACATTGATTTTTATGCATTGCTTTTTAATGATAAAGCAGATATTTGAGTCTTATACTACAGCATCAAACTGGAGCCCTGCATGGAGGTATCGCTAAATAATGACAAATCACGTATGTCCAATATTCGGAGATGATAGACATAGTCACCTGTGGAATACTTGAATAGTGATAGGGATTTCTAAAAATAGTTATGCAAATATTTCACATAAAAATTAGTTTCATTAGGCCTCTGGCAGATATTATATTATGCAATTAACATCTTAATCACATGATACATATAATAACTGCCACATGTGCAAATTTATGGAGGCACAAAATGGCAGACCAGCCGTAAAGATGTTTCACATTAAACATCTTTGTGGCTGATTTGTACCCCACTTTAAACTGAATGTGTGGCATGTGTCCCAGACCTGGGGCTGCTTCCTGCCCAATCCTGCAGATTAGCTAATTATCAGGATTGGGTAGGGGGCAGCCACCAGGGTCTAGGACACAACTGCCCCATGCCTGAACCTGCCAGTCACCTGATTGCAGAGTGCAGGGAACCTGGCACTGGGGGGCCTGGACTCCAACGCTGGGCTTCCTGCACATTAACTATCTGGGATCTGAGGAATTTTATCCCCAAATCCCCAAAACTGCACATCCTGCCATGTACATCTGGTATGGTTGGATGCACCATTACTGGGATCAGGCAAAAATACCTCAGATTCTAATCATGAATTAAATTAATATCTGCCATGGGCCTTCGAGGTTTATCCAGGCCAGTGAAATCAGTAAAAAGGCTCCTACTGATTTCAGTGGGCAGTGGGTCACATTCCTTAGTAAGTATTCTGTCTAAAGCATTAAAACAACAAATGCTGCTAGTCAAGCATTTTTTGGGGGCCACCTTGGCTGCATTGGGTAGAGTTATGACCTCAGTTGTGACAGAGTTTGCAACCCTGATTCATGTATACTTCACCATTAGCAGAGTGTTTTTAAGTCGTTCTCTTTAAAATGTCTTGCAGCCTAGAAATAGCCCCTCAGAATGTGGATGTGAATGTGCACCCAACAAAGCATGAAGTTCACTTTCTTCATGAAGATAGTATCCTAGAACATGTGCAGCAGCATGTAGAGAGCAAGTTACTGGGCTCTAACTCTTCAAGGATGTATTTCACACAGGTGAGAATACAGAGGTAGTATGTATTCTGCATAAAGTTTGAATGTAATCTAGGTGATGCTTGTATTGTTCACCTCTTGAGAAGTTACGTTGATTCAAGAGGTGAGAATGTCAATACTTGGGTATTAAACTATTGTTAACTTAAAATATAGTTAATTTTGGGAAAATGAAGTATTTTTTCTATCTCATTCCCATGAATTCACTTTTCAGTGCATAGTTTTACAACTATGGTTCCTTCATATTTTGTTGGGGTTTTATTTGTTCTGTCTAAATGAAGACCTAAACACCTAGGGAAAGTATTTCAGCAAAGTGCTGTTGTATGCTGTCAAACTGACTGGAAATATTTTTTTGAATCTCTTGTGGTCAGTGATTTTGGTGTTACAAAAAGCAGAGTTTGAAACAGAAGAGTAATTTCTAAAGGGATTTTGTGTTTTAGTAAATCTACCATAAAAATTAAGCACTCGTAAATCAATGGCTTTTTTATGAAGCAATTAATTGAATAGTAACTAAATGAAACCAGTAGAATATATAGGTGGTATTAGGCAGACAAGTTAGTTGCTTATTTTTAGTTTCAAAACATTTTTATTTTACATGCATACAAAATATATGTATATAACATAACAGACATACACATATGCAGTGTTTTTGGGTTGAAGATTTGTCGATAGGTAAGACCTGCTATAAAAGGTGGGCAAAATATGGCCTGTGAGACAGATCTGGCCTGTGAGTGGTGCCCACTAATTGATAGGATCTGGCCCATGGCTGCCCCCAGAGCACTTCGCCTAGGACTGCGTCCCACGCTGCCCGGGGCAGCCTATGCTGTGCTTCCGTCTGCCTGTGCCCAGGGCTAGGTGGTTTCTGGGTTAGGCTCCCTGGGGCATGGAGGCCTGTCCTGCCTTTGGCAGCAGCAGCCAGAGACCACTCAGCCCTGGGCTGCCTTTCCCTCCAGCCCTGGCCAGTGTGCACAGGTTCCTGGCAGGGCTGCTCCCAGTGTGGTTGCAGTTGCTTTAGTGTTGTTCAGGTCCCCCTTGTGGGTCCAGCAGCTCCTCCTCCTCCGTCTGCCCCTGCTGCACTGCTCCGGTGGCTCCTGCCCCAGCATTCAGGACTCCTGCTCTCAGCTGCCTTCTACCCGCTTGGCCCCCCGATGCAATGAACAGCCACCTGCAATCAGCCAGGTGGAAGGTGGTTGGGAGCTGGAGCTGGAGTCCCATGCATTGGGGCAGTAGCTGTCTGGCTGAAGCTTTTCCCACCCTGCTCAGAGCTGTGCAACAGGGCAGAGGCAGATTAACACACGGGCCTGTAGGGCCCCTGCCAATTAGGGGCTCCCTGGGTGTCTGGGTTTCCTTAGGAAATGGTGGACTTCCCCTTGCAGGCAGGCAGCATTCTAGCCTGCAAGGGGTCCTTCCTGTTTGGGGCTGCCAAGAGCAAGATGCATGGGGCCTACAGCCACGTGCATGTGTGCAGCTGTATATATGCACATGGCCAGGAAAAAAGCTGGGCAGCATGGAGAGAAGCTCCCTGAAGGTAGGTCTATGGAGGGGAAAGGGTGTAGGGGGACAGATTGAGGCCCTCATGTTGAGGGAGGGAGTGAGGCAGGGGCTGGGGCGGTGCCTGGCCAGGGCGGGGAGTGGGATGGAGTCATGGGCAGCACAGCCAGGGAGGAGAGGGGGCAGCTCCCTGCCACTATGCGCACCCTCCAAACGAGGCAGGGGAATGTGCACCCCCCATATTTGTGTATGGGGCACATGTGGGCTGCTCACTGTGGGTTTGGGGCTGTCCACTCTGCTGTCTTTCCCTCAAGCCCCATGCTGGCCACAGCCCCCTGTTCACCTGGTAGGAATTGGGACGGCGAGTTGTGCCTCCTGCTGCCAGGTGGGCAGGGGGCGTGCAGTTGGCTTGGGGCCTCTGGGGCAAGGGCAGCAGAGCAGAAAGCCCTGAGCCCACAGGGGGCAGCCTGCATCTGCCCTCACCCCACTTAGGTCTGCTCTGGCTGTGGCTGGGAGTGGCGGGGATCAGGGAAGAGAGATGGGCATGTGCCACCCCACCCCCTGCCCGGCCAGGTCCATTCAGCCTCCATACCTCACAAGGGATGGTGTGAGGTATGGAGGCCTGCTCTGCCCTTGGCGGCAGCAGCAGCAGCACCAAGAGGGGAAGGGGTCCCTCCCTCTGCTGGAGTCCAGCTCCTGGGGCCTGACTTCAGGGGAGGAGTGGCCCAGTTTCTCCAGTTAATAGTTCTGTGGCCCTGCCCTGGGCAGAAGAAGAAGTGGGGGGGAGCCTAGGGGGGCAGCCTAGTTCAGAGACCATCCAGCCGTGGACAGGCAGGAAGGCTCACACCATCCCCTTCAGCCCTGCTGGGCAGGCTCAGGCAGCTGCCCCTTGGCGCTTCTACATGTGCTCCGTGGGTGGGAGTGGCAGCACTTTAAGTAGAGCAGCTCTGAGAGCCACTGTAATTAAAGAGCTGCATTGGTGTTCTTCATGCTAAAAATGGTGGTGGCAGTGCTTAAACTAAAGCTCAGTTGACAAGCTTTAGTTCAGGTGCCCTTGCCGCTATTTTTAAGTGCCAGGACACTGATACATGTGACACAGGAGGCTCCTGGAGTGCACCAAGAAAAGGTTTATTTAAGTCAGTAGTTTAAAATGTCTTGCATTATTACTAAATATCAGTTATCATATCGGCATTGGCAGATAGGGTTGGTTAATAATCAGCTATCAGTATTGGCAAAGAAAATCTTTTTCGGTGCACCCCCTAATAAATAACATATTATATATTAATATGTAGGATACTAATGACAGAATAAAATTCCCAAGTGTTTATAATTATATAAATTTTTTACTATTGCTGTAGACTGGCAAACTGTAAGAGGCATGCATCAAAAAAAATACAAGACGCATGTGCATAATACTCATTCCAATATGCAAATGACTTGCTGTGTGATTGGTCTGACGTGTGTGACTAGTGTGTATCTGAATTCACAGACAACTATAATATTAGTATTTGTGTACAAAACACCCAGTATGGAACGATGTTACTTAAGCGGGAGTGCTAAGAGAAAGTTGAAGCAAGCAAAGGCACTTAAAGATACTTCTTTGCTTCAAAAGATACCAACAACTGTTCATTATTTCAAGGAGAGAGAGAGAGAAACAAGAAACAGCTGACTGCGAAGACTGCAGCACTGGTTCGGCAGACAGTGCTTCTGACAAAGTAGGCCTTCAGCGTGAGGATGAAGTAGCAGACCATGAACTGTGGGGAAACAAATAAACCAGGGCCAAGTTATGCAGGCAAAAGAAATGCCACTGAAGAGGTCAATTTAGCAGCAATCCTGCATTGTGGAGCAACATCGATAACAGTTTCAGGACTTTTTGGATTGCTAAGGGTTCAGCTGCTTGTCAGAATAAAAACGTAGAAAAATTCTCTGCTTTTGCTCAGGTGATTGGAGGGAAGATGCATATGCTGCCTGAAGATCTGTTTTCTTGTCAGCTGCCCAGTGATGAATCTGTTACACAGGACTGGCTTATTCATTCACTGTCTATTGGAAATGTCTACTGCTTTCCCTGCAAACTTCTTTCTACTGAAGTGCATGCATTTAGTGGATTCAATGACTAGAAGCACCCTGAACGTCCGTGGGAACATGAGAGAAGCCTAGAAAATCAGAGCTGTATGCTGGCATGGATACAGCGTGCAAAGGTACGGTAGATGCAGATCTAAGACAGCAGTTTCAATCAGAGTGTCACTACCGTAGAGAAGTCTTTAAGCATGTTGCAGCAGTTATCATATTCTTAAGTGAACATGGACTTGCATTCCATGAGCATGATGAGCTGTTAGAATTGCCACATAATGGAAACTTTTGGGGGATTTTTGGAGTTGATTGCGGAATTTGATGCATTTTTTGGCAGGTCATCTGGCTAACTTTGGACAGACGGGTAAAGGTAATCCTTACCTGTCATCAAGTGTTTGTGAAGAATTGATAAATTTGATGGGTAAGAAAGTTAAAAACACAATAGCAGCAGAACTGCAACAAGCCAAAATGAAAAGAGTTTGCAGATGAGTCGGGAGAACCTAAGACCTTACTTGAGAGAAGCCAAAAGTTTTGTACTGAAACCTTCCATGTTATAATTGAGCAGCTTGTCTTTGTCACCGACTGGATGGATGCCTGTAGGATGCTGAACAGTCGCTTTGGAGTATTGCTTGAATACAACTTGCTGGACATCACTGACGTTGGAAACATGCTGCTGAACTTGCTGCAGTTAACCCCAGTGACTTGGAACAGGACTTTCCTGATGAACTCATAGAATTCAAATTCTCTGTACAGGATAAGTCAGACGAATCTCCTCCAAAATTGCTGCAATTTTCTGGAGTCTTGACTGCAGATTTTTTCTGGATTCCTTCCTGCTTTCTTAAAGAAAGTGTCCAAGGAAGTTTAGACAGATGTTCCCAGGAAGATAAGCGACGCAACAAACTTGTTTGCTGGCATTGTCACGTCAGATCAAGCATTGTAAAGTCAAAACTGACATCAGAAAGTTGAAACAGGGTGTCAGTTTACGAAATGTTGTAACTCAAAACGTTTTAAGTAAAGGACTGCCTATATATGAAGTTTAGCACAGGTTTAATGTCTCAGGAATGATTAAAAAAAAAAAAAAGCATTGAAATGTATTGTACTGGTCTCCTGCTTTAATTGCAAGAATCACTAACAGTATTCTTAGACTTGTACTCAAGGCTATCTGTATGGCCTGTATTTTTCTTATAGCAGTTTACTGTGGCGTAGGTACAATGTAAAATGTGTATTTAAAAAAACAGTCAAACAAGCATCTACATGACCACCATTTATGGTGATCCCATGCATGAGTACTCTTTTCCTAAGGCATTTGTTTTATTCTTTTGTGTGTGGCAAAATTGAGCAGCTAATTTCGACTTTGTGTGTTTGTGCTTTATTTATTAATACGATGTGTAAACATTTAATGGGTCTATTAATGCTTTTTGATCCATTCCTATTTATCATGGGGTGTGGGGGGCCTCCCATTTTCTTGTTGCCCAAGCCCCAATAAATCTTAATCCGCCACTAGAGGCAGGGGGATCTAAGCAACACCCGGGTGGCTGTAGCTGCATCCTGCTGGGAAGCTGTGTGGGCTGGCTGGTGGTGGGGTCAATGGGTGTGGGTGGGAGCATGGAGTGGGCTGCATTGTGTGGGGCTTGGCCCCATGCGGAGCACTGTAGGGGCAGCCACAGGCTGTGCCTTCACCACATCACCTGGGTGAACCCTGTTGCACATACCCTCTGTCCCCCCACTCTATCCTTCCCTCCTACCTCCAGCTGGGTCCTGGGATCCTAGTGCCTAGGCGTCCTCCCACACAAGCACGTGCACATGCCCCCACACCTCACCCCCCCTGACATATGCCCCCCCTGGTCACCCCCTCCACACACACAATATATACAAAAGTAAGACTATTTTGAGCTATTATACAATCACCTTTATATACACTACTCAAATCAGGACAACAATTTTTTGTTGTTTGGTAAAATTAAAATATGTCATAGTAGATATTTGAGTTTTAGTATATGACTTTTTTAAATCTATAATTTGTTAAAATAGTATCTTCTGAAAGATTTTGCAGGTGTGGCCTTTGACGGCTCACCAAAACCCACTAAGTGGCCCGCCAACAAAAATAATTGCCCAATCCTGACCCCTGCTTGGGGTAAAGTTCTCAGCGTATTTATAGTAAACAAGACAATAAACATTGTAAAAGTTTTTTTGGTTTTACTTCTCTTCCATTCTTGTATATTGAGAGTAATAACTGTTTATAAAATAATTGTATAAAAAAATTAAAACTTGTTAAGGCTTTTAACAAGTTTGTTCTTAAAAAAATAAATAGGAATAGGATGATTCCATGTGGGTTAATGTCCTCTGTGCAGACAGCACAATGCTGTTCCATTTAAAATGCTTCAGTCGGATGAAGATGTGGTATAGTTTAACCTGGATACTGTGTAGGATTAGGTTTCCAGCCCCCATCCTGTGATGCCAGGATGTGGGTTTGTGAACCAGTTGAGGTTTAAATCACCTGGGCTGAACCACTAAGATGTTCTTACTGATACGACTTTTATTTTAAAAGGCTGGTGTCTGCTGTTGAACTCCAGCTCAGTGACGTAACAGTGCCCTTTGAAGTAAAAGCTGCAGCAAAAGCTGAGTGGCTCATCTTTAATTTGGCAGCCCTTTGTGACACATAAATGGATTAAGAATCACAGATACAAAAAAAAGGGTTCTGTTGTACAAAGGCAAACCGCTTATCCATTGTAGGAGGGCAGATGCCACCTTTAGAGAGAGACAGATATGTATGATCGGCTAGTGCTGAATCTCTTCTCTCCTTCCTCCCAATTTTTATGATGAAGACTTTACTTCCATCAGCTGATTGTTCTTCAACTGAAGTGGTTAAATCAGCAGCAAGTTCATCATTGACATCTAAGGGAACAGGTGATAAGGTCTATGCTCACCAGATGGTTCGCACAGATGCCCGAGAGCAAAAGCTTGATGCTTTTCTTCAGCCGGTGAACAAATCCTTAAGTACAGGGCCTGCTGCAGTGACACCGGGGAGTAGTTCAGAACTTTGTGATGGCAAAGCCAGACAGCAAGAAGCTGAAATGGAAGATCTCAGTGACTTTAATACAATAACTGTTGCACAAGGGGATACAGCAGTGCTACCAGAGGAACTGAAAGAAACTGGAAGGCTCTCTCCTGAAACACTGCCTCCTCGGTAAGGCCACTCTGCTGAAGGTGTGGGTTGTTGTCTTTTTGTACAGGCGTGCTGGTCAAGAAGTTCCAGTGCTTTCTCTCTCTTTTTTTTTTTAATGCAGGAAAATTATAAATGCTATGAATGGACTTGCAGAAAACAGAGGTTCTCAGTAGAAGGGAATTTAAATACAAAGAATATAATATGTCCTGCACACATTCCTTGGAAAAGATGACACAAAACTATTAAAGGGGAACCCCTGGTGAAACTTGGATAGGGCCAATCCATTGGAGTTGGATTGGAGCCATTGGAGGGAAGAAAACATTTTTATTTATGCCAAGAATAACGTTAAGGAACACACAGTCGTTTAGTATCTTCCTTTGAGTCTGGTCTTTCTCTTGTTGAGATCAAAGAGCTAGGTTGGGCCCTTAAACAGTGTGAGTGTGTTTTCAGAGCTAAGGAGTTCTAAATAGCTTTGGGAATTACCTTTTTAACAAACTGTGCTTTGGAAGTGAAATAAATGTTTGATAACTTTGGGGAACTGACTGTGTTTTCTGCAGTGCTACTTGATGTACAATCTGAGACTTGGTCACCACACTTCTCCATAGGATGTCTGTTGGCATAAATGATAAAGAGAATAGAAAATATTTCTGTTTTTTCCTTTGGAACTGCAGAAAGAGACAGCGGGCAGACAGTGATGTAGAAATGGAGGAAGATCATAGTAGGAACGAAATGACTGCCGCCTGCACCCCTCGAAGAAGGATTATTAACTTAACTAGCGTACTGACTCTGCAAGAAGAAGTTAATAACCAGGCACACACAAGTATGCAAGTTCCATGTTCTCAAAATTGTCATTCTTCTGGCAGGTCTATGTAACCACTTGGACTGCTGTAAAGAAGTCAACCTACTTTTCCTGTTGCATACAAAACTTGCTTAGGTGGTGGGTCTGTATCAGACATTTTCTTTTGCTTGTGGATTGATCCACAAACCAATAGCAGCACCGTGTTAATCCCATAGGCTGATCAAAGTTTGTGTAAAACTTTATGAAGGGATGAGGCCAATTTCCAAACAAGCAATTTTCACTTCAAGACAGGGGAGCTGAGCTGCCTGTCTGAAACCCTAGGGTTGTTTTAAACTTTAGTAAGCCTGTACACTTGATCTTAGGCTATATTTGATCTTAGTCCAAAAGACTAACTGCATTTCTAAACAAAAAGCAAGACATAGGCGGCTTTTTTTCCATTCTAAGTTTTCAGCAAGTATTAATTCACAACATAAATTCATTCAGAATTTCTAGATAATTGTTAATATTTAGTTACAGTAAAAGCTATGTTATATTCAGCACTTTACCATCCGGAATGCTCTATTAACCCGCATGCCGATTGATGCGGCAAAAGTGAAACTGGAAGTCCCACCATGGCACTTCTGGTTTCACTGAGTCCCACTTCACCGACTTTGGACCGTGGCCCAGGGCAAAGCAGCCTGTATGGCACCCCCCTTCATGTCCCCCGGCACACTGACGCTGGGGAGTGAAAGCCCTGGTGTGCCAGATGCAGCTGGAGGGGCAGCAGCCGGAACAGGCAAAGACATCTCTCGGATAACTGACATATTTGATTAACTGGCACTCCCCATTCCCCAGGATGCCGGATAACACAGCCTTTACTGTATTTTGGAAGAAGAGGTACAGAAATGACTGGGGTACTAGTTTAGGATTTCCATAAAAATCAAGATACTGAACATGATTTTATGTGCATTTGAGAGAGGGGAAGGGAGAGAGGAGGAGTGATGTGCACATTCTCATGTTTGGTGTATTATTCCAGGTCTTCAGGAGATGCTACGGGATCACTCATTTGTTGGCTGCGTTAGCCCTCAGTGGGCCTTGGCACAATACCAGACAAAACTGTATCTTCTGAATACCACAAAACTCAGGTAAACGAACAGGTTATTAGAAGTGGCAGTTGAACTAGCCAATGAACTTGAGATTGATTATAGAACTGAGATAAAACAATGGCAATGTGGTGATTTACTGGGCATTCAAATAGGCCCAGTAAAGGGCCCCGAATTAAGGTGACTTAAATGTTCTATGCAGATCCTGAAATTTGGGGGTTGAACCATAATTAAGAAGTCCTTGTATGCTGAGTTTTACAGAGCCTGAGGTGGCAAAGAGCTTGCCTCAGCCTCACACCTTCCTGTACCTTTCATGTAAGGTACTTGCCAGTAACATGTTGTTTTAGTTTCTTTACTATATGCATATTTGTGGTAGTTAGGCACAACAGTGAAAATCATATAGCTAAAATCATAGCATCATTAAAGGAAAAGCCATTTTTATAGTTTTCCACAATATCTGTCTTGTCTTCTGAGTACTGCTTTGTTCAGGGGGTCTGCCATTATAAAGCAGAGACCATGTATGTGACAGACTTGACTGATATGGACCTTTCCATAATAAATTCATTTTTTTTTCTTTCAATGTAGTGAAGAGCTCTTCTACCAGATACTAGTTTTTGACTTTGCAAATTTTGGAGTTTTAAGATTGTCAGTAAGTATAAACTTCTTCAAACCTTATGTCGTTTTTTGGAGAGAGTACTCTGTTACCAGTTTATGATCTTGTATTATTCTGAAATATGGATTTTTTTTTAATGTATGCAGAGTAGGTCACATCAGGCTGTGGGTGGGAAGGTCAAATTTTGATGAGTACTGGCATTACATTTAATTTCCTTTACATCAGCATAGCGTAGCTGATATGAATTCCACACCTGTTGCAAGTTCTGACATTGGTGGTTTCATTCTTACCATAAGATTCTAGTCCTTCAGCCACTTTGCTGCCTAATCTACCTGCTCTGTCTGTTCTTCAGCAGAATTATATTGGGAAGGTCTCAACTTTTAGCCACCATGCCATAGGCTTTACAAAGTGGTAAGAGGAGCATATTCTGTTTACTAGGAGAAGCAGCAAAATTTCGCTGCACAAAAAATTATAATGGGAAATGTGCAGTTAAGGATCACTTTTATATTAAAGATTTGAGCTGCCTGGGTAATATTTGTGTTGTCTTTGGATTTTTAAAGGAACCAGCACCACTGTATGAGCTAGCGATGCTTGCTTTAGAGAACCCTGAAAGTGGCTGGACAGAAGAGGATGGCCCAAAAGAAGGACTTGCAGAGTACATTGTTGAGTTTTTAAAGAAGAAGACTGAAATGCTGAGAGATTACTTCTCTCTTGAAATTGATGAGGTGACTCTTGCTTATGCTTCTATTGCAGCAGTTATGTAGGTAATTCTAGGTGTTGGTCACATGATATTTGTTTTTAAAACTGCATGCAGACTTACTTTAAGAATAGTTCCAAATTGATGTATATAGTTAAGTGTGGCAAAGCACAACTTCCAGGCGCCTCTAAGTGCTTTCCTGTACAGGGTGTGAGGTTAGGCAGAATGGGCTCTGAAACACCCAGCATGTTGCCTGAAGTTAGTAGGGAGGACCTATCGCCTGAAGCTTCTTCTGCTCACTTTGAGAGTGATCAGGGCTCCATATTTATTAAAAAATACAACTGAAGGTAGTCTGCATTAAACTCATTGAATGAGAAATCCCATAGAGCAAGGACTGGAGCACTAATATCCTAGTCCCTAGTGAGTGCTATAACTGTCAGGCTGGAGTTTGGTGCAAGTAATCTGTTGATTTATTCCATGCAAAGTGGAAGAGTTTCAAAAAACAATTGAAAACGCCAGAGTAATCTTGAATTTGGGGATCAAAACATTGTGGGTGGCTGGAGGTAAGAAATGAAATCCCTCTAGGCAGAGAGCTAGATAAAGGATAGTGTCTTCTGCCAGTCTTTCAGGCATGCTTTGAAAGGGGTTAAGGCATGATAAGCGGAGACTGCTATGTGTTCACCTCCCATGTAAGTCCTAGCTCCTTTGGTCTGAGTAATTCAGGATAGATTTTTAGATACCTCTAGGGTTACCCAAGTCATTCTGATACATTTGTTAGAAGACTGGACTTCTCAAGCATGTAGGGCATGGGTACAATTTTCTGTGCAACTCTATCCATATTTAACTTGTGCCTTGTCAGCTATACCCTCTTACCCTGTGATAAATCGTAGAAAGCTAGGGTTGGAAAGGACCTCAGGATGTCATCTAGTCCAACCCCCTGCTCAAAGCAGGACCATCCCCAACTACATCACTTGAGCAAGGGCTTTGTCAAGATGAGCCTTAAAAACTTCCAAGGATGGAGATTCTACCACCTCTAGGTAACTTGTTCCAGTGCTTCACCACCCTCCTAATGAGAGTTTTTTTTTCATCTCCAACCTAAACTTCCCTTGCTGCAACTTGAAGTCATTGCTCTTTGTTCTGTCATCTGTCACCACTGAGAACAGTCTAACTCCATCCTCTTTGGAACCACCATTCAGGTAGTTAAAGGCTGCTATTAAATCCCCCATCAGTCTTCTCTTCTGCACACTAAATAAATCCAGTTCCCTCATAAGTCATATGCCCCAGTCCAAACCATTTTCACTGCTCTCTGCTGGACTCTTTCCAACTTGTCCACATCCTTTCTGTAGTGGTGGACCCAAAACTGGACATACTCTAGGTGTGGCCTCACTAGTGCAGAACAGAGGGAAATAATCACCTCCTTCGATCTGCTGGCAACACTTCTACTAATCCAGCCCAGCATGCTGTTAGTTTTCTTGGCAACAAGGGCACACTGCTGACTTGTATCCGTCTTACTGTCTGCTATAACCTGTCCTTTTCTGCAGAGCTGCTGCTTAGCCAGTCCGCCCCCAGCCTGTACTGGTGTATGGGATTCTCCTGTCCAAGTGCAGGACTTTATACTTGTCCTTGTTGAACTTTGTGAGATTTCTGAAAAAACTGACAGCTGATGCAGGAAATCCGCATCCTTATTGACTGCTTGGTCATGTTATGTTTGCAGGTAGGAAACCTTACTGGACTGCCACTCCTCATAGACAACTATGTTCCCCCCTTGGAGGGATTACCTATGTTTATCCTTCGTTTGGCTACAGAGGTATGTTGCTTTTCAACATTTAACTAAAGCTAATTACTTGAAGATACTGCTGTTTGCTTTCCTTTGCCACTGATCAAGAAGTGGCATTTATAGATGTACTCTGAAATCCTGACTAATAAGAAGGAACAAAATAATGCAACCCATAAGAAACTTGGCAAAAGTTGATGTGGAAGGAAGAGTGGATTTAAGAAAGTCTGGGAGTAGCAAACCCTGTTTAGATAGAAGTGGTAATTTCTTTTGCATTGTTCTGGTGTCAAACCATTTCTTCTTTTGAGAAGAAAAGAAAAAGCCTTTTGTAAATATACTTGACTCCATGCTGTGGTGGAATTATTCCAAACCTTCGTGTTCTAGTGGCATAAATGGGTTTAAGGACGCATTTATTTTCCAAAAGGAAAAAAACTTACCTGTTAAGCCACAGATAGCTAAAAGCACAGTGCAAAAAACACATCAAGATTATCTGTGGAGCTTATTTTCATATGAAGTGTGCTTATCCTTGCTTTTTTATATATCCTAATTTTGTAGCACCACATGGTGCTAACAACAGTTTATTTTGATGATTTTTAATGAACAGTTAGGACCCTTTTAATTTTGCTCTTTGGTAAGGGCCAGCAATGTTCTTGCAAAGTAGCATTCTAGCTCTTATATAATTTGAATAGCTCTTATTTTCTCTTGTGACAGGTAAACTGGGATGAAGAGAGAGAATGTTTTGAAAGTCTCAGCAAAGAGTTAGCCATGTTTTACTCCATTAGAAAGCAATATATGCTGGATGAATCTAACTTAACTAGTTCACAGGTACAGTAACATGGTGTAACAGCACGTAATTTAGTTACAGGAACAAGTAATAAGTATTAAATGATAAACCTATTTTTTAAAAAAAAGGCTTCCACCTCTAGACTTTAGAATCAGATGGACTGAGAAATATTTCCAGCAGAGTATTGAAAGAATGGATGTTTCCAAAGAAAACAAAAAGGTGAAGACTTGAACATTTTTGGAAGCATGCCTTGGATTAATGACTCCATAGAAGTTGTTTGGAGAGGTTTTTGCATGCTTAGCTAACTTCTTTGGAAAACACATTGGAATTTAGTAAGCTACTATGTGAGTTCACATCCTGAGCTGTGCAAGCAAGAGTAATATGCATTAAACTTTATCTTCTACTAAAACATTAAGGCTTGGCCAGGAAAAAGTATGGGTTACCTCTAGCTACCAGTTTTTACACCCAACTGCTTTCAGGAAGCTTTTTAATAATGTTCAAGCTCGGATGCCCTCTCCCAAGTATTTTAGAACTGGGTGGTGAGTTGTTGTAGGTCACAGTATTCTAATTACTCACTTACCTTCCTATATGAGCTAATACTGAAGAATAAAATTAGGTCTCTTTAATAACCAGAAAAAATTAGTTTTTGAAAAAAACAAGCTTTACAAGTATAGATTTTTGGCAAAAAATGTAATAGTTCTGTCTTTAATTTCTTTCAGAATGAAGACCTTGATTCAGGTTCAAAAACATGGAAATGGACTGTGGAACATATTGTTTACAAAGCTTTAAGGACCCATCTTTTACCTCCTAAACACTTCACAGAAGATGGCAACATTTTGCAGCTTGCTAATCTACCAGACCTATATAGAGTTTTTGAGAGATGTTGAAGGGATTATTTTATAGCCTATTTTTTCTTAGCAGGAGATAAAGCTGGACTCTCCCAAAAGCTTTATAAGTAGTATGGGTAAATTTTACACCTTAGTTTGAACATAGCTTTATTTTTTAAACTAACTTTAACAGACGCTTCAGTACTACAATTGTCATCTCCCAAAATTAGAGCAAATTATTTTCATCCTAAAGGAACAAAGAAGAGTCACTGTATAATAAATCTCTAACTCTCAATCTTAGAAGTAATCAGGAGGCAAGAGTTGGCTTGGATCTAACTAGAGAAAGAACGAGTCATTCGTTAGCCAAGTAGCTATACATTGTATACAAGATTGCTAGAACTTCAGGAGTTAATCTATGATAGCTACTGCTACACTCAAACTTTTTTTAGTTACAGATGCTCCTTTGAAGGGGGGGAGGGGGAAAACTATTTAGCCCAAATGTAAAAACAAACCCAAAAGTAAAGTGTGCTGTTTCAAAACCTTCAAAAAGACTAAGGTATGAAACAGCAGCACTTATTCTTATTTTGTGATAACTGAATTTAGAATGCATAGACTCTAGGAACAAGTTTAGAATTTAAAGGAAGATGCGAAACACTTATTCTGGTCAGTAAAGTGTCCATTTAATAAGTTCATCAGCCACATCTTTCAAACCCTCCTCCCACCCTAAAATTTAAATCCACACTTAAGCAGCAGATGATACAGTTTTACAATGTACAACAAAAGAACTCTTGTAGAGTTTGATGTCCCTCCTGTTATATCAAGAATTTCAGGGCTTATATTTGACAAAAATCTGGAACACAACTGTACCATCACCCATGCAAAAAAGCAAGTTTTATATACAGTCCCTATTTTTTTTTCTTATAAATTTAAATATTATACAAAAATGCATCTTTCCATCAAAATGTATAAAGTTTAGTGAACAGAGAGCCCAAAATGTATCTTAAAATAAAAGTTATCTGATTTCAAAGGTTATTTTGACAATCTAACATAACTGAAGTCTAAATTGCACCATATAGAAGGCACTTGTGCTGTGTGATGTCTTGAGCAAATATATTTGTTAGTTTAATAAACATGTCCTCTTGAAGTCATGCAGTTGTCTCCAAGCATCATTTAAAGCAGCTGAAATAAGGATTGTGAGTAAACTTGATTCCACAGTTGTGAAAACATATTTTCTAGCAATAAGTCAATCATACAGCATTGTGCTCCAGATGACTTTAAAGTCAAACTGGTAAAGAAAACAAAATCACCATCATTCACAGGGGAACTGGAACTATTTTTCATTCTCTCATAAGTTACAAAGTATGCCACTTAATTAGGAAACTAAAATATCACTGAACAGTTCAGTGTTCAAAAGTTTGTGCCAATGAAAGTCTGTATTAAAAACAAACTAAGGGCTAGTTATTTCAAGGAGCAGTGCACATTTAAAAAAGAAGTCTTCTCTACTGTTGAGATAGAAGAGCAGTCCTATTAGCCTTCATCTTCTCCAACCGTTTCATCAAGTGGCTATTGGTCATCTCCATCTCTTCCATCTTATCCAGTGCTGTCCTTAACTAAAATGGAAACAAATGTTTCATTCAGTTTTAGAGTGCCGTCTTGTGAATAACAGGAATTAAAATTCTAAAAGGAGCTTTGATGTTAGGATCATGACCTTATTTCCACTTAACTTTATTTTTTAAAGGCTTTCCTATAACTTAGAAATGCTTAAGAGTCTAAATGAAATTTGCTTTAAAATTAGGCTGTTTGTGGCTTCCTGAGCTGGAAAATAAGATTTCTCTGAAACAGGAAGAGAGTGTGAGGACTCAGTCATTCCAGGACCTAATGTTCCTGAATGACATCTCACCCTAGTCTTGGTTTTTGGCAGACAATTTTGCAAATATCTAGTTGGTCTAATAAAAGATATCACCTCTGCCACGAGTTCTAATTTCCTTAGCCTCTAGACCAACACAGCTAAAACCTGGATACCTGGCAATAGTAAACTTGTATTTGTGTAACATGGCATGAAACAGTCCAGCAGCTTTCTGAAGCTACTAGGAAACCTTCCCATCATGCTTCAAAAAACCTGTAACAACGTGTTACAAACAAGTGATACAACCTACAACTGAAGCTCAGATATTTGAGGTCCATTGGAGTAAAAAATAGATGTATTATGATTTATTTAACAGGTACTTAAAAGTGGGACAGGGTACACCCACAGGATCCAAGAATAAAAGGCTGTCTCAAAAGAAATCTAACATCTGTTTTTAGCCTGAAAGTAGACGAAATTTAACAGATGTAACACAACAAGTAACATGCTCTAGCTTGGGAACAAACTGCACACAAAAGGAGGTAAAGCCTGGTCCCTACAAGGGAAAGGGTTTCAAAACCTCAGTTCAAATAATCTTGATGCTGCACTAGCACACATGAATTGAAGAAACAAACCAACCAGAAGATAGGTTATCAGTGCACTGAGGACAAGAAAGTTTCTCCCAATGATCTGCACAGTTGTGATTTGATAGCCAAGAAGTAAAGATGGCCACAATGTAAATAGACAAAACCTGCTCAAGAAATCAACGCTGATACAATTTGTTAGAACTTCCTAAGACTTAGAGAAAAAAAATAAAAGGAGGAGAAACTGCTGAAAAACAAGAATGTTGTGAGCCAAGACAATTACCATTATTCATGGCCTGCAGAACATCTTGCCAGCTGCAGTCAGAAAGGAACTGGTCTTGGAATATAATGAAGCGCTCACAGATGACTAATGAAAGGTTTATGTAAAATATCATACATAAACAGCCATTTTTATTCCTTACCCTCTTTCAGAAGTACATTTACTGCCATAACAGCTGCACAGATTAAATATTCAAGCTTTTAATTTTATTTATAAAGATTCGATTGAGTTTCCTTTGAAATGAAAAGAAATTTATTACCTCTCGTTGAAGTTTCCTTTTTTCTGCTTTTAGTTCATCCTCTACTTTTTCTGCATTCTCTGCTGCAGTTTTGTATCTCATAACCTGTCCTTCAAGTCTTCCAATCTGTAAAACCAAATAAAACCACACATGTAAAGAATACTGCTTTTCAGTCAGTGAGCACATCCTTCACCGTAAGACCTAGCCTTCTTCCTATCCTCTATGGCAGTTCTTACATTAACTGTACTACTCAGCAAAGGAAAGAAGAGAGACTGAGAACAATGAAGAGACAGGGATAAGAGAAGTGGCGGGAAAGATGCTAGAAATTGAAAACAGACCTGGAAAACAGAAAATCAGATAAAATACACGGAGATGAGAGACAATAAGCAAACTGAAAGAAATGAGATTTGGCATTCATGTCAGAGCATAAACTAAGAGGGACCTTGAACCAAAGAACAGATCAATAAAGGGGGACCACAAGCCAAAAATAATTAGGAGACAGCACCTTTGAAACATGCTTGCCTCCCTGTATTTCCAATACAAGAATTATGACCTGCTAATGTTGCATTTGACTGAAACCAAGTGTGTGGCATAGGGAGAATAAGTCACAAAGGCTAAAGACAGACATTTAAAAAGCCTGAGCCTGAACTGATTCAATCTTTGCAGGTTAGTTTAACCTGGCTAGGCTGAATCAGTGTGCAACTGCACAGACATCCCCAAAACACAGGCATATATCTGCAAAGGTTCAGGGTAGAAGCCGAGGGGCGCTACAGCAGCCCTCCCTTCCCTTCATCAGGGCTGAGCTGAGGGGAGACATGGCCCTGCCCCAGGAGGATGCCCTGATTAGGGAGGGGTTATCTGCACTGAACATCTGATCTGTTATAGTTTTAAACCAGTTTCTACACACAAACCAGTTTAAGTGATCAATGTCTGTCCCTACCCTTACAGAATAATGTGTGCAACAATTATTTACAAAGTTACTGAACAAACATACATACCAGTTCACACTCAGAATTTTGCCGTGTTCTTTAAAAAATATACCTAGCTACCTACCGGATAATTCTAAAACTGAATTTCAGGCTTTTTTCCTCCTCACATGTCCATGTAAATTAACTATCTCCATTAATTAAAGTAGTTTTTTGCATGGATACTATTTTGAGACAAACATGTACGCAGTAAAAATCTTTTTATTTTCTAAAATACAGTGCAGGTATTATTGAATCCAAAATGTTAACCTCTATATTTTCTTTTGTGACTGGTTAAAAAGAGCTGTTAGTTGCAAGAAAAAAGGTAATACTAGTCTGAACATAATACAACTGGCAAAGACAGTATGGTGAAGCATAGAACAGGTGCAGAATAAAACTATGGCTTTAATATAATCTAAGAAATCAACTTACAGAGCATATCATACACAATGAGTCCTTTAGACCTACTTAAATATTTTGTAAAAGAAATCTAAAGTAAGATATACTTACATTTTGTTCCATGGTTGTTATATCTTGTTCAGCTTTTGAAAGCTTAAATTTGTATTCGCTTATTTGTCTGTTGGCATCTCCTACAGAAAATCAAATAGAAACGTATTTCTTAAAGGGCCAAGTCTCTAATGGGCCATTTCTATTTTAATTCAAAATTCATTTAAAATTACTTCATTGAGAATACAGGATTCTTCCAGGAGGGTATATTTTCTTTTTAAATTCCTTTCTCTGGGAGACTTAAAAAGCCACCCTTATCACACAGACTTTATATACCAGGGGTTCTCAGCCTTTTTCTGAGCCCCCGCCAACATGCTATAAAAACTCCATGACCCACCTGTGCCACAGCAACTGCCTGGCATCCCAGCACCATGCACACAGCTCAGGGTGCAGCAGGCAGGGGTTGGCAGCAGGGAGCCCCTGGGCCCCACCCACCTGAGCAGCAGCAGTATGGAGCTTTACCTGCCCACCTGCAGCGCCACCCGCAAGATAGAGGTTGTGGGCATAGCAGGTCATGCTTGCCCCTGCCCCTTCCTTAGGACTTGCCTCAGACCTGGGGGACCAAGGCAACCCATGCCAGGCAGGGCCAGGTAGACACCCTGAAACCTGCTCACGGTCCCCCAGGGGGCCATGGACCCCCTCTCCTTCCCCAGTTGAGAACTACTGGCCTACATGCTGCTATTGCCATTGCTGAGATGCTCTTAAAAGCTGGCTTTGAGCATCAAAAAATTAAACAAAAAAATTTCTAGGAAAGGAAAGGAAGGAAAAAATGACATGAGCCAAATAATTAAATATGGTGATGTTCTGTATCATTGTCTAAATAATGAAGTTTTACAAATATTTGCATTAGATCCTGACAAAGCTGTCAATTAAGAAAAACAGCTTGCTAGAAATACTGAATACAAACCTTTCATTAGCTAACAAGGAATGCAATGAGAGGAAAAGCACAAAGAATTTAAATACTGCATTTGATATTGCTAACACTTTTCAAAACAACTAGACCACTCAAGTAAGCTAACAAATAAAAGGAAAGAGCCTATACAAGTTACAATTTTTTCAACAAATTGGGTAAGTGCTCAACCAAGGGCAAGGTAAGACACTTGCTCTTTAAATAAATATAAAAAGGAAACAAAAGGTTCTTTTCAGTATAAATACCTTTATATAACCAAGGTAGACTTACTCTGCATTTCAATTAACTGCAAGTCAGAACCATTCTCTAATCCTATTATATCTGGATTTGAACCATCACTTTTAGAGTATTTCTGTCGTTCCTCTTCTAACTGCAGCTTCAGCTTTCTAATCTGAAAAAAAATATGCTATTTTATTAAATGGTAAGCTTCTAGAAGTACTTCATTAGGATTTTCAAACTGAGTTGACAGTTTAGCTGTATATAGGGAATTACCTCCTCAAAATTTACACCTTTCCAAATGTTTACAGGGGCTATGGCCAATATCATAGCATGTTTACAGGGACAGCAAAACTGTTTTTAGGTTGTACCCCTTTCTGCTCCTTTAAGTAACAGCTACCGGGATGCTCCCCAATACACAGTACTCTCAAGCTGCTCTACTTTGTCTTATGTGCAAGAACCCCCCAGGTTTTTCTACAGCAGTGGTTCCCAACCTTTTTGCCATAACCCGCTGCTGGCAGCAGAGCATGGCAGCAGTGGCACCCAGGGGTGGGGGAGTTCCCAGCATGTGGTGTGGTTCATCTTTTGTGTGAGGCGCCACCAGCATTGCCCCTGCGACCCTCATTTGGGTCACGACCTGAGGTTGGGAAACCACTGTTCTACAGGAATCACTGATAGCTTTTTTGGTGGGAAGAGTATGGAGAAGAGAGGGACAATGTATGAAACAAAAATCACTATCATGGCTAACCCGAGAATTCCCCTGCTGCTCTGTGGGATCATGCGGTTTAACTCACATGAACAGGAATTTGGTTTTTACTATCATACTCCTACCAGTTTAGGAACAAGCTTTAGTAAGTATATTGCTAATATTCTATCCCATATCTGGCTTGAGTTAATTTACTTAATTTTAAATTGAATAGTAAAAATAAGGTATTTTGTATTTTGCTAAAAAGGCTGACAAAATGGCTTGATCTGTGTCCTGTGCATTAGTTTGCCACACTGGTCAGTGAACCTCTAAATTAGAAGCTAACTAACTAACGTGTGGGTAACAGTCTACAGTACACATGAGTTACAGGGGACCGCCCAGAGATGCCAGCAGCCATGCCAGCAGCAAGGGGGGGAAGTGGGGTGGTGACGGCCTGCAGAAGCTGGCAGTGGCTTCAGCAGTGGCCAGTCTCAGGGGGGCACAGTCACTGGTACACTGCATCCTGTACTGGAAGCGACCTGCCTAAAGCAGTAGAGCATATTCAACAATGCTTCATTTTAACTGCATTAAAAGCCAATAATTAATTTTGTAAAGTTATTTTTTCATTTAAACAACTGTAGTTACCACAGGAATATTTTGGGTTGATGAACTGGAAGAATTGCAACACAAAGAACTTTTTTGTGGGTGATATCTTTTATTGCAGGGTTTCTCAACCTTTTAAATAGCAAGTACCCCCTAACTTCTGAAAAGTTTAATAAGTATCCCAACACTCAATTTTCCAGGGGATTTTATATTTATAGACTAATGTGTGCTATATGTTGGAAGAAGGACTGTGTATATAAGGCCATGATATGACAGATGTCTGATCTAGTGTGGATAGGGTTGCCACCTTTTACACCGGGGTGCACAAACTCAAGTATGTACCTGGGGTAGAGGTGATGTGGCCCAAAGCTAGGAGGGCTGAACCCAAATTATTACTGGGGAATTTAATTTTTTTGCTATAGTTTTGAGAGGATAAAAGGGTGAGAGAGAGAGAGAGAGAGTGCAAACCCCTGCCTGTGTCTTGCATATCCCCCAGGTTGAGAAACTATGTTTTACTGGACCAAGTATATGGTTGGGACAGGACTTTGGCCAGTGCATTCTTCATCAGGTCAGGAACCTGGAAAAAAAAGTTACCCACAAGAAGCTGTCCCTCACATGATCCACTAAGGAAAATTTTGAGAGTGCCTAGGACTTGATAAGCCAAATTATGTTAGACAGGCAATTTGACAACTTCTATTTTGCCTCCCCCCCTTTCATAAAAAGGAAAGAAAGATGATCACTGACCAGAAACGCTTTATAATATTAGACTGCAAATGAGTCAGTCCTATTTACACACACACTTTCAATTGGGACTATTTGAAGTAATTATAGTGGAGACACCCTCGAAGAAACTATTACACAAGATCAAGATCATGCTGATCAGGACATTCTAGGGGAAGAGCCTGATAATTCCTGGTAGATAGCCAGCACTTTTCTTAAAGATGTTAGTTTTGTTTTTTTTAACTTAATGCTGAGTTGGAGGCACTTCACTGATAGCAAACTAAAATACTTTCATATGCATGCCCTGTTTTCTTTCTTTTTTTTTTTTTTTTTTAAAGGTGACATTGCCTTTATAGAATATTCATTTTAAAAATTAGTTTTACCTGTGACAATAGTTCTTCCTTTTCTTCAGCCAGTTTTCGTAGCCGAACATCTAGAAGAATTAGAGCTCAATTAGAAATCTGATTGAGTTTAAGTTGGAAATTTATTGTTTGACATTTTATTTTCATTAAGCTCAAAAATAATTTTTTTTCCCCACACATAAAACCTATAAATATAAGGACATGCTGAAATGTAAGTCCTAATTTCCTGTTGGTTATTGCAGTGGATTAATTAGTAAAAGTCAGTGTGAATACATGATAAGTGACTGCAGTGTACTGTTCAAACATATTTTTGTTAAGCAGTAAAAAGGTAGCTTTCCTCACTTTAACATATAAAAGACTTAACAGCAATAAAGAACTCCAAGCCTCATTCCCAGTAGTTAATGGATGTTTGAGGATCAATTGGCAATAATTTCTATGAATAATGGAAAAGAAACTTTTTTCAATACGAATGTTATGCATAACCTGTAAGTACACAGGAATACTTCCTTTTATACTGAGTGATGGAAAACACCATTCAATGTAAAACTGAATTATGTAGCTTGTATAACATGTTTTTTAAGAGATGCTTAACTGACTTAGCAGGGAACTCTTCAATAAACTAAATCACAAAAAGGAAGCTTATAAGAAGTGGAAACTTGGACAAATAACTAGAAAAGAACATAAGAGCAGTGTTTGGGCATGCAGGGGTGGAGTCAGGAAGGCCAAAGTGCAACCAGATTTTGAGCTAGCAAGGGATATAAAGTATGTTGGTAGCAAGGGGGAAGATCAGAGAAAGTGTAGGTCCCTTACTGAATGGGGGAGGGAACCTTGTGACAGAAAATGCAGAAAAGGCTGAAGAGCTCAATGCCTATTTTGCCTCAGTCTTCATAGGCAAGCTCCCATACTACTGCACTGGGTAGCACACTTAGGGGAGGAGATGAGCAGCCAACAGTGGCAAAAGAACATTAGGGACTATTTAGAGAAGCTGAACATATACAAGTCCATGGGGCTGGATGGGATGCACCTGAGGGTGCTGAGGGAATTGGCTGATGTGACCACAGAGCTACTGACCATCATCTTTGAAAACTTATGGCGATCAGGACAGGTCCTGGATGACTGGAAAAGGGCAAACAGAGTGCCCATATTTAAAAAAGGAAAGGAGGAGGATCCAGGGAACAACAGACAGGTTAGCCTCACCTCAGGCCCTGGAAAAATCATGAAGAAGATCCTCAAGAAATCCATTTCTAAGCACTTGTGGGAGAAAGAGGTGATTAGGAAGAGTCAGCATGAATTCACCAGGGGCAAGTCATGCCTGATAAACCTGACTGCCTTCTATGATGAGATGACTGGCTCTGTGGATGCAGGAAGACCAGTGAATGTGATATACCTTGATTTTAGCAAGGCTTTGGATACAGTCTCTCACAACATTTCTCACAGGCAATCTAGGGAAGTATGACTGGATGAATGGACTATAGGGTGGATAGAAAACTAGCTGGAGCATCGAGCTCAGAGAATAGTAATCACTGGCTTGATGTCTAATTGGAGGCCAGTACCAAATGGAGTGCCCCCAGAGGTTGGTCCTGGGGCCAGTTTTGTTCAATGTCTTCATCAGCAACTTGGAAGATGGCATAGAGCAGTGCTTCTCAAAGTGGTGGTCTGCGGACCAGCTGGTCGCCGGTCCCCAGCAATTCCAGGAAAGAAAGAAATATATTTTCAGAAGCATAACACTGATATGTCATAGCGCCATAGTTCGTACATTCCAACACTCCAGGTGACGTCATGTTGTGCAAGGGTGAGGAAGGAGAAAGAAACAGCCGGTCATGCATTTGTGTAGCACTGTTACACGCAGTTGCTGCCACCAGCTGAATTGGGCACTGGTCCCTGACCCCCTGGAAAAAAAATTGCCTGTCTGCCACATGAGATAGTTTGAGAAGCACTGGCATAGAGTACACCCTCAGCAAGTTTGCAGATGACACCAAGCTGGAGGGGAGCAGTAGATACACTGGAGGTTAGAGCTAGAATCGAGTGACCTAGACAAACTGGAGAATTGGGTCAAAAGAAATCTCATGAGGTTCAATAAGGACAAATGCAAAGCCCTGCACTTAGGATGGAACAATCCCATATACCAGTACAAGCTGGGGACTGAGTGGCTGGGCAACAGCTCTGCAGAAAAGGACCTGGCAATTACAGTGGACAATAAGCTGAGTATGAGCCAGCAGTGTGCCCTTGTTGCCAAGAAGACTAATGGCATACTGGGCTGCATTGGTACGAGTGTTGCCACTCATGGGAACTTTTGGAGGGCTGCATGTGTTTAAATTAGTAGGTCCAGATGCTCTTCACCCAAGGGTGCTGGGAGAATTGGTAGGGGTCATAGTGGGGCCCCTGGCATGGCTCTACGAGCGCTCATAGGGCACTGGCCAGGTACCACAGGATTGGAAAAAGGCCAATGTGGTCCCCATTACAACAAGAGTAGAAAGGAGGACCCTGGCAATTATAGGCCAGTCAAGTCTTACCTCGGTCCTTGGGAAGACCTTTGAGAAAATTATCAAGGAGCATATCTGCAAGGGCCTAGCAGGGGAGGTAATGCTCAGGGGCAACCAATATAGGTTCATTGAAGGCAGGCTCTGCCTGACTAACCTGGTTTCTTTTTATGATTAGGTCACAAACTCCCTGGACAAGGGTGTCAGGGTGGATGTCACCTTCCTGGACTTCAAGGCCTTTGACACCGTTTGTCACCACATTCTTGTTTAAAACCTTGGTGACTGCGGCACTGATGCCTACACAATCAGATGGGTGGCAAACTGGCTAGGTGGTTGCATGCAGAGTGGTTGTGGATGGGTCATTTTCGACCTGGAGGGATGTAGGTAGTAGAGTCCCCCAGGACTTGGTCCTGGGGCCTGTACTGTTCAACATACTTATCTGGATGTGGGTGTGGAATGCACACTGTCCAAATTCACTGACAAGACCTAGTTGTGGAGCGAGGTACACACACTGGAGGGGAGGGACAGAATACAGCTAGATCTATTCAGGTTACAGAGGTAAGCGGATGAGAATAGGATGGAATTCAATGCAGGCAAGTGCAAGGTACTGCTTCTAGGGAGAAAGAAGCAGCTACACACCTATAGGCTGGGGAACACCCTTCTTGTCAACACAGTGGCAGAAAGAAATCTTGGAGTCATTGCTGACTCCAGGATGAACATGAGCCCCCAATGCAAGGAAACAGTCAGTAAGGCTGACTGTACCTTGTTATGCATCCACAAATGCATCACAAGCAGGGCCAGAGAGATGATCCTTCCCCTCTATGTGGCATTCATCAGGCAACAGTTGGAGTACTGCATCTAGTTCTGGGCGCTGCACTTCAAGAGGGAGATGTGGCTAGCATTGACAGGGGCCAAAAGAGGGCCAGTCGCATGGTCAAGGGGCAGTGGGGCAGGCCCTACAAGGAGAGGCTAAAGGGCCTGAACCTATTCAGCCTCCACAAGAGAGGGCTGATAGGGGATCTGGTAGCCATTTACAAACTCACTGGGGGGGGGGCAGCAAGAATTGGGGCAGGCTCTGTTCCCCCGGGCACCACCCGGGGTTACCAGGAATAAGAGCCGAAAATTGTTAGAGTGAAGGTTCAGGCTGGACATCAGGAGGCATTGCTTTACAGCTAGGGCTGCTAGGCTCCAGAATGGGCTCCCAAGTGAGGTGGTATTCTCTCCTACCTTGGGGGTCTTCAAGAGAAGGCTGGGCAGATATTTGGCTGGGGTGATATGACTGGGACACTCATTCCTGTCTGGGGCAGGGGGTTGGACCTGATGATCTGTTTAGGTGCTGCTGTAATTATTTTGCACTTGTTATGTGTTATAACCTTTTGTAATAGGTGGCCATGTTCGCATACGCCAATTAGAGGCTTGCATAGTGTTTATGTAACAGGTGCTAAGTGAATAAGAGACTCTAGGGTTGCAAGTATAGAAGAATCACGCGATGGGATTTTCCACATGGGGTTTCCCAAGGGAAAGTCCAGTGTCTGTCAGTAATGTGACAGTCACCGCTCCGAGCCAATGAAGAAGTGCCGCACGCGATTAGACCGCCCTGCATCACTGAGGGTATAAAAGACATTGCACTACGAACTTTGGGGTCTTTGCGCGCCCAACAGAAAGTAGTCACGGATTGGTTCGAACTCGGAGCAACCTTCGGCCCGGCCAGCCGGAGGGGAAGACGCCAGACCCACCTGATCCCAGCAACCAACCCTGGAAACACCTCGCCAGAACACAACAGCAGTCTCACATGTCACTAGGGCGCGTGAGACATCAGTGAGTGTGTGCTCACTGGTGGACACAACACCATTGATTAAGTTTGTTTTGTTTAACGTTTCATCAATAAAGCTAAGCCTGACCATTTATAACATTGTCAGAGCGTGATCTGCTGTAAGCCCAACTATTGAAAGATCCTGTAACAGGTGCCATCCAACCCCAAGCACTATGAAACTAGGTCAAAGGAAGTGATTATTCCCCTCTACTTAGCACTGGTGAGGCCACATCTAAAGTGCTGTGTTCAGTTTTGGGCACCTCACTACAGAAACGATGTGGACAAGTTGGAGAGAGTCCAGCAGAGGGCAACAAAAATGGTGAGTGGACTGGAGGACTTCTGAGGAAAGGCTGAGGAAACTGGGCTTATTTAGTCTAGAGAAGAGAAGACTGAGAGGGGATTTAATAGCCACCTTTAATTACCTGAAGGGGGGTTCAGAAGAGGATAATTAACATTGTATTTGCTTCAGTTTTCAGCTTTAATATACTGGATTTTAATAATTATTTACAATTTCTATGCTGGATGGAGCTAGACAGTTCTCAGTGGTGGCAGATGACAGAACAAGGAACAATGATCTCAAGTTGCAGCAAGGGAAGTTTAGGTTAGACATTACGAAGAATTTTCTCACTAGGAGGGTAGTAAAACACTGGAACAGGTTACCCAGAGAGGTGGTAGAATATCCATCCTTGGAGGTTTTTAGGACAAAACAGGATCTACTAAAACCTTTAAAAGAAAATGTGTGAAGCATGTGTTTACCTAGTGGTCCTTCTCCTGCAGTTTCCAAGACATGAGCTGCTTCTTGTGATACAACAGTTATTGCACCAACCACTGGTTCATGGTTTACATCACCATTTGGAGTGCCATCTGGGATTATAACTAATCCATGTTTCTGAAAAACACAAACAAACAAAAAAACTATACCCATACAAAAGAAACATTAAAACATAATTGGATAGAAAGGTACTTCCAGAAGCGTTTTCAGCCAGATTGAAACAATAACACTAAAATACACTATTTATTTGATGGCTGAGTTTTTTGGCATGTACAGGAGTACTAATATGCTTTCTCTTATGTTGACTGTAGTTTCAACCCACATTCCTGTGCTTATATTACTGTATGACTGCTACTAACATACCTCTCCTTTCTTCATTGTTTCCTTCATGTCAGTCAACTCATCTCTGAGCTCATCTCTCTCATTCTTAATGCAGTCAAAGTATTCTTTCTGTCTTTCTAAAGCCTGGGTACAGGCAGGTAGCAAGAAAAAGAATGGGATAGAGAAAAAGCATGTGATAGACAATAGAGAGAACTCTTATACAAATAAATGCAAACTGACGAATAAAAGAAAGAAACAGAAAGGGGATTATAAAGCTGTACAATTCTACTGACTACCTTTTACAAGAGTCTAATATAACCCAACCCCCTCACCTATTAATTTATGTCAAAAACAAACACTCTTCATTCTACCATTCTTCCACAGAGTATTTAATTCACTGAACTGTCTTATAAAACCCTCAAAAGAAGAACATCTTTACTGATAACATATTTTCACAAACATTTTGGATACATTTAATAAATACTTGTTTATGACTTCAAGAGAAGTTTCTATGTCACAATCCAAATGCATGATTATTTACTAAAATTTGCATGCTGCTAAGTTGGGCAAACTACTCCAATGTTCTCCATACTACTCCATGCCCTTCTCAAAGTCAGCAGGTATATCTGCTTATAAATACCTACATGTATTATTCGCATGTATACTTCAGGCACTCAATTACTGACAGACACTTTTAAAAAAAAAAAAGTGACACTAACCAGTATTTTAATCCAAAAAGAATCAAAACCAAACACAAAACATTTACATAATAGTCTCTCTCAACTATATTGCAGCTGTAATCCAGAGCTAAATCAGCCACGCTCAACTGATTGGACAGCTTTCCAATGCTCCATTCAGATTCATCATGGCACATATAACAAGTAATTCTCAATCTGACAACTGCACAAATGTAAACATATATGTTTACATTACAAGAGAACTTATCTAATAAACACTGTGGCATGCACACGTTTAGGAATAGACTGATATCAAATATGAAAGAAAAATACTTAACATTGTATTTGCTTCAGTTTTCAGCTTTAATAAACTGGATTTTAATAAACTGGATTTAAAATTTCTATGCTGAGTGCAACTTTTCATACAGTATTCTGCTAATTTATTTCAGCAGAAAAGAATTCAAACTTGTACGTGTACTTGATAAGTGCTCTGAAAAGATGACTGTAAAATTTAAACGCTGCATACTAGCAGACCTCTAGGAACCCTTTGGCTTTCAGCTTTCATTCCATAGTTACTTATTCTTATTAATCAACCAGGTTTTTTGCTGCTTGTTAGGGAAAACAAGATTCAAAACCTAATTAAACTTATTTTAAAATATATTTTAGGCAAGGCTTGGGGAAAAAAAATCTACCTGGTACCTACTAGATATAGTGCAAAGTATATGTAGCTCTGGATCTACCCAAAGCACTGGAATTGGCTAAAAGGCATGACAACTGGCTAGATGAATCCTACAGTCCAGTCTTAATACAGGAAATGCAGTATTCACAATCAATTTCTTAAAGCATAAAACTGTAAATGTATCTGTCATACTCACTCTACATATGAAATCTTCTAATATGGAACAGAACTCATTGATTTCTTGCCGTGAGGATTTTTTATTTATTCATAAATAACCAGACTACAAAGAGTTATAAATGGCTAAAATAAGTGGCCTTCATATCCATAGACTATTAAAAGTCCTATGGAACACTGATATATACCAGTTTATTTCTAAATTCATACACCTTTCTCCACCATATTTATTGCATACCCCAATTTTTTTATCTTTCCAATTAATTGTCTCCTGGAGGTCATACACCTCTCTGGTTAAGCAGTCTACTTTCTGCTGCATGCGTTGATTCTCCTGCAGTACATGAGAGGAAAGAAAGAATAAAAGAAAGACAGAAAAGGAAAAGTAAGAGACAAAGAAAATTTAGTAGTACAAAAAAAAAAAAAAAAAAATGAATGAAAAGATTTTTAAGAATAAAGTTTAAAAACAGATATGGCATCTGAGGCTAAAACTAGTTTTTCCCTTTTTTGATTTGTACAAGAATATTGTAACTGACTTTACAATATTATGCAAGAGAATATAATATGTAATTTCCACTGCTGATGAATTTAAATGAGCATATGATTTTTCACGTCACAGCAGTTCCAAATGCTATCTGAAAGCAACATTGTTGATGGCATAAATGTATAATAACATTCCTTATAATTACTTTTATAGTAGCTCTTCAGCAGAGACTGACAATTATCATATGAAATTACACTAACATTTCACTTCAAATTGTATAAATTATTGCAATGCATTAAAAATGCTTACAGCCACAAAACTAATTTAATTAAATTGTAGCATCTAGGCAGGTAGTTTACAAATCAAGTCAAGTTGCTTGCTTATCCTTGCAGTCTCATCAATTTACCCCAATAGCAAAAGGTACACACATTAGAAACTTTAAAAAAACTGAACAGAAGTAAAAGTATTACCTACAGAAAACAGACTAATGTTTGCTTCAGTGAGAAATGTATATTTTAACTGCAATTCCTTTAAGAAAATGTGCTCATCTCAACCAAACCAATTTGATGGTTATTATACAGCAAATAGAATGAGAACAAAAATGTTCTTTTATGTAATATAATTAATGTAGTCAGAATCTGGCACTGGTATTTCTAAACAGGTCTAACTCTTCTGTACTCTATTTAGAATCATCACACTGTACAGTTTGATGATTTTTAGCAGAAAAACTTACAAAGGCGAGAAACTGCACGTTAAAGCACTGAATACAACATATAAAGGTTTCAATATTAGTTTATAAAATAACTGCATAAGAAAAATCTGTAACAAATCTATTACATGTGCCCAACAAAATACAAATCACTCTACAAACTGTGCTTAAGAACTTATATTTATATACATGGTTTTTATGTACGTGTATGTTTTATTACCTCAAACTTTACAAAATGAAAAAGCAAGTGTCTTGAAAATTAGAAAGAAGAAGAGCGTCTAAGAAGAAATGTTTATCACTTACAGTTTTAGATAATATACTAGTACATCTAGATGTGACTTCAGTATTTTTAGCATTTTTTGGTTGGTCTGCTAAAATTTTCTTTTAGCCCTCTTGCCCGCAATCTCTTCCTGTTTGTTATGATAACAAAACTATATATGAGCTAGATCCTAATTCACAAATTAATGGTAAATGTCAGAGAAAGTCAGAACATATACGAGTTGGCTTGGCCCTCAGTTTTTGGTCCAATATACCACATTGCTTCTTCAAGTTAATCAAATGCCCCTTGGGTTAGCCAGAGGACACACCACACGCTTTCACTTTGTTCTTCAGATGACAGAACTGCAGCCCCAGTAGTACCTTCATCACCTCCCTAGCCATACCTGATCTAGACTGGGGTTGACAACCTAAAGCCTGCAGGCCAGATTTGAACCAAACACACCCTTTGAATCTGCCTTGGGGCTTTGGTGTCATTAAGCAGCAGGGGACTTACCCTGCACTGCACTTCAGTCAGCTGCCTAGAGGTCTGACAGAGGTGAGCTCTACCCATGCAGCCCTGAAGTCAAGAGGCATGGGCTCTGGCAGACAGGGACTGCAGCTAAGTAGCAGGGTAGCAGCAGCTCTGAGCTAGGTCATTTTGGCTTCCTGCTGGAAAATGTTGTTGACCCCTAAGCTAGATTGCTCTTACAAGACTTTTGCGTTTCATAGGCCTGAAAAGATAGCCTTAGAGAACCATATAGCTAGCAGACACACTAAGGAAAATAACAGAGAAAGAAGCTTTCAAAATGTTGCATAAAAATGTTTACATTTTTAAGCATGTCTAAACAACAGCTAGGAAGTTTGGCTTAAACCCTCAAAGAAGATTCCCACAGATTTTAAATTTCAGCACCTAAATATCTTTGATGATATAGGCCTCATCATAGAAAATAAGGATTGGAAGGGACCTCAGGAGGTCATCTAGTCCAACCCCCTGCTCAAAGCAGGACCATCCCAAACTACATCATCCCAAAGGCTTTGCCTAGCCAGGTCTTAAAAACCTCCAAGGATGGAAAGTCCATAACATCTCTGGGTAGCCTGTTCCAGTACTCCCCTAGTATCTAACCTAAACTTCCCTTGCTGCAACTTGAGGCCATTTCTCCTTGTTCTGTTACCTGCCACTGCTGAGACCAGTCTAGCTCCATCCTCTTTGGAACCACCCTTCAGGTAGCTGAAGGCTCCCAGTTTCCTCAGCCTCTCCCTCAGAAGTCATATTCCTCAGCCCCCTACCCATTTTCCACTGCTCTCTGCTGGACTCTCTCCAATTTGTCCACATCTTTTCTGTAGCAGAGGGTCCAAACCTGGGTACGGTACTCCAGATGTAGCCTCACCAGTGCTGAATAGAAGGGACTAATCACTTCTCTAAATCTGCTGACAATGCTCCCACTAATGTGGCCCAGTACACCGTTTGCCTTCTGCACAACAAGGCTATACCGTTAGCTCATATTTAGCGTACTGTCCACTTTAACTCCCAGGTCTGTTTCTGCAGAGCTTCTAGTTAGCCAGTAAGACCCCAGCCTGTACCAGTGCATGGGATTGTTTTGTCCAAAATGCACAACTTTGCACTTCTTATTGAATTTCATGAGATTTTTTTTGATCCAATCCTTCAAGTTATCTAGATCTCTGAATCCTAGTCCAACCCTCCAATGTATCTACTAGTCACCCCCACACTTAATGTCATCCTCAGACTTAGGATGTACTCCATCCCATCTTCCAGATTTTTTTTCATGTTTTTTTTCATATGACAAAAATGCCATGTCAGAGTCATATTTCACATTGGACAGAGCTGAGCTAGGATTGAGATGGGTTGTCAAGGGCACTGAGGTTTCCAGGGCAATAGAAGACAGGGCATTCTGTAACTATGTGGTCTGCAGTCTGTGGGGGGTGCCACATTCACAAGCGGCACTGGATTTCAGGCCCATTTAGTGCATGTTATGGCAGAAGTGGCTGTAGCCAGTTTACAGTCTACTGAGGTGGACCCAGGAGAGTATGTCTAAATCGAAGTCAGGTGGTCCTGTTGAGGAGTTTGGGATGAATGTTTTGAGTCTACAGTTCTCAGAAGCCCATTGTTCTTCCCACAGTTGTACAGCCCAGTCGTCTGGGGAAGAACCTTTGGAAGTAGAGTGCAGGTGGGCAGTAAGGGGTTTTGTAGTTCAGAGGCGCTGCCCAATGAGGATCTGCACAGATGTGCTATGTAGGTAGTCAGTATGGTCTAGTTCAGCATGGCGAAGGAAGCAGAAGCTTTGCTGCTCATGGATGTCAGGAAGAACAATACCACTGATCGGTGTTAGCTATGATGTAGGGGTACAGTAGATGCATCCAGATATGAGCGGCATGCTGTTAAGTGCCCTCTCCACTTTGTGAGTGCGGGCACTTTGGCATCACACCGGGGCACAGCATTCTGCTGTTGAGTATGCCAGTGCCAAGGTGGATGTCTGAAGTATGGTGGGGTTAACTCTCCATCTGAGACCAGCTAGTCAATGAGAGGTTCTTGCAAGCTTGTACTTTGGGTGCCAGTTGGGTAAGGTGCATCTTGTGGGTTAGGGTGTGGTCCAGGGTGACTCCAAAGTTCTTTGGGTAGCTTTTGAAAGGGATGGAATTTGTTCCACACTTGACATTCAATGTTGTTTTGGCAAATTTGTTGGCAAGGTGGAAGGTACTGACAGTCTCTGTGATGTTTAGTTTGAGTCTCCAGTTCTGAAAGTAAGTGCTTATGGTAGTGAGGTCCTTTGTCAGACCTTGCTTTAGATTCTTGAAGTTTTGTCCTGCAATCATGAGGGCTATGTCGTCTGTGCATATATATACTTTATGGATGTTGTGGGGGCAAGTCTAAGGTATAGATGTTGAAGAGCAAAGGTACTAGGACAGATCCCTGAGGCACGTCACTCTTCAAAGGGTGCCTTTTCCAATATGAAGAGTGAAGTAACAGTTGAAGATGAGTTCTGGCAAAAAGTGGACCATGTTTGTTGGGGATTTTGTGAAGGAGCTTCAGTGAGGCCTCACTGCCATACTGTGTCACAGGCTGTAGATAAAACTACAAAGACTGCTCTGCACTTCTGCTCTTCTTCAAAAGCTGCCTCTGTGAGGGAGGAGACCTAGTCAGTAGTTGAGCAGTCCTGACAGAAGCCAGCCTGTTACTCTGGGAGCTGGGGATTGATGATGAGGTATAGGCGATTGTAGAGGACTCTCCATGGGTTTAAATCCCACTGAGAGATGGCTGATTGGTTTGTAGCTACCTGGGTCTTCCAGTGGTTTATTTGGTTTAAGGATGATGACAACTTTGACACGCCACCAGATTTTGGGTGGAAATGGGAAAAAAGCATTGGAGCCAGGAGAGAATGCAGTCCCTAAAGTGGATGAAGAATTCTGGATGGAAGTTGTCTGGGCTTGAGGACTTTCCAGCCTCAAGGGTGCTGATGGCCTGCATCATCTCTTTGAATTTAAAGTTGATGCAGAGATTTGAGTCTACTGAGGAAAGAGTACCAGGTTTCTTCCAATTTTGCATTCACCATGCGGGGGAAATATCTGTCTGATTTTGAAATTTTTCCATTATTAATACATCTGGTGATGTCACTGGCCTTTACTGGAGCTTTTGGGGATTGTCTGGAATTGCCAGTTGAGCAGCTGATAGTGAACCAGGCTTTCCTGCTAAAGTGGGTGAAGTTTATGTTTTGGGTGGTTTGGATCTATTTATCTTGTCTCTGTTTACTGAGGTGGTCAAGGAGTGCTGTGACAGCATTATGGATTTCTTCAAGAGTGGTAGCAGATTGATATTAATTGGCTAATGTATTGCATTTGTCATCCCACCCAGGGAGGTAGTATTGTCAAAAGCCTCAAGAAATGTTGTGTTTGGCAGTCTGAATGATTGGAGAGCAGAATGTTTCATATGTCTTACTGACATCAGGGTTGGTTGGTTCAAGTAGGGAGGTAATGAGTTTAGCAGGGTCTGTTTTGAATTTGTCCCAGTTAGCTTTAGTGGAGTTACAACGTGGGGTTGGTAAGCTTGATACGAGTTGTATAAATGCAGGATTCTTAATTAAAGATGTCAGTGCTGCAAATGGGGGATATTGCTGATTGCCATTCTGATGGGAGGAGAAGTCAGAAAGGTTGTTGCACTTGTGAAGGCCAGGACAGGGCTGGTATCGGTTTTCCATTTGGTTGACTGGAAGGAGCCAAGTTGCTTGGAGTCATAGAGCAAGGTGAGTTCTGCTGAAGATGCCCAGGCTACCAGTGCTTTGCCATCTGGAAAGTCATGTTGGTAGCCACACTCCAAATGCTGAGCAAAGAAATCTACAGAGTAAATCATTGTGTGGGGGTATATAGGGATGTTAGTGAAGGGGGTTTTAGGTGGTTTATACACATTGACTGTGGTTACCATTGATGAATGCTGCAATCCAAGAGTTTGTTGCTGCAGGGAGAAGTGGCTATTAGTCTGGATGTGACACAGGTTTTGGCAAATGTAGTAATGCCATAGTATGGATGGTAGAGTGTAGCAATCAAGGTGAAACCCAGGATTGTGGAGGTTCTTATCATCAGTTGGGCAGTTTCCTGGATTAGGTTCCCTATGGCAAAGTACTGTTGGGCCAGCTGCTGGATTATTTAGCACTTGGCTCGAGTCAGGCCCTCGCATTAAGCTGGATAACTGTTTGAAGAAATCCTCATCCTCCTGGTCTGGTCTACAGCAGACACCCACCATGATGTCACCCCTTGTTACTCTCCCCTCTGACACTAACCAAGAGACTTTCAACAGGCCTATCTCCAGTTTCATACTGGACTCCCAACCAATCATACATATATCTTTTACATAAAGAGAAATTCTCCATTTCTTCATAAATTAAGGAAGGATAAGTCCTAACATTCTTTGTTTCACCAGTGTAATATAGGAACAAGGAGCTGCCCCGGATGTTATGATCTTGTACTACTAGGCCAACTCTGACAATGATATGTTCATAGTTAGTAGGGTCAGAAGGGACCTGAGCAGATCATCAAGTCCAACACCCTGTCATGGCAGGAAAGAGTACTGGGGTCAAACAACCCCAGCAAGGTGATTGCCAAGCTTTGTTTTAAAGACCCCCAGGGTAGGAGCCAGCACCACTTTCCTTGGAAGTTGGTTAAAGATCCTAGCCGCCCTGACAGTGAAGTAGCACCTCCTGATGTCTAATCTGAATCTACCCTCTGCCAGCTTGTGACCGTTATTTCTAGTCACTCCTGGTAGCGCTTGGGGGAACAGGGACTCCCCCGATGCCTACTGTTCCCCTCTGACTAGTTCGTAACAGGCCACTAGATCCCCCCTCAGCCTTCTTGTGGCTGAACAGGTTTAGGTCCCTTAGCCTCTCCTCATAGGACCTGACCTGCTGCCCCTGATCAAGCCAGTGGCCCTTCTCTGGACCCTCTCAATGTTGTCCACATTGAAGTGCGGCGCCCAGAACTGGACACAGTACTCCAGCTGCGGCCTGACCAGTGCTGCGTGGAAGGGGAGTATCACCTCCCTGGATCTGCTTGAGATGCATCTGTGGATGCATGGCAAGGTGTGGTTGGCCTTCTTGCCTGCATCCCCACACTGCCAGCCCATGTTCAACTTGGCATCAATGATGACTCCAAGATCCTTTTCTGTCTCTGCACTGACAAGAAGGGAGTTCCCCAGCCTGTAGATATGGTGCTGGTTCTTCCTCCCCAGGTGCATCATATATGAATGAATACACAAATATTATGCAAACCTAATTCAAACAGTATAAACCTGTCTTTTTAAAATTGGAAAGGAAAAGGAAAAAAAGTTAATTTGTAGCTTGCAGAATGTGGGCAATCTGGTTGACTAATATTTGTAGAAATTCCAGTTCCTCAGAAATGCCAATACCTGAACACACTTTTCCATACAAGTACTAAATCTGTGCTCACAGAAGAAAGAGGAACACTGGCCCAAGGACTTAAATATTCAAAACAAGATTTAAATTACAGCAAAACAAAACAAAACTTTTAAAAACTTCAGACAAACATTTCCAATTTTCCATTAGATCCAGCAAACTGATATAGAGTAATTAAAAATTCTTCTGGCTAGCTTATATTCTTGTTACCAAGTCAGGACAACTTTTTTTCCTAAGAATTATAGAGATGGTACTTATATCTATTTTATAAAAGTGGAGACAGCATATACATATATACCACCCAAGCCTTCTATACTCTGTCTATGCCCAATTAAAAAAAACCTGACATCTTTCCAAAAGTCTCCTCAGAATATGTACATACCTCTATTAGTTCATCTCTCTGGCGAAGACCTTCTTTAAGTTCATCCAACTTATGCTGCAGAACATTGCCCATGTGTTTGTGCCTTTCCAGTTCCTACAGAAAACAAATATGCAAGTAACTCAAACCTTGTTTTGTGTTTCTTACATACATATTCCATATAAAGTTAAAAGAGGTTACAAAGATGAGAAAATGTTAGTACTGATGCTGAATTCCTGCAAGATTAAAAAAAAAAAAATCAAAGAGACTAATAGCTAATCTTCAGTTTCATGGTCTTAAAAAATTTTCCAGACTAGCCCGAAGACTAAAAGCCTTCTAAGCTAGGTATTAATATTAAAAACACAGAAACAAGCCTGGTTGGTGTCTTGCCCCCACCTCATGATCCAAGGAAAACGAGGTGGTAAGAAGCCAAATTTTCCCCTTTTCATCAGATTACTGAACCCAGATCAGGCTTCTGTGCATTACATCACACAGCAAGTGTCAGAAAAATTTTGGATTAACACCCTTTGGACAGAAAAAAATCTAAGTGACTGAAGATTACTGATTTTTACCCAATGGGGAGAGATATTGGAGGCCCTGTAATTTTAACTCAGGGTGGGCAAAATGCAGCCTGTGGGCTGAATCTAGCCTGAAGAGCAATTTTGCCCAGCCCATGACAGGTCCTTTGGCTCTGCTGGGCAGTGCTGAAGCACTCCCATGCTAGCCCGCAGCTCGTCACAGGATGCCTGCATAGTGGCAGCAGCCCCCAGCCCTGCCAGCTCGGCACGGGCTATAGTGGCATGGAGTGGCAGCAGGGCAGGTACCGTGGCAGCAGCAGGAGCCCTGGTGAGAGGTTTGCATCCAGAGCCAGGGCCTGGTCTTCAGGGAGATCATGCATGGCTGGGTAAGGACCTAAGTCAGGGGCTGGGGGCTGGTCTCCATAAAGACAGGCCCCTGCCTCCAGACAAATCACCCTTACCAGGACTCCTGCTGCTGCCCCCACATACTGCTCTACCCTATACTAAGCCAGCAGTGCTGGGGGCTGCCATGTGGGCAACCCAAAGCAAGCTAAGGTCTGGCAGGGAACAGGGGTATTCCCACCTCCCTTGGCCCAGTCCTGGCAGCTAAGTCCAAGTGCATGGTGGGGTGAGGAGTGTCTGCCAATTCACACTTCTCACTTCTCCCTCCCCACTGTGGGCAGCTTACCCCAGGCCAGGAAAGAAGACAGGTAAGCAGGGGCGGGGGGGGCGAGGCAGGAGGTTAAGTTCCCCCCACTTGGTGAGCTCAGCAGTGACACATGGCCATTCCCTACACATGCCTCCCCTCCTTGGCTGCAGGACTTGCAACCATCCTCTCCCATTGTGGGTGTTGCAGCCCCCTCAGTGAGGCCCGGCAGCAGCTTCCAGCTCTTCCATGGACCTGTGCTGTCACTGCCCCAGTCCCAGACACAGCTCCAAGAAGCCACGCAGGCAGCGTGCACAGGCAGGTGGGGAGTTGTGTCCGGGACCAGGGTCAGGGGTGGAATCATGGGGCTGTGACAGCATGGGGCCAGGGGTGAGGCAGAGCTGTGATCCACTCCCTGCATGCCCCCGCCTGCAGAACCCATGCCCATCAAAGGGGTGTGGGGGCACCAGATCATGGCTCCTACATGGCCCCAGCCCTGCGCTATCCCTGCCCCATGACCCTGCCTTGTGATCCCAGCCTCCACACCTGCCCTGCTCCTGAACACTGCTGCCCAGAGGCCTATCCTGCACAGCTAGTTTTGGTGAGTTGCTGCACTGAGGGGAGGGATTGGGAGGGAGGAAGAGAAGAGTGGTGATCCAACCCATGACAGCTCACTAAAACAGCTTATGTGGCGGCCCAAATAACTGACCACCCCTGTTTTGACCGTCTGCTCTGGCCTTTTTGCACTAAAAAAAAAATAATTTTCAGCATCCAAAAACTTCTACTAATAACAAGGCTGTCTTATTAAAAAAGGCTCTTTTTTCTTTAAAAGCAGTTTATGCTCTTATAATACAGCTTAATCCATGAAATATCAGTACCTTTGACTTCTCTTCATTCTCCCTGAAGAATTCTGCCATCTGCTCCTCTCTCTCTTCAATGATATCTTTTAGTGTATCCACTTGATAAATCAAATTGTTTTTCTCATTATCTAACTGTGCATTGGATACCATGGCCTTCTTATACTTCTCTTCAACTTCAGCAAGAGAATCCTACACAAATATTGGAAATATCAACATTAGTGTATCAAAAAGTAACGTGAATGTTAAATACCATCATAATATTGAAGGACCTAAATTCATTTTGCACTAACATTCAGACAAAACATTTTATTAATCTGCTAAATTAGGCATTGTAGGTAGAAACAGAGAATAAAAACAATAAATCTCTACTCTTCAGCTGATGGTACTAATTCAAGGCAAAGTAATTATTGTAAAACTTGCACAACAAGTTACAGATTCATTTTTCACTAGTATTATGCCACCTTCATAACTTTGGTACTCATAAAACCTATTTCTCCCATAAATGTATATTTTCTTGACTCTGACGCTGCATAATTTTTATGTTATGTTTTTGCAAATATACCCTGGAATTACATTAAATGACAAACTTAAAGAAAACTGAAACTAGTAACTTAACTGTTCAGATACAGATTATGGCAAAAAAAAGTGTAAGCGATCTTAACTGTTTAAATCTAAGCTTTAAAAAAACACCTGAACATGATCACAACTTCTGAATACTTATATTTTATCTTATAACATTATACATGAAAAAGTAAACAGAGATGTCTCTTAACTACATAGGGACTTATCAAAACATGCGACTACCTTAAAACAAACTTTATATATTTTGTATATAAATTGGAGTTACATATTGGAGTTTGATATATCTATATAATGTGTGTGTGATATAGACCTATAAGTCTATATCAGTTTGATATATCTATATAATGTGTGTGTGATATAGACCTATATCTATAGATATATCAAACTTCAATAACCTCTAATATATAACTACATAGCTATATTTATATCTCAAAATGTGTGTCAAAATAGTCACACATTTTGGTAACCATCTTACGTATAGAGACACCTATATCTCAAAGTCTATAACTTTTCCTTACCAAGTTTACTATTTGTTAGAAAACACTTCATTTACATTTTGGAAATCACAGTAGTTTTGATCTCTCCCTCCCCCACCTCACTGACTGCAGACAAGGCATACGTACAAATTGTTATATGCCTAACTCACTCCTAACCACTTCCCTTATGTCCTTTGTGCTTGTAAGGCTTCTGAAAAACAGGATAACAAGCAGCCAAATGTCAACTATCCAAATACTATAGAAGCTATTAGACTCTGTGAATTTTTTAAAATACATAGTGGCCCTTGTATAAAATTACTTTCAAAGTGTGAAAACTTAATATCACTAAAAGATGCAAGGAAAAAACAAACAAAAAAAAGCACAAAAGCAAAAATGTATTCAATCATCAAGTCCATTTTTTGCCAATGCAGGACTATTTCCCACTCTGTCTTATCCAGTCTAATTTTCAAAGTCCAAACTGATATAATTTCCAGTATTAATAGTATTAGTAGAGAATCTATACAACCCAAGACATTGGCCATGACTCCCTTCTGCTTGGTGCTGTCCAAAGCAAAGAGAGCCTATAATTCAAACTTTCTTAAGAAGAATCTTACGGGTGTTCCAAAAAGTTAGTTTTGACAGCCTAAATTTGACTTCTTATAATTTCATCTACATTATTGTGACCCTGCTTTCAGAAGCTGGACACCTGGACTGAGGAAATGACTTAGCATGATACTTTTTTTTTTTTTTGATGGGGGTAGTGGGGTAGAGGAAGAGGTCTCCAGAAAGCCATACAGAATTAGAACAAAAGAGTCAGAAATCAGAAATCTGCAATAGAAGTTTATGGCTAAACAAAGGGCTGCACACTGGCTCTTGCACACTGGCTCTTCTTCTATTTATCACTCTTACTTTTGTTGCAAGTAAAGCATCCTTTTGCCCACTCTTCCCCCACCAAAATATAGAATACCTTCCAGGGTAATGTCATTAATATCTAAAGACGGAGATACATATTTACTGTGCAGTAAATATGAGAAATAAAAGTTACAGGTAAAAAAATATTTTTTCTTGCATTGCAGTTCTCTGGATAGTTGCAAATAGTAACTAGATAGAAGACTAGGACATAGATGAAGGCAACATAAACAGTCTAAAAGGAATTCTTAATTTTGGTTCTTAGATAATAAATTAGTAAAATAAAAGAATAATACAAAATAGTAAAACTAAAAGTAATACATTTTCTAAATCAGATCTCAGGCAAGTACTAGTTCTACAAGTTAAATTTCAACTTCTGGCTAAATGACAAGCATGAAATTATTATTACACAGAAATAAATCATTGCTAATGAAATATAACTTCACTTATGAGACGCACACATGCATAAAGTAGTTCATATTTATTAGTGTTAGGCTTATTTAAAAAATATCAGGTTGCAAGCGTTAAATGGTGAACGTCTGAATATACAAAATGTTTTGATAACTTGGAGTAAATGGCAAATTTCTAAATAGTTATAGTTACAAAACTTAATAATGCTGTATTTTTAATTTAATCTGTAGTTAGTATAGTCACTATAGGATTTCTGATTTGCGTATATAGTAACATGAATTCTTCAATATCTTTCAGATCAGCATCCCAATAGGGGAAGTCATTAAAATGCATAAAGGATTCTATAGTCTACTAAAGTGTTTGAACTATTCTGAAAAGCCCATTAATGTACTTTTATCAACGGGAAAAAAATAAACACACATCATCATAGTTTCAGACCATCAGTTTTTATCTACGTGTACTTAGTTATTCACTGAAGGAGAGATGGTCTAGAGTAGAATAATGTACAGCTCAAATCCAAAATTCCTCTCTACTAGAACATATTACATATTTTCTACCTAGTTCCTAACGTAGATAAGCAAAAAACGAAATCCATGTTAAATGTGAATTAAGCAAGACCAGAATTCTATGCAATTGTAAGGGTCTCTTCAGTGCTTGCATATGTTTTTCTTTTCTAAGAATGAAACAAATCTGAATACAAAAAACAAAAGAAAAGAATATTCTGAAAAACATTTTAGGTTGGAAGTTCTGTTGAAGTTCTTGACACTTTCTCTGGTTAAATTGTGTCAGAACTATATGTCATTTCTTTTTCTCATAAACTACATGAAATTTTAATGTGCAGTAAATATTAAAAAAACATGCTAAATTGTTCCAGTAAGGCAAAATTTGCACCGAGAATTCTTGACAAAAATGGAAATGCTTAATGTTATTTGAATGCAGGATTAATAAATATTTTAGGAAATACAGGGAAATTGTAATTTTTACATGTCCAAAATAAAATAAATCTGAACTGCAGATTAGCCACATGCTTCATGGAGAAACAAAAAAAAATCTAGTTAATAAAGCAGTTAGTGAAATTGGTAAAAGTCTCCATGACCCACATATACTCATACAGAAATGCATGCTTGGGATAAGCCCTGATACCTTTAGTTCCTTAAGTCCCTGCATGTATCTCCCCTCTACATCGTGTATCTGGTCCTTAAGATCATAGATCTCCTGCAGGACATAGGAATGAACCATTGTATAAAAATAAGAGAAAATAGTTTATAGTTGAAAAATATGTGAACAAAAAGGAAATAAGCGTTGCATAGGTTTCAGTTAAATGCAAAAAATTGCAAAACAAAATACAATTAACTCACAGAAACTGAAGATGACCTGCAAGCATATGAATTTTTTACTACATTGTTATGCAACCACTATCTGAAAATCAGTAGTATTAAAACAGGTCAGCCCCAATCCTTACATTTAGCCAACTACTTAAAATTTCTTAAAAATAAGCTCATCAGTTCCACAACTTTACATATGAATAATATCATATGAAATACTAAAGCGTATAAACCTTCCTTCATAAAAGTGACAGGACAAGGGTGTCGCTTTTTGTTTTCCTGTGGCAAATAACGGCTTTTCTGCTAGCCATATTAATCATATTTCCCTCCCTCCCCCCACAGAGTTTTATTCCTCATTCTCAAATAATGCTATTTACCCTCAATTCAGTTAATGAGACATCGGGATCAACCAAACTGCTGGTATCCCCGCTCCCTCGTCTGGATGAGTTTCCGCTCAGGGGAGCTGCGCTTGCTGAATTTCGAGATGCCGGCTTAAAAGGAAGAAAAAAAGTTAACAATACCAGAAACTGTACTGGTGATATCTTCTGGGGTGGTTACCTCCCACCTTGAGATGCGTTTTTAAAATCAAATTAGTTGTCAACAAAACAATACCAAATGCTCTGGATTTAAAATCATAGTTTTTTTTCTCACCTTAAACTGGAGTCATATACCATATATTTTAAGATGATTAATTTCCAAAATCCAGTTTACATATTTGTAGATCAATCCATTTACTTACTATGATATACAAATACAAAAATATGTTGAAGTGCTGTGACATTAAAGAGAAAACCCAGAGTAACTCAATTCTCAATTTCAACTTTATTTACTATTTTTCACTCAAATCTCTCTCACTAGCAGACAAAGTGCTGAAGCATACTTAAAAGATTCTGTGCAATTCTAGTAACAGTGATCACTTTTCATAATGGGAGTAATACCCGCAGAAGCATCTGAAATCAGTTTTTATAGTTCTGCCTCCCAAACAAACAAAGCAGGACAAGTTTTATAAAAAAAAAATCATTCTTATTAGAAAAAGCTTTTCCCATAGGAATTAAGGGACTGAAAGAGGAACTGCAAAGATCTATCTAGAGTGTCATTTTGCAATCACAGATTTTAAACTATTGGGGTACAAAACACTTCAGTAAAAGCCTACAGCAGTCTAATATTGGGAAATCATTCAGAAATTACTAATAACTGAAGGAAGCTGATTTTTAATCTAAAAAAAAATGAAAAACTTTACCCTTGTATAAATTTCCGAATACTGTTTGTCACACTTTTCTTCCAGCTGCAAGACAAAAAAAAAGTTACAATGATACATTTTGTGGATCTAATTCTGTGAATAAACACCCTCCTCTATTTAACCAAATAAGAAGTAATTTATATAATTACAAAAAAAGTTATAAACAATCCTTTAGGAAGCAATTCCCAAGCAGAAAAATTCAACTGCTGAACCAAAAATATTTATTTTAACTGAATAATTTTCTAATAATTCATGCTCACAAAACAAGCAAACAAACAAAATTTTCAAAACTTTGGTAATTGTGACATCAGATGGAACTACAAATAACCTGTTACCTAACTAGACTTGCACAGGTAAAATCAATTTAAATTTTAGTTACTAGGAAAAATGTCCAAATCATAACCCAACGTAACGATTTCATAAAGTGGACAGTAACATTAAAAAAAGGAAGATTAAACCAGATCATGATCAGAGAATACTAATTATTATTTACTTCCTGTTAAATTGTTTGAGTGTATATTGTACCTTACTGAAGCATCAGCAAGAACACGCAAGTCTTGCCCTGAGGGTACCATTGTTATACAGACAATGAAGAAAGTCTGGCTCTGCCAGACATCCTGCAATTTTATTTCAGTCAATGTTGGTGTTGGTGCACAGAATGGAACAGGATCTAGCTTAGACTTAAAACTGGATGGCCACAGTCTAGCAACAGCATATAAGTGGAAATAAAACAAAGTTACTTTCCAACATAGTAATAGTAGCTGTCCCTACATGCATTCCACTGTGGTTGAACAGCAAAATATATACTGGAAGCTAGAGATTTTGCTAGAAACATGTATTTGTGCTGGGCATGCACCCAACCATTCTTATGCAGTCAGCCAAACATATGCAAGATGATGGAGGACCAAATCATCACTGCTTTTATACCAAATCTCCATATAACTATATCCCAGACAAAAACAGAGGGTGAAAGACCATACAGAAGGCACATACAGAAGATTTATGAAAAAGGGTACGTTACTGAATTCATGTGTTTGTCATTTCAGGGATACCCTATAGGAGACTCCAAGGCAGTATACCAAGTAGATGAGCACTCAGAACCTTGTTGCTGCAGAACTGCAAAAATGACCTTCCAAAGAGATGTGAAAAGCAGATGACTATACTAGAGGGTGATTTGATTCTTCAAATCAGTTATGAACAGAACCTCCCGTTGTTGCCCTGCAACTCTCAGTGAGACTGCCCTTAAGGGAAGCTACTGAGTTTACATGGGCCCTAGCTGATTAAGCTTTAATATTATCAAAGTCAAAGTGTCAGAGAAGGCAAAAGTGCCAGCTACAAACACATGACTTACTTGAAGTGCCTATGTGGAAACTTCATCACCTGTATTTTGACAGCAAAAAAAAGACAATTTAGGGTATCACCTGAAAGATCTGGAGCAAATAAAAGGATATTCTATCATCTAGAGCAGGGGTTTTCAACCTTTTTAAATAAGTTTACCCCAGCTGCACCCTTTTTAATAAGTATATCGGGGGGGGGAGGGGAAGAGCAGCAGCAGTGGGGCACCTGTGCAGCCCTTCTATCGCCCTGCCCCAGCCCTGTTCCTGTGAGGCAGCGCCCCATGGGACTTTTCAAAGTATCCCCAGCTGACAATCCCTGATCCAGAGAATGAAAGACTCTCTCTTTCCCTTTAGCATAGAGATGGTAAGCCATGTTAGTCTGAAGTCAGTTAGAAGGTAAAGGTACCTTAGAGAGACATTAATTCAGAGAGGCATGAGCTTTCATAGGAAACCACTTATTTTGTCAAATGCTAGTCCTATTCAGAGTTTTGACTGGTGCATCACTAAGATAATCAAGCTCCTCTCTTGCGTATTTATGATTTCTGTAATGAACTGTGGACTTCTGACATAACTTATATGGAACAACTGTGAACAAACAAGGAATACTTTAAATTAAACACCATGAACCATTTTTCCATGCAAGGGAGTTCCCCAACGTAGCTCTGACTTTACTGTTCTCGTTGCAGGAGTTGAAATAGAGATTCCCTCTGGATACCATCTTCTATTGTGATTCCACTAATTGAGGCATATGCGATATTAATAGGAACTGAAATTAAAATGTCATGCTTGCCAGAAACAGGCAAGAGTAGAATCATCCTTGACAACAATGAAGAATACAGTTGTCATTTGCATGGCATCTTGTATAGAAAATGAAAGATTGCACAGAAGTCTGAGGATTCCCTTTGAAGCTGATCTAACAAGGGTAATGAGGTCTTGAATCTTCCCTGGATTATAGGATCAATAAAATTGTTCCAATGCACAAGGTAATCAAAACTGATGTCAAAATGGACTTTTCTTTACCACGACAGCAATCAAATTGAGTAGATGCAAAAAGTGACTGAAGGATCCCTCTTATTAACCAAATACCTAAATATGGAAATACTTATTTTGCATATGGACTGCAATCCTAATATCTTGGATTAACACTTAACGTTGTCTCAAAATAAACATCTTTCATACTGAGAACTGCAAAACAATGTATTTGATCTAGTTGAAGGATTAAAATGTGACCATTCTAAATCTGAAGTAAAGAACAAACCTGAGAGACCATTAAGGGTAAACAGAAAACGAACTTATTTATCATTATGTGGGAGGGTACATGTTTTATAGGATACACCTAGAGAGTCGGCTCCTAGATTAAGTAACCGCTCACAAAATCAGCCCTTGAACAAGGGAAGAGGAAAATTGGAAGGCATCAGGAAACATAGTGAATAAGACTGAAGCAGCTTATGGAAAGAATTCCCACAGCCCATTTGTCCATTAAGTCACGCTGTTAAAATGGCAGAGGCATTTAAGACAAAGGAAGATGAGGTCTAGTTCTAGGTAGGTACCCAAGTGTTCTGAGGCTGCCATCAAGACAGGTTAACAGCAGAGGCTGTACAGTCAGAAAGAAAAAAAGCAGCAGAGAAGTCCTTTGCAGTAAATGTGTAAAAAGTTGTGAGGTCTTCCTTCTTATCAGAAGTATACAAATCGCGTAATAATGAAAAATGCACCAGAACCTTTCAGCAAACTGAAGAAGAAATCTAGCTGCATGCTGCCTGGGATACTGCCATCAAATATAAGTCTTGCATTACTGCCTGCTTCAGAGGTCAGCAGCTCAAGAAAACGTTATATTACTACAACAAAAGCTTTAGAAAGCAAAGCAGTGTCAACTTCACCCAACACCATTTACAGAATGAACAATGCTTGCTTTTATTTACAATGGATATGAAATGATATTTGCAGCCTTGGAACAGTTTTTCACTGGATTAAGTTTGTTATAATTAAATCCTAAGTACCGGTTTTGTTTTTTTGTTTTTAATTAAAAGCAGAAGGACATGGAAAAATAACTTTTCTGCCAGAGATGCAGTTATCTTGCATTTTTTGCAAGATGTGCAAACCTTGCTGCTATTGCAAACTTATTGTGACAGTGGCCAATGACACAAGGGAATTAGGAAAGGACACTAGCCTTTTTCCCCCACAGTGTATTAACTGCCTCCCGCAGGTTCCCTTTTCTATTTCCACATCATCTTTCTTCAGTTAGTTAATTTTGAAAACTTAGTCATGAAAAAAAGATCGTGGCAACTAACGAAGCTGCAGGAAACCCTCCTGGAAGCAGCTGCATATTCTGGGGTCTATGGATCCAGGATAAAACGTAGGCTTCAGAAGACTCATAAGGAACATTTTGAGGTTAATTTCCCTAGATTTTTTGGCTCTCACCATACATTTTTGGGGGATGTGCATCTTTTTAAGCATTAAAGGAAAATGCTGTAGCAGCCATTTAAAGGGACATAAGATAGTTTTTAAAACCTGAGTGACATGGTAAAAACCGTTCGAGTGAAGACTAAAACTTGTTAGAAGCAGAAGGTAAAAATAAAAAAGTATTTTGGTGGTGGTAAGGAGTGGCGGGGGGGAGGGGAGGGGAGAGATAAGGGAGGGGCAAGGAACTCTTCCCTCCCCACAAAGTAAAAACTAAGAACACAATTAAAGGAGAAGCTAAGGTAGATGCTAATGCTGGCACTTCATTCAGTGACAGTTGATCTTGCACTGCCCCCAGACCCTTATGACACTGCATGAGAATGGTGAATGGGCAAAGCACAGACTTGATGGACACTCCTGGACGAACTTCTGTAGTCTTTGATGCATGTATACCAAACAGTCAAATGCACATAGTGACAACTTCTTCAGTTCATTTTTGTTACTAGAGCAAGCAGTTACTATGCTGACAAAAACACAAGATTTGTGGAGCAAGAGAGTGGCACTTTTATAAAGCATGTTTTCTTACATACCACCCCTCCCCCCAGTAAAGACAAACACCTTATTTTTGGAAGGGAGAAGGCAGGGTGTGCAGACAGTGGATCACAGCTCTGCCTCAGCTCCAGACCACACTGTCACCACTGCAAGATCCCAGGCCCAGAGCAGTTCCCTGCCCAGCCGCACACCTTGCCAATGTTGTTTTCCATGGAAAACCCAGGCCTGCTCTATCACAAGAGAAGGCTGAGGGGGGACCTGGTGACCGTCTATAAACTCACTAGAGGGGACCAGAAGGCTTTGGGAGAGACCTTGTTTCCCCTAGTGCCCCCTGGCATAACAAGGAATAATGGCCACAAGTTGTTGGAGAGTAGGTTTAGATTAGACATCCGTAAGAACTACTTCACAGGGCAGCTAGGATCTGGAACCAACTTCCAAGGGAAGTGGTGCTGGCTCCTACCCTGGGGTTCTTTAAGAAGAGGCTTGATGCCTATCTGGCTGGAGTCATTTGAGCCCAGTTTTTCTCCTGCCCAGGCAGGGGGTCGGACTTGAAGATCTACAAGGTCCCTTCTGACCCTACTTCTATGATTCTATGACAACTCCACCCCTCCTGGGGTCTCCATGGAAACTAGTTACAGCAATGTGGGCAGGGGCCATTGGGAATTAGAGTCTGGCTGCCAGCTGGATCCACCATTATGCCCACCCCAGCCTTAGAGAGTTAGAGGTTGTGCCATACCATCAGACTCTTTTCTTAACCCTTTTAAAATGAATCTAGCATGCCAAGAAAAAGTTATTTTTATTGGATTAGTATTTTCACATTTTTGTAAAAATATTGTCAGGTTACAAAAACAGCAACAAAATTCTTGCTATTAGGTACATGTCATTAATCATTTTTAAAAGCAGGTGTCTTTCAATTACAGAATTAACAACTATGTTCAAATGTGTCATTCACAGGACCGATTTACACAGAAACGTGCATTACACTCACACTATTTAGATCTGGAATAATTACATCATCCACATCAGAGACAATACTTCCCCTACGGTTGGAACGACTAAAATAATCAGCTGCAGTTTCACTTTGATCAGAAAAATCAGATGACTTCAAAGCCAGATACAGAAGGAAAGAAAGAACAAAGTACAGAATGGAAAACATTAACTGAATGAACACAAAAAGAAACCCTTTCCAAGAGTAAGAGGCAGTTATATTTAAATATAAAGCATGAATGGAACCTCCCCCCACCAAATGCTACTGCAACTCTTTTGGCCTTTTTGCAATTTAATTACGATAACAATAATAAACAGGTTCCTCTTTTTACTGTTGTCAGTATTTTAAATATGCCTACTAAAGATTTTTTGCTTCTAATTCTTTCCCTTTGATTAGTCAATACTTTGCATTTTTAAACTGCAAACAATGTACTTTTTATTCAGATTAATGTAAAATAGGTCTTGCCCCTAACACTGTACCAAGAGAAGTTGGTAATGCCCAACCTGATACAGATTTTTCTTGTTCAAAGCAAGAAAGCATTACTACAGAAGGATAAGCTTTTGCTTCACAACTGAAGGCATCTTTAAACTGAAAAGCAGAAGTTGTGCCTGTCAAAGAAAAGTCATGTATTAAAACAAGATTTATTCAGCCACATTACAATGTTAAAACTGTGGTAATCCAAGTGTAATAGTCATATAAGCTGATGTTAATAACAAGTATAGGGTTTAATAGCCAAGTGTATGTTTATTAATACAACATTCCTTGATCCTGATCATTTAATCTCAAAATAAGTGGCAAACTTATGCAACTTCAGACAATTTTCATAATTTTTAAAAGTAACCATTAGTCCTCTTTTCCTGATAAACATTTCACTGATATAACCCACCCTGATTATTCTGCCTCAGTTACCTCTCTCCATTTTATATTTATGTCCATTTTGCTTCTGTCCCTGGGATCACCCCAATCTCAGCAAGGCATGAGGAACAGGTTAGAAGGAGTGACGGTAGACTGAAAAACCATACCGGTCCTGTCCCCAAAAATATTTCTAGTGGAGGAAATTTCACAGAAATTTTCAACCACTAGAAAAGAATTCCTGTTCATGGCCTGAGAAAGCAGAAGGCTCAGAAACTTGAATATTATCTTTATTTCTCTCTTGTGGTAGTACCTGAAGGCCTGAATCAATGCCTAAATGTACACGTACAATGAAAAAAAATATGCTTCATTCCCAGGATCTTCAGCTGAGTTTCGCACAGCCTAGGCCAAATCTCCCATTTTCAAGCTTTTCCTTCAAACTCAGTCTTCACCCCTCCAGTACTATTATCTGTGTTCAGGCTCCTCACCCAAGTCACAGCCCCCCCACATCCTGGCCCTAAAAGATTATTATTTTGTGTTCAGTTCCTAACCCCAGCAGCATAGCCTAGGGCAACAATTGCAGTGAATGTCCTGGCTCAACCACTGGACCTCGGAAAATTTAGCAACTACATTTTCCAAAGATTTCTAGTACCACATGTGGCCCATGATTCCCACCCCTTCCTCCGGATGTGCTTTTTAACCCAGTGTGGCTGGTATTTCAGAGCAGAGCAATCACAAAACGAACATCCTAATACAAAAGCCACTCTGCGCTGCCACCCCGCCCCCTCCCCTATTGCTACATGAAGGTAACAGACCTTCTCAGAAAAATGGCTAAGGCAGATTTCTGAAAAATTAGTATTTGAGACAACTGAACAGAACCAAAGACAGAGCTTTATAATGCAAAGGGCTGACCACCTTCATAGGTTACTTTACCAGCTCCACCTATATTTATAATCGCTTTATAAACAGACTACTTAAAGGACACAAAATTAATTTCCACACTGTAGATATAAGCATCTTTCCTATTCATTCACAAAGTAAGATTTTTTGCATGCTACAGAACTCTACCTAAGCTGAGCAAGGAATGTAATTAATTCTAAAAATATGAAATTCAAACCAGTACATGTACGAAATTTATAGCCAGTGATCTCTACTTCCCTTCTTTCATAAGCAACCCTTTGTAAGTGTGAAATTGCATGTGTTATTAAAAATAAAAACAAGCAAACAAAGTTAGAAGACCATAAATAGCATCGGACACCGGCATGCAACCCGGCTCACCACACTATCTCTCCGCCCTCGGCTCACATGATGAGAGGATGTGGTACTCTCTAGTTCATCATCTGTAAACTACAAGGATTAAAAATGCAAGTAATTAAAGCTGGTTCACTGCAATTTAACAAATGCCTATATTAAATAAGTAACTTTTGTGACATCAGTGAGTGGGCACAATTCTCTGTATAAATTCAATTTAAAGAAATGAGGTAACTATTAAATTCTAGCAGACAACAAGAACTGAAAATAACATAAAATGAAAGTCATGCTGACATGAAGACAGACAGATAAAGAAAAGAGACCAAATTAGGTGGCAATATTACACACACACACACACACACACACACACACAGTTCACCTATCAAAAAGGCCTCCTATGGTTATGGGCTTTACCACAAGTTATCTTTGTAACAATCATAATGGGATACAAAACAGGTTATTTGTTTACTAGAGAACGGCCCATCAAGAATGATGATGGCGATGAAACGAACTGGGTGGAGAGGAGGGGAGGGGTGAGACTAGCGTGATGCTGTCGCCACCCCACACCGCTGCTGCCTCCAAGAAGCAGACCGGGGGGGATGAGGGACGGCAAGGCCAGCAGTGCTGGCCTCGCTCACCCACCCACTCTGTCCCCTCCATCCCTGTCATGGCCTCGTCTCCGCCATGTGGTCCTCTGTCCCCACTGCTGGCCTCACCTCCCTGCTGTCATTCTCTCCCCCCGCTGCCCCTCGCCCCGCTCCATCCCCACTGTCATTCCTGTCGGGCAATTCAACCCTCACGCAGCACTGGCTGGAGCCACACCCCCCAAGAGCATTATGGACAGACAGACAGACAGCCTAAGCCCTTTTTATATATAGATTTTGTTCTAGACAGTGTTCTCACATCAGCGGTGATTCATGAAGGGAAGGAATGCTTGCTCTCCAAGAGGTACAAATATTTATTTAATTTATTCTGAACTAGAATTGTAGGCCTGGAAGCCTCTAGGATAACTGACAACACCAGAAGGGTCACAAAGCAAATGTAGAGTTACAAGAAGTACATTAGAGTATGAACAAAACTTCCCTTTTGTTCAATATTCACTTAAGGGTAAATTCTTCATTATAAATTCAGGTTAAGAGGCTCTTTGTTAAAGTTTCAGCAGTCCAACCCTTTCATCAAGGGACAATAAAGTAGGAAGATATCCAAGACATTTCAAGTCTGATCTTCATTGCTCTTTTTTGCCTTAGAATGTAAGTTAACAAAAACAAAGCCTTTACAAATTAAATTTTCTACAGATTATGAACCAACAAAAAGGGGAAGTATTCTGATGCTTACTGCCCAATACTTTTAATTTTAGGAGCTTGTTTTGCCTGCAGTCCTCCACTCCCTAATAAACTAAACTGGTTTTTTAAAATCTTTCTAATAAATAGATAAGATAAAGCTAAAATAAATAGAACAGTTTAATATTTATTGGAAATGCACAAAAGGCAGACACACAAATCGTCCACATCATAAAATATTGATATCACCTGTTTTTATTATGCCTATCCAAAACACCATGCAAAACGTTTTTCACAGTAGTTTAGAAAGGGTTTTTTTTCCTAAAATATATTTCACATTGCTGCAACTAAAAATTAGATTTAATTGTTAAAATATTAACAATTAAAATATTTTTATTTAAAAATAAAACCACTTTCCTCCTAATCACCTCTTCTCCAGATAGGTATCGCAAGAAAACTATAATCCTGTGTATATGGACATCTACTGACAATGAAAGTGTGATACCAACAGTTGTACAACTACAATTATATTTATCTTCCATTTTGACCAAGCAATGAACATTATTTCCCATGAGCCTTATTATCTTACAAGCTTGCTGCCCTCAATCATGGAAGACCTTGCTAGCATTAAAATATTTGGAGTTATTAATTATCAGGGATCTGGGTCTTCTGTTTGCTGCACAAAAATGCGGATTTTCTCCTTCAACACAGGAGAAAAATCATGATTATCCCCCTTTAAAGGAGAAAAAGGTGGGTAACAGTGGGTTCTCTTTGCAGGCTGCCACAGTTCCAGCCTGAAAGGGGCTGCAGGGAACAGAAGGAAGGCAATGACAAAGAGGGTGACACATGCATATAGGTACACATGCACGTGGCAGCCAAAAAGCAACAGAGAGCCAATTCTGCAGCTCTCTCCAGGAAAATCTATTGGTGGGGGGGCAGAAGAGCCCAGGGTACATGGGGGGGGGGGGGAAGGAGGCACAGGCTACATGGGGAGGGGGAGCACAGGCAATGCATTGGGGGTGGGGGGAAAGATGCCCCCTGAGATTTCCCAAAGAAGGCATGTGACCCCTGAGATTCCCTGCATAACTCTGTGCTGCTGCCACTGATCCACCTCACCACAGTGGTACAGTGCTCCCTCCAGCTCTGGGTACAGCCCACTGGGCCATGGAGACAACCTCTACCCAGAGCTGGTCTGGTCTGGCTGCAGCCCTGAGCCCGACTGTGTGGGCACAGAAAACATGAGGACATGCGCCATCCCCACTATGTTGCCTGTGTCCCATTTCCCCCACCTCACCAGCTTCCCCACATACCTACTCCCTTCCTCACATACTGGGGGGACAGCTGGTCAGGAGTGAAGGGCACCAGCATGGGCAGAGACAGGGCACTGGCATATTAGGGCTGCTCAGCACCATAAAGCAGCAGAGTGGGGGGAGGGGAACAGCCACAGCTGGACCCACATCCTGGTGTGCGAAGGAGGCAGGGAGAGCTCTTATTTTCCATGATAAAAATCCCAAAATCAAATGCCAAAATGTATAGGTATTTAGAATTAATTTTATTATAATGATCAAGGGACTAGTAGGCTTCCAAACTGCTTTAAAATTGTAACTATATCAATAAAACACTGTGTTCAACTGATACCCATCTCTCTCTATATCTATCGTGGCATTTCACTTTAATCATGGAAAAATGCATATTTTGGTGGGTGGTTGTGGGGACGTGATTTGTGGGAGGGCGGGGCTGTTAATATCAGAGAATTTGTGATTTTTAAACAGAGAAAACCAGGATCCCTGTGACAAAGGACAGGGAGAGGTTATATTAGCAACAATTTGAGCTACAAAACATTTCTCAAATGAAGCGCACTGCATCTTCAAAGTCAAAGGCATCTTCATTTTCATGCTAACCTACTTCAGATTATATGCAGATTATATACTTCATCTATATATAACACACCATTGAAAAATACAGACTAACAAATTTGAAGCTCCTTCAGGTACTGGTCACATAGAGGTGTTACATTTCGACTAAGAAATTCATGGTTTGACAAGCACAGAATTGGTCACTCAATTTCTCTTAAGGGAACTATGCCCTTTTTGGGAGAAGAGCTTCCAACTCTCAACCTAGATCTCCCTTGTGACAGTTTCTCTTGCAAGAGTGAATGCTTATGGCTCCCCTCCAGGATCAGACCAGGGGGGAACTAGAGCAGCAGGGCAGAGCCCTCACCTGCTCCTCAACCTGGGATCCCGGGTCCAATAAGAGGGATGGGGTTTCCTGCATGGCTAACTTTACTCTATTCCAACCCACCAGAAGCCCAGTAAAAGAGACACAGTTACTTGCTCCTTGCCTGCAGCTCAGAGCAGAGTCCCTAGTCTGAGGCACAGGCAGGGGACAGGGATGGGGGGGAATTGCCAAGCTGCTTGGCTCCCTGCCACCAGGAGCCAAATGGAGAGAGCCACACCATGACACCCCTGCTTGCTCCTCAGACCACAGTTTCTGGTAAAAAATTTCCACTACCAGATGGAACACCTGTTCACAGACACAGTTAGGTACAAGTATCACTCCAATGATACTGTAATGCTTCGAAGGGAAAATGTTTATGATCTCACTAGAATTAGACTCATCCATTATTGTCCAAGAGAACTACCACAGTTTACCTGCAGCCTGCATTTCCCCTTGCATTTCACTGACAGGAAACTCTGGCTGCACTACACAAGTTCAAATGAATTGAGTGAATTCTCCCAGGTTTGTTTCCCAGGTAGTAAATGTAACCAAGAGACATGTAACAAATAAAATATTAAGAGTGCTAAGCCCTTGAACAGCAGAGAGCCTATAGTACTGACACTGCACACACAGGGGGCCCAGCCCCTGTGCACTTAACTCAGCATGCTCTGCAGACTCCTTCAATCTGCCTGCAGATAGATGGCAGCAGTGTATAGACTGTCTGGCTAATACAGGGTTCTTGGGGTCAGCCCGTCTCCCTGCAGCACAGTGTGGGATTGTGAAGGGGGTAAAGCAGCAGAATCCAGCAAGTGACAATGTCTCCTGTGGCAGGGTAGGAGGGATGGAACAAGGCAGGAGAAAAGCTCTCTAGGATGCTGGAGGACTGTTCAATGGATTTTCTCAAAAGAGAACGTGCACAGATATTTGCTTTCCTAGGAGAAACAGAGAGTGTTTCAACCCTCATTGTTCCCAGGATATTTTTCTCCTGGAGTGGCTATTTTTTCTCTGAGAGGAAAACCCTGAGCATCTGTATTCTTGTTGTTTCTCAGGAGGAGAGCAGCAACTTTCCCAAGAGAAACTGAACGCCTGTATGTAGCCTCTTTCTCAGTCTTTAACACTGATAGCCAGGAAGCTGGGCCAGGTACTTCTTATCAGAGGCAGACAACCACTGCTCTTTGTCTTGCGTCATGTACTCCATGCAGAGGTGGGAATGATTCTCCCAGTTTTCTGGTCTTTCCTATGACATCAGTATAAAATGCATCACAAGTTTATGTCTTTACTTTAAATTATTGGAATAGTCTCTTGTAATACTGACAGTATTTTACATATCATTTTCGTATAAATTAAAAGATAAATATTCTTCAATTAAATCTTAGTTCTACAGTTACTTCAAACTTCATTGCTTTTATTAGAATTTTATATCTGACATGCATTAATTTTTCTGAAGCAATAATGGAAATTTACAGCTTATGTGTTAGTCTAAAGGATAAATCTACACTGCAAACACTCATCAAGATGACTGTATTAGAGTACCACAATTATACTGCAAGCATGCAAAATGAGATCTCACCACAGGACTACTTCGAGTTGAGCTTGCTCTTGAAGAGTAATAACTGTATTCAGATGGCTATAGACAAAGTTATTAGGAAAAAGTTTTTATAATTAATCAACTATATATTTTCATAAAGCAAGTTTTAAAAAAGAAAACAATAAATCCATTTAGACTTACAGTACGAGAATTATATGAGCTATATAATCCATCACCACATAATGACGCCTGGGAAACAGAGGGATAGAATACTGTTTATATTTACAGTGTCAACAGTAATTAAAATGTTATCATTTCATGCACTGTAATGATTCTACTACACAATCACCTTTAACAAAATTATTTTTTTCATGCATCTTTCTCTGAAGACTATACTTTTTGAAGGGAAGGACTTGGCAAATTTATATTCCGTTTACATATTCTTTTCTCCTACTATTCAGGAAATTTTCTCTCTCCAAGTAGAATCTCATAAATTTACCTAAATGTACCAGTCAATTTTTGGTGGAAAATTATCACCATCATCATCAATAATAATGGTAACATGGGGCCTAACTGATCAAACCTGATACTTGTTATAATTTTTTTTTAATTCTCTAATCGTTCACTTCACTATTACATGTAGCAGGAACAAGTATAACATTTCAGGAAGAAGCAAGTGATATTTTTTCCTTGCTTGCTTGAATAAAACTTCTTTCTTTATAGTTTTAAAGAAATTAGCCATTTTTGTGGATACCTTTCTATCCACATTAGGTTATGTGAATTTCCCTTAAACTACTACCAAATCTAAATATGGAGTCTTGCTACTAGAAAACACTTTAAGGTCTTTACCAAGTCCAACTTTAATGTGAAGCTAACGTTCTTTAACATAATCTTTATGGATAGGTATAAAATCCCTAAATATAAATGGATTGCACATGATAATACCTACATTTTGGTAACTGTTATTTCAAGGGAGCCCATCAAAGTTTAAATTCTTTAAGCACCAAGTATATACAGACATCTTACAAACCAAGTTCCAACACTGCCAGGAGCCAAACTTTTAAAGCAAACTCATAAAAGAAAAAAAGTAATCCAAGACTGATTTTCATATTTAGGATTTTTATTTGTAGTTGTATTTCATTCAAATGACTACAAGCAAAACTTTTGGACACAATCATGGCTTTCCCTTATCTTTGATCATTTGAAATGCTAATTTAGTCTACAGAATCTGGATTATTCATTAGAGAGAGATTGGGAATAGGGAGAAAGATGAAGGTACTGTCTAAGAAAATGAGTTTAATTCTATTAGACCAATGTGCCTGTATTGTGCAATTACAATCATGAAACTGTATTAACGTAGCAATCAAGTCACCCTGTCCGTTTGCTTTGTACTTCTGGCTAGGTGAAGTCTGGAAGAGGTAAATTTGTAACCAAGATGAGATTAAGATCCCATATAATGTATTTCGGCCAAGTGATTTATGGAAACCGTTAATGACTGAAGCAACAGAAAAAATAATTAAAAGATATTAAACAGAACTGGGGACCTAATGAAATGGTGATGTCAACGTGAATGCTATCTTATTGGAAAAGAATGGATTTTGTTTAAGTGCTACTTAAAAAAACAAATAGCACCACACATTTGTGCTTGGATGACTAAATTAAAATTTAGATAAAAGCAGCTTTGTTCAGAGCCACGCATCCCTTTTACCATCTCCTGGAAATCCTCCAGCAAAACAAGGACAGGACAGACCAGATTTTATATCTGTGATATATCCAAAAGGGGAGAGGGGGTGCACACACACATGCATGCAAAGAAAAGCCACCTGTCCTGTTTTCCTCTAATAAAAACTGTGTGAAAGGGAAGAGGAGAGTGGGGTCAGGGGGAAATGACTAGTACAATTTGAAAAAATTTCTTTGGATTATATATTCTTGTACATTTACTATTATCTGGGCCATGCAAGTTGTACCTAAAAATATGGGAAAACTGCATACATGTTACTTTCCAGCTGCATATGAATACAAAATTAAGGCAACCATGCAAATAGTGCTTACGAACCAAACTGGTACTTCTTATCAAACCAGTGTTTACAGTAGGTGATACCTACAGAGGAAAGTTTAATTCTTTTAATGAAACAAACCTAAAAACTATGAATACATCAAAAGTTAGCCACACAATTATTTCACACTATACTAACCCTGTAACTCTTAGTAGTTGCCACAGGATCACTGTATAACGAAGAGGACTGTGATGGAAAAAAATAAGAAATTCTTTTGGTTGCAGTACAATAAAAGTAAGAATTGTTTTGGTTTTTTTTTCAATGAAGTTCTAGGTATTTACACACAGGTAAAAAATTAAATTTTTAAAGAAATCATAGCTCTTGAAAATGGTAGCCTAAAACATGATTGTTAAATAAAACTGCTATCATTTAAAAAAGTGACATAAAAGGGTTTAACAAAGGACTAGATTAACTTGGAGAACACTGCACTTAATGGCTAGGGACAGGCATTCAAGAAGCCTGCGAGTGAATTGGTTCAATCTTTGCAGGTTAGTCTAACCTGCTAGGCTAAATCAGTTTTGTAACCGAACAGGCATCCCAGACATGCAAGCACATGCCTACAGTGGCTCAGGCTAGAACCTGGGGGAAGTACAGCAGCCCTACCTTCCCCAGGGCTGAGCTGAGGGGGCATGGCCAGACCCTGGCAGGACACTGATTAGGTAGAGGTCCACCCCCTTGATAACAGAGCATTTATCAGCTTTGTTATCAGCATTTAACACCCCATCAAAAAACAAAGCCTCACCCATTACAAGCTGTTCTTAAACAGGATTTTTCCAAAGGAAGAAATACAGGAACTTTACCATCTGAGCTGTTGATTACCTCCAAAAAGCCCTAAGTGGGCACTGGCCTATCTGCCTTACACAGCATTAGCTAGCGTACCACATGCTGGCTACGGTTCAAGCTGTGGGAGAGAGGAGGAAAGGATCTCTGCTTAAGCAGCAAGGGGGGAGGGGGCGCAGGGCATGGGGAAGCCAGCAGACTCTGCAGTGCCTGCAAATCTCTACTGAGCTCTGGCCAGGGAAGAGAGGGGAGGGAACAGCCCTGCTCTGAAACAGAGTGCCCCACCCAGCCCAGAGAGCATGTCAGGATGCTGGGAGACTCTGGCTTAGCTTAAACTAGCAAAGGGTCTGGGACAGACATTGTATAAACCGTTTTGACCCAAATCAGTTAAGTCTGATACTACTTTCAACCAGGTTTATCTCAAACTACTTTCAGCCATTTTGAAATTGGTTTATGTGCACTGAATATCTGTTCCGTTACAGGTTTAATCCAGTTTCTGATCACTTAAACCAGTTTGTATGTAATGTCTGTCCCTAGCCAATGGGGCCCAAACCTATGATAGAGACCCCCATGCTACATACTGGGTGGTATATGTAGAAAAAACATGGATCATTTCAGAATCCTGTTTCTAAATAAGTGTCACAACTTGAGAGCTTTATCAGGTTTAAGGACAAGAAAGTACCTTCTGTTTTTCAAGAAGGTTGGGGAAGAAAAAAAAAGCCACCCAAAAATTCCTACTCATTTATATTTTATAAAGTTAAGAAAAGACTGGGTCAAAAAAGACAACCTATTAAAAATGACCAGGTTTGCAAGCCTAATATTTCAAAGAGCTCATAAAAAACTAGTGTCCATGCACCAAGTTACTTAAAGTGATCTCTCTCCTTGCTGCAGGTCTCAAACAGACCAAGGACAGAAGGATGGAAAGCTAAGCAATTTTTGTTTCTTTTTGGTGAAGCATGTACAAGAAGCAAGACAAGGAAAGTTACTTTATAGACAGAGGTTTTTTAATCCAGTATTTTAATCCACGCTTGTCACAGGCATGAAAATTAATTTTAAGCATGAATTATATTGAAGGCCGAATCTTATACACCTAATATAATATATCTACTCAAAATTTTCAGTTCTTATTGCAAACATCCAATAGCATCTCACTATCAAAGTTACTGCAACATCCTGGGATTGCTGAAAAATATAAATTGAAAGTAATTAACTTCTTCTAGACTTCTTAAAATAGGATGCATGAGTTAAGAAGTAGATGCTAAGCCTTAGGGACAAAACATAGTAATTTGTAAATTCTCTTTAAATCTGTCACTATACATGCAGGATGCACAGAAGCACTTCAGTGTTATTTATGCAACTTCTTAATGGAAGGCTGTACAGGAATGTTAACTAGACAAATGTTTACAATTGTACTAAATGTCAGTTTTTAATTATTCAGTAGCCTCCTAGAGGGAGTGGGGGATGGTGGAACAAGCTAAATAGGACAGGCTGAAACCAAACTACAGACAGACCCGAGCATGGTAGGAAGAAGCAGGTTTGCTATGTCTAAGGCTGCTATAATTTCTTTGATCATGGTAAAGTCCACTCTGTAAAAAAAAGAGAAAAAGAATACATATACAATTACAAACAAAACTCTGTCAGAAAATTGCCCAACCATTTCCATGTGCATCAACAGACGGAACACTGTCCTACATTTCATTATGGAAAGGCCTCAAAATTGTTGCAATTTTCTGAACACAAGGCGATATTAAAATCAGATTGACATTCTGTAAATGTGTCAGCCTATGCTATGGTACTGTTTCTTTAAATGCCTCATACAGCCAATTATGGAAATATTGACTGGTTTGTTCCACTACAGAACTGATAAAGAACTTCAAAAATCTTGACATTTTATTACTTCAAAACTTGTCAAAGCTGAATAACAATAAATAGGAATATTTACACTTATTAGTTGAATCATTTTCCATTGGATAATTTGTACAGGCAGAACATGAAAGCAGGATATATTATAATGGATATTTATTTATTACATTTATGTGCCATCTTTTCCTGTCAAAGACTTGGGGCAACTTACAGAAGAGAGCAAAATAACTTGTAAAATAAGGAAAGTAAATAGGTTACACCTATTTGCTGGATCAGAGGCATACTGTGCATCCCAGTGGTATACTTTGTGGAAGAACAGACAGACTTCCAGTATGATTACACAACTGGTTTTATAAAGTTATAGACTTTACTGTCCTCAATTAGGAAATTTCTCTTTCTATTTACACACACACACATATATAGACAAAAAACCCGCTGTCTCTTTCTTCCAGTAGGATCAATACAATTTCCCAAAGGAATAAGGATCAGCATTGTACATATGTTTGAAGATTTCAGTTTTATTTATTCTGAAGACTAGTGTTGGGAATGGAAACAAAAACTGGATTTTTTCCTAAGATTATTGTTTTTAAGTGTGGTTATAACTATAGTGTCAAAAAAAGGAAGACATTTCAGTACAAATAATGAATGCTGAATGCACAGATTTCAGGTGGGATTCTTTCATAAAGGCACTCAGCACTAAGCCTACCTCTTTCCCTCTGAATCAGTTCTGGTTATCAGTGTCAAGCCCTTTTGAAAATGCCATCCTAAAAATCATTCAAGATTACAGTTTTCTTGTTTATGTCACGCACATCCGGTTTTAATCACACACTTTACCTTTATCCATGGAAGTCTCGCTACTACAAATATTTTCAAAGACCACTAAAGACTTCTCAATGGTTTACGATTTAAGTTCTACTCTGAGTTAATGTTTATACAATATGCTGACATGAACAGAGCTGCATGTATATAATGCAGATAGAATCTGACCCAAAACCTTAGATAAAAATCAGCCATATATTTATTACTGTAAACAGCATAGCCAATATCCTAAACATATATTGGAATAAGGACCCGTGGTATATTAAATAAGTAACACATACTTGTATGTAATAAGTATAATAAATACAATATTTGCATAATATATATATTGCATTAAAGAACTAACCAACAGATCTTTGTGGGAATAAGCATATTCCTTCTTTCTACCATGGGAGTCACTGTAAGCATGAGTCTGAGAGTAAAAATGTAGAAAGTTACAAACAGAATTTTGAACATCACCAGAGAACATTCAAATTACATATGCAAATTTAAGATGGTCATGCATTGTTGAGAAGCAAAGCCATAGAAAATAGTGACCTACCTAGTAAGAGACATGGGATTTGGGCCAGACAGAAGCGAGAGACTGACATCAGTAAACCCCAAAAAAGAGAGTCACTATAATTTGGCTACAGTAGGGATCAGCAACTTACAGGCCATGGAGCCATTTGATCTGGCCCATGGATTTGGGGCTTTGGCAGCATGAGGTTTTGGCAGCTGCAGTAGGTGCTTTCCCTATGCCATCACCTGCCTGCCTCTAACCCAACCAGGTTACTTTGGCCTGCAGTTTAACAAGGCTGCTGACTGCTAGACTACAGGAAAAATACAATAAAAAACTTGCAAGAGACAAAAATTCAATGTGGCTCACACAAAACAAACAAAACAATAATAGAAATTGCTTAGAAGTTGAAAAAAAAAAGTTCATTTCCTCTATATTCAACCTATTCAGATATCATACCAGCTTTAAAAAAAGTCATTTATAAGGGAATTTACAGGTTTCCTATAGGGAAAAATATGTCTGAAGCCTGTGTCTGCATAAAAGTGGACTCACACAAATCCTTGATGAATATGCTTACAAGTAGGTCTTGAGAGGCACCATCACATACATAGCCACTTAAGCTTCTGAAGACTATTACATTAAATATTTAAATAAAAATTTCTAGTCCTAGTGGCTTTGAAAACTAAAAAACAGTTTTAAAAAATCTAAAGAGATCCTAAATCAAAGCATAAACTATCTAAAGCCACCTCTTATATACAGTGCATTGCCTAAGCAGTCAGGCTATACACCAAGGAGTGGAAGAAATCCTTCTTGGAGGAGTCATTCCCAAACAACAGAGCTTCTCAACAATCATTTATGATTTTTGTAAGTATGGCAGGTAGGAAGTTATTTGGGTTGGATACAACACTAGTTACAACTCTTTGTAGCAAAAAACTGCAACTCCTGACAGAGCTAGGCCCTATATCAGGGGGCAAATATGCCAAGGGAGTTAGTTTATCCAGCCTTACCTGGCCCAGGCGCAAGAGACAGCCCAGGCCATGGGGCTTGTGGCTGGTCCCACTGTCCCTGGGCACACAGTGGCATAGGGGCAGTGCAGTGGCCAGACTCCGCTTTCTGGCAGCAGCTCCTTTCGCCACTGCTGTTGGACCTGGCCCCACTGCTTGAAAGTCTGCTGTGTAAGAAATAAGGTCTGCCCGCGCTACTGCCAGAGGTGCTGGACAGAGTGGCCAGGCAGGGTCTCCATGGAGACTGGCCAGGACCCACACAAGCAGAGCGCACTCAGCCAGGGGGATGCACTTCCTCCCCCAACCCTGGCTCCACACTGGTCTGGGTCAGCAACACCTCCCCCACTCCCAACAGCTCACCCAGTCTCGAAGTCGCCCAAAAGCCAAATAATTGCCCCTTTCTGATCTATATCATGCAAGGTGTGCACTTTCTCTAAACAGACTAATTATATTTCCTTGTTTCCTACACAGCAGACTCTCAGTGATTCTCTGTGGTTAGACCTCTCCTGAGGAAGAAGGGACAAGACTGTTTACCTCCTATTTTATTTATGAAATATGATCATTTAATCAAAACAAAACATTTCTATTTGCCTCTCTACATCTACCTGTGATTACACAAATTCCTCACCATTACAAACAATTCTGAAGCAAGCAATTTCTAGAGCCCTTGTATAGATAAGCTCCCAAATAACTTTACTGTTTTAATAACCCCAGAAGCAGCCACTGTGAGCAGAGTTCTGTCTACTTGAAAATTTATAAGATCAGGGAAGTTGTTAGTACTGTACTGTCTCGCATACAACCTGCAATTTTCCCCCCAAAAGTCAGTCCCCCAAATTTTGGGTACATGTTTTAAGAGGGGAAGATGTTTTCTTTGCTACAGAAGAAGCGCACGTGGAGACACCATGCATGCCATGCAGCTGCCAAGGTGGCAGAGTTGTCAGCTGTTGGCTGAGTACCATAGATTGCGCCTGAAGCAGCGAGTGAGCAGCTGCTGGTAGTATCTTGATGAGGCTTATGATGTGAAAACAACTCTTAATTTACAGGAATTTATAAAAAGAACTACTTACAGTAAGAATTAACAGTCTTGCTATTGCTCTTGCAAGGATTTGGAGCCTTAACCCTGCATGACAGAGTAAGTCCTCCCAGAAACACAGTGTTCAGGAAGTGTGGCCTCCAGGAGATGGTCTAGAGGCAGCTGGCACATGGAAGTTCCTGATGCCAGTTGCTTCATCTAAACCATCTCCTGGGGACACAATTCCTGGACACTGTCAGACAACAGGCCCTGACCCTGGGAGGTAGGGGGAAAATAAATCTATGTTCTACCTTACAAAAAAACAAGGTGCGTGTTTTATTTTGGGGATGTGTGTTGCATGTAAGAAAACAGAAATACAGTTTTTATATTTTATATTTAACTGCATTGGGAGGTTTTTCTTTGTTTTCTTTTGGTTTTTATAAAATTGCACATATACTTTTCCTAGAGTTAGACTGTGAGTACAAATAACTCTGGAAACACAAGAAGGTAAAATCAAGTTAGCGATCTAATTTTTGAATGTCCAAAGTCAGTTTAATCGCATCTTTTAAAAAAAGAATAAAAGTAATCTTCATGCAGGCATGCTACTACATACTGAGAGAGAGTAACTTGTAGATCGATCTTTCATGCCTTCATACTAAAGTACAGTAAACAAAGATAGAAATCAATGAGAATTAACAACAAGAAATCAAAATACAAAAATTCTAAGCTATTTTAATATTTATATAGAAGCCAAAGAAACGAATAAAAAAAAAAAATCAGTCTAATAAATACAACACAGTTTACCTGGTAAGGAATGGTATGCAGCCTCTATAAAGGTTTTGGGGGATGTGGGGTGAACAGACTTTTCATTTAGACTGATATCACTTAATTAATACAACCGATTTTCTTATAAGTGCTGATTTATAGCAGCAATAGAGCTCTTGCCGCATAAAACATTTTCATAATAGATGTCGTCTATCTGTTGGCAATGTAACAACTGTAACAGCATCCAAGTCCCTCTTCTATTTGCTGTTGGTTCCCCAACGCTAGTAGGAGTTAAAGCTAATGACAAAATTACTGTTTTTGTAAATAAAACAGATAGAGATTGTTATTTTTCATGGGCAGCAGATCTGCTGAGCAGTGTGATATCAGTTTAAGACTACCTTTTCTGAAATGTAAAGCAGAAAGGAAATTTGTTCCAGAACCTGTTTATCCACTCTGCTAATGAGCACAACTGGAGGCCTAAGCTGGCAGTCTTTTTCAGCAAGACATTGATTGCTGAAAGAGAACTTCTTTTCTTCTTTCTACTTAATTAGACTTTCCCAAATATTCTTCTTCTGAAGCTTAAGGTCTGGATCTTCCTTTAACTTATATTAGTTTAGCTAAAAGATTTTAAATCTTAAATAGGTATTGTTTAACTGGTGAAAAACTATGTGTGTACAATCTCAATTTGATTTAAATCTGGTTTACATGGTTTAGTTTGCATCAATACACTTACAAATTAAGCTGACGTAAATGATAAAAGTGCCTCTTCATAGACCTTTCCACCAATTTAAATTGGGTTTCAAGCAAATTTAGTGGTAATTACACAACTGTAATCTGTGTATGTAAGCGAGACCTGGATAGGCAAATATTCCTTCCAGAAGAAGGAAACAAAATCCAACCCAGAAAACAGTGTTCATACCTTTACATTCAGCTCAAAATGTATTAAAGAAACCAACAACTTCATGAAGTATTTAAATACTCATACAAAACATATGCAGGCAAATCATATACACTAGGAAAAAAAGTATTCCAGAAAACTCAGTTAAGAGGTAAAAGTCTTTTATATTTCAGCCTGGCTTACAGATAAATTTAGTGATACTCGGTGGGAGGAAAAAAGTCTCCTGCCAACATTCGTATCAATGACTGCAAACTGAAATGGTTTTCAACAACAACTTATTTTTGTTTTGAGGGGGAGGTTTGGAAATGGACATTTTCAGACATGACTTTTCCCCACAACAGCACACCCAATTTACTTCCTGATCCAAACCAAAACTCTTGAATACCAGATTTCTTAGCAGTCATGCTTAACCTCTGATCCATGGGGCTCTCTGCACATCCATAAACTTGGCAGTAGGGGGATCAGTGGCAATTAATGTTGCCACTATTCCCAAACCATCAAATGAAATAGCTCTGGGAAGAGCCATTGCTAAGCCAACCAGCTAGATGAAATGGCTCTGGCAAATGGGCCCAATCTGATACACATGTGGAGGAGGCCTTGGCAGTAGACCAAATCTGGCAGGCATGGGGCCTGAGCTAAGCAGCAGGCCCAGGGCCCAAGCAGTGGGCTTGATCCAGAGCATTTGGCTGAAGCCATGGACCAGATCATATCCATGGAAAATCCTGCGCTACTATACTATGCAAGTTCTACGATCATGATACACTAAATATTATCCTCCAATAAACAAAAGTATTCTATTTGCAATCACAGCTTTTGATTAAGGAGACAAAAATCACACAAACAAACTAGCATATGCTCATCTCTAGGTTACACACCCCATGATCTCTCCTTCGGGAAGTACTTGTTCTGCTTCTGTTTGACCCAGTGGCATCCAAAGAAGAGGTCTTAAGAATAAAATTGTAAAAGATTATGAATCACAAATATGTACACTACATTGGAATATATACACTGAACATAAACCAAGAAGTATAAGAAATTATATTCAGGCACCAGAATGACAGTATAACAAAGACACGGGTATACACGAAAAAGAGCAGTTAGCAACCACCTCACTTGCTATCATGTGGCTGTGGACACAAGATACTTGGAGCCCTTTCAAAAGGAAAATGTTTAAAAATGGCAGCAGCTGGTACATTCTAATTATTATATATGAATTAGCTGAGAACAATTCAAAAGCAGCAAAAAACCTCCAAGTCTAACACTGGATGAAGAAGTGTTAAACTTGGAGCCTTTTTGCTGTATTTGAATTGCTCTCAACTCATTGACACATAACAATTAGAACGTACCAGCTGCTGCCATTCTGAAATCTTCCCCTTTTTAAAAGGACTTTCAGCATCCATCTTAAGAGCCAGGGCAACTTTCCACCACTTTTTTGAATGTGGCAGTACCCTCCAGTTGAGAGCCACAACTGGAGCTGCCTTCTCCAGATAAAAACTGCCCTTTGCACCTGCTGTACTGCTAGTCCAGAAAGGGCTGTGCCACATGCACTTGCACCTCCACCTCCTCTATTAAGGCCTTCTAATCAGCCTAAAGCAGGCAGAAGTTGGCTTCAACTGTACCCTTTCCTGTACCACCCTCACCCATGCTCCTCCTGGAAACAGAGGGTGCCTACAGACATTTAGTTCCATGAGTCAGAATGCCACTGAACCCAACAGGCATTCAGCAGTTGAGGGGGGCTCTAGCCTGCCTGAACCTGCCCCAGCCAGCAGGAGGGAGCACTCCAGCAACCTCACAGGAGGCTGCCAAACCGCCCCTCTCCCCAGTCTCACCCCTCACCTTCCCTCACCCCCTTCCCGAGCCTCTTGACAGCAGCAGCACGCAGCTGTCTACTTGGCTCTGCCACAGCTGGAGCTGAGCCAAGGAGAGGGTGAGGCTGGTGCTCGCCAGCACAAGCACCAGCCCAACCCTGCAAAAGCGCATGGGATGGAGGTGGAAATTGCCCACAGGTGGAAATTAACCCTTGCAGGGAACCTGAGCAGAAGTTCCCCAAGGCATTTTGGTCTGGAAAGCCTTCAGCTAATAGCTGATTTAACAAGGGTTAATTTTTCATACGATAAACCATCTTAAAAGCACCCTGCAGCTGCGACTATGTGTTACATCATTGCTGTAGTGCGCTTTCAGGGACCTTATCAAAAAAATGTAATTTGCGTAAGCACCCAGAGCCACACATATGGAACTATCCTGAGTGCCTCTGTTTACAAGACTGTGGTAGGGCAGAGGTGGGGGGGGCAGGGGTTAAGAGGTTTGCAGTGGAGTCTGAGAAGGACTACAGCCCAAGCCAGCTCCTGCCAATTTTAGCCTGATCAGAGGACTCCACCATAGGTTTGATTTAAATCATGATTTAAATCACTGGTCAGGAAGCTTTCATTTAATTGTTATTTTCTAGAATTACAATTACCCAATTAAATTACACAAGTAACCATTAGTATTATATAGAAAACACTAGCTTCTCCATTAAAAACAAATTTAGATTCAGCCTTTTTTTGTACAAAAACACAGCATCTACTTTGGTATTTTGACTATCTCAGTACTGATTAAATACATAGCCTGTATGAACTTTGATACTACACTGAACCCAAGAACTAACTCTATGACTGCCAATGTTTTGGAAAGATACTACGTCATACACTTCCTAACAGAATGAAATCAAATTAAAAAATGAAATATTAAAGATAAAGACAAAAAGGTAAGATAAGAGGAAAAAACAACAGGTTAGCACAAACCAGATATGAACGCTGACTGGGCTGGTGAGAATACCTGGCCCTTTCTGAATCTTCCTAAGAAAGAAGAAATATATAATTATTTAATGAAAATGATGAGAAAGTGAAAAGCAAGCAAAGACAGCAACATGCAGTTATACTGTCTACTCAAAGATGTATCTGGGCAATGAGGGAAAAAAACCTGAAGCAAGCAAATCCATTCAAGACACACGGAAGTGTGGAAGTTAGTTGTCTGGTGTCTACCACTTCATAACATTAAAAGTACAATTGATCTAGAAATAAATATAGAAGAATATACATAACTCTCATTAGTTAAAAATTCAAGACATAAGAAATCTTAGAATTAGACACTAGAAAAATTCTAGCAAAATGACCAAAAAAACTGAATTAAAAAGTTGCTTTAGTTCTTATAAAAGATTTTTTGTTTCATTTTAGCTAGTGGTAATGATTATTACCAGCAGTAGAAAGTTAAAGTGTAATTATTCTACATAGTTATGCATTTTACATACGGAAAGCTCCTAACCCACTAAAAGCAGTTGTAGATACTGAAAAAAAATTTTTACTTCTACAGTTTTCAGGCTCATTCTTCCTTCTCCATTATAGAAACAAAGAGCAGTAATTATCGCAATTGAGTCTACTCTAATGTGCTGTAATTATAGCACATCAGAGCAGCCTCACTGCACATGTATATGTGCCCAAAGTTCCTCATAGAATGGCTCATTTGCAAACCCTGCATATACTTTCTTCAACTAAAGGACAGGGGGAAAGGGAGGAACCTCACAGAAAAATATAAAAAATGCTTAAATTTAAAATAAGTCATACTATTCCTTAAACTGCTAAGAACCATCCCAGCAAAAAATGTTGCAGGAAAGAACTTGATGAAAAATCTTTTGTATTCAAAAGCTTGTCTAATTTTATCCCAAGTATATAGTTGGTCCAATAAAAAGGTGTCACTCAAGTTCACTACCTCACAGGAAACATATTTTGAAACAATTTCTTAAATTTTAGCCTTCCAAATAAAACTTCACACTAAATCTATAATTCCCATAACAAAAAACAACAACAACAAAAACTTTAAAGTGTCTTCCCTACTCCAGTCTCTCATCTGTGAAAAAAAATCTTAAAAATGCCTTCAGAATCAGACATTATGTCACAGTAAAGGCCTAGATGAGCGCTTCTCAACCCAGAACGCCACATCACCCAACAGTGATGAGATAAAGAAGCTGCAGGGTGCCATGCAGTATTAGCACTGTTAGGTGTGCAAACACATGATTTTCAAGATGAATTTAAAGATTTCAAATGTAAATCCATAGTGTTAAAACACTGTGATGTCCTACCATATCAGCTGTTTTAGCACTACAAAAGGCAACTGGCCACACACTTGTGATGTCTGGCATGCTTAAAAAATGCCAATTCACCAAAAACATAAGACAAAATATTTGCTGTTTCAAACAGCAACCTCTGCATGTTTCAAAGATAAATTTAATGCGTGGTCAGGTCTGAGCAACCCCACTTTCCCACCGTGCTCTGATATCCAAAGGCAGGCAGGAAGAGCAGATGGCTCCCTGACAGACCACCCAATGGGGAGCTGTGAGGGAGTTCTGTAGGGACCAACTTCAAGGCAGCCCTGTCCTGGGTGCTGTCTGGGGACAAAGTTACAGCACAGCAGGGGCTTGCCTGAATCACCAATCTCTAGTCTCAGACCACTGCAATTGGTCTCCAGTCAAAGGAACTCTAAAGGTCTCACAGGCAACCCGAGAAACAGCTGCAGCAGTACAATTCACAAACCATTAGTAAATTATTCTATCCAAACTTGTGTTAGTTCTTCAGTCACGTGTAAACAGCACGCACAACAGGCAGTCCTGGCCTACCATCCATTTTTGGATATGCCCCCATTTTTTATCATAAGAGCGATGAGAAAGCTACAAAATACAGAGAACACAGAAAATTTGATGCATTTCACAATATGTAAAACAGGTAAGCATCCTGCACAGTTTAAGTTCATCACTCAGTAACATACTGAACAGGAACAGAAACAGGAATAGAACAACTACAAAAATAAAAGCTAAATATAAAAAACTGTCATCTTGATTTTTAATTTGACTTCGTACCACCACAGCATACTGGCCAATATTAATAAGAGAATTACGGTTTTTATAAGATCCATTAACATTTTTTAAAAATTTCATACTGAAATTAAGACACTATCAAAAAAATTAACTCCTTAGTGTTCAAAACAGACTGTTTAAGCAAAGAGATGATAGATTTTCCTTTATTTCTTTTTAATATTGTTACAAGTAACAACTATCTGTCATGTGTATTACTTTCACCTCTAATTTGTATTTAGGTTCAGTTTCTCTGTGCATCTGACAGTTCTGAGTTCTGTCAGTTTTATATTTCAACCATTAACCTTGGGTTAAATATTCTCCAAGCTTGTGTACATTCCTCCAACAGAAACAGCAGAGAAAGAAGCCATACTTGTAAACAAATATCAGTTGATTTGGAGGCACGAATAGTACTTCATTTTAATTCATCCTTTGAAAAAAAGGCTGTATTTCATGATTAAAATGTTCCTTTACTGAAAGCATTAAATATAGCATATTTGTCCATGCAAAAAATTAAGGTTGGACTTTTCTATGTTACTAACACACTATTTATTACGTGCTTCCAGAAAGCCTAAATAAAATAAAAGGACCACAGCCATTTTCAAAAGGTAATATTTAAGTCAGTCTGTTTATTCTATTTTTGTGTAATGTTGTATGTATTAAATTCACTCAAGATATTAGATATAACCATTCCAAATGCATTCCCATATCAAGTGAGAAAATATATCAATTAGAAGAGGTGTGCTTTGTGATGATATGTTAAATACACAGTGCTACAACCCTATCTGAATAACTGATCTTTTGACTGTAGCATTCTTTATTAGTAATGGAGTTTTTAATTCACAATTTAAATATAAACAAACATCTACATATATGTGGATGTAGATATGGATGTAGCAAGTTATTCATTGCTGGATGCAGCAAATTGCTGCGCAGTAAACTACTCCTGGGTGCAGCATCTACATGTGTGCCCAGGTCAGCACAAACTGAGCCCAAGTGGAGCAGTTTAGATCAGAGCTCCCACCCTGGACTGGCAGCAGCCTCCAGGTGGGGGTGAGCCCCAGGCTCTGGGTCACTGTGTTGTGCAGTGGAGAAGCTGCCCTTGCCATGAGGTTCCTGAAGCTCCTGAGCCATGTGGCTTGGCAGCAGGGAGGAGTATGGTCCCCTGCTGCCTGGGCTGACTGGGTACAATTTGTATTCACATCACTGTTTGCAAATGCATTTAATTATACTAATTTACTACACTATCAAATAGTATTTGCATCTGACAGGACTATCCACCCAATGGTACAGTACAGTAGTCTACACCTACATAAGTGTCATGCGTGAATAGAGGACAAAGCTTTACTGTGCAGTAAAATGCATGGGGAGATGTACCCAGTGATACCTAAAATATACTCCAGGAAAAAAAAAACAGCAATAGCTGCGCTATGAGGAAAATGGCTGCACATGGTGAAAAAAAACCAGAAATAGTTTATTTAAGTAAATAAATATAATTAAAAGGAAACTAAATTTTTAGTGTAATATTATAATAAAGCATCACGACGTACGTTACCTCTTTTTGTTGTCTCTCCAGTTCCCTCATACGTATATCTCTTGCTTCTGCTCGAGCTGCTCGTTTGGCTGCAAGCCTTGCTTCTGCCTATAAGGAAATTTTAGGTCATTAAGTTAATGGCAGCTTTCAAAATACATTTTCTAAATAAAAATGGTTTCATACCCAATTCAACTATTTTTTCACAGAAAGAGATCCAGATTCAAGTACATACTTGCTAAATATTCAAAGAATCAGTCTGACCACAAGCAACAGCTGCAATGGCATGAACAAAAAAAAAAACAAAAAACAAACAAAAAAAAAAAATCACAAAAATGAGTAAGTATTGGAATTTTTTCCCCTAGCTGTAAGAGGGGAGGGGGGGAAAAGCGAGGACAGGGAATAATTTGGGGGCAAAGGCACTCAGTCTACAATGAAAAATCACGAAATACACTTAATACTTGAAGACAATTGTAAAGCTTGTCTACAAGGATGTTGCCTCCCTTCTGACAGTACACCAGTTATTACTGTCTGCCAAGAGAGCTGCAGCCAACATAGCTGTATCATCTAGCGCTTGATATTTTCACATCTGCACAGACAGATAGCTATACTGGCAAAAGTTGGTCATGCATACTAAGCCTTAGAGCATAGTCGTATCTTTAGCATCCATGCTGTATTCCTAAATTAACCTCCCAGCTCCCCTATTTTATTACCCAGCCTATTTCCAACAGACTGCAGCTTACCTAATTTTAAGGGAAAGATTGATTCTTTATTAAGACACTTAATGATACCATATTCTCCATTTAAATGCATAACCTTAGGATTCAAAAAAAAAAAACCAAGTTCTTACCCAGAATATTATCTTACCTGAATTCAATGTTGAAAATGCTCATTAAATACAGAAAAAACTAAGTTTTTTCACACCTCACTAAGGCTTATTACCTTATTTCTCAAGAGCCGTAAATTTCTAATAGCAAGCTTGAATCTGAAAGGACTTAGCGCAATGATTCTCAACCAGGGTTCCATGGTAACCTGGCATGCCTTAGCATCCTTTTAATGGTGCCATGCAGTACTAGGTATGAGAACACCTACACATACACACAATAAACTCTGAGATTTCAAATAAGAATCCAGTCTCAAAAACATTTTGACTTGTGACAATCTTTGAGTTCTTTGCAAAAGAAAAACTACTCTAATATTCTTCCATAGTCAAGAAATGAGTGAAAACTAAGAGGTGGTATTTTTCATCTTCAACGCCTTCGGCTCCGTGCCCCACCGCCACATCTTCGGCACCCTTCGCAAGCTGGGCTTACCAGACAGCACTGTTGACTCGGTGCGAGAGCTCTACCTCAGATGCACCACGACCGTCCGTGCCACCAATGGAGAGACCGCGGAGATCCTCATCCAGTTGGGGGTGAGGCAGGGCTGGGCCCTCAGCCCCATCATCTTCAATCTGGCCATGGAACCGCTCCTTCGAGCCGTGGCGCGCGGCCCCGGCGGGCTCGACCTGTACAGTCAGAAGCTGAGCGTCCTGGCCTACACCGATGACCTGGTCCTCCTGGCCCCCGACGCCGCCCAGCTGCAGCAGATGCTGGATGTGACGTCCGAGGCGGCCAGATGGATGGGCCTGCGCTTTAACGTCGCCAGGTGCGCCTCCCTGAACACTGACGGCAGGCAGAAGAGCCGCGTCCTGGACTCCACCCTCACGGTCCAGGGCCAGGCGATGAGGCACCTGCGCAACGGCGAGGCCTACTGCCACCTGGGGATGCCCACCGGCCACCGGGCCAGGCAGACGCCAGAGGAGACCATCGCCCGGATCGTGCAGGACGCCCACAAGCTGGACTCGTCCCTGCTGGCCCCCTGGCAGAAGATCGATGCGGTGAACACCTTCCTCATCCCCCGTGTCATGTTCGTCTTGAGGGGCTCGGCGGTCCCAAGACCCCCCTCAAGAAGGCGGACACTGAGATCCGGCGGCTGCTCAAGAAGTGGCTGCACCTGCCACTGCGGGCCTACACATCCCCGCAACGAGGTCCTACACATCCCCTACCGGTAGGGAGGCACCAACGTGCCCCGCATGGGAGACCTCTGCGACATCGTGGTGGTCACCCACGCCTTCCGCCTCCTCACCTGCCTGGACGCCACGGTAAGTACCATCGCCGCCAGCGTCCTGGGGGAGACCGCCCGCAAGAGGATCGGGTGGCAGCCCACCGGACAAGACTTGGCCACCTTCCTCAGTGGCTTGCTGGAGGGCAAGTTCAGCCGGGACGGCAGGGACTTTGCCTCGCTGTGGAGCCGAGCCCGCAACGCCATGCACTGCCTCGGGAGCCACATCAGCTGCGCCTGGACCTGGACCGAGGAGCGCCGGGAGCTGGGAGTCTGCCTGCGCCCAGCCCCGCACGCCGACCGCATCACTGTGACGCCCTGCACGAGGACCTTCCTGGAGAGGTTCCTGAAGGACACCGTCCGCAACAAGTACGCTGGCAACCTGAGGGCCAAACCCGACCAGGGCAAGGTCTTCGACATCACCTCGAAGTGGGACACTAGCAACCACTTCATGCCCAGTGGGAGCTTCATGTGCTTCACGGACTGGCGCTTCCTCCACTGTGCCCACCTCAACTGCCTGCCTCTGAATGGGGCCGTCCGCTTTGGCGACCAGGGCAAGGTCTTCGACATCACCTCGAAGTGGGACACTAGCAACCACTTCATGCCCAGTGGGAGCTTCATGTGCTTCACGGACTGGCACTTCCTCCACCGCGCCCGCCTCAACTGCCTGCCTCTGAACGGGGCCGTGCGCTTTGGCCACCAGGACAAGAGGTGCCGACGGTGCGGCTATGCGGCGGAGACCCTCCCCCACATGCTGTGCATTTTCAGGGGTGCCTTGAGTCTAACAAAGGATGCTTTAAGTCTAACAAGGTTTAAAAACACTGACCTCATCAGTTCCAGACTGACTCAAAAGCCTAAAAATTGAAAACTACTAGTTAATTTCACCAGTTATGCAGTAAAAGGGCATATGAATGTGTCACAAATTAGAGAGCAGGACTGAAGAATTCCTATGTACTTAAGCTGTTATGCTGTCACCGATAGGGAGATAACAGTTGTTTATTGAAAGTAATAGACAAAAAACATTGAGAACAACTTTATATACATTTTATACAGTTAAGTGAATTAAGTAGTTATTCAACATGTGTAAGTGGAGTACACATACTTCTAATTTATCCAAAGTTTCATGAATTAACAGAATTAGTCTCTTCACAAAACTAGGTGCTGAACTCCCTTCTTCCATCTCCCACAAAACAAAAAAAACCCCTTCGTTCATACATGACTGAATAGTAAGCAAACTATTTTGCTTTAAATAAGCAAGTAATTACTTATCAGAAGTACAATATAAGTAGTTAGTGCTTCCAAGATAATTACAAAACGGCCAGGATTTGTAGTGGTAAGAAGCAGTAAGTTCTTCTACATTTCAAAATTTAATGCTTAGTTAAAAACATTAAATGATAACAAAAAAAAAGGTTCCTTTCAAGACCATGATGAACTTCAGTAGGATTTATTTAATCTACAGTATTATTTTTATTTTATTTTCATATTGATCGTCTCTCCCTCCTGCAACTTAAATATTTACTTAATAAGAAAATGTTATTCTAAAAAAACAGTACAATCAGTACTCAACTACAAACATAATGGGACATTAAAATACTAGTAGTTATCATTTGGTGGCCAGTGTTATGTTGATAGCATATGCCAGGGGCAGTGACATCCGACTCCACCCCACACACAGATTGGGATGGCATATGCCCCGCCCTGGGACTCTGTCTGGGTGCTCGCAGCAGTGGGAGCCTTCCCATGCCCCTACAACCTTTTTAAGTACCCTAGGCATATGCATTCCCCCAGCTGACAACCATTGGTATATGCCAATGAGGCAGGTGTGAAAAATACCATTTGAAACTATGTAGATAGTACATCTATACTCAATCTAATACAGAACTTTTTTTTTTTATTAAATATTGTGTTATTAAATTATATATTTATTTTAATTTTCCATGTCTAGAATCCAAGAATCAGGGGGAAGGGGGTGTCTTAAATTCAGGGTCATCTTGGATTAATTAATAAACAAGTGTATTAGTGGAAGATATGAAAACCAGGAGCTAAAAAAAGGATTCATAAACGAGATACTGAGCTGTTAGGGTTCTCTTTTGCCATCTGGTTGAAGACTACTTTTCTCCATTATGTCTCCTCACTAAGCTCCACCTGTACCTGATGTCAGGATCTTCCAGATATTAAGAGAATGTTTCACATCTCATTGTCTTTTATGAAGTCATCTATTATGGCAGATGTTCTATATTCAACTCCCTGTACCAGAATCTTAGTAATAGTTCCATGTAATCAGTTAGAGACCGAATCTCCAAGATACAGATGTCTCTATGTATGAAAATTAGCTACTGCATTTCATCAAGAAGATCATCTATATGGATTCCCTTTTTAAACAGACATGGGTCCTTAAACAAGCGCAAAAACTTTAGGCAGTAGTATCTGATCAGGCCACATACAATTTTACCTTCACAACATGCTTCATAACTTTTTCACTAGAAACTGAGAAAGTAAACACGACCCATAAAACACCATTTAGTTCACTGAACTCACCAATTTCAGTGAACTTCACTAATTCAAGAATCCAAAATAAAGACTATATAAAATGACAAACATTATGCCACAAACAATGGCATGCCCTAATTCTGCTTAGTTCTTACTGAATCTATTTCATACACTTTGCATACTCAAATTACTGGCAACCCCCGCTTAACGCAGTTTCACTTAGTACTATTTCGCTATACTGCTCATTTAAAATTAATACCCGATTTTGCTTAGTGCTGAGCCAGTTTCGTTATAGTGCTCAGAGAAGCAGCAGAGGCAGTGAGAAGTGGTGAGTGGCAGCAAATGGATGGGCAGGAATGAGCACAGAGCCTACAATGGTGCTGAAGTCAGGGCCAGCAGGGGCTTAGGGCAGGACAGCAGGAGCGGGGGCCTGGGCTGGCACACAGTGCCACAGCAACTGGTGGACAGCAGGGGTGGGGAGAAGCGGCAACAGCAAGCAGCAGTGAGTGGAAGCAGGCAGGCGGGGGCATGAGTGGAGCCCCGCTAGTGCCTGGGGCCAGGGCTGGTGGGGATCCAGGGTGGAGTGGTAGAAGCGTGGAGCTGGTACATGGGGCTGGCGGGGACCTAGGATGGAGCAGCAGAAGCACAGGGCTGGCACATGTGGGTTAGCATGTGGGACCAAAGAGGCCGGCAGGCAGACAGAGGGGTGGGAAGAGGCGACAGTGGTAAGAAGCTGCAGCAAGAAGTGACAGTAACTAATTATCTCTATTTACATTAATTCTTATGGGGAAATGGATTTCGCTTAGTGCAGTTCTGGTTAATGCTCAGTTTTTCTGGAACCAATTAAGAGCGGAAAGCTGAGGCTGCCTGTATTAGCACCCAGTTTATACTGCCAGTATTAACCTTTCTGTGCATTTAATGAAACCAGGATAAAAGGTGAGGGAATTCCTGTACTACAAGAAGTCTTATAATCCAGGCAGTTACTTCTCAATTTGCAGTAGTAGTAGCTTATTTATAGCTTTTGCCAAAACAGTATAATAAAATGAGCAATACAAAATATGTATAACATGATAATTTTTGCTAAAAGGCAAAGAGTTTTGCTATAAGCTTATGGTAAGATTATCCATTCTACCAGTTTACACAAAAAAACCCAAAAACATAGTGTATGATGATAGAAAAAGATAAAGTGAAGTAGTGTATCTACATGCTATCCTCTTACGTTCTTAAATTTGTCTTGTTTTAAATTATAGGGGAAATATTGGGTCTGTGACTTGGAGTATACTTCTCAGGTCATATTTCTGGAGGAGAACGTACACATTACTTAGTTGCCCAAACAAAGGTTTATTTGACAGAGGACAGGCTTCCAAAATTCACTTGTTAGGCTACAGATAGGTGTAAAAGAGCTATTCTTTGTACAATAGTTTAGAGTTCTTAACTGAGCTAAAGGGTTTACCTATATCACCCTGGTTTTGGAACATATGAGCCCCCCCACCCCATCAAACAATTAGACAGAGATAAATGTTGCTTTAAAAAGTCATTAGAAATCTTTTCCGTTTTTGGCTGAACCAAAGGATCAGCACCTGAGAGTTCTGCTCTATAGAATAACATGGACTCTACGTTGGATCTATAGACCTTAAGCGCTTCCCAAACTAATTTGTGGTGCTACTATGTAATTGTTTGTTAAGATAGCATCTGTGGTATGCAAACACAAAGATTTACACACATAAGAGAAACAGAATGGAATCAAACAGCTGATGAGTGTTATCACTTCTATATTTAGAACACTAAATATGCACTGGCGGTCCTTCGCAGTTTAACAAAACACATAACTGTACTTACTATTAATGACGAAGTTGGAAGAATCCTGAATATGAGACAGTAACCCATTTTTACCAGGTTTTCATTTAGAAGTGTCAAAAAAACTGGATCCCCTAGATTCTTTCACAAAGACTATATTTAATTTTCTTGCATTTTGGATGTCCGAATTTTCAGAAAAATCTTCAGAAGCATCTAATTTTGGATCCTTCGATATTTAATCTATGTAGCCTCTCACAAAAAACAAAGAAACCCCAGATAGAAATATGGGGAAGCTGACTTAAATGTAATTTGCACAAAAAGACTTTAATAAAAAACAATGGGGAAAGAATAGAATTAAATATTAAAGGCTATAATACATAACAATTCACTGTTTTTTCAAATAACACTGGGGAGAATATTTAAGTAACTGATGGAATCTGCAGTCTGATCACATTAACACAAGATTTACATTCCTCGATTTATTATTGATTTTTAATGTTAAATGGTAAGAATTCAGTGCTGCAGCATTCTAACAGAGATTCTGAACTAAAATGAGGAAGTTGCCTCTATTTGTGCTGGGACATCTAGTCCATGAATCCTCTCTCTCAGTCTAAAGAATACAGGAAGTCACCTAAGGCTGTCTGTAGAAAAGAACAAAGGTTAGGCAACCATATTCAAATACTTTAAGTAGATTAGATAATATACGATGAGTGTTATATAATATGCCTCTGCTTCTCTTTGACCTACTGCTCACGTAATTTAAAGCACAGACTGTTTACATATTACACAAATTTTTACTGTAGATAACTGAGTGCCAAGTAAGAGGTCTCTAGTTAATACTTGCACAAAAAAAATGTTCTTTAAAATTTGATTTTTAAAATATACTACTTTATCAAGATCATGTGTATTTCAATCTCTTTTTAAATAGGCCTCATTTCACCATACAAAAAAAAAAAAAAAAAAAAAAAAAAAAAAAAAAAAAAAAATGGACTGCTTAACCAAACTCCCAGCACAAAGTTCGGGCCCAGGCTACTAGGAATAGTTTAAGTTAACATGATATTCAATTAGATACAGAGAAAACTTATTACAAACACAGCATTCTGGATTATGTAAAACATGGAGTGTAATTTATTAGTTAGGATGTTCGACTAGTGTAGGCAAACTGAATTTCCAAAAACAAAGAAAATAAAGCCTGGGTGTTTCGCTCTTTTTCACACAAGTTTCCATTTAGCTGCAGAAGGATGGATTATGAAAGGATTTTGCTCCTGGCTGTAAAAGTATTGATATGTACATGGGCAGACCTAGGAATTCAAAAAGGCAGGGTGTGGGGGATGCCACTCACGCCACAGGGGAAGCTGCAGCCTTCCCACTTGCTTTCCCACCCTGTGTGGGCAGACTGTGCCACAGCAGCGACTGCCAGGGACTTTTTGGAGTCCCTAAAGCAGGTAAGACTTCCCCTTCCCCCACTGCTCTTGGCACCTTTTCCTTCCCAATGCAAGCACCTTCTCTCCTCTCCTATTCCCCCTCTCACCCCTTCCAGCAGGAGTTGCCTCCAGGTGCAAGAATGGTGGACCTGCCCACTGTCTCCAGTTGACCCAGGTGTTGGGGAGCCCCAGGGCCGTTCCTCCTCTGCTCCAGCTGAGTGCTTTGGTAAGCAGCGGGTTGTGCTTGACACAGAGAGCAACTGGACGAGTGGGTCCCTCCCTTCTAGCACATACTCCCAGATCACAGGAGACATCTGAGTGTGGAGAGGGAGCAGAAGCATGGAAGCCTGCTACCAATGCTGTCCCCAGCTGACCTGGAAACAGAGGAAGCCTCAGGTCCACTCCTGCTCCATTCTAGCCAAGGGCTGCAGAGATCAAGTGTACTGGGTGCCAGGTTGGTGGCAGTGAACAGGTCCCTGCTCCTGCCTCTCCACTGCATTTTCCCACTGGCCCAGAGGCTTCAGATGCAGGGAGGAGCTCTGCAAAGTTCTGGGCAGGGCTAGGGACAGCAGTGTCGGTGGTGATCCCCAGCTTCCAGGCCCTCATGCAGTCCCCAGACTTCTCTTGAAATCTGGGAACAGAAGAGCAACAGATGGGTCCCCCCTCCTCACCTGCTGTCCCCACTAGGTGTCCCAACCCAGCCCAGGGCCCCAGCCATGCCTCAACACTGCAAGGGACCCAGGCACGAGGAAATGGAACATCTGGCACTGTGAAAGGGGAGTACAACCACATCACTGCACACCCACCCCCTCAGATCCATCCCTGGAAATACACATGAATACTGAATCCTAAACCTTTTTCAGGCTGTATAATGAATGAAGCAATCTTGTAGACCTGGATATGACAATGCAATTAATTATAATACACTAGCATCTCCTAATCTTAATACTTACCTTATTCCTCCATACTTTTTAAGGTAGGTTACAAAGTTAAGCAAGCAGGAAGGTTACAAATTTATGAGATCTGTGTTCTGATCCAGAAAGGGTGGTCAAAATCTGGGGTATGTGTTCCTTGTCACCCTTAAAATGAGGGAATCTCATTCCCATGTATGCACCCCTGCCCAGGCTGTCAGAAAAGAGATGCTGGATCTGTTTGCTGGGTCTAAAAAGACTGACCCAATTCCCTCATACAGTACTCCCAGAGGGGACTGTCTGCTCCTAAGACTCCAAGTACCATGTATGTTTCGGCTACTCCAATGTATTTTTTTTCTTTTAATGTTCATTTGTTTAAAAACCTTTATAAGCAAAGTGTTTTCATCTCCACTCTTTTGTAATTCCATATTTAAAATACTTGGGAAACCCTGCTACATTTCTTTTTTCTGTAAAATATGATTAAGCTGACACAACCTGTATGTTCACTTCAGGTTACTTCTGAAAGCTCACTCAAGTTAACAGAACTCTCAAAGGTGCAGCTCTGTGCAGAATTTTACTGCCATGCCCCGCCACCCCCATAGAAATACATTCTCTTCTGTACTATGCACACCATGACTTTTACTACAAAATGGCTCAGAGATCTTTATACAAAGCTCTACTCCCAGTTAATAAATACTAACCTCCTATCCTCTCCACCATACCCAATGCCTAGCAGGACCAAATACTCTCTTAATACCCTGTTAAAAGTACAGACTTTAAATTCTTCACCTCTGGAAAAATCCATTCTCCCAATCTCCTAGATATTTGGAAGCCAATTACTCTGTTCAGAAAAATCTTTAAACCCAATATATATTTTTAAATTCACTTCGGAAACAACTGTTAACCCTCCCATTGAAGTTATAAATAAAAACATTTATAAACACAGGCTAATTACTCATAATTAACATTCAGTGTCTAACTATACAGAAAATCCAAAGTATGGTATTTTAAATCAGGTTGAGATAAATAATTTTTCAAAACACTCTTGATTTAAAGCAGTCATTTATAGTTTTCATTTTTCTTGAGCTAAGGTTCATTACCATGATGCAAAATACATAACCAACTACTTAATTTTTTCCTGCATAGGAAATCAGTACTTCTAGCAAAATTATTAAATCTAATGGCAAGCTAAAATATATTAGCTAAAGTAATATGTATTAATAGTAATATGTATATTCCATACACAACACAAATTTGTGTGTGTGTGCACGCATGCACATACATGTATAGATCAATATGTTACATTGCCTGATGTATTTTAGTTTGCCATTGAATTTAACAAAGGCAATGTACACATGCGCATGCACACACTCCCATTTTATATCAACTCTAAGTTCTACAACTAGTTATTATACAGGCATTAAACAATTTTTATGGCTATATTCTAAGTTAAACCATTTCACCTGTATTTTCATATAATAAGACAATATAGATTTACAAACCTCTCTGGCAATGTGACTTAAAGCTTCATCTTCTGCAGAAAATCTGTCTTTTACTGGAGTTCTTTTCCTTCCTGACCCAGGAGTACCCATTTTTATTCTCTAGTTTTATTTCTTTTGCAAGAAGAAACTGGACAAAATTCCCCTTTCTAATCTGGAAGGGAGAAAGAAAAGAAACACATAAAGAAATATAGTCAAGTTTATTCTTATGCATGCTCAGTACTTGAGAAGCCTGCTGCTACGAGTATTATTCTGGAAGTTTTACTTCTGCAGGAAGAAATACAGAGAAATTTCATAAAGTCACTGCAATTGCTAAATACTACAACCATAAGGTCAAGACATTACGGCCAGATGCTATTCCACTTATTAAACATCTAAATGATCCTATTCACCTTGAAATACCCTTTAGCAAGTCTGCTTTTGTAGTGAGCCTTCAATAACAGCCTTAAGACTAAGCCACAGAAAAGGAGTCAGGAAAATGCCCAAACACCTTTTGCTTTAACAATTATTCAAGCACTCATACTTCAATGTATTGGATCACATTCTATACCCAAGTACCACTTAAAATGAGTGATAGATTGAACACAGACTTAGATTTATTGTTTCCTAAATCTGAGGATACCCAATGCACACAGTTTTTCTAAGATGCAGAGTAAAAATAGCATCTTGTTTGTCACCTTCCAGTATCTACCCTGGGGAGAGTAATGACGTTCAAAAGTAAGCTTCCATATAATTCTGTGGCTCCTAAAGAAAATTATGAGCAACAAGAAATCCAAATGCTGAAGCTATCAATTTAAAGAAAGACCATCCCAAAATAGAAATGGAGAGAATAGGTAACAACACTGTTGAAACAGCTTCCTTCATAGTACCAGGTGGTTTTAAGTGGATTGTAATCCACTGTTTACTACACATAGAAGGCTGAATGAAAAAAACAAACCATAAATTGCACCACCTACGTACATTTTTGCAGAATGGAGGGAGAAAAATGCTAGTTACAAAACAGATAAAATCTGCCCTATCCTAGACCCCTATTCACTTGCCAATTACAGAAACCATTAGAAGCAAAGTGGGGACATTATTCCAATCCTTTACCTACAAAGCCACCAGGCAGTAGAACATACAACTCCTCTCCTCCACAAATTTCCCAAAGAAATGCTACTTCTAGATATCCAATTGCTCTCCAAATACTATTTAATTAAGAATACTTACGTTGAGTGAAAAGTGATTAAGAGCCCCAAAAATATAGGGAAAGCACCCTGTTTACAATGCAAGTTACTTTACCAGCAGCTAAAAAAAGATGGGGCTTCTCAGCAAGTAATTAAAATGGTTTAAAAGGCCTGAAAAGCAATCTTTTCTCAAACCAAAATAAGTTCCCCCCACCCCCAAAATTGTTTACAGATTGTGACACCATTTTATTCTCTGTTAAGCCAAAGACAGCCGGGTATTTTCCAAAGACGCATTAAAGTTCAGGAAAATTAATAAAATTCAGGTCTTCTTTTATGACAAATCCCAGTTTCCTCTATTTACGTTCCCAGACAAATTAAATCTAATAGCTCCCATAAGACAGAAATAATCTTTCACTGAACTTCTACTGGTTCTTCTTCTCCTGCTTCCTTTCTTCAGCACATCCATTTAAAGACAAGACACTTGAAAACAAAAGAATATGTGCATTTTGCCTCTTTTTTGCTTTTTCAACATGAGTAAATTAAGTACTTGATATAGCAGGTATGCTCTGGAGCACATATTAGAAACTCAGTGCAGTCTTATTAGTTACTAACTGCTACTCTGTTTCTTCAGAACTTCCACAGAAGTAGGATGTCATCTATTTTCCCTATAAAAGCTCACAACCAATACCATCTGCACTCAAAAGACAGACACAAACAAAAAAAGTGTTATGCTGGGCCAAACCACAGGTCCATCTAACTCAGTATCCTGCATCTTAATAGCAGATAAAAGATGCTAAGGCAGGGGTGGGCAATTATTTGGGCCCATGGGCCACACTGGGAGTTTTGCTGAGCTGTGGCAGCCTGGGCCAGCACCCCCACCCCCACATGGAACAGATCACCAAAATCTATTGAGATGGGACCCCAGGTGGACGGGAAGCAGTGTTTGGGAGTGAAATGGGCAGGCAAGGCCAGAATCACAGGGAAGTAACAGCCCAGGGTTGGGGCCTGGAAGAAAGCTAGGATCTGCTGCCTGCAGGCCCCTGAGACAGGCGCTAGTTCTGCAGGCAGGGGTGTACACGGGGTGCATTATGGCTCTGCCCTGACCCTGGCCCCGCACTGTCACCACCCCAATATCCTGGTCCCATCCCATCTGTCTTGCCACATGGATCCTGGCCAGTCTCCATGGAGACTCCAGGACAGCAGGACTGTGACAGCAAGGGGCCAGGCAGAGCCACAATCTGCTTCCCACGCAACAAGGACTCTGTCCTGGCCCCAGCCCCCATGCTGTCCCCACCCAGTGATCCCAGGGTCTCAATGGAGACCGGCAGGGAGCTGCATCTGGAAGCAGGATCGGTGGGGCTAGGTCTAGGATCTTGGTGCAGTGACTCCCTACACACCCTGCCTGAGGCACCAGCACCTATCACAGGGGCATGCAGGCAGCAGATCACAGCTCTATCCCAAGTCCCAACCCCACTGTCACCACCTCATGGCCAGGGGTCACCCTGGCCATGCCTGCCTACCTCATTCCTGGACATTGCTTTGTGCCCACATGTGGTACCATGTCCTGCCGCATGTCCTGCCTGCATGGGCCCCACTCCCAACAGTGGGTGTGGGGCTGGACAGGCCAGGGGGTCCAGGCAGCAAAGCCAGGTCCAGCAGCAGCTGGAGGGAGGTACCACCGATAGGAAATGGAGTTAACATGCCACATAGAGTTCCATAGGCCAAACACTGTGGGGCTGCCATTCGTCCCAACCCCACTGCGTGCCTGGTGGCAGAGGGATGTAACCTGGGCTGCCCCCCACAACTGAGCCAGGTGAGGCTGAGAGACCTGCTGTGGGCTGGACAAAATTCCCTTGGCAGTCAGATCCAGCCCATAGGCTGTATTTTGTCTGCCTCTGTGGTAAGGGAAAGAGTGCTTATACCAGCAATCTCCAACCTTTTTAAGTAAGAGATCACTTTTTGAATTAAAAAGCAACCCAGGATCTACCACATGGCACTCCCACCCCCACCAGATCAGTCTGTGGGGAGGGACGGGGGTGCAGATTGAGGCACTGGGTGAAAAAATTATTTGAGCTGGTAAGCCTATGGGGGAAGGAACAGGGGAAGGGGAAAGGGCCATGGAGGGGGAATCAAGGCCCCAGCTGTGAGGGAAGGAGCAGAGCACAGGCAGGGCACAGGCCACGAGACAAGCGGAGGCCCAGGGTAGCCCCACCTACCTCAGTCCCTACTCCTGACTGTGCCCCACTCTCTCCCTGACCGCTGAGGCCTCAATCTAGCCCACCCTCCCCCACAGTGGTAAGGGAGGGAGTGGGGCTGGAGCAGGGACAGGCCCCATACAGCCAGGCCAGGACACAGGACAGAGTTGCAAGTGGCTTGTCTGGGGGGCGCCTGCCGCTGCATGAACACTGGGGAGGGCATGGGGGCTGTGGGCCCAGGATCTGCATACAGGAAGGGTGGGCTGCCGCTGCAGGCTGAATTCAGGGCGCGCCAGGCTCTTCCTAGGGTAGGGGCTGGACCGCACTGCACTTGGAGTGGGCAGCAGTGGCATTGGAAGATGGGGTTGGGGAAGCTACAGCAAATTTTTGGGTGGCTGCAGCCTCCCCACACCCCAGGTAGCCCTGCTCCCAGCGCCACTGCCTGCTCTGAGTGCAGCCCAACCCAATGTCTCTACAGGGAAGAGCCCAATGCCATCCTGGCCCCAGCCCACAGTGGTAGCCCGCTTTGCCCCACAGTCAGATCCAGGGGCACCTGCCCCCACTCTCCTTCCCCCCAACCCCCCCTGGGCTGCTCATGACTCCATCCTAAGCCCCACCCTGGCTGTGTGGCACCTGCCCCAACCCCACTCCCTCCCTCACCACTGCATGTGCACCCCTCCTCACCCCTGCTGTAGCCACCTATGCTGTCCAACATTTGGGAACAGCACATGCTCCCCCAAACTATGCACAGGGCATACGCAGCCACATGCTGAGCTTTGCTCCCCAAGCTCCGCTGTAACTGCCCTGGGAATGGCCTGATGCCATGTGTATCCCACCACTGGACTGCGCCTTGCATCCTGCCCACCCAGCAGCAGGACGCAACTGGCATCACACTACTCCCAGGGCAGCTGCAACGGAGCTCAGGGCACAAAGCCCAGCGGTCAGCAGCAGGTGCCTCCACCATGCACACAGTGGGGGGGGGGGGGGGGCATGTTCCCCCCAGCCTCTGCCGGGTTGTGCACGCTAACAGAAGGCCCCCACGCCCTTGGACGAGCCACCTGGGCTCAATCTTCCCACCACCTGACCCGGTCAGAGTCCCACTCCCCTTAGCCCCTGCTCCTGCCTGTGCCGTACTCTGTCCCTTACTATGGGGGCCTTGATCTGGCTCCCACTCCTTCTCTCCCCTACAGACTGACCTGCTGGGCTGGCGGGGGGGGAGGGGCCACATGCACACATGTGTATACACGCTCAGTCTCCCCAGCCTCAGATCAACTGCAAGAGGATCTGCAATCGACTGGTTGGTGACCACTGGCTTATACAGACTTGTCTGTTCCATCTCCCAAGCTCCTTTAAAAAAATCCAGCATTCAGAGGCTCAGGAAATTCTAATTTGGAGACTGCACCCCTACTGTGTTTCATAATCAATAACAGTCCTATCCCACCTGAAATTGTTAACTAACCGGTTTATAACAAAAGGAAGTTCTTTTTCACACAACATGCAATTAATGTATTGCCACAAGATACTGTAGACTGACAATTTAACCAGGTTTTAAAGGTGACTGGACAATTTCACTACATGTCTCATAGCTCTAGCATGAGACAATGCATTATAGGTTCTTGTATTTTTTTCCTTGCCGTAACAACTACTATACCCACCCCACTCAAAAAAAAACAAAACCCAGGACTTATAAATGTGACATTTAATGTTAAAGAGAATAAATTAAAGATACTGAGAAGTTCAGACACTAGAGAGGGGGTAACAGCATTCCAGTTTTGGAGAGCACAATAAAAACAGTTTAAATCCAAATACATTTACTGTGTATTCAGGTATTTTGGTCAAAAGTTTACTCTTTTCATTCCATCCAGAAAGAGCACACATCAACTGCTGAAACTTCCTTAGTCTGATGAAGGGTTTTTGAACCCAAAAGCTTGCTTAAAAATTGTTCTCCAGCTATTTTAGTTGGTCTAATAAAAGATACCAGATTCACCCAAAGAACCTTGTCTTTCACCTTGCTAACCTTGTCTACCTCAGGAACAAAAGAAACTTTACACATCGAGTAATGACTGTTAGTGTTTAACTGTAGACTCCTATACTAAATGGTTTTTATTAGAACTGCTGGGACAAAATTAAGTTAAATGTCAGAACTATTATAAAATCACTTTTCACAGGTAAAATTAAAAAAAAATGATAAATCTGGCAGAAGAAGGTAGAGTATCACTTAAATGTTTCTTTTCTAAAAGCTGCAGACTACTGAAGAAACTTCATCTTGAACTACCATACAAATTACAGATTGTAGTGCATAGCATTTGCTTTAACAACAGAAATTCTACAGAAGGTAAAACCACCACCTCTCTAACATTCAGCTGCACTGAGGATTCAGGGCACCTACATCATCACCATATACTCAACTTTTATTGTAGGCAGGGTCACTGTGTATTATGCTAACTGACAAAACCGCATTCCATTTTCAAATCTTTTAAAACAAGGCATAGGAGTAAAACTGACATGCAAGCAGATATAGTAGGCCTACCTATGGTAGCCCAAACAAGTTTTAATTTTCTGCTCCATTTAATATTCATACTGAAAACCGCTTGAAGATTGAAGTTAGACTCCTCCTCTTTCTCTCACACACAGAGCATTTTGCTAACTTGCTAATTTCCTTCGCACAACCAAACTGATTCTCCCCAGTTCTTTTGTGAAACCTTGGGAAAAGTTATGCATCACAATGAAAGAGCCTTCAACACTATAAAAGCAACAGTTGCACAATTTTCTCAAGAAAAACCTTATAGACCGATATATGTTGGCAAAACAGTGACCATGCATACCTGTTGGACAGTGCACACTTGAAACTTTTAACAATATATCACATTTTACTGAAAGAAGAGCTCATCAAGACAATTCTTCCTATTCTACTACCTGGAAGTCTCTCTCTTATATCAAGGGTTTTCTCAAAAAAAAAAAAAAAAAAAAAGCTTATTCTGCATGAAAGCGTAAAACACAAATACCATGTTCACCCCTTACTTGACAACCCATTATTAGTGAACCTGGAGAAGATGGAGATTAGTAGAAGAATTTTAGAACATGTAAATGTTCAAAGCACCAGTAGATTCATGCGTGACTGGTGCCTCCTGAGTCGGGGGGTGGCACTTACCCCCCCCGTGGACAGTAAGCAATTGGGGGGCCCCCCCCGGTGGCCAATCCCGCAGACCGGGGCAGGGATGTTCCCCACGGCCAACCCCGCTGACCCGCAACTGGCAGCAGCATGCCACTGGCACTTAAAGGTCAGCAGGATTAGCTGCAGGGGAACTCTTGGGGGGAGAGGGGGTTGGCACCAGCACTCTTGCCTGCCTGGCCCCGCCAGGAATGCTGCTGTCAGGAGGTGCACGTGTACTCCGTATGCATCGCCACTGATCAGATTGAAGGGTAGCTACTAGCTAGTAGATTTGATGATCTGCTCAGGTCCCTTCCGACCCTACCAGCTAAGAAACTATGAAACAAATATGCCGATGATATCTGCAGGTGACAAAGTGCAGTGGCATAAGCAATGAAAAAAAGAGCGTTAAAATATCATCTAGAAAGAACTAGAGGATTAAGGACTGACGTAACAGAAACAGGATGAAATTTGAATAGTAGAAATTGTGAGGGCATGCAGTAACTATTGCTGAGGGCTCTCGAGTTGCTAATCACTGAAAAAAAATGAAACAAAACAAAAAACCTTCATATACCAGCTGATTACAGGATGAGTGAGCTGCCAATCTGATATATCCCTGTAAAAAGCCAATGTGATCCTAGATGGTAATAAGAGCAGTATTTGCAGCACAGAAAATAAAGCATGTGTGCTACTGTACAAGGCACTGGTAAGCCTACACATATACATTTCTTTTCATTCATGGTCAAGAAAGATTCATCTGAACTGGGACAAGGGCCATTGCATTTGAATAAGGAGATGTGCATATAACTATAATGACTGAAGGAATAATGAAACAACATGTTTTGATTATTTTTAGAAGTGCACTGATACATTGGTGCAATGTTAGATCAGCACCAATATAAAGAAAATTGACTGTATCGAAAATTTGGCTTTTTTTGCCCCATGTGGCTGATAACATGGCCAATAAATGCCCCGTGCATGCATGCAGCCACAGTGCAGCACATAGGTGGCAAGGAGCATAGCCCACCCCTAACTTCTTCTGGGATTACAAAAGAATTTGGACACCATTACCTTTAAAAGGTTGAAAAGTCAAGGTGGGTTTTGCTCCCTCAAGGCCTAGTCAAACCATAAGCGATTTGTAAATGTATGGAGCAAGAAATAAATGGCTGCTGTTTTACATATATTGGAAAGTAATACCAAAGCTGGAAAACACTGTGCTTAGTTTTTGTGAAAAGATGACTGACAATACCAATTAGTTTCAGGTCAGCCAGTGGTGACACACAGGGGGTGCATGTCCCCCCGAGAGTGCCAGTGCACCTCGTCAGGCAGTGCTTCCTGTTTAGCCAGTGGGCAAGGGGGCAAGCGGGAGCACCAGTGCCCTGCCTGCGAGCGCTGGCCAGGGACTTCTGGAAGCGGTGCAGCTGTTTTTTGGTAAGTGAGATCGTTCATGTTCAGTACGATTGGCCGCCGGGGGGACCTACCCCTCCCTGACTCAAGAGGCACCAGTCACACATGAGGTCGGCCAAGTCAGAGTACAAAAAACAGAAAATAATTTTGAGATCTTTTGACTCTTCCAGATAGAACCTCAAGGATCTGGTACAGACTGCAAACTGACTGGCTGACCAGCAGCTCTGCAAACAAGGACCTGGGGCTCACAGTGGACAATAATGAATGAGTCAACACTGTGCTCTTGTTGCCAAGAAGGCTAACGGCATTCTGGGCTGCATTAGTGGGAGCATTGCCAGCAGATCGAGGGAAATAATTATTCATCTCTGTTTGGCACTGGTGAGGCCACATCTGGACCCCCCACTACAGAAAGGATGTAGACAAATTGGAGAGAGTCCAGTGGAGATAAAAATAGTTCAAGGACTGGGGCACATGACTTCTGAGGAGAGGCCGAGGGAACTGGGATTATTTAGTGTGAAGATGAGCATACAGAGAGTGGATTTGATAGCAGCCTTCAACTACCTGAAGGGTAGTTACAAAAAAGATGGAGACAGATTCTTTTCAGTGGTGTCAGATAACAGAACAAGGAACAACAATCTCAAGCTGCAGCAAGGGAAGTTTAGGTTAGATAATAAGAAAAACTCTCTCACAAGGAGGGTAAAAAGCAGTGCAACAGGTTACCTGGAGAGGTTGTGGAATCTCCTTCCTTGAAGGTTTTTAACACATGACTATACAAAGCCTTGGCTGGGATGATATATTTGATCCTGCTTTGAGCAGGGGGTTTGGACTAGATGATCTTGTGAGGTCCCTTCCAACCCTAATTTTCTATGATTCTATTATCATTTCAATGGAGTACACAGGGAATAGATCCCAGAAGGCATTTACTGGCACAAGATAAATGTTAAAAGAATTATATTCTCATGAAGAAGGAAATTTATCACAAGGCTGAAATGGAAGCTCAGGTCTGTAAAATGATTTTAATCTTCCTAATTTTATGGTCTAAGATGAATCTTTGCTTCAGCTTAAAACGTAGCTTCTAATATACCTGGCCAAAAGGAAGGGTTTCCAATGATATTTAAATTTGCTTTCAAATCAGAATTAAATAAAAAAAAAAAATTAAATTTCCCTGGAAACCAGAAGCTTCCCAGAGCTTGAGCCTGCAGGTGCTCAATGACACTGGGGTTCTAGTGAGTTTCACAAAGCGCTTTGCAAAGGGGTCCCTAGATTTGTAGGTCTAAGATTTGTAGGAGCTGCCCAAGAACCACAGGGCACTGTTACACCTTACGTTGTAAGCAACATGAAAGTTGATTGGTGTTAGTGCTAGCTTGGAGTTAGGAGCAGAATAAATATATATAGCCTGGTGCCAGGGAAAGGAGGGGGCACAGGTGGACGTGCAACCCTGGAGCTAGAGCCAGTGGCTGGAGTTTCCCAGTCCCAGGACTGCACAGGTAACTGTACAAAAGTTCCATGCTCCTGCCTGAGCTACACTGATCAAGTTTGACTGTATATGGATCCAGAACTATCTTACATATTCCACCACTTTTAGACTGGCCTGTGTGCATGGAACTTCTGTACAGTTATGGGTTTAGATTAATTTCCAATCACTGAGACCATATCTAGGTGTAAAGCCCACAGCAGGGCAAACTCAGTGAGATCAGGTGGCCATTTTGAACCCAATCTAACCTCCTCCTAATGTCCCTGCATGTCTGTACTTTAGCCTTTGTCTAGAAATCTTTTTTGACTGTCCTCCACCTGCACAGCAGTGACTTGCTACTAGAGGCCTGGTGAGGAGGGGCAGGACTAGGAGCTGGAGCTGTAAGTTACCACTACAGAAGCGTTTTTCAACCAATGGTTCACAACCCAAAAGTGGGTTGCAAGAATATATGAAAGGGTTGTGAACAAACTTTAAAAATGGATTCGACTTTAAACAAAAACATAGGAAACTGCAGGCTGCAAGGGGCTGGACAGAACAGGAGGGCACCACATACATGTGCTTGTACACACATGAATGTTGCAATCAGGCAGCATGGAGAGCAGCTCCCATAGCTCCCTGCAGGTAAGTCTATGGGGTGGGGAGAGGGAGCAGGGGAGCACAGACAATGCATCACAGGGGCAGGGCACATACTGGGGAGGCATGGGGCTGTAACCTAGTCAGACTAGCATAGGCAGGATATGCCTCCACGTGTCAGCAGACAAGACCCAGCACAGGAGGGCAAAGTGGGGCAGCAAGATTTGTTGCTGCCATCACCAGACCCCCGTGTCAGCTGTGCCACTAACAGTGTCAGAAGTAATGGATGGGGAAGGGAGCCAGGCTGCCCTTACTTCCTCCCATTGCCAAATGCTTATATGCTGGGCTGAAGCTCTACCCCGCCACTATGGCCCAGCTGCTGCTGCCAGTCCCCTCTGGCCACGGCTTTACCCCAGAAGGGAGGTGGGGTGGCAGGCAGCCTGAGGGGAGTGGTAGAAGTGACCGAGCTATGGTGGCAAGGTAGAGCCATGGCCCAGTGCATGAATAGCTGGTGGTGAGAGAAGGCAAGGGCAGCACAGTCCCTACCCTGTCCATTACTTCTCACACTGCTGCCAGCATGGCAGCATGAAGGTTCTGCCAGTGGCTGCAGCAACTAGTCTTGCAAACCCACTCCACCTTTCCACAGTGGGTCCCACCTGCTGAGCTGTGGAGGCAGCTCCTACCCATGCTGGTCCAGCCAGGCTGCAGCCCCATGCCTGCTGTGAGCACAAGTCTGGTGGGGCATGCCCTCACCCTCCTCACACACACACACACACACACACACACCCCCCACACACTGAGGGGCTGGAGCCTGGGGCCAGGAGGTCAGGAGTGAGGGGCTCCAGCAGGGCTGGGGGGGGGCTGTGGGCTCAAAGTGAGGGGCCAAGGGGCTGAAGGCTGTTTTCTACTTAAATTATTTACTGGGTCAGGACTGGCCATTGTTGTTTACAGATGGTCCTGGTACAAACCAGGTTGAGAACCACTGCACTAGAGGGCTGGTGAACCAGAACAGACTGCTATCCCCCTCCCCAACAGGTGAGGGTGTGAGATAACCTCAGACACTGGAGTACTTCAGCTTGGGTGGCATATCTGTGGGAAATGGCCACACCTTAATGGAACAGGAGCACCTTAATGGATCAGAGAGAATCCTGCCCTAGAATGGTGTAATTTTGAGCCGCATAACAAGTGCTTAAAACTGCTTTAAGTTGTTAATGTGCAGACAATACAAGGGTTGAGTGCTCCAGGAGCTGCTGAAAATTACTGTGTAACAAGGCTTATATTCTTGGGCAGGCTCCTAAGCTCCATCAAGCTCCAAATCCTATATCTGCAACAGAAGCACTATGAGCCAAACTCCATACAAAGTCTTTACAAACTCCAGGCTCTATACTCCAAGGCAGAAGGCCTGGGAATTCTGGCCCTGCTGGCTGCCTTGGGTTGTGGACCCTTGAATCCACAGGGGACTTCTGATTGGTAGAGAATGTCTTCAAAATTATCAGGTAGCAAGTGACTCAAACTATAAGATACTGGTCTACTTCTGACAAGTTCATAACAGACCAAAACAGCTGCCAAATTCAAGTGGAAAGAGCTAGTATTCAACTGAAGGGATTGGGATTCATTAGGATCCATCTGCAGACAGCAGCTCCCCTGATCCCACTTGAAACTGAAGCTCTTTCTTGGGTAATATGCCTATCTTGCTGAGGTTCAAACTCACTTTAAGTGGTCTCTTGCACAGGAACAGAAAGTGAAATCTTAGTGATAATCCCAAACTAGAATTTCAGCATAATTACACAAATTCTGACTAACTACAAAAGATAATTGTACTGTATGAATAGGGTGACAATCCATCCCAGGTAAACCTGAACAATCCCAGGGCCCATAGTCTGGTCCCAAACAGTCAGTCAGAAGTCCTGGAGTGGAGTCTGGTAGGGATGCAGAGAGGCATGGCGTGCCAGGGAGGAGGCTGGGCAGACATTGCTGCTGCTGGGTGGGGGGACTACAGAAGCTGGAAATGTTCAGGTTTGCCTAGGATGGATGGTCACCCTATTTATGACACAGTAGTAGGCTATGAGGACAACAGAACATTACCAGGCCTGAATCTTGCAAAGCCTATGTTACCAGAGATACTGATACAAGAAGTATTTAGGACTCCTTTTCAACAGGATAAAGAAAACATCACCAGACTTTTTTATTACCAAAAGCCAAAACCCAGCTTCTCAGATACCAGTTAGTTTCAACGGCTTAAATCTGCCCTAATGGGCTGCATCCACATGAGTGTGGACATTTGTTTCTCCAGGGTGCCTGCAGGTTACCCCATATGGAGTAGGGAAGGCTGAGGTCCTGGAGGCCTCAGGGAGCTGCAGCTGCAGCGATCCTGCTGCTGGAAGCCTGGCCAGTAGCCAGAGTTGGCTCCAGCTAGCCATACATGTTCTGCCCCACTTTTTTCCCCACACAGGTTTTTTTTGACCCTGGGATCTCCCAGAGTCAACGCCCCCCCACCCCGCTACCTTGCAGCATGAAGAACACCTGAATGTGTGGTATGTGGTGCCACAGATGGTTCTGCAGTACCACATACCACATGGGCACACTCATCTGGACATGGCCCTGGGGAATATTGGAAAAAAGCCTCAGACTTTGCTCTTTCTGATTTTGTTACCATTTGCCCTAATCGGGACCCAAATAAGAATATTCTGTGTCCAGCTGTTCAAAGCTTCAATACCTTGCAATGCAGCAGTCTTCAGATGAAAGCCTTCAGAAAACCTATAACAAATCCAATGATAATAGCAGTCTGATGCAATATCCAACAGAGAGCAAAATGTTCCACACTCACAGTAATAGATTTGCTGCCCTAAAACAAAACAAAAAACAAAGACTTGTAAAGTGCATGGGGTCCAAACAAAGGAATGAGAATCAAAATACCTCAATACCAGTTGAGCATGTGGAGCTTTCGGTACATTTCTTGTTTGTTAAATGCAAATATCCTATAAGGCAGATGCCATCACTCAAAAGGCTGAAGTAGTACAGCCAATACACTGAGAGTGAGACATTCCTAGAGCTCTCAACATGTTCATGCCATTCAAGTCACGATTAAGTATAGTCTATTTGAAGCATCTATGGTTTGAGGAATAAGAATAAGGAACAGATTTTCAAGCATCTCTAGATTTCAAACTATCCAGAGTTGTTAGAAATACAAGAGAAATAGATCTGTCAAATTCTAAACAAGGTTTTGAATCTTAAGCTTTGGTCTATAGCTACCTCGCTGCTGAGCCTGGACCGTCCCTGAGGAAATAAACCCTGCCTTTTCAATCTCAGGTACCTAAACACAGAAATTAGGCAACATAAATGGCTTGGGATAGGCCAGCACATCTCTGTTTCTTAAAGTAGTACCAAGGCACATATTCAGGGTTACTCCAGCGCTGTCCATACTGCTTAATAACAAGGCCTGCCTCTACAGACACAGGAGCAAGTGGGTAGGGTTTATTTTCTAGGCAGAGAGCCCAGGCTTAGCAGGGAAGAAGTATAGACAAGCCCTGAGTGGGACATGATCCAAGACCACATTTAGAATCTGTTAAATTTGCGCTGTCTAACTGTGAGCCGTGCCACCCCTGGTGTGGCAGCAGGAAGTGGAATCTGGGGAACAGAAGGGGAGCAGGGGAAGAGACACTCAGACTTGTAGGGAGAAAATTCAGGAAGCCAAGGAGGTAACAACAGCAGGAGTCCATGGGTCAACTGTTGGGCATTATCTGGACAGCTCTCTATTAAATGACAGGGAGACACCAAAGCTCAAAAAATACCAGGAAAGCTACAACAAATATATCAGCTAAAAAGACTTTTATGTTCTTTTTTGTTTTTAACATTCCATTAATATAAAGTAAGATTTAATGGAAGCTCACAGTTTATTTCCATGACTAAAGAAACATCAGTACTATGGTGTTGTCAGTTATTTCATGACCCACATCTTTTAAAATAATGCTTTGGCTAAAATGATAGAAAGGAAAGATTCATTACTCACTGAACATACATTTTGCTACTAGATACCAAAGTAATGTTTTCTAATTAATGAAAAAAAATTAAAATACTGTACTAACAGATCACATTCTATAACATTCAATTTCTATATTACAATATCTACTGTAAATAAAAATTAAGTATCAACGCTCAATAATGGAAAAACTGAGCAAGTTATTTGAGTATTACTAACTTGGTAAGTATAGTTCATTTCATAAGACAGATGAGTTAACAGTGTGGAAATAAAGGTTACCAAAAATCAGATCCAACACTCTCTTTCAAAAGAATGAGAGAAAGCAAACTATGTGTAAAATATGTTTCATTGACTGCTTTGCGGTAACCACAACCCCACACACCTTACTTCTATTCATCATTCCTAAATTATACTATATGTGTCTAATTAGAGTTAGAACCTTGTTCAGTACCTATCCACCCAGTAATTACACACAGCTATTCTTTTACAACATTTCATGTTTTTACCTAGTATAAAATAGTTATAAAGAAATCACTGGATATGATGTAATATGCAGCTAATATCTTGTTTCAAATATTTCTGCCAGGGGTACACCGATAGAGATTTGGGGGCCAATACTAATAGGCAATTTTTAAAGCCTTTCAGTGGATACCAATCCAATTTCTGATACAGCTGCATCCAGCTGATAAGTCTGCTGTGGTGGAAGGGGAGGGGGGAGAAAAGGGATGTCAGGGGCAGACCAACACCCCCCACAGTAAAGGAGGGAATGGGGCAGGGCCTGGGACAGACATTGGCCACCCAGGGCAGGGCGCGGGACAGAGTCGCAGCTTGTCCAGGGGACACAGGGGGGTGCTCCAGCCATTGTGTGCACCCCAGGAGGGCATGGGAAGAGGGTGTGCGCCACCTGGATCTGTGCGGGGAGGGATGGGTGGGCCACAGCTACAGGTTGGAGCCAGGCTCTTCTCTGCAGAGGATGGGTTCAGGGTGGGCAAAGGCAGCACTACAAAGAGGTTTGGGCTGCAGCCACCCCAAATTTTGCCGTAGCCCCCCTCCAACTCCTCCTCGCAATGCTACCGCCTGCTCGGCACAACTTCGGCTCTTCCCAGAGCACTGGTGGAGGTGGGGGTTGAGCTGGGGCTGTGCCAGGAAGATGGTGCCAACACGGGGGGCGGGGGGAATGCTATGGCAAAATTCAGAGTGGCTTCAACCCCCCACCCCGTAGCCCACTCCCAGCGCCACTGCCACCTGCCCCAAGCCCAGCTCCCACCAAGAAGAGTCCAGAGCAGCCCCAGCTGCAGCCTGCAGCTGCAGCCCACCTGCCCCACCACATGCAGATCCAGGGGGCAGCTCCCCCTGGGATGAGTCGGAACTCCATCCTGCACCTGCTTACCCCAGGCCCTGTCCCACTCCCTCTTTCATTGTTGGGGGCGTTGATCTTTCCCACCCTCTACACCCCCCCCACTTCTCTCCCCACTCCCCTTCTACCACAATGGATTTACCAGCTGCGCACAGCTCTCCAGGCTGCCAGGCTGTGTTCCTCGCTGCCTGTGTGCTGTACACACACACATGAGCATTTAATGACCAGATTATCAGCTATATTGGGCCCATTTCCAATACAGCCAATTTTCTTTATACTGGTGCTGATCCAATATCGGACCAATGTATTGGTACACCTCTAATTTCTACACATTTTTATCACAGTGAGGAAAACCTTTCCCTATAAACTACGAAACATGATGGTGGTTACCAATCATAAGCGGGCAATTCTTTAAAGTAACAGATTTCTTGTCTATAGACTTCCCCCCAAAAAAGTCTCCCTATTGTTTTGCACTTGGCAACAGTAACTAGAGACCGAATTCTACCACTCTGAGATGCAGTGGGATGGCACCACCAAATAATTACTAGAAGCTTAATCACCACATGGTATCAAACTTGGTTTTTTGTATTTTCCTCTGTAGGCACTATGTAAGGATAATCTGCCCACCAAATTAGAAAAAAAACAATTTCCCTGTGGCTGTAAAGGCATCTTTGGACCATGCCTTGTACAGCAATAACTATGAAAGTTCTGCTTCAGTGGTTTATTTTTATGCCTTTCATATGTCATACACAAACCATGGTGCCTTGGCTTCCTATCTGAATCACACATGCCAAAATTCACGCATGTTAAAATACTATGTCATTTACTATATGCTAGCTAAAGAGTCGCAATGAAAATAAACTCCGTTCTTTGGAGGAGTTCCACAAGTTGCTCTGGGTCTGGGCAACAACCACTGCTGGACCTAACACACATTTCACAGAGCATTGCTCAACTCAATTGTTAACTGCTCTGAGAACTTGCTTAAGAAATTGTGACTGAAAAAAATGACTGTAGCCTTAAAAGTAAACAACGCTGGTATCACCCATGAAGATCTCTCAAGTACTGGTTAAGCTTGCATTCTCTTGCTAAACCTAACAAAATTAGAGCATATGCTTGGAGAGCATCTTTCATTAAGTCTTACACCATTAATTAAGCAGCCCAAGTTGCCCAGTGGTTCTCAACCTTTTCAGACTCAAGGAACCCTTCCACAGACTAAAAGGACCTTCAACAACTTGTGTGAATTGAGCAGTATCCCTGTTCAAAACCTTAAGTTATTCATTACTGTACAGTGCTTGCTCACCTCCTGGCAAGGGCGGCAGGTAGACCAAGGCAAGGAACAGCCAGGTAGGGACCAAGATGAGCCTGTGGTTATCTGCTCCTACTACCTTCAAAGGATCTCATGGTGGGAGTGTGGGTACCCAAGATGAGACTCACTGAACTAGGCAGTAAAACAGATTGGCAGGGGAAAGACACCAATGCTCTTCTTCCTCCAGCCCTGAGGTCAGATCCTTTTGCTATTTCCACAGCACCAAAACACTGAATTTACCTCCTTAGAGGCTTCTAAGGTCCAAAGTGACAAAGCCCTGGCTGGGATGATCTCCCTGAGGATGGTCCTGCTTTGAGCAGGGGATTTCGACTATCTAACCACCTGAGGTCCATTCCAGCTTTCATTTTTTAATGAATCAAAATCCTGAATAAAGAGAGCAGGCAGACCTTTTCCATCCACAGAAGGAGTGTGGGCAAAAGCACAGGCAGGGAAGACAGGCAAGGCGGGCACTATCATGGAGTCACAGGGAAGAGGAGCTAGGAGGGATCTCCAGAGCTCATCTAGTCCAAACCTCTGCCTCAGGCAGGGCCATCCCTACCCCTCCAGTCCCCCAGTACAAATCCAGCATCTCAACTTCAAATTGCAACAAAATACTTTAAGAAAAAACTCTCACTAGGAAGGCAGTGAAGAGGTACCCAGGGTGGCCATGGGCTCTCCATCCTCAGAGGTTTTGCAGACCTAGGTAAACACAGCCCTGGCTGGGATGATGGAGCAGGACCTCTGGAGATCCCTCCCAACCCTCGTTTTCTACAACTCCACAATCCCCTCCGTCACGTTACTGTCACTCTGCACACAGCACAACACCCTCAACCTGCCCCAGGTCAAACAGGGCAGGAGAGAGAGGGTCAGAGACGCAAGGCGAGTTCCCAGAATTTGGGGAAACCCCGCGCGGCCCCTTTAAGAGCCACCCCCCTCCCCCCGACGGATACAACGGGGCGGCGGCTGCCTCTCCTCTACCCGGCGCCTGGACGCTGAGGAGCCGTGCGGGGCTGCGGCTATCGGAAGACGACCTTTAAAGCACCATCCCGTCAGGAGGGCCCTTGGCTGGGCCCTGGGGGCTTCCCACCCAGCGGTGTCAGGGCGCCGCTTACCTGAGGCGCGGCCGCCTCGCCGCTCCGCCCGGCCCGAGACAGCGCGGGGCCCGCCCCGCCCCGCCCCGAGGGAGCGCGGGAGCCGGGCTGGTCCGCGCGGCGGTTAGAGCCGCATGGCGACGGTTACTTTCAAACCGGCCTCAGGGTGCCACGCGAGAGGGGCTCGAAGCGGCAGCGGCAGCTCTTCCAGGCGCGCGGGTGTCACCGGCTGTGAGGCTCCCTGCGCATGCGCGTGCGGTGCCACCCGCTGACCATAAGGGCGGGCGGTGCCGCTTATGGGAGGGGTAGGGGCGCATGCGTGTCCGGTGTTGGGTGGCGGTTGTTGACGGGGCGGGAGCTTGGCTGTTCTGCCTGTAGCTTCCAGGCGGGAGTCTCTACCCCGGCCCCGCTCGGTGGGAGCCGGCGGGACTGCGGAGCTGGGGGAGTCACGGGGTGGGGCAGGGTGTTCTTCTCAGGGCCCGCCAGGATCCCCAGGTGACCTCAGCATGAGGCGGGCTGCGGGGGGCCCCTAAACCCCAGCGCCTGCCAGTTAGTCATGCTCATGCCAGCTGGGCCGCGCGCCCTGCCAGCCACTGAGTCATCCGTGTCTGCCTCAGAGACCGGCTGAGGAATGGTTTTCTCTTGCTGTCGTGTGGAGTTCCCTCCAGGTGCCGGCAGAGGCGGGGGTTTATCTGGAGCCTTCCCCCGACAGGAAAAAAGTCTATTCTCTACGTTTTTCCTGCCACAGCCTGGGTGCCCGTGTGGGACTGTCCACCCTTGGCTTTCCTGCCTGAGCCTTGATCTTTGTTTCTCCCCTCCCAAACAGCACTGTAGGCAAACAGACCAGGAGGGAAGTTCTGCACATCCTTGGGGTGGGGGGAGAATGGAGGGAAGAGAAGTATCATCAAATGTATATATTAGACCCTGATCCAATACTCAGGGGTTTGCAGGAATCTTTACATCCCCCTTTCATGGACTTTGGATAAGGCCCAGGTGCATTTTCCTTTTGCTTTCATTCTTAGACACACCTAAAGCAGGATATAAGCAGAGTTTAAACATCCCATTTAAAAACTGATTTAAAGGAAACCTTGCCTACCCACCATCTAGCCCCAAAAGGGCCTAAAAGCCATGATGCAGTTTCCTGGTCAACCCAAGCATTCCCCAGAGTCGCATTTCTCAACATGTGGGCTGTGACTCAAAAGTGGGTCGCAAAATACATGAAAGGGTCACGAACAAACTTTAAAAATGAATTCTCATTTAAAGGAGACAAATGTGGGAAACTGAATTTTCCCTTGCAGGCTAGTAGAGCTCCAGCCTGTGAGGGACTGCTTGCCCTCCACCCCCCCATGCTCCATGAGGTGGGGTGGGGGGGCAGGGTGCTGTTTTCAACTTAAACTACTGTGTTTACTAGATCAGGACTGGCCATCGATATGTACAAATGGGTCCTGGTACAAAGAAGGTTCAGAACCACTGTAGAGAGCGGTGCTGCAGTTTGATACAGGTCCAAGCAGGTAGACACCTAGTTCTACCCAGGCCTAGTCCAACACTAGGCAGACACACTGATACCTCAACTTTAACGAGATTGTAAAGCCATCCAGAGGGAACCCCTTGTTGCTGCTCTTAAGCACGCTGCAGACAGCTTTTGAAAGCAGAAACTGGAGAAAACCCCAATGGGTAACTCCACTGCTTCATTTTCAGGTTTTGTACATGTAGAGTGAGAGTGGGTGAGCAGTGCATGCTGATGAGATCACCACCCAAGCAGTAAAGTAGGGTTACTGTATGTCTGGGGTTTCCCAGACATGTCCTCTTGTTGAGTCTTCCAATTTCCATCCATTTTTTTGAAATCTGAAGCACTGTTTTGCTTTGATCCTCTGGTGGGAGCAGGGGGAGGGCGATTGGAGGCAGGGTACCACGTGCATCTGCACGTGCACACACATGGCTGACATGCAGCCAGGCAAGGTGGTGGAAGCAGCCTCGGCAGCCAAATGCAGGTAAATCTGTGGGGGCAGAGGTTGGAGAGGCAGGGTTTGGGGGCTGTCCAGAGGAGGGAGGTGGTGTGTGTGTGCATATGTGTGTCAGAGGTGTGTGGAGGGGATGGGTGTGTGAGGAGGGCAGATGCCTGGCAGTGCAGGGGGTTGGTGTCCAGGAGATGGGGCTGTGCCAGCGAGGGAAAGGGGGCCCTTTGAGGGCAGCAGGGAGCTCCATGGCTGGGCCAGCAACACAGGAGCCAGTACCCATGCTTATAGGGGCGGGGCAGCTGAGAGATGCTGCCTTGTGGGGAGGGAAAAGCAGAGCCATGGCCCAATCGCCTGGCGTGGCGCAGGAGCCCCAGCCCAGGGTGAGGAGTGCTACAGGCTTCCCGTCTTCTTCCCTGCACCCCACACTGGGGCCAGACTTGCTTGGCTGCTGCCTACATGAATCGGAGTCACCACACTCTAGCCTGCTTGGGGTGGGGGCAGCTGGGACCCGCTCCAGCAGGGCTGGGAGGAGTGGGGGGCTGCAGATCAGGAATGGGGGGTACTGACAGGGATGAGGGGGGCTGTGGCTTGGGAGTGAGGGCATGGGAGGGGTGGGGGGCTTGTGGCTTGGGAGTGCAAGGCGCTGGGGGGGCTGCGTGTCAGGAGTGAAGGGTACCAGCAGGAATGGCGGGGCTGAGGGTTGGGAGTAAGGGACACTGGAAGGGCCAGGGGACTGCAGGTTGGGACTGAGGGTCACCGGCATAGCCTGGGGGAGCGAGAGACTGTGGGTTAGGAGTGAGGTATAGCCCTGATGCAACCTCTTTTTTGGAAATGGAAATCTGGTAGAAACATAGCATTAGTTTTGAAGAGCCAGTTCTAGTAGATGTGTAAGTAGCACACATAACATGCTGACACGACTGAGCCCTTTACAAAATATGGTATAATTAGAGCTGTTCTACATGTTAAATATGGCCAATAAAGGAGGAAGAGGAAAGTGGTGGTGGTGCTCCCAGTGCCTCTTTCATACAGCAGGCTTGTGGTTGCTTACAGTACTCATCCAGGAGGTGGGAAGCTGAGGATAAGGTTCACATCTATATTATACTCCCCTCTCCCAGGACATTACCTTAACCACGATTGGCTATAACCCAAATTGTATGGGGATATTTTCTACCTCTCCTGAAGCTGAGCCCCTTTGCTGAAAGGAATGCAAAATTTTGGGGACCAAAAAAAAGAGCAAAAAGTGGGAAACCTAATGAAAAGGGGAATCCAGTGTTCTAGTCCCTGGTTTCAGAGACGCTTGGCTCCTCAGCAGATGGAAGTGCTCCCTACAACTTAAAGCTAAGATGAAGGCTTTTTACAACTGGGGGGCTGGGGGGTGGTTGGAGCTTGAGGAGTTTGAAATAGGAACAGAGTAAAATATTTGGATACCAAGTCTCTCTTAGCTGCCTAATGGATCAGACTAACATCTGAATGTAAAGCATCCTCATTTGCCTTTCAACTGAGCTAGCACCTATGGTAGTTCCTTTCTCCAAGACACCAAAAAGGGATTTAATATCCGAGTGAAAGTTCTTAGGAGATAATTTGAATATTTTTTGTTTGTTAATAAAAGATATTTCAGGGTTAAGAAGAAAAGACTTAACCATGCAGTGAAATCACCATACTTAATTTGTAACATCATGTTAATTTGTATAGTAATAGATTATGATCTCATTGCAGGATGAAGTGGAAGGAAATGCTGATGCATCATAGAACCTTCAAGTACAAAGCAAGAGAGAATGTGATTGGCCTAAAACTTGCTGTTAAGTAATCTTTTATTTCAAGTTTACAAAGACTTATCTGTTGCTTTTGTAAGGTTTATGATTATTGGTGGGAGTCTTCTTAAACAATTCTCAGTGTTATCTACTTTGATTTTGTTAAATAATTAGAGAAACCTACCGCCTATAACTTTTTCCTGGGTCTTTGTTGATTGGTTGTGTGAATCCCGTGAAACTTGAGATTTTTCAGGTCTGTGTGGGATGGCTTCTCTGGCAACGTAGTGCTAGATGTAGGGAAAAAAGTGTTCAATTGTGTTTGTACATTTTTCTGTGATGAAGTGTTGGGATTTGCGTAATTTGTTCTCTTCATATCATAGGCAACACATTTTTCTTTAATGATGTAGCAAAAAGTGTGTGTACTTGAAAGCAGACGTGCATTTTTGTGGCTAAAAACAGCAATTGTTTAGTTCTCTGAGAACCAGTACGCAGTATCTAAGCAAACATTCTGCAGTGATACAACATGCCATAACAACAATTCAAAATACAACAATATTAATGAGTCTGAATAGTCAGCTGGGTTACGTATTTCTGTTACAGCCATTTAATTAGAAACATACAATGAAAGGCATGCTTGAACCTCTGCTGTAAAAAGACTGAAATTATCATAAGAGAATGCATTAAGAGTCTGCAATATTTTGATCAAATTTCCCCTGAAACACCTTACAAAGGTATTAAATTAGCCATGTATTTTTTGCTTAAAACTGTTGGAAGTGCCTTTAGATAGTCATACTTGTAAACTGTATTTCTGCTTACTGCTGACTTACTGTTATCTTTCTGGTACCTTCAAACATAGAATGCTAGAGAAAAGAACAAAAAAAGGAATCATAAATTCTAAAAACTTTGTAAGATATCATGAGTTTCTCACAGAAAGGATTCTATGTTTTGATAGGTAGGGGTGTATGCATACATCTGTGGGTTCACAAAGACATACTGTTTTCCATGGTCCTTTTTGTTATCTCATTTGTAAAACTCAAGGGGAAAAAATAGATGTCCTAACATGTAAATACATTCACAGGTCAAGCAACATATTGCTTCTTCTCTAGCTCTCTCTCAAAAGATTTTCATTGTACATACATTGTCCAAAGGTCTCGTTTGCATTAATTTCCCTACAGTACACTACATACCATTACTTGCTTCCTCAAAAATTTTAATACGGCAAGAATGCCAGTGACCACTGATGTTTCTAGTTAGCTTGTCATCTAGACTTGCTCTTAACAGTCTTAGATAAGTTAATGACAGTTCATGTATAAAAGCAGGGCCACTGTTATGGTAATTTTAATGAAACACAAACTACTGAGAAAATGCATTTGGAACAAAAATTCCTATATGCTCTTTTACTACTATATGTATGTGAAGGGTATAGCCATAATCCTAAGCACTGTGGCCGGAGGAATCTATTGAATTGCGTTATTCCACTGAAGAATTTAAAGGGCAAAATCTCCATTTTCCTAAGACTTGAGATAACTTTAAAAAGCACATCCTGTACAAACCTTTTAGTTAGATTGGCAGAAAGACTTTAGCTATGTCTTACTACAAAAATATTTTATTACTATTAATCCAATTTTAAGTAAGCTTTCTTACTGAAGCAGTCTTGAATACACTGCATACAAAAATGCATTTTCTTGTGTTATGCATGCCAGTTAAGGTATGTGATTCTGAATTAATGTTTTTTTTCTCCCAGTACAGGAGGAAGAAAACCATAGTTCTGTGGTTATGACATTACAGTTTGGAGCTAAAATGTTACTGTGATGTCACATATCTGCTATTATGGACTACATTCACCTCTGATGTAAGTTCCCATTTTCCCCCCTTAGTATCGTTCTACTTTTGTCTGTGTCTACCCCTCCTGCGTAGAACAAACTTCCCACCCAGTCTGTGAAGCACTCCTGCCCTCTTTATTTTAATTCTTGTGTTCCTTCCATCAGACACAAACACTAATCCACATCTATCAAAGCCATGTCAAACCCAACATTACATAAATAATAAAGAGAAGCCATAGGACAGGAGGAATATGAAGGAAAAAATAGCTTGCTTTCTCCTCTGGGTCTCCTTACGTATCTTGTTTTATCTGCATCAATTTTTAGATTAGAGATAGTTTACAGTCAGGATTATTTTAGTAGTAGCATGGCCTGGAATAGTACAGCAGTCACACAGCCTCTCTACAGGTTAGAGGTGTGAATTCCATCTCTATCCAGCTGCTGCAAAGATTCCTGCACATAACCTGGTTAACTTGAGCTTTGCTCACTTCTAATCTATCCTGTAGTAAAATATGCTTCTGGAAGCTGGGGAAAAAACCCTCCCTAGCCACATTTTATCTACCGCTTTTTTTAAAAAAAACAAATTATTTTTGTAAAAACTAAATTATTTCCTTTCTAATATATGAAACCATTAAGGTAGGTTAAATGTCAAACCTAAAATGTTGCTAGAAATAAGTTAGGTAAAATATGGTGTGTTGGTCTCCTTGTCAATTAGTTACATATCAAATGTTTCAGATTTTATTCCCCACTAATCACCATTCATGCTAAATACAGTTTGGGTTTTGAGTCAGGCACTTGGTGCACATTAAAACAATGGCATAGTTGGGATCAGAGGAATTTTATGCCCCATCCCAGATGTGCCTAGCAAGGGACATGTTTGGGATAAGGCATAAAATTGTTCCAGTCCCAGTCATGCCACTGCACAGTTGTCTCCAGCCTGATCCTGTGAGTTAGGCAGAGGATAGCTCTGTCATGGAACCAGTTTGAGACTCTCCAGGGCTCTCTGGGGCCAGGGCTGCTAATCAGCTAATTGTCAGCCTCAGCCCTGGGACAGCCCTGCATCCCATGGTGCTACACATTCAATGTATGGCACCATACAAATGAGCCACAAAGATGTTCCGCATATTTTGGGGAATATCTTTGTGGTTGGTTTGCCACTTTATGGCACCACAAATAGGCTGCATATGTAGCGATGTTTATGGTCCAAGTAACACCTTAATCACATTATAATTGTAAGTGTGCCAGATTTTTCTCTCTGGGCCCCAAACCAGAGGTGCTCAACCCCTGGCCCACAAGCCAGATCCAACCCCCAGCACCATGCCAGGCTTCCCACAGGTATAAATGTTTGGCAGCAGAGAGTGGTGGTAGCCTTGATTGCCACTTCCCACCTGTCAAACTTCTGGACCCATAGGGAGCCCTGCGGTGCACTGGGTTGTCCACAGATTGATCCATGTGTACTGGGTTGGGCTAGTGCACAGCAGGATCAGGCTGGTGAGGAAGGTTGGGCAGTGCTCCACTGCCATAAATTATAGCTCTATATCCCTGTTCTCTTACAATTATACTTTTGATGATACCTGTGCAGCTTCATTGCCTTACCATACCATATCATAGGCTTAATTTTTCAGTTTAAAAGTTGCTGACAGTTTAAAAGGTGCACAGTCCCACCAGAGGAAATGCCCTGTTGGACCTGGTCCTGGCCACAGGCAATGACCTGGTAAGGGGCCTCCAGGTTCTTGACCACCTGGGTGATAGCGATCATCGCTTGCTGGAATTCACCATCCAGCGCAGGGTGTCAAGGGCCTGCAGCAAGGTGGTAGCCCTAGACTTCAAGAGGGCCAACTTCAACGAGTTGAGGAGATTAGTGGGAGAGGTGCTGGCGTTCTCAAGAGCAGTGAAGGTTGGTGCCCAAGATGAGTGTTCATTCCTTAAGGAGACAATACTCAGGGCCTAAGGGGTGACCATCCCAACAAAAAGTAAGAGGGGCAGAAGTGCCCGAAAGCCCCCCTGGTTCACCAAGGGTGTATGGAAATGCCTGATTGCCAAAAAGGTGGTGTACACCTGGTGGAAGGGGGGTGCTATCTCCAAAGAGGAGTATACCTCCTCTTCTTGGGCCTGTAGGGGGGGCTGTCAAGAAAGCTAAGGTGGACATAGAACTAGGACTTGCATCCAAAATCAAAGATAATAAAAAGTCCTTTTTCAAATATACAGGGAGGATGAAGAAAGCACCGGGAAATGTGGGGCCCCTGCAAGATCCTCTGGGCAATCTGGTGGTTGCACCAGAGGAGAAAGCAGACCTCTTTAACCAATTCTTCACCTCCATTTTCTTATGCAGGGACTGGGACTTCCCTACTGTGGTGCAAGATGGACTTGAGACGAATGCCTCCAGACCTCAGGTTGGGGAGGACTGAGTTAGAGAGCTTCTGGAGGGACTGGGCATGTTCAAATCAGTGGGTCCAGATGCTCTCCACCCGGGTGTTGAGGGAGCTAGCAGGGGTTATTGTAGGGCCCTTGGCATGGCTTTACGAATGCTTGTGGTGCTAAGGCCAGGTGCCAGATGATTGGAAGATAGCCAACATGGTCCCCATCTTTAAAAAGGGAGAAGGGAGGACTCAGGCAACTATAGGCCCATCAGTCTTACCTCAATCCTAGGGAAACTCTTTGAGAAGATCATCATGGGGCACATCTGCGATGAGCCGGCCTCAGGGATGATGCTCAAGGGCAACCAGCATAGTTTCATTAGGGGCAGGTCATGTCAGACCAACCTGATTGCCTTTTACAATCAGGTCACAAAAGCATTGGATGCAGGTGTTGCCGTGGATGTAGTCTTTCTGGACCTCAGCAAGGCCTTTGACACCATCTCGCACCCCATCCTCATTAAAAAAATTGGGCGACTGTGGCATTGATGACTACACAATCAGATGGATTGCAGATTAGCTGAAGGGTCGTACTCAGAGGGTGGTGGTGGACGGGTCATGTTTGACCTGGGAAGAAGTGAGCAGCAGAGTCCCCCAGGGCTCGGTCCTTGGGCCCATGCTGTTCAATTTCTTTATCAGCGATTTAGATGACAGGGTGAAAAGCAACCTGTTTAAATTCGCTGATGATACCAAAATTTGGGGTGAAGTAAGCATGGTAGTAGGGAGGGAAAGACTACAGCATAGGTTACAGGGGTGGGCTAACAAAAACAGGATGTGTTTCAATACTGACAAGTGCAGGATGCTGCACTTGGGCAGTAGTAACCAGCAGCACACTTATAAGATGGGAAACTCCCTTCTTGAGAGCATGGAGGCAGAAAGGGATCTTGGAGTCATTATTGACTCAAAGATGAACATGGGCCAACAATGCGAGGTCACAGTTGGCAGGGCTAACCGGACCTTGTCGTGCATCCACAGGTACATGTCAAGCAGAGCCAAGGAGGTGATCCTCCCCCTTTATGCAACACTGGACACAGCTGGAGTACTGTGTCCAGTTCTGTGCACCCCACTTCAGGAGGGATGTGGACAACATTGAGAGGGTCCAGAGGAGGGCCACCTGCATGATCCGGGAACAACAGGGCAGACCCTACAATGAGAGACTGCGGGACCTGAACCTGTTCAGCCTTCACGAGAGAAGGCTGAGGGGGGACCTGGTGACTGTCTATAAACTCATTAGGGGGGGACCAGAAGGGTTTGGGAGAGACCTTGTTTCCCCTAGTGCCCCCTGGCACAACAAGGAAACAAGGAATAACGGCCATAAGTTGTTGGAGAGTAGGTTTAGATTACACATCTGTAAGAACTACTTCACAGTCAGGGCGGCGGGATCTGGAGCCAGCTTCCAAGAGAAGTGGCGCTGGCTCCTGCCCTGGGGGTCTTTAAGAGGCTTGATGCCTGCCTGGCTAGAGTCATTTGAGCCCAGTTTTTTCTCCTGCCCAGGCAGGATGTCGGACTTGAAGATCTACAAGGTCCCTTCCGACCCTACTTCTATCATTCTATGACTGCAGAAGATGGAAAATTAATGTTTTATTCTTCTTTTGAGGCTGAGGACCCTACATAATTAAGGAGGAATTAAAAAATCAAACATTTTTTGTCACATAAATAACCAGATCTGACTCTGAATCACACAGAGAAGTTTCTGTTCTGAAAAGTGACTGTGAAAATGGTGTGCTGGTTATTAACAAATTTCTGATTTTTAAGTTTTTAAACTTAGAAGAAACTTGATTTATAACATGCATATTGCTAGAACAGCTGTCTTTTTGTCTAAAGGAACTTGCTTGAGACATTAAAGACAAAATCAAAAACTAATCTTTTCATAGGTCCCATAAAAACAAAATACTCTATGTTCCTTGTTACCCTAAAAATCTTTTTTAGTAACTGCATTAAGATAATTAAAAATGGTTGTATGCAGACAAAAAGAGCTTTGATATAATTCAATATAGTGAATGTTAAAGCTGCTGCATTGTTCAAAATAACCCAGCCTTCATATCCATCCAATGCAACAAACAAAAGGCAAGAAAGGAAAAGAAAATCAATAGTTTCTAAGTGGGAAGGGATAAAAGCAATAGATAGGATTATTTTCAAGTTTTTAAGAGGACATTACAATGGGCACAAGACAGGATACACACTAGCATGGAGCATTAGGTTAATAATATTTGACTTAAATATTTAGTAAAGATCATTGGAGCATAGGATACTGAAACTATAATATTGAGGCACTGCTAAGAGACTAACACAAACTACAAAACAGTAATAAAGAATAAAATATGCATTATATATGTAAAAATATGCAACGTTATAATTATGGACTCTATATTAGAACAAACATGCAGCCTAAATGTCAGGATGCATACTGCAAATCACTCCATGGATATTAACAAGCTGTCTAGCCTTGCCCAGAGAATATTTGGTGGAGTTACTGGGTTCCTGCACCTCTCACATACAGGAGTACAGCAAAGCAAAGTATGAAATACTAGGTGCAAATCTCTTGCATGATATCCCCAGATACTCTGGCCAGTGAACTGTACTAGTTTTAGTGGGCAAGGGTCCTCTATGTCCTTAAGAAAGGGCCAGGATATGATTCCAGGTAATCAACAACAACAAAAAAACATGAATAGCAGTGGGTAAACATTTCCATCAAACATTACTGTGAGAGTTTTCAACCAAACAAAAAGGTTTGTATATCTGCTTTTGTAAAAAAAAAATTCTGATTGGAAAAAAAAAACCATTTTTGACTGAAGGCCAAATATTTTTTTCCATTATTAGCTTGTCATTTATGTGGTTACCCACAATTGCAAAATCCCAAGGAAAAAAGTATAGGTATTTGACTACTACATTCTCTGATGAAACATTGCTTAGATTATTTTTTTTCAAGGTTTTTGTATTGTCCACTATGTTTTTACTTAAGAAAAGGTGAGAAAGATTATAAATTGAGTAATGTCCAAAATCAGATTGCAAAACAAGGAGTAGTGGGTAACATTGGGAATGTTTTGGCTGAGCAAGGTTAGATATTCACAGATTACTATGACAGTTTGTAGGGACTCATTTACCTTTTATTAAAGTGAAGTAATGCTATGAAGCGTAAATGTAAATAAAGTCAGCAAGTATATTTCCAATGAATCACTCTACAGCAGATGTACTCATTTGATACAGAGCACCTCACGCTTTTTGTCAGTGGATCAAAAATGTTTTAATGTGGAGGTTAAGTAGCATCCTATTTTACTTATAGAAAGACATGTAAAGAGTCCACCCCCCCCCCACCCCCTAGCCATTCTGCCTGAAAATTCAATCTGGTATCTGGAAGTCAAGATCTGTTTTTATGCCAGATGCACCATTAGCAAGAGATTGTATAATTGCTACTTTGTTAATGTTCTGGATGTTTAAGTCAAAATAGAATCTAGCTTGATCTTCAGTCACTGTGTTGAAACTACAGGAGTAACAGATGTGAAAGGCAATTGTAACTTTTTTTTTCTCTGACATAAGCAGATATGGATGAACACACAGATCTTTTGATTATGGCTATGCATATTTTCCATAGCTGCTTTTCAGATCATAATAATACGTCTTTTTGTAGACATTCTTCAAATGAGACATGTCTTCTCAGTCCATGTAGGTTTTAGAATTAATCAAAAGTGTAGTGAATGCTTATTAGAAATCTCCTGTCCCTAGGAGATAAGACAAATGCTTCACAGATTCTTTGTTGGATAAAATTCTCTGAGACAAATTACTTGCTGGCCACTGACTTCAGAAGAGTGTCCCTTGCTTACTCTAACAGTGAAGTTGGCCTTATAATGTTTGTTTCTAAAATTAAATGCAAACTAATAATACTTTTAAAAACTATTTTAAGTGTCAAAGTCATCTTAAATGGTGTGTCAATTTTTCTTTAAATATATTATGCATGTTACTTAACCTCAATGCTACATGTTGCTGCCTGCCACTCCCACATGCTTTTTTCTTCTCATATTGTGTGTCAGACATTAATTTACATCATACCGGGAGGCAAGGTGGATGCTTTATTTACGTATTCCCTGTTAAATTGTAGGAGAAAGGTTGCAGTGAAATTTTACTGTTTCAGTTTGTCAGGTATTGAACTGTATTGCAAATCTGAAAGATCTGCAAACCAATCAGCTGAATCTGCCTAACATTTGCTTGCCTGCTCTTTTGCTCTGTCAGCCCTGGTACAAGTTGTGAATGCTTGTGGTCTGATTTTCATGGATGTTGAGCAAATGTAACAGGGGTGAGAAAAATATGGCTTACAAGCTGTATCCGGTCCTCCAGTTGATCTTATCCAGCCCGCCAGCCACTGCTGAGAGCCTGAGAAGAGGGGCTGGGCCCAGGCTGCTCGCTCTGCTGCAGCTCAGGCCAGACTGACAGTGCACAGACTCCTGTGCTCCCTCCTGCATCCAGTCCCTCCACCCATCCGCCTTCCTGTTGGTGCTGCAGCTGCGTAGTCCTGGCACCACAGCTGCTGGTAGCTGGCCCACACAGGGTGCAAGGCAGGTGTCAGGTAGCCACCACATCTGTCCATCATGATAAACCACTGCCACCACAGTCCCACTAGGAGGTGAGTTTATGTCAGCTGTGGGGGAGTGACTGAAGATCAAGCTGCAGGGGCTGGCTGTCACCAGGAGCCTCCCTCCTCAGGCTCCTGGTGGCAGCCAACAGGCCAGATAGGATCAATTGACATCTCCCTGTCCTGCCCCCAACAGTTCACCAAAACTTGTTAAGTGGCCTTCCAACCCAAATAATTGCCCACCCCTGACAGACTCAGTTAAGCTAATTGAAAATTTGAGTGCACAATGCGCTTAGAAAGTAGCCTATTAGTTTCATAGTTTCATAGTAGCTAGGGTCAGGAGGGACCTGAACAGATAATCTAGCCTGACCCCCTGCCACAAGGAGGAATGAATTATGGGTTCACAAGACCCCAGACAGGTGATCACCTAACCTCTTCTTGAATTTATGTAAGGTAGGGGTGAGGACCACTTCCCTAGGAAGTTGGTTTCAGATTTTGGCCACCCTAACTGTAAAATATTGCCTCCTGATCTCTAACCTAAACCTATTCTCCATCAGCTTATTACCATTGTTCCTTGTCACCCCAGGTGGTGCTGGGGAGAAAAGGACTCTACCTATTTGCTGTTGATCTCCCCTGATGAGTTTGTAGGCAGCCACCAGGTCCCCCCTCAGCCTCCTGCTGCCGAGGCTGAACAGGTTCAGGTCCCTCAGTCTCTCCTTATAGGGCCTGTCCTGCTGCCCTCTCACCAAACGGGTGGCCCTCTGAACCCTCTCCAGGCTGGCCACATCCTTTTTAAAGTGCGGTGCCCAGTACTGGATGCAGTACTCCAATTGCGGCCTAACCAATGTCGCATAGAGGGAGAGTATCACCTCTCTGGACCAGCTTGAGATGCATCTTTGGATGCATGACAAGGTATGGCTGGCCTTGCTGGCTGCAGTCTGGCATTGGTGGCTCATGTTCATCTTGGAGTCAATAATGACTCCAAGATCCCATTCTGCCTCTGTGCTTCCAAGAGGGGAACTCCCCAGCCTGTACGTATGCTGTGGATTCCTTCTCCCAAGGTACAGCACCCTGCATTTATCTGCGTTGAACCCCATCCTATTCTCATCTGCCCACTTTTGTAGTCTGTCTAAATCTATTTGCAGCCTCTCTCTCTCTTCAAGTAGGTCTACCTCGTCCCACATCTTAGTGTCATCAGCAAATTTGGACAGCGTGCTTTCCACCCCCTCGTCCAAGTCGCTGATGAAGATGTTAAACAGTGCAGGCCTGAGGAGCGAGCCCTGGGGTACCCCACTGCTCACATCTTGCCAGGCTGAGTACAACCCATCCACCTCTACTCTCTGGGTGCACCCCATCAGCCAATTTTTTTACCCATCCAACTGTGTAGGCATCAATGCCACAGTCGCTTAATTTATTGATGAGGATGGGGTGAGAGACAGTGTCAAAGGCATTCTTAAAGTCTAGAAAGACTATGTCCACAGTGACACCATCATCCAAGGATTTAGTTACCTGGTCATAAAAGGCCATCAGGTTGGTCAGACAGGACCTGCCTTTGATGAACCCATGCTGATTGCCCCTGAGCACAATCTCCCCTGCTGGCCCCCGATTCTCTCCAAAATCTTCCCGAGCACCGAGGTGAGGCTTACAGGCCTATAGTTACTTGGGTCCTCCCTCCTCCCTTTATTGAAAATTGGGACTACATTAGCCAGTTTCCAATCCCCCGGCACCTGGCCAGAAGACCACAAATGCTCATATAGTCAGGCCAAGGGCTCTGCGATGACCCCTGCCAGCTCCCTCAACACCCTTGGGTGGAGGGCATCTGGATCTGCAGATTTAAAAATGTCTAGCCCTTCCAGAAGATCCCTAACTACATCTGTGCTGACTGAAGGCCTGACAGAGCTATCCCTGAGACTGTCCCTACCACTGGTAGGTGGGATGTCCCGGTCCCTGTTCAAGAAAACAGAGGCAAAGAAACTGTTAAAAATATCAGCTTTCTTTTGTGACGTAGCCACAAAATTACCATTTGCATCTTGCAGGGGCCCTACGTTGCCTGGTGCCCTCTTCTTGCTACCAATGTACTTGAAAAAGGACTTTTTGTTGTCCTTAATCTTGGACCCTATCCTGAGTTCCATCTCTGCCTTGGGCTTCCTAATAGCCCTCCTACACTCACGTGATAGCTCCTCCCTTCCACTGGTTGTATGCCCCCCCTTTTAGTCCTCAGGCATTGCCGAATGCCCTTGCTGAGCCAAGGGGGTTCCTGAGCACTCTTACCCCCCTTGCTCCTCTCAGAGACTGTTATCCTTTGGACCTGGAGGATTGCCCCTTAAGGTATGATCATCCCTCATGGACTCCCATCTCCTCTACCTTCTGGGCCCTCAGTGCCTCCCCCACTAGTCTCCTAAGCTCATTGAAGTTGGCCCTTCTGAAGTCAAGGACTTTAGCCTTGGTGTAAGCCCTTGACACCCTGCGTTGGATAGTGAATGATCGCTACTGCCCACGTGGTCAAAGACCTGCAGTCCCCGTACCAGATCATCCCCCATGGCCAGGACCAAGTCCAGCAAGGTGTTACCCCTAGTGGGGCTGTGCACTTCCTGGATAAAGTAAAGGTCCTGTAATAGAGCCAGGAACCTACATGAGTGGTCAGACCTGGCTGTCTGCTCCTCCCAGCAAATGTCTGGGTAGTTTAGGTCACCCATGACAGTAACATCCCTTGATCTAACCGCCTCCATAAGCTGACTGGAGAAGTCCTGGTCCAGCTCTTCCCCTGAATTAGAATTAAGACTCCAAATTTGCAAAGTCTTTAGGGTTTAACTTTGAAGTAAATGATTTATTTCAACTGGAGATCAGCAGGTTTAGAAGTCTTTGAAGAACAGAGCCTTTAGATAACTTTTGTCTAAAGCCTGGATGTCAAATACATCAGGCCCCAGGGATCATATGAGTAGTGTAGAACCAGTCTGCAGGATGGATGAATCGCATGGGGCTGGTCCACAGACCAGCCCTGTGCACCAGACTGTGTGCACAGGACCTATCTGGTCTGAGTATTTCATGCTGTCCACAAGTGGCAAGCCCCAGGTGCTGCACACACACCAGATCCAGCCATGTACCTTACATGCTGTGTGTACCTGGGCTGCTACGTGTGCAGTGCATATGTGCCAGATTTGGTCCCGAGTGATGTATGCAGCCTGCAAGGGCTGGTTCAGTGCAAACAACATATGGTGTGCAGGCCTATTCTAAGACCTCTGAGCAGCACTGCGGGCCAGATGATAGGGATTCATGGGCTGGATCATTGACAGCTCTGATCTAAAGGATCAGTGCGCCCAGTTTTACATTAAGAACATTGTTGCGAACTCCCATAATTTGATCATGGCTCTTGTGATATTTGTTGATTTTTTTTCTTGTGAACCTTGTGAATTTTTTTTAAATCGTTGTAAGTTTCCATTTCTTACAGTTTCAGAGAAATGCTGGGAAATGTGAACCATTAAGACTGTGACATCAGAAATCAAATAACAAAACCAAGAAGTGTTTATTTTAAGATCTTATTATTTTTAAGTTATTTTGTGGTTTTGGAGAGTACACCCAGGAGTTTTGGAAGCTGTAACTAGCCACACTGCAGCAATAAACAAATGTCAACATTCAGAGCTAGAAAGAGAAAACGAAGTGATAGAGATGCTCATAACACTTTTTTCATTCCATTTCACTAGAAAGGGACTTTTGCTTTAAGTTTACCTATGGATGTCAATAAAAGATGACCATACCTTTTTTGTCAATTGTGCATTGAATTACAGAGTCCTGGGAATAAAATAAGTTTGATATTATAGCCAAGCCATGCTATGCATATCTTCTGTTCTGCAGAATTTGGCACCCATAACTCAAGTGTCCTACAAGGCATGAGTGCAAGTTTCTTATATTTTTCCATTTAACATGTAGTTTGATTGTAAAGAGTGACTTACTTACATGACATCATGGGTTCTATGTCTTGTTTCAATTATTTACAAATCAGATGATTACTGCATGAAATTTTCCACCCTAATTGCTAGCCATGTAAACAGCCTTGATTTAAGAGAACTAAACTTTTTTGTTTTCAATTCACATCATCAGCATAAGTAATCTGCAGTGCAAATTATGTCCTAAACTACACCTGCATGTCATCATTTTCTTATATTCTATTGCTGGTGTGGAGGAAACACAGGTAGAACTGACTGAAACCCAAGTCTAAACTGTTGAAGAAAACTAAGTTAAGGCAGGAGTAGTCAACCTGTGGCACAAGTAACACATAACAACAGATCAAGGAGGGGATAGGCAGCACAGTAGCAGATAGGGTAGAAGGCAAAGCAGGAAATGAGGCAAGAAGCACAGAGTAGGGAACAGAAATAGCAGACTGGGCAGAGGAAGGGGGTCAGCGTGGCACTTGTGGAGGGTGCAAGGTTACTTTGTGGCACTCCTATAAAAAAAATGCAGGTTCTTATTGAGCTAAGGGGTCTCCTTCAACTATTTTGACTGTACACTGTTAATTGAATATAAGAAGTGAAAATGGTGACACACACAAGGGAGATTTGATTCCAGATAAGCCCAAAGAGATTCATACTTTAAAAGAATAGAACCTATTTTGAAAACTGACTATGCAAAAATAACATTCTGGGTACATAACTCCCCATGAGATAAAGGAGGGTGGCTGTTTTACCACAAGTCAGCTGTTGTATGGTAATTGCTTATTGTGCATGTTTTTACCCCGTGGTAAATTAAATCTAACCCACAAGAGCTTCACCCCTGTGGATGTAGGTTAGCTTTTGTCTACTGCAAGATAAAAGTGAGCACATGGACAATTACCACAGAGCAGTTGACAAGTGGCAAAGCCCTAGCCCCTCATTGCCAGTTTCCATATTCAGACTTGCTTTCTGTGTGCATTCAAAATCAGATTTGTTAATGTTGCAATGATAAAAAATAATTCAGCATTTACTTGAATGTAAGATTAAGCTACCTGACCCCCTCAGATTTATTTTCTCTGCTGGAGCAGTGGGAAGGGGACAAGTTCCAGGTAAACTTCCCACAATTAGATTCTATACCTGGAAAATTATAACAAATTTTTCATATATAGGATCTAATAAATGGAGGGGGGGTCATTTTATGTTTGAGTACATATGGGTAACTTTTTTAATTGTCATTTTTGTGAAGCAAAAACTTAGTATAGCTGAGAGTGCAAAAGCTGGCTTTTATTCTTTCGTGTGCAAATCACTTTTCAGCTTGCAAAGGCCATTTGGTTATGCAGTAGTGTTAATGGCAATAAGTTGTATAATAAAGGACTCAACTTTTAAACAAAGAGACTACACAAATGTAAAGAGGATACCATTTGGTTGGACCAAGCCTTTATTATAGGTAGAAAAGGAAGAATCATGCTTGATTCTTCAGAAGCTAATCTGACTTTATAAGGCTAGCACCCAATAAAAAATTCTGATATAAAAATTGAGGCACAATATGTAAGAGGCATAGGTGCAGATTGACTTAAGTATGCACGTGTTGCCATCTGACTGCCACATAATTACATACTAGTTAACTCTGTTGCCTTCATCTCTAGTCTTTTCATATCAAAATCTTAATACTCATAAATACCAATATTTTCAATATTTAAACTGAATATTGGAAGATACTGTAGAACAGAATGCATAGAGAAAATCAATGGTTCACAGACAGTTAGATTATTGGCACTATGAGACTGTACCATCTCTTCAGAAGGAACAAAGGATATGCATTTGAAGTAAAAAGTGCTCACAGAGCTAAAAGAAAGGAAAATGCAGTAAGCAACAGTTTATTGCAGGATAGCCACTTTACCACTGAAGTTGCTTTTTTGGCAGATGTAAAGGACTAAACCCAGAAAGACATGCTGAGAAAAGTGCTTATAAGAGGACATCCCTGCACTTAGTAGGGTTAATAGAAGCTAGATATGAAGGAAGGTGCTAGTTCTAAATTAATAGCGTATCAGAAGTAAAGTCAGTAAGTTTGGTATTAACTTACATAGGTGATATTAGGCATATATAAGGTTTCTGTAATTTGTTTGTTCTGCTTGCTTTTTCTAATTCTTTTGGAAGACTTTGTAATGCTAAGTAAATGTCAGAGTGACCCCCACCCAGCTCTGATAGACATTGCAGCACGCAGTGGTGGGCATTTGGGTATGGTGTACTGGTTCCTAGTATAGTAAAAGCCCTGTTTTCGGGCATGAGTGGGGAATGGGGGGTGCCGGTAATCTAAAAATGTCAGTTACCTGAGGCACAGGGGTTTCTGGGGGGAGGGGGGGAGATGGCAGTGGCCACATGCGGAGTGGGCGGTGGCAGGCAGGTGGCAGTCACATGCAGACCAGTGGCAGCACTGGGTGGTGGGTGACAGTGGTGGCTGCTGCGTGTGAGCTTCCCTCCCCTTCAGCCAGAAATGTCAGTTAATAGAAATGCCAGTTAGTAAAATGCTGGATAACAGGACTTTTACTATACTTAGAAACCTCTCAGGTAACTGCTCAAACTGACTGACAGTTCAGCAGGCATTATGTAGAAGTTCCCAAGTTGCTCCCTAGCCTATACCCACTATTTAGACATGGCTGGTAAACATAATCAAATATTTTAATAAATGATTCCTGATGGAATCGTTGGGATCTAATAAATGATTGGTTTTATTTAAATTTCACTGAAACTTCCAGAATCAGTTTAAACTAGATGAAGCCAAATAGTTAAAACTTGTATCTTTGAGGAAGTAACAGCAACAGGGAGGGCTTCTTATCTCCTTTCTTCCTATGGTAGAAAGCTGTTTTAGCTCTGGCTAAAACCTCGAGAAGGTCCAGAGGAGGGCCACTCGAATGGTTAAGAGTTTGCAGGTCAAGACCTATGAGAAGAGACTAAGTGACCTGGACCTCTTCAGCCTCCGCAAGAGAAGGCTGAGAGGTGATTTTGTGGCTGCCTACAAATTGATTAGGGATGCAGCAAGGGATCGGAGATGCTCTGTTCACCAGGATGCCTCTTGGGGTAACAATGAACAATGCTCACAAACTGACAGAGAGCAGATTTAGGCCGGACATCAGGAACAACTTCTTCATGGTAAGGGGTGGCTTCCAAGGGAGGTGGTGCTCTCCCCTACCTTAGGGTCTTTAAGAGAAGGCTGGATAGGCATTAATTTGTTGGATCCCCTGACCCCAGCACTCTTTCCTGCTTAGGCAGGGGGTCGGACTTGATGATCTGTTGAGATCCCTTCCGGCCCTAGCATCTATGAATCTAACAAGGCTCCCTTGTTCTTAATGATTGTGTTCAGTTAGACACAGATTTCTCTGTTCTGCTAACCAAGCCAGCCACAGCATCGGCAAACTCTCACATTATGGTATATAATTCAAGGACACGCTTCCAGCCTGCTACTGCCACTTAGCCACAGGCCCTTTGAAAACAGCCGGGTCTGACAGCAACATAGCATGGCTTAGATCATACAGGCCTACATACAACCTACAGTGTGCACACCTAAAACAAATAGCCACAGATTGGCTGGGAACTAACCAGTAGCAATCAGAGTTACAGGTATCCAGATAGTGATGGAATAAGGAAATATTCCATCACATTATCCCTATCAAATAAAGAAATTCTTATGTTATCATAGTACCCCGGCAGTTCTGTCCAGGGAAATGGCATTAGCCATTCTGAATTCTTTCAGTAACTTGTAACATCTGCAGTATAATTCTCTCCCACCAGTCTTTCCTTGTTTCTTAAGTCTATGCTATACAAACTGTTCTGCAAGTTCCTTATGAAGCAGCCTCTCAATCTCATTGTCCTCCTGGTCTTCATTTTTATTCCTTTCTGGTATATCATTCTCTTCTTGGTCATTATTCTCCTCATGGTCATTATCCCCTGTTGACTAGGAGGAAGAGGAAGCGGCAGCTGCTGCCTCTGAAATCACCAAACTTAGTACTACGGCAATTGGTTTGCAGAGCTGCAGCAGCATATCATACTCATTGCAGAAGATGCTGTCTATTCCCAAGTGTAGCGTGTGACAGGTAAGAGTTGTCTGTGGGATAAAAATGCTTGCTAAGCACTCTGTGAAAATTAGACTAGGTGTTTCTTTTCATTTTTCATGTATTGCGAGCTATATGTTGCTGCTAAGAGCTTAATTAAAGTCAAAGATCAGTGAGGCCTTGTAAGATTAGTGAGGCCTTAAAAGTAGTAAAGCCTTATATGTAGTGATGCAGTTAAAATTAACCTTATCAGAAAAATGCAAAGGCTTGTACTGCTATTAGTCAATCATAAGAAAACTTCGTAGTGTAAGAATGTAAGTGGCTGTAAGTCAACAGTGTAGCTCAGAAGTTATAAATTGGCTACACATCCAGAAATCGGTAGAAGGAAGACTCAGCATTGTAAGAGAAGCTATTAATTTAGAAATTAGCTGCTGACCTGGATTCAGTGGGCCAGTGGATCTCAAGGAGCCTGAGGACTGAATACCAAGGTCCTTCCCAGTACCCCTCAGACAGCGCAGATCGGGGATGCCTGACTTCACTGAGCTTTATAGAAGAGGAACTTGTTGCACATCCGGCATCAGAGGGGACTTCCAGTAAGTTGCCATCATGAATTGTTATTGTCTGTCATTGTTGTCTTGTTATACTACGCGTAGCTGTGTGTTTGTTAAGTCAATAAACCTTTCCTACCTTTTTACTCCCGACCACGCTCTCAATCCTGAACCCTCCCGCTAGCAGCTGGGACATAGCGCAGGAGCAATCTCATCCATAATGACCCATTAAGGTTTGAAAATGGTAGAAGCTGCCCAATGAGATTGTTTATGAAACAGTAAAAGAGAAGCCATGAAATTGCTAGAGTTTGCCTCCCTCAGTCCTAAATGTAGAACATTAAGACTTTGGGCTACTTTCACCAATATACCTTGAAATATACTTGCTAAGCCAATACAGGGCCTTGCAGCAGTAGAAAGGAGAAGCATTTAAATAAAATCACTTTGTGTGGAAGCAATGACGTGTAATGAATTAAAAGCCAGCTTTTCATTTTGGTCAACTGAATAGTTGGAAAAAGTCCTTAGCAAGCTTTTGGGCACAATCACCCTTCTTCAGGTATAGGGAGTTTCTGTTGTTATGAGACAAAGCTAAAATCATGGCAGGATGTCAGTGAGAATATAAATAGGTAGAAATTAGAAAGACAAAAGGTAAAGCAGGGACAGGAGGGGGAAAAAAGCAGGGGAAATAAAAGGCCAAAGGGAGACACTACAATGGTATGCAAAAATAAAGATCTTTTTTTTGCGATGTTTTAGTTGGTCTAATAAAAAGTATTATCTCTGAACCAAGAGTTCTAAATTTTTGCATGCCACTGTAATGCCTCCTTTTGGCCTTTTTCCCCCTGCTTGTTTCTTCCTCCCTTCCCTGCTTTACCTTTTGTCTTTCTAATTTCTACCTATTTACATTCTCACTGACATCCTGCCACACTTTTAGCGTCTCTCATTCTTTGGAGTCTCATAACAGCAGAGACTCCCTATGCCTGAAGAAAGGTGATTGTGCCTGAAACCTTGCTAAGAACTTTTTTCCAACTACTCAGTTGGTCTAATAAAATATGTCATATCTGTTCAAAGAACCTTGCCTGCCTGTGTACTTAGACCAGGGGTGGGCAAAATGTGGCCCCTGGGCCGGATGCGGCCCACCAGGCCATTCTATCCAGCCCGCAGGGCCCCTAAAAAATTTAGAAAATTAATGTTTATCTGCCCCGGCTGCCTGTCATGCAGCTCTTGATGGCTTGCCAAATCTCAGTAAGCGGCCCTCTGCCTGAAATAATTGCCCACCCCTGCCTTAGACCAGACCAACATGGCTACAACCAAAACCCTTTTCATTTTGACACAATTACACTGAAACTCAGTCAATGCATCTTGTTTTCAAGTCGCTGTGTAGATGGAGCTTAGTCATTAACACCTGTGCACTGTGAATGTAAAGTACTATTGTCTTTGTCCTGCTATAATGAAACTGCTAATTACCATATAAGGAAGACTGCAGAACCAGACCCAACATTAATTTGTTGGATCCCCTGTATTGCACACAATATTTTAAGGGCTATTTTTTTCTTCTTACATTCACACTTATGACTTCCATTGAGTTTAATGGAAACTGAATGCATCTGAGATCACTACTTGGCAATCTTTGTGTTATCTCAAGGACTTCATACGAAGCAATTCCCCTTAATTTTTCAGATACATTCTTTTCTTCTGTCCTAAGGATAGTTGCCCATTTTACTGATGCTGAACACATTCTAAGCAGACTATATAGTTATCTACAAAACTATTTCTGAAAAATAAAATTAATGAATATATAAAGCACCACATTTTGCTCAGTGAAAACATGAAACACTTTCAATACAGACAGCTGAACAGCTTTTTAAATCAAGAATGTGTTCTTGAGTAGCAATATGACAGTAGACAGTTTGCCCACTTATCTAACATTAGCAAAACATTATTTCTGTATTATGGTCTGTGAGCTGAGACAAAAGGAAGCTGTATGTTCCTTGTAAGGGATAAAGGGCATATTTATAGTCCCATGATTATGACATTTGACTGGTTGCATCATTTTTATCTGAACTTGTTTTTTCCCCCTTCTTCCCTCAGTATAATAACTAATGATGTTAAAACTGTACTAGGGAGACAAATGGAAGACTAACTTGGTTCTTTTTATTGTTCCCATTTATAATAAAGGATTATTTGAATTGATACACCATAAATTCCCACTGTGTACTAAGTAAAGCATTTTACATCAGTTCTAATGGTTATAGGGGTTTACTGAAAAATACCTCTAAGTCATGTTTTTGTCCTACATGACAACTTGCATTTTGAGGCTGAAGAAAAAAAGAGTATGTCCCTGTTATAGCTGCTAACTCAGAATAGCAGGATGCTTTCTGTAGTTCTCAGATGTCCAATATGAATTCTATTTGATGCAATGCGCTCTATTTTACACTCTCTTGTGGGATGCAGCTTGCTGTCTCTGACACAAAACTAGCTCAGTGTCTAAAGCAGTAATTCATAACCAGGGTACACACAGCACTTTGGAACACTGCAGGATTCTTGAAAGGCTGCTGCAGGATTAGCACTGTTAAATGTAAAAAATCCTTCATGATTCATAAGGTAAATCCAGAGATTTCAAATAAAAATCTAGAGTGTCACAAACATCCTGGGTGCATCCCCATGAGCAGGAACATGTGTTTCCCTAGGGACAAACACCAGCGGCACGTGCTGCTGCTGCTTGTCCCCAGGAAACACCCATGCACATGTGCTCTGGCTCAAGGCACATTGCCCCAGGTAGGGTAGGAGAGGCTGGGGCCAGCACCTGGGCTGGCCCCTGCAGCCTTACCTGGTGTCCTGAGGGCCTCCAGGGGCTGCAGCCGCAGCAGTCTGGCAGCATGGAGTCTGGCAGCTGGAGTGTGATGCTGGCTAGCTAGGCTCTGGTTTCCAGCTGCTCACGCTGACAACTTGTGCCACCCCACTTTTTTAAGGCACAGGTTTTTTGATACCAAGATCTCCTGGTGTCAAAACCCACTCCCGCCACAGTGGTATATGGAAGGTACCTTTAAGGGGCCAGGAGTGAGATGACCCAGTCTCTCCCCCTGATGCTCTGTGGGTGTGCTTTGTGGTCAGGGGTAGCTGTAGTCGTCCCTGCAAGCTGTAAGCATGTGAGTTGATGAATCCTGTTCCTAATAAACATAAAGATGTTTACCACCCCACCAGTCACTGCTGAATGGTGACTTGAGGACAGAACCCCAGGGGCATGGAGGTTGGAGTGAGTACCCCATCCCAGGAACCCAAAGGCAGGGAGTAAACATAGCTACGTTGCAAATTAGCAGTGACAAGAATGCTTGCATATGCAAAGTGTGCAATGTGTAGCACTGCATACTGCACATCTGCGCTTGTCTGAATGCATCCTCTGAGTTTTTTGCAATGAAAGACTTGCTCTAGTTAATAGCTGGAATGTTCTGAGGGGTGCCTTGAATCTAAAAAAAGGTTGAGAACCATTGGTCTAGAGCAGTGTTTCTCAACCTTTTAAGTACCAAGGATCCTCTAACTTCTGACAATTCTAATAAGTACCCCAACACTCAATTTTCCAGGGCATTTTATATTTACAGACTAATGTGTGTCATATGTTGGAAGAAGGCCTGGGTATGTAAGGCCATGATATGACATATGTCTGATCTGGTGTAGGTAGGGTTGCCACCTTTTACACCGGGGTGCACAACTCAAATATGTACCTGGGCTAGAGGTGATGTTGCTCAAAGGTAAGAGGGCTGAATGCCAAATTGTACTGGGGAATTTAAAGCGCCATGCAATGCATGGCACACCAAATCTTTTGCCATAGTTTTGAGAGGAGAAAGGGATGAGGGAGAGAGGAAAAGAGGGTGAGAGAGAGTGTTAGGGTACCCATGTACCCCCTGCTTGTGTCTCATGTATCGCCAGGGGTATGCATACCACAGATTGAGAAACAATGGTCTAGACGAGCAGAGACTCATTGCTCTGCTTCCTCCCTACTCCTTTTGTGGGAGTAATAGAGATACAGGTGTTACCCTTAAAAATTACCCTAAACATCTCTTAAAAGCACACAAACAAATAACCCAAAGATTTTCTCCTGAGTTTGTTGAGGGAAGATAGGGAAAATGTAGCCCTCCAAAATGAGGATAAAGATAAAGTTGAGAAGTTAAAGATAAAACCCCAGCTACTTAAAAGGGCAACTCACCACTAACAGAACGAGTTTCTGAGTCTGTCCATGGGTATGTATGGTACTATTTCCCTACTTATCACCAATGAGCAACTGGAATAAACAAAGATTAACTATGCAAACTATCCATAGTAAGTTAAAAAATACAGAAATAGTAGTCTGAGAGGGTTTGGATATGACCTCCCTGTTTACTTGACACTCTTGAACCCTATGAAACTATATCATCTCCTCTAAGTCCATCCAAAAATAGCTGCCAAGGTCTTATGGAGAACTGAGCATCCATTAATGTAATGCTTGTTTATGCTGTTTTTTTTACTACAGTAGTACAACAATGGGTGGACAAGAACAGCACAGGCTCTGGGCTCTGCTGGTGGGGTGTGTGCTGGAACAGAGCAAGAGGGACCTGACCCTCCCATCCCCTGTCATTCCCCAACATCTTTCTTATGGCAGCTTCAGCACCAGCTCTGACTCCAGCCATGTGAAGGGCAGAGTGGTGGTGGTAAAGCCAGTGGTTTGCTGCTGCTGTGGGGAGATGTCACCTCCTTTTCTTGGTTGCTGAAAACTGGTGTTCTTGACACTTATATTGGCAGCAAAAAAAAGAAGTAACATCTCCCCCAGCAGCAATGAATCTCCCCTAATGGCCATCTATACCTCTGTGTTACTACCTGTCTAATACACTCTAAAGCACGCTAAGGGCCTGTGTGAGTGCAGTAACGCTCTTGTTTAGAGTTCAATGTAGGATTTAAATTTTAATCCTTGTAATACCCTTGTGAATTAAAAATTCTACAGATGGTAAACTGAGAGATGCACAGTGTTAATACTGTAAATCCTTTAGCGAGCAATGTCCTGCCTCATTATTTCTGTTTCAAGGATACTATGTCCATGAACAAGTTTCATAGGAAGATCATGGTAATATTTGGAATAAAGAAATGAAAACATCAGCCCTGGATTTTAAATGCAGTTAGTAGAAATAAGATGGATTTGCTTTTGTAACCCGGGTGGTACTCCAAGAGGTACCCCCTCTCCAATTGAAGGGATCAAAGCAGGTGCACAAGCACTGTGGGAGGTGTAGGGACTCTCCTCCACTCTAGAACAGAGCCAGATCACCAATGGGGACTTAACCATATACCTTTTAATACTGGGAACATAACAGGCATAAATCAGAGGGTATAGTGGACACTACAGTGCCCCAAGGGGGAAGGATTCAACAAAGGTTAGACACTTACAATCATTGACAAAAAACAGGGTTAAGAAAATATAAAACACAAAGAGCAGAACAAACCATACAGGTTTGTGAAATATATAAAGGGCACAAAATGCAAAATGTCAAATGACAAGGAAATATAGGGCCTTGGTACCTGGAGGGGGAGAAAGGGGGGAAAACACAATAGCTCCTTTTTACTGCAAGTGGATTTGTTATCTCATTCACCCCAAGTCACCTCAGCTGAGATTTGAACCCAGATCTCCCACGTGGCTGGCAGGAACACTGCCACACAACCACCACTGGTAGCACTGCTCCAGCCTGCTACGGGTCTTGACTGTCCCAGACCCCCAGTCTCACACCAAGATGCTTGGCCTCTGATGGAAGGAGCTGGAAGCAGGGCTGGAAACCCCTCAGGTCACTGCTCAGATCCTTCCTGGAGCAGGGGGAGCCTCTCTTGCTGGCTGCAGCCTCTCTTTAGGGATTCTGGAGCCCAGTGGGGAGCATCTCCTGCCAGCCACACACCGTACTGCTGAGGGTCCCACTGCTGCCTGCAGGTCCTGCTCTTTCAAGCTTTTCTGGGGCACTGCTCCTGTCCTGCTAGCTCAGTTCTAACCAGCTCTGTGAAGCTCCTTCCTTGTCCCTCGCTGGTCTCTCCCTCTGAGTCAGCCCACGCTGCCCCTTTTATCCCCCTCAAGGTGACCCAAGGGGGCCAATCAGGACATGGGGGAGTGAGTCTCTGGGGCCTGATTGGTGCAGAAAAGGAATCCCAAGTCCTTCAATCATTTTTCGCCCTTTCAAAACCCCTGGGCCAGCTAGTCCGTTCCACTTTTACTAAGTTTACCTATAATAAATTAAAAGGGCAGCTGCCCCTGCTGTACTCTGCATGGGACTGAGTCCTGCCCACCCCTGAGTGGGGCCCACGTTAGGCTCCCAGCCTACCCTACCAAAGGGCCCTGGCCTCAGCTCCAGCCAGTGGGCACAGCTTCCCGGCAGGGCCACTGTTGCAGCTGCCCAGGGAACTGCTGGGCTCCCCTGGCCTCCAGTGATGACTCCTCCTGTCCCTGCTACAGCACTCTAAAAATTAGTCTAGTTTTTCTTGATGATAACAGCCTGATTCCATGCTGTATTCCATCTTGTGCAATCTTGCACATCTCTCTAAAGTGGCTGTGAAATGTTACAAAATCAAAGATGGCAGGCAATGGAGAACTGGGTGGAGGTGTTTTTACTCATGTTGTTAGTACAATGGATTTGTGAAATATACACATGCTAATTAAAGAGAGTTAAATTATGATGTTTTAGGCCTCTTTTTCCCACAATTTTTTTCTATTTAATATCAGAGCCTGAACATATAAAGGTTATTCAAACTACTTAGAATGTGAATTGTAGTCTATTCATCCATAAATTTTAGCAGATTGTAATTTTATTTGGGCCCATGGGTGTCATTGCCTGCTTCATTCAAGTGTTTAAGATTGAGAAGAAAATCTGATGCAACAAGCCTTTCTTATTATAATTTATATGCAATCATACAAGTTGACCTGGTTATATCTTGGGTGAACTGTTACATATTCAGGAAGGTATGGGCCAACTACTTTTGACATTAATGAAACAGTATAGCCTGTATTGCTGAAATTAGACAATAGCAGTGTCTAGGAACTGCCATTTCTTATCATCATTAGTTTTGATAAAGCATTTATATGCAAGTAGAAGCCCACATATATAGATATTCCAAACCTGAGAAAGCCAGATCTTTGCTTATGGAACTTAGCTCACAAATACGTTGAAACAAAGCCTCAGGTGCAAACATCATCAAGCTATGAGTGGGAGCCATCTTTAGTATTCATAACTGTGAAAAAAACTTACCTCAGCCAGGCAAGGAGTGGACCCGGTGCGATGCCATGCCAGAAATGGAATACAGCAAAAATGAAACTGTGGTGGGCAGAGATACCGCAGCAGAAAAAGAAAAAAGAAAAAAAAAATGGACAGGCTAGAAGGAGCCGGGACCAGCTCCTATGTTGGTGTGGACAAGCTTTGTGACAGTGTGCTGGGGCCGATTGGCTGCCTGGACCCCTGACACTGGGATAAAAAGCCTGACAGAAGATCCATTGGGGGAACCAGAAGTGAGGTCCCCTGCTGGCCTGGAGAGGCCAGATCTGGAACCTGGTCCCCGTGCAGAGACCTGGTGGCTGCCCCAGGAAGGGGTTCTCGGTAAGACCCAGGGCCAGCAAAGGTCCAGGGACTTGCGAGCAGAAGCTTCATGGACATCAGACATCTATGGCACAGACTGGTATCCAGCAGGACCAAGCGAAGGACGGATTAATGACCGGCGGGCCCACAGCAAGTGTAGAGCCCAAGTAGGGAGCCAGACTCCTGGGCACAGGACCGCACCACATTAGGAAGACACATCAGTAAGGCAAGAAGGCGGTAGGGAACTCTCGGGCCAAAACAACGTCCCCTCCTTCACACATTTAATGGGCCCAAGCACCAAAGTGCTCAGTACACCAATTATGACAGCCCAAACGACGACATCTTTGGTTGGCGTTAGGCGGGCTGTAAGGGAGGCGGAGCCCCAAGAAGGAAGAACAGTCGGGGCGTTCAAAGGAAGGCTCTGGGGGGAACGGGGCCAACAATTTTCCTCTCAATAACAAATCATTTAACAGCAAAGGCATGGCAGGAAAGACCCACTGGTAGTATGTCTAGAGTCTACCCACTAACAAGCCTGTTTCTTCCTTAAAGCAACAGTGAAATCAGAGAAAGCCACATGTACCTGATGCACAGGTGAGATGCATGGGCGACTACAATAACCTAGACTTACTATTTTAATTGCAAGATAAGAAAAAATAATTGCAGCTTTCTAGAGACTTTACATGCTAAAAGTTCAAGAATTTTGCTTCCTCCCTTTCACTGGGACTCTGACTTTGGACCTTGCACCCATAAAGTGTCCCAGCTGAATATGCTTTCACAAAGGCTCTCTCTAAATGTGCAAGATTAATTATCAAGAACTTTAATACATTTTTACAAACAGCCTATTCATGTAAATACTACTAAATGATTACCAAATGTCAATAATTTGGCAGAAAAATTTGGTTTGGGAGCCACTCACCCACAACTGCATGGCATACAGCATAAAGACTATGTGATCTGTTGATAAAGGAACAGTAATTACATGGAACAGAGAGTCTGGGGTTTAGGAGGAAGCAGTTCTGCGTTGCTCCTGGTATGTTTACTGCTGTCATAATCTAAATGTACAATTGCAGTTGGTAAGAAAGAGAAACCAGCTGGCTACAGGTATGTGATATAAAACAAGCTTTATGGCTTATTTTAGAGCATGTTGTCATTAACCTTTTCCCACAGAAATGTGTGGATGATTTGAAGTGAGCCTCCGGATGAGATGCTTATGATCATTTTCTGACAATGGTTCTTTTCAGATAGAGTTTCTGTGCATCAGTTTAACATTGCAGTGTTGTAGTCATATACTGCATTTATTTTGGAAATGGGATTGTTTGAAAGCCTTTGTGTTACATTTCAGATTCAGCATTAATACAGTAACCTATTTTAGTATTTGCATCCATTGATAAATAACAATTTGTATTAGTGCTGCAGTGTAACTGTGCTTCTAGCTATGCCTAATGTTTAGTGAATCAAATCTGATATCTGTGGCCCCTCCTGGAGGTAGCAAGCAGATGCTGCAGGTATCAAATAAGAACCTAAGCTTGACTTGGTATTGTGTAAACAAGGTTATAGTAGGAGGGGACTGGCCTTAACTAGTGTTGGCATTTCATTTCAAATTACTGAGATAAATGGAACTATAAAGTTCCACTTAGGATGCACTCTGAAGAGTTTAGCTACCTGAGGTGCCAGTATGCAAGGTATACTGGTAACTCATGTCTCAAAATGCTGCTCTGCCACATTTCTTTGCTAATAGGAAGAGCAATAGGAAGGTTACGTGCCAATGTTTGGCTTCTTTGTTTCTGAATTGCAGGAGACTATGGAATAATAGGAGGGAAAGAAACTTCTGAGGCAAGAAGTTTTCTGCTTCATGTTCCTGAGTGTGAATAATCTTTGGAATAGGAGGCAGGGAGCATGACTACTTATAAAATCAGGAAAAAGTATCAAGGCTCACATATTTTACTCTCAAATATGCCACTGGATTAGCTGTGTGATCCCGAGTAAATCACTTAGATTTCTGTGACTCAGTTTATCCATCTATAAAATGGTTTCATGGCTTACTTATAGGAATGTTGAGCCCTAATTAGCTTTTTATTATAAATCACTTTACGATTATGTGATAATAGGCATAATATTTATTTAAATTATTATTAACTGTACTGCTTCTATACTACAGCATAACAGAAGTTGTATGACAGAAACTATCTTTAGCTACACCAGACGTGAGCCTGCTGTCTACAGAAATGTCCTATGGACATGTCAACCAGAGGCAGGTCAAACATGGAAGGAATTTCAACCTTAAAGCTCTGGTTATTCCAACAAGATATTTAACCCTACTCATGGAGATGGGAATGATAGTGGATGAGCTTGTAGTAAATCCCCAAAGCCAACACTAGGAATTAAAAAGGATAAAGTGGTAGTAAGAACATCAACTCAAAAACACATTTTTTAAATTAAAAGGGTACGCGGGACTTTGCACTAGGGTAATTCAGACAGCAGTATTTAAACAGTCAGGATATCAAATTGAATGCCATCAATTTCCTAATCTGAAACTCTCCACAGAATGAGCCTGGCATCCTGGGTGCTTAGCTACAGCTGCAGGAACAAACCATGGTGCTGGGTTCCTGCCTGCAATGTTGCTGGGGCTCCAGCACTGCTGTTTTGCTCAGGTGCTTGTCAGCCAAGTGGGTGAATGCGGCAGCACTGGAGCCCCAGCAGCACCATGGCTTGTCCCAGGGGACAAGCTCTGGTGCTGGAGTTTCAGCAGCTGGGGGAAGGAAACCCAGCACTGGGATTTTTTCTTCCAGTAGCAGACAATCACCTGGACAAGAGCAGAGACAGTGGAGCCCTGGCAGTACTGCAGAAAGAAGTCCAGCATCATAGGCACTTGGCAGTGCTGGGCTTGTTCCAGCAGGGCTCCAGCACTACAGCTCTTGCCCAGGTGCTTGGCTGCCACTACACGAGGCTTGCAACAAAGTCTGTGGACCAGGTGACCCAGCTCTGTAAGTCAGATCTGGCCCATGGTCTGTATGTGTGACACCCCTGCCTTAAGTGCTCTAACCTTTCCCTCACACTAACTTGACATTAACTAACTTAAGACCCATAACATATTCTTTTCAGCTGTTAGATTTGACTACCATACATACCTCTTCAGTCACCAACATCCAAAAGTTGTGTAGGTCTGCAGTTGCACAGTGAGTCTCTGCCCCTAGTTAAGGTGATCACTAACTGATCGTCAACTCAACAGCTGAGATAAAGCAGCAGAAATAAACAACATGGGTATTATGGCATTGTGCGCACTGTTCCTTATGGTGGTGAACAGATGTTAAAGAAAGTGCAGCGGATAAAGTAGATTAACAACAGGAGAGCGAGTCCTCACTGCGCAAGTTGAGAAGGGGGAGTGAGGGGGTAGAATGTGGCTTATCCAAGCCAGAGACATGGGGAGAGCTCTTTTATTTTTACCTCTAGAAACTAGAAGTGTCCTCAAGCCCAGTCCTGCGCTATAGCATAAAATCACATCATACTGAGCTCCAACCTAAAACCAGGTAAGGTTTTCTGCCTACAGTGGATGGATGTTCCCAAACTTCATCTCTCTGAAGTTTAGAAACTTTCTCCTAATTTTCAGACTAATTTTCTTCATGGACAAATTATATTCCTATTTGGCCTTGTTCCAGTATTGTCTTTTAGCTTGAGTAGCTCTTCTCCCTCCTTGGTGTTTCTTCCTCCCTTCCTCTGATGTCTTTATAGACAGCAATTATGTCCCCTCTCTGGTTTATTTAGCACAGCCAAAAAAAAAATAACTCTTTTAGTCTCCCTCATAAAGTTTAATTGATCATCCTCATAGCCAGCATTGTAGGGGTGCAGCCAGGCATCCAGGGCAAAATGGAAGCAATGCCTTCTGGTTTGCAATCATGAACACAAATACACAGCTGCCAAGTGAGCGTAGCTGCTTTTTTTCTGCCCCTGGCTCCCAAGTCAGGACCTGGAGTGGTTGCCCCTGTTGCTCCCCTCTTCCGCCCCAGTTACGCCACTGCTTATAGCTCTCCTGCTCCAGAATATTATAGTATTCCAGTTGAGGTTTTACCAGTGCTTTGTACAATAACACTGATATTTCACCCAGTAAGAGTCCATTTACTTTTCTCACAGCCACATTGCATTGATGGCTTCTAAGACCTGTGTCTATACCAGTCCTGTGGCACTTCTGAGAGGCACCAAGAAGCACAGCCCTCCCACCCTCTCCTCTTCTGTTCTCATCACACCCAGAAATGAAGCAGTGAAGCTGCCCTGAGGGCACATCCCATCACCACTCCTGAGATCTACTGGTTTCCAGTATGATAGAGAATAGTAGTGGGGAGTGCCCTCCAGGCAGTTTTACTGCCCTACTGTCAGATTTGGTGTGTGCAGAGGGAGCTGGGTGGGGGAGTGGGACTGCACTTCTCAGCAGCTTTCTTAGCAGTGCTGCAACTGAAGTAGAGACATGCCCATAGTCATCCTATCTAATACACCCAAATACTCCTCCTCATCCTACTTAACTGAGTCTCCAGTTTACAGAAGTACTAAGTACATGATCTTGCACTTTGAATGATTAAATTTCACCCTCTAATCTTTAAACAGCCATCCCTCCACAGCTAGAAGGCAGAGAGGAATGCCAAGTCCTCTCTCCCAGCTTAGGGGAGCAATGCTTCCTGACAGCTCTCCCACCTTGTGTGTTGTAATTTTTTCTCCTTCCATCTCAATGCGCTTCTCTCAATGACAATACTTCTGGCTCACCTCTAACTCAATTAGACACTTGCACTATTCTTCTTAGGTCTTACACTTTGAACATCTTCACAGATTTGGTCTCTTCTTTTTTTCTTCCAAGTCCCTCCCTATACTTTCTAATAAATATCCATTAATTAAGCCTTTTTGTATTTTCTTTCTTTTTTTAAAGACAAGGACATGATCTGCAAACAAAACCAAGGCTATAGTAATGCAGCAGTACAAGTGAGAATTTAAATACTCATAAGAGTAGAAAAGATGTGGTTTCCACAACAACCATTATCAGCAACATTATATAGGCATGCGGACTTTCTTATCCAACAATCTACACATAGCAGTGCATACTACCTGTGCAGAAGGGTACAAAATTAGCTGGTGAAGGAACTGAATTTTTACAGTTTCAAGACATCAGCATATTTGCATTCCCACTTCATAATGGTGTAATTGGCATAGATTGTATTTACAATGTTAATTAGTTGCTTGATAAAATGTGATTATAATCTTCTAAAACACTGTCCTCTGGTGGTAGTTTATAGTTACAGCACCTTGATGCAATGCTAAAAAAAGGAAACTAAACCAAACAAAACAGAAATGCCATCATCCTTAAAAGCCCCCTGAAAGTAAAAGTTATGTTTTGTTTTTTTAACCTCAGCATCACCATTAAAGGGGAAACAGCCATCAAAACCCCAGCTGTCCTGCCACACTATTATTATTTTGATGGGCTTTATATATAAGAGTTACTATAACTGTTTTTATTTCACTGTCAGATTGCATCTTGCCATTCATAGCTCTTGTGCCTGTGTTAAAATCAAAGTACTTTCCAACTGACTGGAACTCACAGTCTTAAATCCATTGCTTCATATTTCTTGCGTCCATAAACTTGTCTGCATGACAAGCATAAAATGCTACCAAATCCGAACTGGTAGTTCACTACTTACGCATTTTACAAAGTTGTAAATGAGCATATGGATTGCAAGGGGAAGAATCAGGGTTCACATATCAACAATACACCCAGCAAGAAAGCTTCTATTTTTTCCCTTAAATACCAGTGGTTCAAAAGCTTAAGTCACACTCATTGTCAAATGAGTCAGTTTTCACTTACATTTGTTATCAAAGTCACTATTGTAAATACAGAGCCTTACCATTACACACACCAATAATGTCTAATAAAAAGATGCATTTTACAGGTTTACCTTGATGTTGTTTAGAAATTCAGTATTATAGTAGCAACTCTAGGCAGTTGCTTCTCACATCTACCACCATATCTAGGTCTAATATTACTATGCAGGAAGTGCCCCTTAAATATAGCAGAAGGCACCTGTCTGGCTGTACATGTAGTACTGTAAGCCAATTTGAATAGATATATTAATCCTCTTACTTAATACAGCAAGAGTTAAAACTGTAAATCATTATGTAGACTAAATAAATAAGACTTTCCATAAGCACCAATGATCAAACTGCAAAACTACACAATATGTGGTATGATTTGTAAATTAGTGAGAAGAACTTCTCTTATCTGGTCAATGTTTCTTTTCACTTAGATTACCGAACTATGATGTCCAAGACTACTTGGCTTTCCAATTGCATCACTTATCCAACAGGAAGTGCAGAGATATTTTATAATGTGCCAAATTATTTTGACAATTCTCATAAGAAGATACACAGGAAAATTCAACTACTATTGACTGCAAACTTCCTCTGGAAACAAAATATGGACCTTTCAAAACATTAAAAAATCATCAAAAATGCTGGTTATGCTGTGTTGCCATCTCATGTGTCTTTTCATATTTGCAAACGATGATTGGTTTAAAAGAACTAGCCTTTAGCAAAGTCATACATTTTTCATAAAGGAATAGGAGTTGTGTGGTTTAGAAAGCAGTGCTGAATGCCATATTGCTAATCAATGTAACTTTCTCAATGGGTGGCTTTCTTGTAACTTACAGAAAGCTGTTATAGTTCAGGGTTGGTACTATTTAAAATCCAATTACACTATCTGGAGGCCATCTGTGTGAATGTTTCATCTATATTAGTGCCTAGGATAGTATTGAAGTAGTCATTCTTTAAGTGTTCAGCTAAAGAATGTCTCAAGGTATAAGCCCTGATTCAGCAAAGTACTTAAACATATGCCCAATTTTAAGTGGAGGACCATCCCATTATTGGATTCTTTCTGTTTAAAATTAAGGACCTGTTTATGTTGCTGAACCAACATCATACTTTCCAGTACAGTCCAAAGGAAGTCACTCTTACATTAATGTTCCAGTCCTGCACCTATGCAAAATGATTGATTTATGTGGAGCAAGGTTTTTTGCTTAAATCAGCTAAGATGAACAGTATTGTTGCAGAGGATTTTTATCCTTTACAGAACAAACAAGAATGTAAAATAATAATATGGCTTTATTACAGCCATGTCAAAGTTAATATAAATGCTGCAGCAATTGCCTTTATTAACAACTGGGGATGAGGAAGATACAAACCAAGGACCAAACCCTGGCTCACACTGTATAGAATATTGCTCTATAAGTAGCTTGTTGAAATCAATTGGACTCTTTGTGAAGTACAGTACCACGCATTTAGGTAGGCAACTCACAACCTGTCCCCTACCAAAAGCCAGAAAACACTGATTTTAGCCTAGACCAGCTCATCCATGACTTCAGTAGGAACAGGTCCTATGTGAGTGCATAGTGCAGTATCCTTTCACTATATCCTTTAGCTGTTTTGCCTAGGCCAGGGTTGTCTGACTAGCAGTCTGTGAGCTGCATACAGCCTGCAAAGAGGTTAATGTGCAGCCCCCAGGCTCCTATGCAGCTGCAAGTAGGGTTTCTAGGGTTCCCCTCCTTGCTTCAGCTTTCACTTTCTGCTCCCCTTGCAGACAGCTATGGGACCAAGGGAGTATATGGTGGAGTACAATAAGGTAACTTAGTGGGGGTTGGTGGTGGAGGGGGATGCTGCACATGCAGTTGGGCAGTGTTGGTGTTGGGGAGGGGCTGCCTGTGGGGGCTGCGGGGTTGTGGGCGACCGTTGTGGTATGCCTCTAGTAATATACTAGATGGGTACTATGCGCAAACTGTAAAACATTGTTATCTTGTATCACCCTTAATGTACAATAATAAATATTAAAGGTATTTACGAGCAGTGCACGAATGTATTGGTCCACATCATATCAGCTCCAATAAAAGGGAAATTGACATCATGTGCAATCATCTTTTTTGGCTGATGCTGCCAATAATGTCACCAATAAATGTTGTGTGCATAGATGCAGCTCCAGCATGCAAGTGGCAAGGAATGTAATATGCAGCTTGGAAAGCAGCATCCGGCTGATAAGCCTGTGGGGCAGAAAGGAGTATGTGTGTGTGGGGAAAATGAGGCCCCTATGGTGAGGGAGGGAATAGGAGCTGGTGCTGGGGCAGGTGCTGTCCAGCTGGGTCAGGGTGAGGCGTGGTGCGAGACGGAGCTGCGAGCAGCTTGTCCCGGTCAGCATAGGGGCAGGTCCCGCTGCTGTGTTCACCCCCTCCTGGTTTTGTACGTGGAGTGAGGGTGGGCTGCCTGCTGTCACCTCAGGGGCTGTGCCAGCCTCTTCCTGGCAGGGAGCGGGGGTGGGTCAGGGCTGTGCTCAGGGCAGGCAGGCGGCAGTGCTGGGAGGGGAGAAACTGTGGGGGGGCTACAACAAATTTTGGGGTGGTTGCAGCCTCCCCACGTAGTCCCCCCTCTCAGCATTGCTGCTGTCTGCTTTGCCCCACCTGCCCCAAGCACAGCCCTGGCTCAGCCCCTCCACTGAGAAGCCAGCACAGCCTCCAGCCTGCAGTGGGCAGCCTACATTCACTCCATGCACAGATCTGAAGGGGCACATGCCCTTCATGCCTCCCCCAGGGGCGTGCGCAGTGGCCAGAAACTGCCGCTCTCCTGCATCCCTGGATGAGTAGCCCATGGCTTTGGCCCACACCCTGCCCTGTCCTAGCTGGGCAGTGCCTGCACCTGTCCCAGCCCACTCCCTCCTTCTCCATGGGGGGACCTTGATCTGCCCCCTTGTCCTTCCCAGACTGTCCCTGTTTTCAGAATGGGAATAGGGGAATGGAACAGAGGGATCTCATTGTAGGGGTTCTTCAGAAAACATTGGAGGGTGGGATGGGTGAATTGGAGCCCCTCCACCTAGGGGTGGTGGTCCCCAGTATACCCATCCCACCCTCCAGTGTGGGCTGAAAAAAACCCAGGCCAAACTCCCTCTACTACCTTTTCCCCCCACCATTCTGAAAACAGCTCGGAGGCTGAGAGGCAGCACAGACACAAGTTACAGAAGGCGCTATGTTTTGAAACATCTTCATTGGAACCCTCATGCAAGGTGGGTTCAGATTTTCACCCAGCTGACCATTTTTTGAAGCTGTCTGCAGCCATGTTCAGTCATGATTATAGACCACTTTCTTTAGGCAGATTGGGCAAAACTGTCACTTCTGTTGACACCCCCAAAGATTTCAAATAGAAATCCATAGCATTAAAAATGTTCTGACTTGATGTGGTCTTTCTGAGTTCTTTGCAACAAACAAATTACTCTTATTATTTTCCTGCAGTCAAAAAAATGAGGGAGAACTAAAAGCTGGCATTTTCTGAGGGGTACACTGAGAATCACTGTAGCCAATTGCAAAAACAGGAAGTAGTTATCCAAACTGGGAACTAGCTATGACTCTGTTCCGTTGTTATGAAAAGGGGCCACCACCCTGCACTGCCACCACCTCCCAGGAGCAAGGAGTGGAGGGAAAGTTTTCATGCAGCAGTGATTGCCACCACCACCCACTGCTGCTGCCTTTCAGCATCCGGCCGTGTGCAAGCTGCCCCTACCCGCACTGCTCCTGAGAGATGGTGGCAGTGTGGAGCGGGGTCAGGTGGGGATGTGTGGCATGTGGCCAGGCATGGAACAGCGGCAGTGCGGGATGGTGGCACTCCATCCCCAGCCATCCCGCCTTTATCACTCTTGACAGGCAGTGCATGCACGTGTGTGTTTGTGTGCACACACACTATATAGACTTCTTGTAACTGATACTCTGTTCCCTGCTTTCCCATTCTATATGCCACTCTGGAAAGAAAAATGCCAATCAAAGGGGGCCAACCCAATGGCAGTGAGGAAGAATATATATATAGTTGCTCTGTCAGCATGTGAGCTACTTGCACAACACTGACTCAGAGGGAAGAGTTCCACTTAAATGAATCACCATTCCACTTCTTTCAGCAACTAGATTCTGAAAAGCAGGAAAAAGTAACTTCTTGTCCCCCGTTAAATGCTCATTCGTGTTTCATTCTTTTACTTCTCTGCTCCATATTCAATCCTCCACCTTTCCCTTTGCACCCTTAGAACAACTCAATACCTTAAACATTTAGGGGATCATTTATAGCAGACCACAAGTAACGCACAATCCTGCTAACAGTGCTAGGAATATAAATCATGCTTCTCTAAAGGCACTTGATCAGCTCTTACTGTACTTCTTTGTAACTAATACTCTGTTCCCTGCTTTCCCATTCTATATGGCACTCTGGAAAGAAAAATGCTAATCAAAGGGACCCAGCCCAATGGCAGTAAAGAAGAATGAAGAACACTTCCTCCACAGAGGAATACCTGAAGTACTATTTTCCATGGACCTGGTAACGCAAAACACAGATGTATCCTGACTCCTGGTTGCTCCTGACAGACTCCTGTTAAAACAGAAGTTGTAACATAAGCTCCACTAGACATAGGCTATCTTTAAAATAGACTTCATGTAGACTAGCAATATAATTTACATCTAAAATATATAAGCTGCAGTGTTTACATTGTATAGAACAAATTAATAGCAGCGTGTTCACTTTAATTTTGCATTTAATTTATCATATATAAATATAAATCATATCTTAATGTTACTTAAATAGCATGTTTATATTAAAGGTAAATTGCAAAGCCTTGCCCAAGCAAAGAAGAAAAACTCTCTAATTTCCTTGACCTCTCCTTTTCAAACCCTTAAGTGCCCACAAGCCCTCTATTCACTTCACACAGCTACAGCCCCACCTGCATTCTCTGTAGCAGGGGAGTATGGTCCTACTTACGTAGGCGTCTATACACCTCCTTAATTGTATTCACTGAGAAGCTGCACTGAGATTAATACTTCTAAATGAATTCTGGGAAAAGTGTTATCCATATTAGCCATAAAACATGTTAGCCATGTTAACAGAATTAAGTGGTGTGGGAGAAACCACCTTATATTACTGACATTTTCACTTCAGTTTTTTAGTGTCATTTCTGTCCAGGTGTACAGAAACCACAGGTGGTGGAGATAACGAGTGTCAATTAAAACAAAAATCCTTGGGAAAAATATAAATGGATTTGACTTATTTGCTTAATATTCTGTAGTACATACATGAAACACCAGGCAACTTTAAATACTCTATGTGCAATCAGCAAACAAGGGAAATAATTAAAAAGTTTTCAAGTAACAAATTGTGTTGCATCCAATCTCTCTTCTCTCTATGGAAGACAGACTGGGAGAAAATACCTTGAATCTCTTACCAGTTTCAGTTGCAGTGATCTGATCTACTTAAAGCTCCAAAATCAGCTATCACTCCATGAAAGGGTGGCAGTCCTTCCACCCTGCTTAGTTTTCACAAGGTTTGACAAATACCATTTCTGACCTGGCCAAAGACCTAGGTAGGCAGATAGGTACCCATTTTCTATAGAGGAAAAATTCCTAGCTACAACCTTTTAGGTTTTATGAGAGGCTGATATGGAAACATTGTCTTTTGTCAGGAACAGTCTGAATACAGTTTACTTAATGCTGAACATTTTTCTAAGAAATAAATGACTACTCTCTTTTGTTGGACATATACAATAATGAGCAAAATTCTAAACTTGAGATAAGAGGAAAAAAGAAAAAAATGGGCCATTGAGGAAGAGGCAGGAAACAGAAAAACAAATACAGTAAAGAAAAGGCTTTACTCACCACATGGGCCACATGAGCTGCCAACGCAATGCTATAGCTGGCAAAGTGAACAATGCTCTGACATGCATGAACCGATGCATCACAAGCAAGACTAAGGATGTCATTGTCCTATTCTACTCAGCATTGGTGAGGCCACAGCTGGACTACTGCGTCAAGTTCTTGGCACCTCACTTCAAGTGGGATGTAGAGAAGCTGAAAAGAACCCAAAAGAGGGCCACACAAATTATTAGAGGTCTGGAGAACAGATCATAGGAGGAGAGGCTGAAGGGCATGGAACTGTTCAGCTTGGAAAAGAGAAGACTCGGGGGGGACTGAGTGGCAGTCTTTAAGTATATAAAGGGTGAAGATCAGGACTATGAGAACATCTGTTCACCAAGGCACCCCAGGGGAAGAGTAGGAATAATGGTCATAAACTGATAGATCACTCCAGATTAGACATAAGGAAAAACTTTACAGTTGGTGTGTCCAGAGTCTGGAACAGACTCCCCCACAATAAGTGGTACAGTCACCTTCCCTGGAGATCTTCAAAGGACAACTGGATGCACACCTCACTGGGGTCATCTGACCTCAGCAGTCTTTCCTGCTTTAGAGCAGGGGGCTGGACCGATGATCTTGTGAGGTCCCTTCCCTTCTTTGAATATCTTGACAGAAAATCCACCAGGACAATGCTTTTCAGGTGAAGAGCTGCAAACTCCTCTCATTGGATACCGTTGCAATCTATGTTCCTTTCAGTTTACATCTAAGAAACCTCCCATATTGTTTTAATACTTGGATTTTAAATTAAAATGTATGCAGATACAGGAAGCAACAGAGTAATTTGAGCTTGTTGTAGATGTTGTGCACATATGAGAGAGAGCTACCAAGTTTTGGTGAGTCAGGGGGATGGTTAACTGACCTGAACTTTTCTTGGGCAATCAGAAGACTAATCTGGTTCATTAATGTTGCACTGAATTCTGCTTAATCTTGTGTACAATGTTTTTAGTGAGAAGATGCCAACTGAGGTAATTATGATATGCTTGCTGTTGACTGCTGTAGGCAATACTGGGCATTGTAAATCAGCTTCACCACCTTCTCTCATTTCCTTGTATATTTGCTTTCCCCAGTTCCAGAGACTATTTCTGCTCTCTTCCTCCTGTTCCCCTCCAGCTAATTCCTTACATTCACCCTCCCCACCCCCATCTTCTTTACCATGCACATCTATAGACAAGAGCATGGGGATCTTAATTTTAACAGCTTACCTGTTCTTACTGCTCATGGGCTGATGATAACTTGTCTAAGAATGCTTAACAGTAAGGCTACATGATAAAATTTTCCTTAGAAGTTATTGAGAGACCACGCATCAGAGACTGCGCAACCCGGTGTCATCACTGGTGCACTCATGGGAATATAAGGAATACAACAAAATGCAGTGATAGTAGTGAAGGCAGCCTTATTCGTGCCTAAAGTGCCCATGTAGGACCCTTCTTTTTATAGATATAGCAAGAAATTAAAGAAAAGATACCCGTTTGGTACAGACTTCACTTGCTTAGCTTGTCATGAATGCACAGACAACAATACTAGTTTCTCATCTGTTTTTTCCTAGGATTATTTACACATGATATCAGCATATTTCAGTGAAGACATTTTTGGAAGTCTGTGGTTAAGGCACGAGATGTGTCACACGTTCTCCATAATATTTTTCTTATGCAGGAAATCTTATGGTTCGTTATTTTTGGCAAGCTACATAATGTATCCATAGGCTTCACGTGATAGCACTGGAAGCACAAACATGTTACAAAATAATGCCACTGTGGAAGCATGAATGCCAAACACTTTTAACAGTACTCGGTATCTAGAGTGAGAAAACAGCACTAATGCAAAGAAGACAAAACCCCTCCAACAAGAAACCTAAAATGTCCTGGATGAAGCAGTCTATCTTAGACTGTAAAAGGAGAGAAAGGTGTCTCCAGGGGCACACTAAAGAGCATAGTGATAAACAAGGTCTTTCCACCTTTATGTGGACAAATAGAATGGCCAACAAGGCTAGAAATAGAATTGTAATCAATGTTTTCATGTTGGGGAAATGTTCATAATAGACCTACCATTTGAGTCTTAAAATTATACCTCATCATAACCCGCACCCCCAACAACAACAACACCAACATATCTGAGCCACAAACTTTCACAAGCCAGAACTGGGCACCTTAACTGCCATTAAGCCACCACAGTTTAACTACATTTATAACTCACAATTACAAAAGTTCTGGTGACTCAGGCTTTCATATCTGCTTTACCATATGTGGTCCATACTGCTTAAAAAGATTTCCTTTGAAACTGGATTATCCATCCAACTAAAGAACAGACACAATGGAAGGGTGGGGGGAATCCCCAGCTGAATCATTATTTTCCACCCTCTCAGGACGCGTGCAAATCATAGCATAGGTAGGTCTACAGCCTACACAGAAAGTTTCTCATAGTAGAGAGAAGGCAAGTAGTTTATAACATAAGTATATAGATCTTTATAAAAACAAGTTGTTGAACAAATACTTTCTGTTTATTACCAACTGTAATCTAATACTACTACTAGTAAACTGTCATTGGCCCTCTCAGCTAAAGAACTGTTTTGGAAATTCCTACTGTTCTTAATACTAATTCACCTTCAGTGTTGCTAATAATATTGAGGAACCTATTAGAGATGTCTCTAGTTCAGGGGTGGGGAATAGTGTGAGCTGGAGGATCACTTAGGGAGTTTTGGTGAGTTGTCGCATGCCAGATCAGCACCCACCCCCAACCACAATGGGCCAGGTCAGCACCTCCACACCCTATCTGGCTAGCAACAGCTCACCAAAACTCCCTAAGTGCTTCTGCCCTGTGCTTGGCTGGGTGGATGGGATGGGGCTGTGGGAGGGCAGGATGGGTAGGTGGGGCTAAGATAGTTGGGTGGTGATAGCATGGGGCTGGGGCCCAGGGATGAGCTGTGTGATCCACTCCTTGCATACCTCTGTGATGGGTGCTGGTTCCATGGGCAGCAGCATGTGGGGAACGGATCACGACTCTGCACCGGGCCCTGGCCCCACTCTGTGACCACTCAGCGATCCCGGAGTCTCTGTGAAGACCAGCCCCGTGCAGGCAGGGCACACGCAGCTGGGCAATGGGATGGGGCTGCAAGTGAGTGGAGAGTGACATCTGGGAGGTTAGTAATGTTGCAGAAATGGCTGCGGTTCGTTTCTCGGGAGGCTAAGAACTCTCAGTCTCAGACACACTCTATTAGCAACACAAAAGGTATATTTGCAAATAGGGTTGGAGTGGAAACAAAGAATCACTCCAACCGCTGAGGACAACTCTCAGCTGGCTTTTATCCTCTCTCTCCTGAGCACGTGTGCAGAAGCAGGAACTCTTACA
>NW_017728886.1:83804794-83848994 GCF_001723895.1 Crocodylus porosus
TTAGTGTTACAAAGAGATAGTAAATTTGCAAAACAAAGAGAGAGTGATACCTTAATACAAAGAGCCCTTAGTAGCTTCTCCTCCAACCTCCTCCTCCCACCAGGGAGAGCTGGCAGCTGTGCTGTTCTAACAACACTATTCATAATGCATTTTTAATAATATTTCTAACAGTAAGGCCAGGATCGGGATCATGGAGCTGTGACAGCATGGGGCAGGGTCTGGGGCCCAGGGCAGAGCAGTGATTTTCAGTCTGTTCCCTGCGTACATGGCAGTGAATCGTAGCTTTTTCGCCACCCCACACTGGCACTGTCCTATGATCCCAATCCCAGCTCTGGCCCCAGCCCTGCCTGCCCATCTCACCCGCAGATGCTGCTCGCCACCCAGTCAAGGTCACATCATATCCGCTCAGCCGAATGAACCCTGCCTGTGTGGGTCCTGGGCTAGTTTCCATGGATATCCCACTCACCTGCTTTATCCAGCATCCCTGGTGATGGGTGCAGGGCAGATAGGCCACGGTGCTCTGGCAGTGGGGCTGGCAGCAATGCTGGAAATTGGCAGCTGCAGCTGGAAGGAGCTGCTGCTGTGGGGGCTGCCAGGAAGTGAATCTGACTGCCTTGCCACCTGAACCCTGCTGCATGCCTGGCACCAGCAGGATTGGCCACACATGCCACAGCCTTGGCTGTCCTGCAGCTGGGCTGAGCAAAGCCAAAGGACCCACTGTAGGCCTCATAAAATCTCTTGGTGGGCTGGATCCTGCCCATGAGCTGTAGTTGGCTCACCCCTGTTCTAGCTGCTGCCTCTGCTTTAAATACTGTGTTGATTAGGTCTGTTCTGAACAGACTATGATTACATGTTACTTAAAATGGTTGCAGCAAGCAAAGCTGTCTGTGCTGTGGCTCACAAGGGTGCTAACAGTGACTGAACTGGGAACATTTTGAATAGTATATTAAAGACAAGGTTATTTATTTATATGGGTGCTAATTTTGCTTTCTAAAGGAAAGAAGTAGGTAGCTCTGCTAATCAGAGAAAGGGAGGAAAAAAATCAAGTTTAACCATCAGATAACAAGTGAGAATAAACAGAAAACTGTAAAGATTCACTATAATCTAGTGCCTACAAAACAGTATTTATTCAGTCAAATAAAAACTCACAGAAAGCAAAAGAGAACATACTCAGAAATTCTAATTCTAGGTCCCCGTACTTCAGAAAAGAACCAAATAGAATGCTGCATCAAGCATCTCCCTATATTCATATTTGTCAACTGCTTCTATTCTGTTAAAACTTTGTAGAGAAGAACTAGGGGTGCGCCGACAGAGATTTTAGGGGCCGATACTGATGGCCAATTTTTAACAAGCCATATCAGCCAATACTGATCTGATTACCAATATGCTGGTAAGTCTGATGTGGGGGAAGGGCCGAGGGGAGAGGGAAGGGGTGGGGAAGGGAGCAGATCGAGGCCCCAGTGGGGAAGGAGGGAGTTGGGCTGTGGTTGGGGCAGGGGCAAGCACTGCACACCCAGGGCAGTGTGCAGGATGGAGCTGTGAACAGCTCGTTCGGAGGGCACAGGGAGGGGGGTGGCCCCCACCGCTGCATACACTCCAGGAGGGCATGGGGGCATGTGCCCCTGGATCCGTGCATAGGGCAAGGTTGGGCAGCTGCTGTAGGCTGGGGCCAGGGCTGTGCTGGGCTCTAACCAGCGGGGGACTGGGCTGGGCTGCACTTGGGTGGTCGGCAGCAGTACTGGGAAGGGCGCTATGGAGGGAGCTCCAACCCCCCTAACATTCGCTATGGCACCTCCAACCTCCCCTCTCAGCATTGTGTTGCCTGCCCCAAGTACAGCCCAGCCCAACCCTCTGCCGGGAAAACCCTGGCACTGCCCCCAGCCTCAATCCGCAGCAGCAGCCTGCCCTTGCCTCACGCATAGATCTGGGGACACATGCCCCCCATGCCCCCCGAGGGTGCATGCAGTGGCAGGAACTGCCACCCCCCTTCCTGGACAAGTCACTCACAGCTCTGTCCTATGCCCTGCCCTGGCTGTGCAGCACCTGCCCCAGCCTCAGCTCCCTTATCACTGGGGCCTCTATCTGCCCTCCCCCTCCACCACATCCCTTCCCCCACAACAGACTTATTAACTGCTCTTCACACTGCTAGGCTGTGCTCCTGGCCACTTGGATGCTGCGCTGCAGCTGCAGGCATGCACGGGGCATTTATCGGCCACATTAGCCAAAACCCCCAATGGCCGATACTGTCAGTTTTCCTTATATTGCTGCCAGTCTGATATGGGACCAATATATCAGTGCACCTTTACTGAGAACTAATCATAGAATCAAAGAAAATTAGGGTTGGAGGTCATCTAGTCCAAGCCACTGCTCAGAGCAAGACCATCCCCAACTAGATCATCCCAGCCAAAGCTTGGTATAGCCCGGTCTTAAAAATCTCCAAGGAAGGAGCTTCTACCACCTCTCTGGGTAACCTGTTCCAGTGTTTTACTACCCTCCTGGTGAGAAAATTCTTCTTAATATCTAACCTAAACTTCCCTTGCAACAACTTGAGACTATTGTTCCTTGTTATGTCATCTGCCACCATTGAGAACAGCCTTCAGGTAGTTGAAGGCTGCTATTAAATCCCCTCAGTTTTCTCTTTAGACCAGATAAGCCCAGTTCCCTCAGTCTTACCTCATAAATCGTGTCCCCCAGTCCTCTTGCCATTTCTGTTGCCCTCTGCTGGACTTTTTCCAATTTGTCCACATCCTTTCTGTACTGGGGGACCCAAAACTGAACACAAAACTCCAGATGTGGCCTCACCTGTGCTGAATAGAGAGGAATAACACTTCCCTTGACCTGCTTATAACACACCTACCAATGCAGCCCAGTATGCTATTAGCCTTCTTGGCAACAAAGGCACACTGCCAGCTCATCTTTAGCTTCCACTGTAACCCCCAGGTCCTTTTCTGCAGAGCTGCTGCCCAGCCAATCAGCCCCCCAGCCTGTACGGGTGCATGGGTTTGTTCTGTCCTACGGTCAGGACTTCGTACTTGTCCTTGTTGAACCTCATGAGATTTCTTTTGGCCCAATCCGACAAGTTGTCTAGGTCACTTTGAATCCTAGTCCTGCTCTCCAGGGTATTTACTACTCCCCCCCAGCTTGGTGTCATCTGCAAACTTGCTGAGGGTGCACTCTATGCCATTTTCCAGGTCATTGATGAAGATATTGAATAAAACCAGCCCCCGAACTGACCCCTGGGGCACTCCACTTAGTACTGGCTGCCAGCTAGACATCAAGCCATTGATGACTACACTCTGAGCCTGATGCTCCATCCAATTTTCCATCCACCGTACAGTCCATTCATTCAGCCCATACTACCGTAGCTTACCTGTGAGAATGTTGTGGGAGACTGTATGAAAAGCCCTGCGAAAATCAAGGTACACCACATCCACTAGTCTCCCTGCCTCCACTGAGCCAGTCACCATATCACTCCTCTGCTTTGTAAGAGGAGGGTTTTTTGCCCCCTTGCTGGTTTGGGGTGGGGAGCAGGGGAGACTATCATGTGAGTAAACCTGGTGTTTGTGTATATATACAGACATATATAGCTATATAGATCTACAGTTAAGTGTATATCTAGTGATATATATGTATTCATAAAGTCCTGTGTATATACACGTGTATACGTAGGGTTATGTGTGAATACACATATAGAACTTCCATTTTACAGAGCGAGAGCCCGGGCGCACAATGCCACAGCACAGCCTCAGCCCCCGAGAACCCCCTGGCAGTCTCCTCCCTCGAGGCCGGCCATTGGCTGCTGGCAGCGAGGGGCGGGGCTGTGCCAGCTCACCGGGGAAGGAGCTGTAACCCCATCAGTGCCGGGAACAGCGGCTCTGCCGAAAGACTTGGCTGTTGCGGCACTGTGACCCCCTCCCCCCACACGGCTGCTGCTGCCTGATGTGACGTGCTTCTACGCGCGTGTCCTGTCAAGCAGAAACGAACCAGGAGGTCTGGGCCCCGGGCGGGGGTCGAGCGTAGGCTAGGACGCTGCTTCCCCCTTGTCCCTCAGCCTGGAGAGCCGAGGGGACAGAGCTGCCACAAGCATGTCCCTTGCCGCTTGCCGTAGCGAGCTGCTCCACGCTGGCCGCGCAGGCGCACTCGTGGCGCCGCTCACTTGCTCGGGGAGGAGGGGGCGCAGGAAGCGGCGGCCGCGGAGGGTCGGGGGAGGAGCCCGCGCGCCGGCAGCGCCTCACGGCCACCCCTTCCCCCCGCCCGCCCGTAGCGGGGCAGCGCCAGCGGCCGGGGCCGGCGCGGCGCGGCGGTGGGGATCGCCTCCGAGCCCCCGTCCCGCCGCCATGTTCAAGAAGCTGAAGCAGAAGATCAGTGAGGAGCAGACGTCGCCGCGGAGCCCCGGGGGCCGCCCGGCCCCGGCCCAGCCCCAGGTACCGGCCCGAGCTGAGGGCGGGGGCTGTAGCGGAGCAGGACCTGGCTGCGGGACGGTGGCGCCCCGGCCAGCGTCACCTTCCCGGCCGGGGCCGGGGCCGCTTCTGCGTGTGAAGGCTCGACCTGCGGTTCCCCGGGCGGGCCCGGCCCCTTCCCCGCCTTCTTCCTCGTTAGAAATACAAATGCATTTATAACCCATCTATATCTGTAGCTGTCTCTATACGTGCGTCTGTTTTGGTCACTGAACCTAAGCAGTTTTTACCACTTAAATGATCCCTCAATTTTTTTTTTCTTTTGCAGCTTATGCTTACGTTTGTAAGCATCAAAATTCAGGATCTTTTGGATATTTTTCACCTCTTTGTTTCTTTTTCCCTTTACTTTGCACTTCGGCTTTTGCAGTTTTGCATCCCAGGCGTAACTCCTTAAAGCAGAGGCAGAGCCGGTTGCAGTGCGGCTGCAGTTGTTAATTCAGTTGTTAGTTGTTGGGACTGGCTGACTGATGGAGACATATGAAGAGTGAAATAATGAGGTGGGGGAATCTTCAGAGCGAGCACCTTGTTCTAAATTTTTTGTTAAGCATGCATGCTGGTGTTTAGTTAGTAAATATTTTTTTAAGTTGCTGGTATGCTCTATTGAGCATTTTAAAAGCAGACTGTCTTTAAATTTTTACTTGTACTGGCATGAATGAATTTTAACATTAAAGTGTAGCAACTAGGGTGACTTGATAACTCATCATTTCCATCAGCGGTAAAGCTGAGGCACTATCTTGCATGTTTGCAGTAAACTCTCATTATGATGTTGAGACATTTAGCTACAGGCCTTCAACTTAGTGTTAATGACATGTTGCAGCTCCCTACTGTACATCCCACTGGTAATTTTACCCTGTTTAGTTCAGGACAGTTGGTAGGTATGTTGAGGGGATCAGTACTTATTGTGAATCGGCCATGTGGGTAAATTTGTGTGAGTACTGTGCTTTGGTGGGGAGAAGAGATAGCTTGGCTGTTAAAATTGTCTGCTAAAATTGCCATTGATAAAACTTGTGAAGCACAGAGAAACCATTTAAACTAAGTAATACTATAATCTGTGTCACTATGTAAAGTCTGTCAACAGAGAGGTAATAGACTGAATTAATTCAAGAATTTGTGAATTAAATAAACCCCCACAATGAAAACAGGTTTTTGTTTAGGTTTAACTTTTGGGCCACCTGCTTTGTTCATGTACTAACATCAAGTTGTGACTTTAATATCAGAGTGAAGTTTGATGCCCAAACAGAAGAGAGATTGACTGATTTCCTGTCTCTTAAATTTCACTCATATTGGACAAGAAAAACAAGCGATACTTCCAAGATAGGGTGATAAATGCTGTTTTCTTTCATGGTCTTTTCAGTTTAAACAAAATAGATTCATGCAGTATCTTAGGTACTCTGTTTCATATGTTCAGAGAGAAATCGTTAGGCATATTAGGCTGATGAAGTGATCTTTGGCCTATGGAAGCTTGTGCTGTATGTGCATATCTACTTTAATTAGCAAAAAAGGTACAAATCTACCCTGCTTTCATAATGTGTTGTCAATCAAGTTTCTGTTCAAGCTACTTAAAACAAATCTGAAACTTGTATCCCTTGCTTTATTAGACTTTCTCTCCCTCCATAGTTTCCCTGAATGTTATTCTTTTCTTCCTAGAACCTGTCCTGGCACAACTTTTCTTTGGGCTGTTTTCACTGTCTGTTCTTTTAGATCTGTTTGTCTGTATCCATTCTCTTATGTTTTCCCTCTCAACTTCAGTTTACTCTTGTGTGCCCCTCACTTTGCACACAAGGCTTGGTAATTGTACTAGATGCTAGGAGGCAGAGACCAAAACCTGCTTGCCTAAGTATGATAGATGGAGCAGTGCCCGTTACAGGTAAGAGCCCACTGCAGTCCCTGGGACTTGCTCCAGTGCTTCGTGTTCTGTATGAACTGCTACGAAGCAAGTGCCACGTTTCTGAATTTAGAGACCTTAGCTCTTCCAAAATTTCTGTTATCCAGAGTTCAGTGACTCCTGTCCTCTGATCTACCTATCCACAGTCTCTGAATCCTGCTATCCAGTGTTTTCCTCTGCTGCCACTCCTAGCATCCTTAAATAGAAGTAAAGTGAAACTGAATGTTATTCAGAATGAATCAAGAAAACTGACCAGTCTCTGGTTAGTCTTGTTTAGCTGAAACTTTGAAAGCCATTGGAAACCGAAGGAACCCACGATCGTTTTGTGGAGAGAGTAGGAAAATGGACTGTGCCCGTACACTTAAGTTTGAAAGTTTTTCTTTTTGTTTTAATTGTAAGTCTAGAAATTGTTTTTAAGTTCACCTCAGCTTAGGGGAAAAATAACTTTTCAATAGGTGAATAGATTTTTTGTGCTGTATAAAAAAAAAAAAAAAAAATTAAAAATGGAGGTGTTCATACATGTGCTCGGGGCGGGGGGTGGCTTTAATTAGAGTGGCTCCAAGAGCATCTTGTGTATCAACATCCCTGTGCTTAAAAATGATGGCAGGGGTGCTTTAACCAGAGCTCACTGAATGCTCAGGGATGCTGATACGTGAGATGCTGGGTAATTATCATGTTCCAGCAGACATAGTTAGTCAAGTCTGCTCTGATGCGCTGTGTTTACAGCACATTGGAGCAGACTTACTGCTCATGTATAGGTGCCCAAATCTAACATCTTTGATTTCAGTTTCTCTGCAGTATATTCTACCTTCATGGTGAATGGTAATTTGGTACTAAGTGAAGTGTTTGACTTTCTAAGTCTTAACCTGAGAAAGGAACATCCTGTCTATTTGGTCAGATGTTATAATTCCAATATCATTCTGAGTTACGCACTGAGTTCTGTATATTTCAGGTATCCACCCTGTCTAGGTAAGTTTTTCCTAGCTGATGCTAGGTATTGCTTTCTTTCTGCTCATGTTAAAGGTATATGTATTCACTGTAAGGTGGATACGTAACTGGCTGAATCATTTTCCTGACTTGAGTAATCAATGGCTCTGTGCAGTTGAGATGAGGTATTGAGTAGGGTTCCCCAGGGGTCTGTCCTGGATCTGGTACTGTTTAACATTTTCATTAATGATTTGATTGATGGGACTGAATACAAGTTTAGCAAATTTGCAGATGATACCAAGTTGGATGTAGTTGCAGACATTCTGGTGGGAAGGGCTAGGATTCCAAATGACCTGGGTAGACTGGATAAATGGCGTGCAGTCAATCAGATGAAATGCATAAAAGGATGAGTGCAAAAGTCTGCATTTAAGACAGGGTAATTGCATGCACAAGGACAAACTGGGGAATGACAGGCTGGTCTGCAGTACTGCAGAACAGGATCTGGGAGTTGCAAGAGATCGTAAGCTGAATATGAGCCAACATCTTGTTGCCAGAAAAAAATACAATCCAGTATGCTGCTGGCTTAATAGGAGAGTTGCTTGCAAATCAAGGGAAATGATCCTTCCACTCTTTATCATTGGCGAAGCCTCGCCTTGAGTGCAGGCAGTCCTCGGACTTACTACACAATTGGTTCCTGAAAATGGCATCTTAAGTCGAAACGTTGTAATTTGGAACTGATTTTCCTATAGGAAACAATGTTATAAATGGGGGATTCATTCCTGAACCAAGGCTCTATACCATATTTTTCACCAAAAATACCCCAGAATTTTGTACTTGATCAATTATAGATGAGTAATATAGTTACATTAATGTATTTATATTGTAAATAGTAATCATGCTGATTTGGAAGGATTTGTTGGAGGTGACTTTGCTGGACTTTTTGGAGGGCTCTTGGTTGTACTTTTTGAAGGGCTCTTGGCTGGAGTTTTCTCAGGAGTCTTGTCGATTTCTTAAAGAAAGTGTCAAAGGAAGTTTGGACAAATGTTCTCCAGGGAGATGGGCAATGCAATGAACTTGTTCACTGGCATGACATGGTGTTGGATCAAGCGTTGTAAAGTTGAAACTGACATCAGAAAATTGAAACACGGTGTCAATTTAGAAACCTTGTAAGTGTGAAACATTATAACTTGAAATGTTGTAAGTCAAGGGCTGCCTGTACTGTGTATAGTTTTGTGCTTATGCTTCAAGAAAGATGAGGACAGTTTGGAAAGAGTGGGCAGTGATCAAAATTATTAGAGGCCCAGGAGGCATGATGTATGAAGAAAATCTAAAAGAAGTAGGGTAAGTTAGTCTGAAGAAGAGAGGACTGAAGGGAGATATGAGAATAGTCTTCAAATGAGGGGTGATTATAGAGCAGATGGTGATAACATTTTCTCTGTGGCTGGATGGGACCGGAGTAGGAGCAATGGCCTCAGAACTGTTGCAGAGGAAATTGAGGTTGGAGATTAGATGACTATGAGGATGGTTAGGCATTGGAACAGGCTCCCTAGGTAGGGTGAAATATCTGCATCTCTGGACATTTTCAAAAGCAGTTGGGGATAATTCTGACCTGAGCCAAGGGGCTGTATTAGATAACTTCATGAAGTCAATACCAGCCGTACTTCCCTTTGATTTTGTGAACGCTGACAGATTTTAGAATATGCATGTGAGAGATCTTCTGGCTTCTTAAAAGTCTTCAGTAGGAATATAACTTCTTAACAGGCACATCATCTCTTATCCACATTCTAGAACACCTAACTCTCAGTGTCTTATTCTTCTGATCTAAGCATTTGGGAAGCATATGGAGAAACTAAGACCATGAGGATGATGTTTATCTAGAATTCAGACAGTATTTGTACAACTGTTGTTATATATTGCCAACAGTATTAAGAGAATGCACACAAGAGATTTTGATCTTAAGTTTTATCTGTAGTAACAAGCTGCTGCTTTTTAATTTTTTTCTTTGTTCACATTGCTTTTTGGCCATGATTAATGACTCTAGTACGTTTTATGTGGGTTGTGTTAGTTGTTTCAGCCTAACATTCAGTAAACATTGTGGAATTTCCTTTTAATAGATGTTCAGTGCCAAGAGGATCAACAAGTTTGCTTTGACATTGTAAAAGCACATCATGGTACTGGAGGATTAGTTGTGGCTACTTGCTGACTTGTGCTTTTTTCTGTGCAGGCCCCCTCCAAATCTTCACCAACAGAAGACAGGAGCAGAACATCTTCATTTACAGAGCAGCATGATGAAGGCACTTTAACACCAGACAGAGAGGTTAGTTTGGATCCCTGCTTTTCTTGTCCTACAGTTTTGATATGTAAATATCAAAATACAGTAATATATTTTCCCCTCAGAACTTACGGTCTGTTTTCTCAACCCTTTTTTGCACATATATGGTTTGAATAGTCTAATACTTAGATTCAATCTTAGCATTTTTAATGTTGGCAAAGCAGGACTTCCAGCTTTTTGGAACTTAGAAATATTTTGTTTAACTTCAGTGATTTTAACCTTAACCATAAGCAGGTGAGGTTTTGTAACAGCAGCCATATTAGTTGTAATTGATTTCAGGAAGTGAACTCAAGCTATTAAGAGGATACAAAATTCTAAATACTTAAGTATGGTGAATGAACCTGCCTTAACTGATTAGGCTGAATTGGAGAAATAGGTTTGCAGATCAGCAGTGCTTGATTTCACCAAAACTGCTGAAAAGAAAACTGATCTATAGTGGCATATTTCTGAAGCAGGATGAAGAATATAGCATCATACTTCAGAAGAAAAAACATAGCCTTCTAAGTTCTTGGTTGGAGAAATCTGGTTAATTGATTTAGTCACATAAGAGGCCTATCAGTTTGTCCTGAAGTGAGCCAGCACTGTCAAAGGATCTTAGTTTGGTGGGGCTGCTGCGTTCTTAATTTTTTCAATAGGTCGTCGGGATAATAGTTGCATAGCCACGCTCAGATGCTGACGTGCATGCTCTTGATGATTTTTGTCTGACTCTAGTTCCCTCGTTGGAGTAGGGAACTGGAAGAAACTACTGCAAGTTTCCTCATTTTGCTTTCTAATGAATGCTTTTATCTTGTTGCATTTAGACAGAAATCCCCCATCTGCATTTCTCTTAATGCAAAGTATTTAGCTTGTACATATTACCATATGAGATTTTCTTTGCTTCATGAAAGAAGAGTTAGCTTGTTGCTGAAATCCATATTGCCGATGAGAAGTATAAAAATAGAGATTCCATTGACTGACTTTTGAATGAAAGTTATTACTTTAACAACTTTAAATGATTTAGTATAGGTTTTTGAGAGTTTTTTCCTAGCAGAAGAAGTCTGGCAGCTATGACTCAGCAAAGATTGGAGGTGTCAGGCTTGGTGTTTATTGTATGACCAGTTCATTGTATTTATCTGGTGCTGCCTGTCCAAAGGCCAACATGCTTTCCACTGAATGTTGGAAACCTTTTCTTCCCGGAATGTTTCTCGTTTTAGTCCTGGCACAAATTTTGCAAAAGACTTAAGTTACTTTCACTAGAACCATCAAACACTTATCACTGACAGATTTACTGAAGTAGATATGTTAAGGATAATTTCTTAACTGCATCACAGAGGCTATCAAAACTTAAAACTAAAAGTGCCTAGTGGCAGCTTGTGACCAATAATATTCCTATATCTGATGTTATTTTCCTTGTCTTCTCCTGTAGCAGTGCTTCATCACTTATGCTCTCTCCAATTGTCCTTGAATAATGGAAGGAGAAAAGTTGAATGCAGTCGAATAGCTTTCCAAAGAAATAACACCTTTCTGGCTTTATTGAAATTAAATATTTTAAATCCAAAAAAACTCAACAAAATGATGCTCAGCAAGCTATTCAAATGAACACTGGCTTCTGTTCTTGAAGATCTCAGACTTGAGACACTATTTATTACTCCTTAGGTCTCCTCACCTTTTTTTTTCCTGCTTAAAACTTTCTCACTGTCTTTCCTTTCCAGCATTCCACCTATGCTTTTTAGTTGACTGTTTGCTTGTCTGTTTTATCTGCTTCTGATTTCGTGTTTTCTCTTGTGTTGTCCCTTATATTTAGAACCGCCTCCAGCTAGCATTCACCAGTCCTCCTTACTTTACTTAAAAAGTTCTCAAGTTCTCACGGTTCATTTTTTCCTTTAAACATGCTAGCATACAGAGACCTATATTCCACAATGGATCTGATCTATTCAGTGTCCTGTGTTACAGACCTGTACCTTTTATTGGAGCTAATGCTCAGATATCTTAACTTTGTATCTTGATCCCATCTCCTAACAAGAATGAAAGAGCCACTCCTCCACCACAGTTGAGATTATTTAAAGAAGTATGCACTTGCTGTCTGTCTGATTAGGTGCGTGATTAGATTTCAGTGCTACATTCACCGTTCTTCATTGTCATAGATTTGATATTGTGGTGCTTCCTTCAATCTGTGTTACTTTTGATCTGACTTTCTTCTGTTTGCCTATTAAGATGGACAATTAGCAGAGAAGAATCAAAGGCCAACACCACAGGATGTGCCAACTTGCTTTAGAAAAGCATTATCCGTGCTCTAAATACAGTGGTTAACACTGGAAAAGGTAGAGAATCACGCTATCAGACAAACTGTGCTTTATTATCATGTTAATGAAGGTAGGAGTGGAGAGAAGGGAAAATGAGACAGACTGCAGACAAAAAGAACCATAAAGGGACTTAGGTTTACAATGGTCTGTGGCTTAAAAATATTCACAGCAATTCTGTTGAGAAACATACTCTGTTATTAAAAATGCAGAAAAAAGTACAGCTGCACAGGGATACAGAACCTCCCAGATTTGTTAAGAATTATTGTGTTTAACTGTAAATGAAAAATGTAACAGAAATAAGAAAGAAACATCAGTGAAATTCTTGATCAAAGCATTAAAATTACTATCTCAAAATATTCTTTGTAAATAACGATATTAGTGATTAACAGCAAAGCGAGCTTTTTAAATTAGTTTTGATTTCAAGGCTTAATTGGACCATATTTCACGAGAGGCATTTTAATTGCAGGAGTTATCAATCTTGATCACACTGCTTAACAAACAAGCAATTTTACAGTACATATTTTCAAATATGAACCTCACTTGCCATGTTTTTCATTATCTTTTTAGTCAGTGTTTTTGTTTAGTCAAATTGGGTTTTATTTTCACAGAGGAATTGTAACTGGAAATGATACGGTAGCTAAGTAAAATCAGTCAGTATCATTTTGCAGGGTGGGACTCATTTTAAGGTATGGTGGGCATGTCTACACTTTTATTAATGTGCTTTAGGTAATGTGCTTTAAATTTAGTACTGCCGGGCATTTTTAGATGCATGTATGACGCAGTGCCAGCCACTTTTTGAAAGCACCTGGCACTGTGTTGCTTGCAATTATTTATAAATAATGAAATGCACATCAGCTGAGAGAATAGTGACGACATGCTTTTGAATTAAAACACACTGAAGGTGTGTTAGTTCAAAAGCGCACCACCACCATTTTACATCACCATGTATGCGCGCTGACATACATTTTGCCATTTATACAAATGGAAGCGATGCAGTGCTGGGCATGTCAGTTTGCATGCGGAGCAAACTTGATTAATTGAGTCTGCTCTGATGTGTTGGATCTCTAATGTCACAGTACGAAAAGGTATGTGTACAAATTCCCTCCATTTTCAGGTACTAGAAAAAGACACATTAGTCTGTTTTAATGCACATTAGCTAAAGAGCATGATTTTCTGTGACACTTTAATGCTCATTAAAATAAGCTAATGTGTATTAAAGTGCACATGTAGATGTGTAAAATTGTCTTCACAATAGCAGATTCTAAACGTATTACTAATACTTTACATATTAAAGTTTGGACCATTCCAAATATACTTTTTACTATCCTTGCTGTCCTTCTCTTTTTCTTTCAGTTTAAAGAATGAAAATCAGTTAAGTTTATATCTAGTCAGTTCTATTTTCAGGTTTTTAGTGCAGTAATGTAGTTGCAAGTACCACAGACAGAGCTTTTGTTTAAAAACATACAAACACACACACTTATATTTATATATGGATATTCCTGGAAATATTTCTGCTGTTCACAGATTTTTGTCACAATTACTGTAAGAGGATCTGAAGGTTGGGGCCAAACTTGCTTTTTCTATCCTTTTATTTACAGTTAATTTACAGTCAGTTATGGAGCAGATCATGATGCTTCCTTTTCCTCTGAGAATAGTGTGCTGTCTTTTTATTACCCCTGCTCTTTGGGAATTAAGATTGTGCCTAGATCTTAAATCCTCATCAAGACTAAATACTGTTGTTACACATCATGATTCTGAAGAGAGAAATTAAGCTGTTGTTAAAAGTTTAGATACTTTCTTTTAAATAGAAAAAACTATTTTGCTTGCTTAAACCTTGTTCTGCTTGCTTAAACCTTGTTCACCATCTGAAAGAGGATGGTTGATTTGGGATCAGCTTTACAAATAGTCGGAAGGTCTCAAACCATCAGGCAACTTTGGCCCTTCTCTATCTAGAATTCAGGTAATACATCAAATTCTTAATAGTAGACAGCAAAAAAAAATGGTTGCTCTTAAGGTTCCAACAAGATCTAGAGAGAGAAATCAAACCACCGTGCCTGTGCTTTTGAATTTTATTTTAGTGGTACATGATGCTTTTTGGCATATACAGTTTACTATAATAGCTCCTTATTTTTTTTTCTTAGTGATCTAATAAGAAAACAAGGCAAATGAAACTGGATTTCCTAAACTAAGAAAGAAGCTTCATTCTCAGTCTCTGTGCTACTGTAGCTAATTTAATTCCTTCATGCTCTGCTTCCTTCCAATAGGCATTGTTATGCATGGATGCAAGTTGTTCATATATAACTGCATGTTTCTCTTCTAATGGGCGTTATAAGCTGTATGTTGCAGCAGGAAAACAAACCAGAAAAAGTTGTTATTGATACCAACATTTCTCATATTTGAAATAGAATGCATATTGTGTGTATGTATAATTTCACATTTTATTTCAAATGGGAAATATTGGTATTATGAACAGGCTTTTACTGGTATAAAATATCCCACCATTTATTGTAGGAGAAACCCCTGCTCTTCAACCCATTTATTCTGAGTCCCAACTATGTACCGACTATGGTAAGAATCTAATAGAAATAAAAGTACATAACCATGTAATTAAAGTCTTTGCACAACATGATCAAATTATTGTTTGCCTTTTTAACCTTTTCAATTTGACATTCTCTAGCTTTTGAATGCTAACTGGAAGGGCAGCCCCCCCCCCAAAACCCATTATTATGTGGAATCAATTGACCTTCTTTGCAGATTGGAGCCTGTGGCAAGGCACTAGGTGTGCCTGCCACTTTAAGGCCCTGCAGCTGGCAGTTTCCAGGTGCCTAATGAGGGCAGCCATTTTAGGCTCAGGACTGCCCATATAAACAAAGCAGTTTGGCTGCTAGGGGAGGCAACAACATCTCCTGGCCTGAGGGCTGCTGAGTTTCACCTGAAGGTAAGGGAGGAGCTGTAGGGGATGGAAACTACACCCTGTCGGGAGTGCCTGGTGGGGCTCCCAATGGTGCGGGAGCCTCCAGGAAATGCGAGGTCAGTGATCACCCTGGTGAAAGGCAGGTTGGGGTGCCTTGACCTCTAGCCCTCACCTTCGCGGGGGGGGGGATTACAGTACACTGGAGGTAGTTGTGGGCGTGCAAGCTCTGAGGAGGAGAGTTGGGGGCCAGGTGTGGCCAAGGCTGCCTGAGTCCTGCGGGGGGTTCGAGACCCCGAGGAGGAGAGTTGGGGCCGGGCATGGCTACGGCCACCTGAGTCCACCTGTGGAGGGAAGCCCCGAGACCCCGAGTAAAGGGGGTGTTATGAGCAGTGTGGAGCCCCCAGTGTGAGGGGGGCAGCATGTGGAGCCCTGTGAAAGGAGAGGGGGCTCAGCCAGAGAGAGAGAGAGCTGAGTCCTGACCCCAGTAAGTCTTGCAATGTGGGGAGGCAGAGTTTGGGTCGAATATAACACCGGTAGTAGCACCGTGACCTACTGCCCAGGGGGAGAGTGAGAGTCCCCTGTGAGACCCTGAGGCCCCAGTCATGGTGTGAGGTAACGCCAGATCCCCATGTCCGTAAAGGAGGACCCAGAGAGGGGGACCGTGGGATAAGAGTATGGGTCATACATCAAGGCCTGCCAGAGCTTCCCCTGACTGGCCCAGGCGGGGGGCCAGGACCAGGAGGGTCAGAAGGGCTAGGGGGCCCACCAAGAGGGACGCTCAAGAGCCGGGGGCCTGGGGTCCCGACTGGCCTGGAGGTGGGCTGGGGCTAGGGTGAACTGAAGGTCCCATTGAGGGGACCACACCTGAAGGGGAACTGATGGCAGGGCGATATGTGGCCTGGTATGATGGTGGCAGAGCCCGCTTGAAGGGAGGAACTCAGTTGGGGGTCCTACAGCAGGATTCTGGCCCCCATCGTGGGGGGACTGGTGCGTATGAGAACATCATGATGTCATCTGGGAGGCTTGTGCTGTGGTGTAGGGGAGGAGTGGAGCTGCAGATAGTGCCTCCTAGCAGCGGGGCAGTAAATGGGGAGCCTCCCACCTAATTACATCTGTTTATTAATTAAGACCAAGGCATGGCAGGAAAGAAGGTGGGCGGTTAGCCCAAGAACAGGTGGGCGGGCCATGCGGTAGGACCCCTGTTACAGAGCCCAAAACCTTTAGCTCTGCAGCAAATGTTAGCTGTAGACCAGCTACTGGAGGGAAATGTCATAGATTAAGGTTTTGTCATTTTCCTATTTTTGTGCAATACGATGTGAACCTGATCAATGTTTGGGGCCCCATATTACCACCACAGTGGGAGTGTCTACACGTTCATTAATGCTCTGTAGTTACAGTGCATTAAATCTAGTAGTTGTTGAACCAAGTACTAATTAAATGCATAGTAGCACCGGCACGCTCTTTTTTCTTTTTTTCAAGAGATGCTTACTGCTCAGTAGCCTAATAACACTGCGCAGTAGCATATTAGTGTGGGTTTTGGCACATCACGGCACAGTGTTATCGGGCTACTGTGCAGTAAGCATCTCGTGTAGACCTCCGCAGCACAAATAATGATGTGACTCATAGTTTGCTGGTGGCTTATGCAATACTGTTGTTGTTTGCAAAGCAGCAAAAAGAATACTAGGAATCAGGACTCCTGGGTTTGGAGGGGGCTGTGGCCTAACAACAACTAGACAGCTTTCAGTTGAGTGTGTTTTATTCTGAAAGGTATTATGAGTGAATGGATGAGACTTCAGCTAGAGTCTAACTTCTGTCATGTTCTGTTTATGTTGCTGATATGAAGGCTCAGAGAATTTCTTAACTGCCGTGATAGCATACTTTTTGTGATTGTGAGCAGAGCATCCCTTGCTCGTTGCCCTGGCAATAGGGGATGTTTCAGTAATGGCAAGTCAGAGGTAGGGTGGAGCATAGGCAGAACACTACACTTGAGCAGTTCTGACTGTCCAGAAACCCAGAGAGAACAGGTGAGGTGGTAGAACAAAGTCCAGTGGATTGCAGTTGCCCAAGGAGCAATCTGGGATGTGCAAAGATGGCTTAAAAGTCCCATTGCATAGCACCCTTTGACAGCACTGTATTTGGTGTCTTTTTTGGTGTATTTTTGCTTCGTCAAAGTGGAAAAAAGTCACCTTTAAACTACGTTCTCTGTAACTAATCCTTCTGGCTCTTGTTAGCAGGGTAGAGAGGTATGCACAGAATTATTCAGAATAGAAGAGCAGAGACTGTAATTTCCTCGTTCTCAACACTTTTTTGTCCTTGACAAAGGAGCAGTACAGCTTGATTCTAGGGACCTACCTAATTCACAGGAGCTACTCCCTAGTTTCATAGGCAGAATGCAGGCCCAGGCAGCCATTTCACAGGCAGAGCACAGCGACTGCCCCCCCCCACACAGACACCCCCACCCACCCACCTTTGAATGCCTGAGAGTCTGTGGTGGTCCTGCCCATCACTGCTGATCGGCTGTGAGGCCTATCTGTCATGCAGGATGGTGCGGCCACATGCCAGGCAGCTCTTGCCAATTGGTGGTGAGGGGCAAGAGCCATCTTGCTGGCAGCCCCCCTTGCCACTGTTCTGGCAAGCTGCTGCAGTGCTTGTTAAAAAAATTTTCCTGCCCAGATTTCATGGAATGAGTGAAATTGCAAATTCAGTCATAGCTTTTGCTCTGTGTCTGGGAGTGTGCTTAGCACAAGTGGCCATTTGGGGTGTTGAGCTGGACTGCCACTTGCTTCTTGTAGAAGGAATGTTCAGAGATTTGCTAGGAAACCACTGACTAGCTCCAAGTCTGTAATTGGTGGTAGCCATTTGTATCTGAACGGATTTTTATTGAAATAGCTGAATTTTCTTTATGCTCTTGGAGAATTCCCTTTGCCAAATCTCAGGTTTTGGTGCTGGAAGTGCTAGGACTCCTTGACGAAATGGATACATTTCTTAACCTTAACGAAGTGTTCTGTTTCTTCAACCTTTTCTCAGAAATGGGTGAATCATTTGCTGACATTTACACAAAAAAAAAATCTTGAAATGGATCATTCCAGCCTCAGTGATGAATCTGGAAAAATGTATAAGTGATTGAAAACTGGCTCTTATCATGGAAAGACTTAGGCAACTGTAAATATGTGTTATTACTAGTTCTACTTTCAATATGGGCATGAACATTTTACTAGAAAATGATGTGCCAGAGGACTGAATCTAATATGCAGAGGAGGCTTAACTTTTTTATAGGCTGCCTACTAATAATATTTGTAGTAAACTGCCTGCTAATATCATCAGCTGTAATGGTGCAGTTTCTGGACCTTTCGTGCATAGCTTTTGTTTTGCCCCTGTTTATTAGATGTCTGAAAAGCCAAACTCCTGACTGACAGGGTAGAAGAATTTTTCTCTTACCTTGGATACAAAGACTCTAGCTCTCCTACAGGGGATGCCTGTGTGCAAGTTGTCCATCCTCCCTTTTTTTTTTTCCCCTTGGGTTTGTGTCTTTCCCCTTTGCTTAATTTTTTGTAGTAGTCTTGACAAGGGCCAAAGTGAAGCTAAGATTGAGTTTCACTGTTACCCTCAGGGTTTTGAATAATATCTGTAAAACTTAGTAGTCTTGTCAGTGTTACTCTACTGCAAGGGTTCTCAAACTTTGTGATACCGTGATCCTCTAAAATAATATATAAATTTACACGACACCCCTCCCCCCTGTGGTTAAAGCTGATTTCATTAGAATTAGTAGGAGATAAATAAAGCTCATTTACCTTTTGTATATTAAAGAAATATATTTGTCAAAAAACACTTTATAATGTTTATCAAATTCAAAACTTTCACTGAAATAAAACAAAACACTGTCAATAATTTTCAATGAGAAGGAGGAGCTTGCTTGGTAGTGCTTAGTTTTTCAAATCTGGGTTTTATTTTCAACACTGCCAGTCTCATTTCACAGTCCACATTTATTTTTGATCAGTATTTGCTCTTTGTAGCGACAACTGCTGAAGAAATTCATGTTCAGTCGCACACAGTCAATTGAACTGTTGACAGATGAATACTGAGCTTTGCTAACCCATACACGCTGAGATTAGAAAACAAGAGAGACACTTCCACTGTGGACGAGTCCAAGAATACGTGCGTGGCCACTGAGGGAGAGAAGCAGGCTGAATGTTTGTGTGTTGGGGAGGGAAGAGAAGCTTGTCACCCCTTTTTAAGTTGCTTGCGACCCCCATTTGAGAACCCCTGCTGTACTGGTTTATATAGAATATTAGCAGTGAAAGGGACCTGTGAGTTATTTATCTGCAGATTCGAACAACACTGTATTGGCTGATATTGACAAATTGCTTTTTAAGACCACATTGGTGAGACATGTTTACACCTATTATTTTATTAAATTTAACTTTAGATCCTACAGAAATGTATAGCTTGGTCCATTCCACTTATTAGGAAAACTTACTTTTTGGTAGGCAGTACATAAGATGTAGTCTTTGTGTGGATTTTGGGAATTAACTTTTCTATTTGTTTTAATCTCTGCCTTGGCCTTCACTAAAGTATTACTTATATGCCTTTCATTTAAGGCTTTTACTGTGAAACACAGGCCCTTGCTCATCATTGCTGAATAGCAGCCAGAACCTGGTGGTTCTTTACAGAGTCCAGAGGTACATGGCTCAGAGCATGTTTAGCATTTGAGTGACTTTGCAGAGTTTTTTGTGCTACTGAATGGTTGATAGCCAGGGCATATATTCTCATTCTTTAGCACAGGTTATTTGGTGATTTTTAATAGCATAAAGTGGTTTAAAGGAGTATTTCATAACATTTGATTATACAAATAGCATTTTATTTGAATGTTAGTGTGTTTTTTATGAGAAACAACGTATTACTACTGTGAGTGATTCTGTAGAGCAGTGGCTGTCAACCATTTTCATTTGTGAACCCTTACATTCCTAATGGAGGTGCAGGACCCCTTTGAATAATAAGTGTGGGTATTCACATACTTCTGATTTATGATGGTCGTCTTTCTCAGACCTCATAGAATATAGTCTGCTGACCCTGGAGGGTTTGCTGACCACAGCTTGAAAACCACTGATGTAGAGCTATCCGTGAGTCTTGACAATGCAAAGTTAAACTAGTTACAGCTTAAAATGTACTGAATCAACCAAACTGCAGGTAATAATCCTATTGTAAAAGTCTTTATAACACTGTAGTTAATGGTAGTTACTGCATTCCACTTAAAACTTTACTGATCTTGTATAAATATAAAATGTAATCAATATAAGTGATTTTTCTCTTGTAGTTTTAACTCGGCTTTATTTATTTACGTACACAATTAAATAGAAAAAAATGTTGATGAAATATTTATGGTTATGATTTTATATGCCTGAAAATCATGAAACTTTTTATGGTTCCCACAGCCATTGTAAGTTGGCTGATTGATCATATGCAGTGTTTGCAGTTTGCTCTCTCTGCCTGTTTAGATTATTCCAGAAGAATTATTACCACTGTGGCCAAGTTATGGTTCCCATAACCACCCTAACTTAGTACTTTATGATTTTTATGTGTTTTAAAACTTTCTGCATTAGCAGCCTTTTCATTTAATTTTATTTTTTCTTCTGGAAACTACGAGAAGAGAGAAGCTACCTTGGCTCTTGTTCACTTGGATAACAGGGATTTAAAGGTGTGCTCTAGAAATGCTTAAAAATATAAAAGTGTATTTTCTTCAGTCTGATACCTGTACATGCAAGTATCTGTGTGCTCATTACCTTGCCACTCCAAACACTGGTTATTCTGAACCTTTTTATTCCATAATGAGCTCTATTTTTTTGAACATGTGAAATGTGCATTGAGGGTGTCCTAGGCCCAGGACAGCCTCTGAAAATCAACATTTAGATTTAATGAACCACATTCTGTGCAGCATTGATTGATTTACTTGTCAGGCTTGGGAAGACCAAGGCAGGTGAAAGTTTTGGACTTTCTTAGTAGTATTTCTAAGAAGTAAAACTACATAGAAGGTAGGATAGACTTGCACTTTGTAGACTAGCCAAAATTTGAACGTGTGTAATATCACAAGCTTTCATGAGTTGAGCAGATCCTGTGAAAGGACGTACACAAAAGTATGTTTAAGAAGGAGAGAGACATTTTGAATACGTAAGCAGAAGAAAGGGGCAGATAGAGGGAAGGAGGGAGAGAATAGTGTTGAGAGAGGCAAAATATATCCATAGGAACAAAGAAATCACAAAAGCTAATCCAGGTAAGGGATTAAGAATCCATAGTCCCTGTATAAACTGTATTTAACGCTATCCAGTTTGTGTGATTTCTTGTTCTGCTCTTCCTTTTCAGATCTCTCTCTTTTTTTCCTTTCCAAAGATTTGCTGCCTGAGAGCAGCCTCCCTTGGCCAGCAAAATTGTACCCTTGCACCCTCCAGATAAACTGTGGCTCCATCCTGTGCCCTGCCCCCGGGCTGTGCAGCCCTTGCCCCTAGCCCTATTTCCTCCCTCCCTCACTACAGAGGCTTCAGTCTGTGTTGCCGCCTCCCCTCCCCCCCCGGCCGACAGACTTACCAGCTGGATGCTGCTGTTCTAGCTGCTGAGCTGCATATCGGCAATTGGATCAGTATTGGCTGATATGTTTGGTTAATCATCGGCCATCAGTATCGGCCCGGAAAATCTTTATCGGTGCACCGCTAATGTTGTTAGCTGGAAGCTTGTTAATGGATCCCAGTTCCTTTAAGAAATCTGTGGTGACTGTCAAATAGCTGGCAGCTCTAGTGGTGCATGAGAATAGGATAGAGTCAGCATGACCAGAAAGTCCCTCTGATGATGCCAATGCCAATGGGATGTCCTGGGTTATAAGTAAAAATTGCCCAGCATGGGCTCTTGGGAGGTGTAGAAGTAGTATCCTTTCTGGTGTTTTCTGAGGTAGAGCCTGTATGAGTTCCTCGTGATAGTGTGCTACAGGGGTCTTTGGTCAGGAGTTTGTCAAACTAAGACACAGATGACTATTGGAATAACAGCCTTCTAAGGCAGTTCAGAAAAATAGTTCTCAGTTATCTTAACATTATTCCCTCTTTCCTAGCTGTGGAAGGCCATCTTTGAGGTAGAACCAGTGAAGGTTTTCTCACACCTGCGTTTCTTCTCCTCATGTCCCCCACCCCTTCCACCTTTCTTCTCATTGGCTGAAATAGAGATGGTAGGGGATCTCCTATTACCAAAAGGCAGGAAACTTTTTGCTTTAATGGTGGAGACACAGGTGGAGAAGGGGAAAAGAAAAGAGGAGTCAGGTATGTGTGGCTTTTTTGAGGACCGGTATTCCAGCTTCATTTTTTTCAGGGGCGTTGGTTGGGTGTCAGATACTGTAGGAGAAAGTACTTGGTGGTTAGGCACTTTCCTCAGAGTCAGCTTCTCCAGGGTTCTCAAAGAGCTGCAGCGCAGTAGACATTTAGTAGTGGGCCTAATGGATTTGCTGTTACACAGATTTTTTGGCTGCTTTCTTTTGATGTTTGGGGGCCACAAGCATCGTGGATGATACTTTAGCCAGGAGACTGATATAGCAGTTGTACAGATGCAGAATGGCTTCAAGGGAGGGATGAGGATTCTTCTTTCCTGTCCTATACTGTCTCAGTTTCTGAGGAGCATCCTGACACACAGTTGTTTTTACATTGTAATTGATGCGAGCTCTGTGTAGTACAAAAGCTATTTATTTCTATTGCAGTGGTATTTTCTGAAAAGGAGCCGCAGGTTGATAGGGAACAAGAACTAAGTAAGGGTAGCTGAGCAGAGTTTCATTCATGTGTTCTGGAAATCATTCTTTTCTCTGGTTTTGACTTATAATGTCTTTTCTATTCCCCATGTGTTCCTTCTTAATTTTAAGGGGTATTAGCAACCAGTGAATATTTGGGAAGTTATGATATAAAACAGTCAGTTTGAAAATATCTAAAGGATTGGCAGGCCATCATTAGCAGCAATCATGACTGAAGAGCAGATCATGTCAAACCAACTTTATTTCTTTTTTTGACAGGGTACCCAATTTGGTAGATAAAGGGAATAAGGTAGCTGCAATGTACCTAGGCTTTACTAAGGCTTTTGGGTGCCTACATTTGTGCAGTGAGGCTACTCTGACTTGCTGTAATGATTGGGCCTGAGGGTGGGGAGAAGAAGCTGAGCCGCTGGGGGGGGGAGGAGAGGGGAGTGGGGGGCAATGGGCCTGAGCCAAATTGGTGGCGGTATGGGGGGGACAGGAGGAGTGGGCTTGGAGCTGATGGTGAGGTGGGGGGTGGGAGAGGAGTGGGACCAGGCCTGAAGGGGAAGGATTAATATCCCACTTAAATTCTAGTTCCTTTCAGTGGATTCCTTTAAATTTTTTGTGTTTAAAACTCATGTTCTGAGCTGATACAAGATATTTATTAATTCATCTGTCATTGTTTTATATTTAAAATGTTTGTTTTAGTCAATAGTACCTGGTAATTCCAGTCACTGTATATACATTGAATAGATAAACTTCATTTCCATGCTCAACCTTCCATGCTGAGCTTATTGGAATTCCAGTGTTTAGGAGTTTTTAGCAGTATGATAACTACTTAAAGGAAGATCTGAGCAGAAGCATATACTTGTATTACATTAGACACCAAAGCACTGATGTTACTTTGCACCTAGTTTGTCATATGCAAATCATAAGACATAAGGAAACATTGATATCTCAGCATGAGAACTGTTCAGAAATGCTTATGAATAATACTATGACTATACAAAGCAGTATTTTGTTAGTCAAAGATAAATTATAGTGCCTGTATACAACCTGTTTATTTCACCTCCAATAATTAGCTTTTTGTGGGTATTCTGAAAATGAATGATCTGGTAATATATTTTAATGTTTTCTATTCTTGCTTTGTCTTCATCAGTGTCAATGGCTACATAAACCATATTATATCTTTATAGACCTTTTTAACTGTGTGCAGAAATTGAGATGCTGAGATAATGTGCAACATGCTTTAATTTCTTTCTTCCCATACCTTTTATTACTTGTGTTTATTTTCACTTCCCTACTTTTTGTGTTGAATGACACAGCTGCTAGCTGGGATGATAGCAGAGCCTGCTTTTCTCTCTGAGTATACTATCTTTGCTTTGGATCCCACCAAACAACCTAAACCACAGACTGACAATGTGGTGAGTCCTCTCAGTCCATACAGTGCTGCCTTTAACAGGGGGAGGAGAATCCCTGTAATTCTAGGAGGCAAAACTAGTGCTGCTTGTGGCTTGTATTCTTATGAAGACCTCTTAACTATCCTGTTGCTAACCCTGCACTAAAATTCATGGGGGTAATACTTGGTAGCTCCTGGCTGGTGTGCTGTGTGGTGAACTTTAGTTTAACATTTAAAAAAAAATTAACATTGTTTATGTTAATAGAAGAAGCGGCACTCTTCCACACGAAGGCAATTGCCACACAAGTTGATATAGATTCCTCATCTGGAATTGGTTAACATTTGTCAGCTTTGGGGTGTGTGGTTTTTTGTTTTTGTTTTTTTTTGTTTGCCCTTCCAAGAAATGTAATAGTTTCTAACCTGAACTGAGATTTTTTTTTTCCTTTGAGTAAATATCACTCTTCTTTTTTTCAAGTATTTCACTTAGGTTGTATTCTTCATAGTCACAAGAATAGATACCTCCTGTGCTCCAATAGAAGAACATTTCTGGAGGCACAGCAACTGAAAATTTACAATTTAGTAAGGGTGCAGCTCATCCCATCCCATACTTGCTGCCTAGCTTAGTGAGAGAAGAAAAATCACAAAGTGGTAGGAGATAAAAGTATAGATAAAAAAAGGGGATGTGGGGCCTGGGACCCAGGGGCATAATGGGAATGTTGCTTTTTGGTTAGCTCTTAATTTTAAAAGAAGCTGTCCATTACCTGTGTTCTAGTGTAGTAGGAAGGCCTTCAAAGCTAAAATATTCTTGGGTGGAATTGTGAATGTAAGAGAATTCATGGAAGAATAAGTGCACTAATCTGTTTGTTTCCTGTTCCCTGTTTTCCAAAATTTACTTTCAGTCCCAGAATACCTAGATTTTTCTGGAAGAAAAAAAGTGTTTGTTAGTAAGATAGTTAACAGTTTTTAGAAATTTAAATTATCGTAATTTTCAGGCTTATTGTTCTTTTCTGGGATGAGTGGTTTTTGTTCACATCTCTACTCTGTATTTTTAGTTCATTTTCTGACTCTGGCCTCACTACACCAGTTTGCAGTTACGTTATCTATGTAACTAAGGGTTAGAAATTTAAAAGAGGAAAATTAAGGAATTTAAACTTAAGGCTTACCTTTGGGTGGGAAGGGGGATAAAATGTGAGATGAGGGCTTACCTTTGGGTAGGAAGGGGGATAAAGTGTGAGATGAGGGGACTTGAGGGAGTATCTGTGTAGGGCAGGGGTTCCCAAAGTTCTTATGCTGCAGCCCAGCAAGCAGACCGTAGCCCAGTAGTCACAGTTGACCATTGCCAGAATTTCTAGCCGGAAGTCAGGTAAGGATACCCCTACCACCTGGGCAGGGGGTTTGCAAACCCTCTGTTGTTGCAGGCCCTGTGGTATGAGCCATGGCCTCTCTGGCCAGTTCCAGGGGACTGTGGTTTGCTGTCCCACAGCCAGTTGTGGTCCAGCAGCCTACCTGCTGTGGCCTGGGGCTTGAGAACCCCTGGTTTTAGGGTATAAGGGCCTGTATATGGTTTAATTTTACTTTTGATCTTTATAGAGTGAGACATCTCTAATTTACAGTAATGAAGACTACTGGTATTTTACCAGTGGTGTGGGAACCTCTCACTTATTCTTCACTTCTCAGGTCTCTTCACAGTGCCAGACTAGAGTCTAGCTCAACAGGGTTGTTTCCCCCTGCTGATTCTCACAGCCATTGTGCTGACTGCCTGGTTGTTTTAATCATTGCAAGATTACCCAACTGTAGAGAAAAGTAGTGCCACAGGAGGGGGCGGGTTGGATGCAAAATGGCAAGATAAAGGAGAAACAGCACAGCAGGGGATAGCAGAACTTGGATGTGAAATCCTGGCACCAAGGAAATTAGGCAGGGTGCTTAACAGTCCATCAGGTTAGTCAGCACCACTTCTAGCTTGGTTCCAGGTAGGTCTGCCCCACCTGTGCGGGGGGGGGGGGGGGGGGGGGGGGGGGGGGGGGGGAGGGGAGAAGAGAGGCAAGCTAGCCCCCTGTGTGCAGGTCCAAACCCGGCACCTGTGAGATCAGAGCTAAAACCTGCAGGACCAGACTGAGAGGTGGGAAGTGTTAGCAAAGACCTGACAGTCATCACACATGCTGCAGATGAAGCTGTCTGCAACTTCCCTTAGCAACACCAAAGAAGGCAGGGAGTTACATTTACATTATAAAGCAGAATGTGTAAAAGGTGGGAATACCTAAACAAAGCCTTTGTGAATGCCTGGTGGTAAGGAGACGCTCTGCCCTCAGGATTAGTAAAACTAATTCTTGTCTTCCTAGTTTACATTATAAGTTAGAGTAATTTGTGTATGCTGTGTTTTACTGGGCTGTATCTTAGCTTAGGCGAACATTTTTGGTAGTTTCCTGTCTTATGCTTTGCTAATTACTGTGTTCAATACATGCTTGCTTCTGAGAGAGGACTCTTTCCCCCATCCCCACTTCTCAGTCTGGCAGCAGCTGCTCCCTCTGCCCCCAGGCTGGTGGCTGGCATCCCATGTGTTGTGCAAGCCCTGGCTGGTGCCTGATCATGCCCCCTCTGTTCTAGCAGGGAGGAATGAGAACCTTGGAGGGAGTCTCTCTTCCTTTCCTTTTGGCAGTGGCTGGCAGGCATGCTCTAGCACTCCCTGGCTTCTGGCTTGAGCCACTGCAGGCATGTGGCTGCATTTTGTGGTTTAACAGAATGTCTGTCCAGTTAATCAGTGTAAGGATGCACAGCTCAGACTAACCTGCAGGGAGTGAATCAGTCCAGGCTTGGGCTTTTTGATTGTTTGTCCCTAGCCTAAGAGAGAGACCTGGACCCCCTCAAATGAATGTTGTGCTTGATGCCTAAAATGAGCCAGACCGTACCATCTTTGGCTCAGGCACCCATTAGATCTATTTGAGATTGAAGGTTTAAGGGAAAGTGGCAAAGACCCAAGGGCCTTAACTGTTACCACCCCAAATGACCATCAGTACTTAACTCCATGAAGAACTGGACACTACCATCCTTCAGCTCAAGCTTCCCAGTGGACTTAAGCAAAGACCACAGAGGCTCAGTGGCCTCAATGCACAGCCATCTGTGCTTGACATGCTATTGGGCCAGGCAACACCACTTCCAACCAAGGTGGAATTTGACAGACAGTTCCTGCCAGCCAGTCCCAACTCTGGCTAGGGTTTGCTGTGTGGCCGATGGTCATTACATTACTCACCCAGGGCAGAAGAGGGTACACAGTGGCACCCTTTCAGAACTAAAAGACCCACACCATTTGCCCTGATCATATGCCATTTTAATACTATGTTGCTTGTGGCTGGCAATGAAGGCTCGTCAAAAAAAGGGGTCTGTGTTATATTCCTAGGTGTTAGTGAAGTGTTGAGGGTCTGGGGAACCATTCCCCCGCTGGCCTTGTTGAGTACCAGATTTGGAGGCCATTCCTTGTGTTAGGCTTCAGCAGGAACCACAGGAAGATACTGTGTTCAATTCTGCTGCAACTTGTAACTAGACCATCACCTCTTCAGGAGCTGCCTGTCATGAAAGTTCTAGTTACTTCTGCCATTTACCCATGCTTCATTTCTTCACTTAGCCATTCAGAGCACTGGGCAGAAATCACATTGCATCAACATCCATTGTGGGCCTTCATGATGCTTTACTGTAATTAAACATAGGCCTGCTTACTTGTCTACAGGCTAATCGCCCACCTAGCTTGCCTTCTGCACCTTGATGTAATGATTACTAGATGCTAATCAGGTGGGAGGCTGCCCATTTATCTTCCCTAGTGACAAGGGCCCAAGTACACAACTCTGACCTTCTCTTATTGTTAGGCCAGGGGACATTTGCAAGGCATGGGACACATCTGGCCGTATCACATTCTAATATATACTCAGGGCTCAGGCCCCCACATATTGGGCCCAGGCCCCACATGGAGCTTTACACGCCATCCTCAGGCTCTGAGCCCCATGCTCAGGCTCTAAGCCCTGTCCCTGGGCTGCAGGCCTCTCTCATTGGCTCTGAGCCCCATCCCCGAGCCCCTCACGTTGGGCTCCAAGCCCTGTCCCACTACACTCACTAAATTAACTAGTATCCCCTTGCCTGGGAGCTTCCCTGACTGCTCTCCAAGGCTCAGGGCCCCCATCTGACTCCCTTGTGACCTCAGACTGTGCTGTGAGCCTGGGTGCTGCCACAGGTCCCTCCACCTGGCCTGGGCCCTGTATCAGTGCTCGCAGTGAGCCTGGGCTCCCCCTGTCCAGATCTTACCCACCAGGGGTGTGGGAGCTGGGGTTAGAAGGTGCCCCATACTTGCCTTTCACTAGGGTGGTAACTGGCCTGGCACTTCTGGAGGACTGTCCTGCCTCAAACAGTCCTGCCAGACCATTTGTCCCCAGCAGGGTGCAGCTTCCAGTCAAGCCCAGGGCCAAGAAGAGGGGCCTGCTCCATTCCCATCACCTAGCCCTTACCTCCAGGATGTTCAGCAGCAGCTTCAGCTGGGTGGTGTTCTCTAGCTGGCTGGCAGCAGATTGCTGCTCTGTTGTTCAGGGCCCAGTCTTTTTTATATAACAGCTGGGCCCTGTTTGCCAATCAGGCAGCATTGCCTGATTGGGATAACAGCCAACTGCAAGCTGCCTGATTGCTGCCCGTGTTTACTTGGTGGGCAGGCCAGGCATGACGAGGATAGACTAAAGGGCCTGAATTTATTTAGCCTCCACAAGAGAAGACTGAAAGGGGATCTGGTGGCCAGCTATAAATTCACCAGGGGGGACCAGCGGAAAACAGGTGAGGCTCTGTTGCCCCAGGCACCACCTGGGATAACAATAATGGCCACAAGTTGATTGAGAGCAGGTTTAGGCTAGCTATCGGGGTTATTACTTTATGGTTAGGGCTGCCAGGCTCTGGAATGGGTGGGCTTCCAAGGGAGGTGCTCTCCCCTACCTTGGGGGTCTTCAAGAGAAGGTTGGATAAATATCTGGCTGGGGTATTATGATCCCAGCACTCCTTCCTGCCCAGGGCAGGGGGTCAGACTTGATGATATATTCAGGTCTCTTCCGACCCTAGAAACATGAAACTATAGAGTTGGATTCCCTGGGGTCCACAGGAAGGGCCTGGCTTGGGTTCAGTCACCTTCATTAACCTCTTGGGGTTTTTTTAAGGGATTTTTGTGGGTTACTGAGACCTGCAGTTGTGGCTGGGTTTGGCAGTGTCATGTTGCTCTGGGTAAGAGGGTGGAGAGTCCTGCTGTTGAGCAGCAGGAAAGCCTGCCATCACTAGAATTGGGTTCAATGCTTGTGAAATTCCAGAGATCTTCCTTTTAATTTAGTCTCAGTAAACAAAAAACATTGACCTTTGCCCTGGCACCCTCCATCTGTGGATCCCAAAATACTTTGCTGATAGGAATGAGCTTGACTTTGGAATATATTAAAATTGCTGTAAACTAGAACTGTGTAATGGTCCAGTTTTTAATACCCAAGTAGTATGTAAAATTAGGCATTAATCCTTTCTGCACCTGTCACTAATGCAAAACAACACTTCAGTTCAAAACAGCATTATTGAGATGAACTTTTAGTTGATAATTACAGTAAAGAGCTTCAAGTTGTAGTAGATATCTTGGGCTGTAAATAGACGTTGTGTTTATATATGTGCTTTTGCTGACTGCCTAGTGGCAAAGGAGCAGCAATACAGCTTGGGAGGTGTGTAAATGATTGTGCCACCTTGTTCTGATCCAGGTCAAACTCCAAGACAACCAGGGCAGCCTCAAATGACTGTCTGTTTACACAGTCTTGGTTTGAACTTTGAAGCAGCATTTCATAGCAATCTCTGTGGAGGCTGTTCTTTTGTCAGATCTTTTTTTTAAATAAATATACAGATATTAATTTGAATTGATAGAATCAATTTAAGCTTCCTTGCTAAAAAAGTGTGCTTACATTTTTCTTTTTCCAGAACATGTACTGAAACTGTATGGCTTCGTGTTGCATCCATTGATGGTCACTGGCATGTCTTATGTCAGATTCCTGTTGCCTTTGGGTGGTCTTCCAGCGTGGCACTGAATATAGCATTTGTGTTGTAACAATAATATAATAGAGGGTTTATTTTATTGAGATCTCCCTAGCTCTACCAACTTTATGGATAGAAAATGAAAATTAACAGCCAAGGCAGTTGTTATGGCTGCCTTGTAGTTTTAAATAGGCAGAGTGAAGCATGCTGGAAATTTGAAGTTAGGTGGAGAAGTGTTGTAGGGATAGTTCAGTAATAGTTCAAGAGAATTTTTAAATGCCTATTTAAAGTACAGTCCTGTCAAAGAGAACACAATATTTTGGGATAGTTGGGATAAGCCACAGAAGGGCTGTTCAGCTGCATTTCAGGCTGTACCTTTGGGTAATGCTGCAGGGACAATATGTGCCCCCTCCATCCCCACCAACACCACTGCAAAGACCTTACGTGGACTTTCGTCCTACCACTTATGCATATGACTGAAGTGATAGGAGAAGTCATGGCTGGGTGGGACCCTGGGACCAACCAATTGAACAGTCCTGACCTACAGGAGCCAAAAATGAGTGAACCGTCTATATGGCTTAAGAGTGTTCTTGTTCTATTCCAGCTCAGTTTGGATGGGTAACATTCTGTCTGGGTTCTTTGAGTGTTCTGGATTCTCTCCAGGACTACCTGCATTTCATTCAGATAGGGTTCTTTGGTTAAATATGATATCTTTTATTAGACCAATTATATAGTTGGAAAAATTGTTCTTTGCAAGCTTTCAGGCACAGGGAGAGTCTGATGGTGTTTTGTGTTCTCCTGGATGAAATAGAAGCAATTATGCAAAATATTTAATTTTTTGAAATATCCCATTCATGCACTCCTGCAGAAGCCTCTTCCACTTGATGGATCTTTTGCTTTTCTCATGTGTTCCTCCTTTACCCAGTAGAATTAAGTTTTATGTTAAATTCATGGCCTAGTAAGCTGTTGTGATGATATCTGAATACCTTTATTTTGCGTGTTGTGTCAAAGTCAACATGAAGATGTGTGGGAAGGACTTGTTACTAAGAACAAAACAAAAAACCCCCCTCCTCTTTACATTTTTAATGTTTTATTTTAAATGAATGCTTCATTTTTGATTCTTTTGGATATATTGTAATTTCTTTCCTTGAACATCCCTCACATCCTTAAGTTTTTAGTATTTTTACTACTTCAGTCCGAATAGCATAAAATGTTTTGATTTATACAGCTAATCTTGCAGAGAAAGGAGGGGAAGGGAAATTTAAACTATTAAAGATAAAACTTTTCTTTGATTGCTTTCTGTTGCTTTCTCATTTGGAGTTGAGGAAGACTTTTAAATTTTGCATGCCATATGTTTTCTGAAAGTATCGCTTTTTCTGTGAACTTTGAGTCTACAAACACTTGGTTTGCAATGTCAAACCAAGGTTCATTTTTACATAGCTTTTCTCCCCCCTGAATGTGTGGATATTAAAGAAAATTATCTACTGTTCTCAGCCCGAGTGTTTGTAAGGGAAATATTGGTCACTGATGCAGGGATCTTGGTTTTCTGTGATTAAAAATTGCAAATTCTCTGGTTAAATACCCAAAATCCATGATAAAAATTAAAGCCCCACAAAGCCCCTCCCAGTGCTGCTGGTACCCTGCACTCCCCTCCCACTATCTCAGCAGCCCCCCAGACTGGACCCACTGACACCCACCCCAGCAGGTAAAGCGTGTTGGGGGGGTAGGGGCGGGGCAGGGTGGGGGAAAGGGAAGATGCTGGGAGGGTAGATCAAGAAGTGGGGGCGTATGCCCCTGTGCCCAGGAGCAGGGCTGGGGGGTAAGGGCAGGGATGCCACTCTGTGGGCCACACGCATGACAACCGGCCTGACGGGAGGTTCGCACATGGAGGCTGCCACCGCAACTCTGCCACTGTGCCCTGCGCCACCATCCCATGGCCACCTGAATGGCTTTGTGGGCAAGTGGCGCAGGGTGCAGCAGCAGCAGTGCAGTGGTAACCACCGTGTGCAGGCCACATATGTGCTGCCCGGCCAGAGGGTGAAATGGGGGGCTTGCATGCAGTAGCATGCTCCACAACTGGCTGCATATCTCCATGGCAGCGTGGGATAGTGGCGGCTGCATGCAGGTTGGGGGGTCTTTGTGGGCAAGTGCTGCCACTGCGGAGCCATGCCCTTTGCCCCTGGATCCTAGAGGTAAGTGGGGCTTCGGGGCTGTGGGGCAGGGCTGGGGAAGATGGTTGGGGGCTGAGGGAGCAGGGGGTGCTGCTGGCCCCAGGCGGCACATCGCAGTGGGGGGCAGGGCCAGGGGGTGAGGGCAGGGGTGCCCCTCTGCAGGGGCTTTGTGGGCAAGTGATACGGGGGCAGTGTGGTGGTGCCTGCCATGTGCAGGCCACTCGCATGCTGCCTGGCCAGCTGCCCGAGGGACAGGGAGATGAAGGCTGGCATGTGGCCAAAGCAGAGCTCTGGCTGACATTGCAGCCATGGGGAGGGATGGGGACGCGGGTGGGTTGCTGAGGCTGGGGTTGGGGCTTGGGCTTGCATGCAGCAGTTGCTGCCACTTACTTGGAGGGTTGTGATGGTGGTGACAGCTGCTGCCTCCAAAACCTCCCACTGCTGCTGTGGAGCCGTGCCTGGAGCTGTGTGGATGGTGGCAGCAGCATGGGGTGGTGGTGGCCGGGCGGCACGCAGCCATTCTCAGCCCCACCACTGCACTGCTGCCACCGGCTGCACAGCTCCAAACATGGCTCTGCGGCAGCAGCAGGAGTTGCGAAGGCAGCAGCTGGCACAGGAAGCCACCGCTGCTGCTGCTTGCCTGTGGGGCTGTCAGTGCCAGTGGTGACGGCCACTGCATACGAAACCTCCTGCTGCTGCTGTGTAGCTGTGCTTGGAGCTGTGCGGCCGGCTGCCAGGCAGCAGTGGCAGCATGGTGGTGGCTGAGCGGCACGCAGCTATTCCCAGCCCCACCACTGCATTGCGCCACTGCTCCCGGCCGCACAACTCCAAGCACGTCTCTGTGGTGGCAGCAGGAGGTTTTGTACACGGTGGCCATCGCCAGTGGCATGGGCAGCCCCACAGGCAAGCAGCAGCAGCCACCCGTGCCAGCAGTGGCTGCCGCTGCCTCTACAACCTCCCGCTGCCGCCACAAAGCTGTGCTCAGAGCTGTGTGGCCAGCGGCAGCAGCAGAGTGTGGGGCGGTGGTGGGGATGGCTGTGTGCCACCTGGCCACCACCACGCTGCCGCTGCTGCTGCCTGGCGGCCGGCCGCACAGCTTCAGGCACAGGTCCACGGTGGCAGTGGGAGGTTTTGGAGGCAGCAGCTGTCACCACTATCACGGCCCTCCAAGTAAGTGGCAGTGGCCGCTGTGTGCAAGCCCAAGCCCCAGCTCTACCCTATGCCTCCATCCCTTGCTGTGGCTGCAGTGTTGGCCACAGTTGTGCTCTGGCTGCATGCCAGCCTCCCTCTCCCCCTTCCCCAGGCAGCTGGCAGTGCGGCATGTGTGTGGCCCACACATAGCGGGCACCACCACACTGCCCCCCATTGCTTTCCCACAAAGCCCCGCCGCAGAGGGGCACCCCTGCCCTCATCCCCCAGCCCTGCTCCCAGCTGTTGTGTGCCACCTGGGGCCAGCAGCACCCCCCGCTCCCTCAGCCCCCAACCATCTTTCCCAGCCCTGCCCCACAGCCCCACTTACCTCCATGCTCCAGGGCAAAGGGCGAGCCTGATCCTGGCCTTGGCTGCCTCAGAGGCTCAGGCTCTGCCCCTCCCCCTCCCTCCACCTCTGGCCAGGGCTGGGGGTTTCCTGCCCTTTTTGCAATTGGCTCTTGCAGGCTGGAGTTGTGCCAGCCTGCAAGATTTCTTTGCAAAAGTGGAGAATCCGTGGATTTCTCTGCTAAAAAGAGAAATCCGTGTTTTCTCCATTTTTCCATGGGAAATGGAAAACCCAGATCCCTGCTGATGAGACTTCCTGCTATCAGTTCTAGTTGTATTTTGGTAATTTTTTTCATGAAGAGTTATGAGTATAAGTTCTAATAGGAATTTAAGAAGAGATGTCGCTGTCTCACTAATCTGTGCACACAAAGCTGCTTTGTAGTTTTGTATATTTCAGCAGTCTTTTTTTTTTTTTGAAACTTAACATACTAGCTGCAGTCTGCATGATGGCACCTTAATAAAGAATAAAAAGAAAGTACTAATTTTGTTTACTAAAACATTTATAAGGACATAAGTTGACTGCTGTCTGTAATAAATGCAGAAGGCATTGTTCCTTTCCTTGATATATATATATATATATTTTTTTTTTTTCACCATAGAATGTATCTAAGCAAACAGCCCCCAGATTGGCAGACAACAATGACAGTGAACCATCTTCCCCCCAGGTATGTTTTTGTGTACCAATTCCATTGTGTTAAAGTTACAGATTGACATGACTTATGTTTGCATGTTACATCTTCATACCAAATGTAAACATTTTAAGCTCCACAGCTCAGTGATGGGTGGCAAGATTTTTTTAAGGTACTTGTGGAAGGGCTATGAAAGATATTTTGGAAAAAGGAGATACGTTGAACTACTTAAGTTTGCTTTTCTTCCAGTAACACATTTTAATAAAATAGGTACCTCTGGAGACAGGTCAGTGGCCTTACCCCAGATAACTAGGCTATTATTTGTGGATTTGACTAGCATAAGAATTCAGTTGTGCTGTCTTCTATCTTTTTTTTTCAAAAGCCTGAAAGCACATTGAATGGATTCAGAGCGGTTTTTGTATCAGAAGAAAGTTTGATTATGTAAAGAGGAAAATGGGTGCTGAATGAAAGTGCAAGACTGCTTTGTTTTATATAAGTTTAGAAGATATTGAATGCTGCTAAATAACTCCACTCAGGTGATGAAAAATCCTGTATTAAAAGTATAGAAGTCAGTTTCACAAAGACTGAACCAGCAGTTTTCAGCTGGTGTGCCATGGTACCCTGGGGTGTCCTGCTATCCTTTTAAGCATACTGCAAGATGCAAGGAGATAAGCATTCACTGGTCTCTGCCCCTGTGCAAGGGGATAAGCACGTGCTCCTCCCCACATCAGTTCCCGACCCTTCTCTGAGGAAATAGTCACTGTAATAAAATAAATTTAGTTTTTGAAGTGGTGTGCCACTAAATTCAGATAAGTTTGAGGGGTGCCTTGCATCCCAAAAGATTGCAAACCACTGTATTGAACATTAGTTTACAAATACTTCTAAAAATAAACTTGCTGTCTGCGTTGCTAGAAACATAAATGTGTAATGCATTGTAACGCTGGTATAAAGTATTGTTGTTTTAATACTTCCTCTTTTTGGCCTTATATTATTCTACTTTTTACATCAAATATTACGTGCAAATATTAGAGGCTTTTGTTTATAAACAAAGTAGTTGGCTTCCTTGTAATGAGGAATTAAGTATTATAAATTATTGCATAATCATAATTTTTTTATAAACATTTAAGTGTTTGGTTTGGAAGTTTAATTCAGAGTAATAGGGCAGCGCTCAGTTTAGCTTCTTTCTGTGAAATCATTCGTGAAGATGTTATGTTTTCAGTGTTTTTATACTTTACGTCTTTATTAAATCCAATTTCTTGAAAAGTAGTGCCAAAGTAATCCATTTCTTTATTTTTGCAGTTGAGTGATACTCAGTCTTTTGCACAGAAGCTTCAGCTCCGGGTTCCTTCAATGGAATCTTTGTTTCGAAGTCCAGTAAAAGAGTCCATATTTCGTTCTTCTTCTAAAGAGTCCCTGGTACGAACATCTTCAAGAGATTCACTGAATCGACTTGACATTGACACCGCTAGTCCCACATTTGATCCACCCTCTGATGTTGAAAGTGAGGCAGAAGAGTCGCTGGGAAACATGGACAGCCTCAGTAAGGAACAGTTATTACAACGGTTGCGAAGGATGGAACGTAGCTTAGGCAACTACAGAGGAAAATACACAGAGGTCAGAAAATGTTTCTTGACTTTCCTAAAGAGGGGAATGAAGAGGGTGATGGCAATGAAGGCTGAAAGGGTGGAAGAAATCTTATCAGTTTAGTTGCAGTAATTGAGTTTTAGGAAGAAGTGTACTGAATATTTATTGGTTACTACTGAAAGGAGTAAGATGCATGTATATACAATTTATAAAAAAAAAAAATAGGCATCAGTAACAATGATGATTTTCAGTTCAGGAATATGATGATGCAATTGAAAATGTTTTCACCGGTTTCCTAGCAAGTAGCTATAATCCAATAAGCTAAGACTTTAACCAGATACACATAATGAGTTTTTAACTCTAGCAACAATTTTTGTTAAAGTTAGGGTTTCTTTGATCCATGCAACTTTGAATATGGTCTGTTCATTAGCACCTAAATTCTCTCTGTAAAAAAAAAAATAAAAAATAAATCTTAGTTTTCTTTTGAACTGGTTTCATTATTTATTTATTTAAGCTGGTCTGTTTTATGGGACAGAACAGCATGGGATATATGTTGGCATTTCCAGACAGCCTCCATTTTGTGCTTCTATTAAGATATAATTTCAAAGGACAGGACAGTCTTAAAGGGAATGGTGGTAGTATTAAAATTTTTGAACCAGTGGGAAGCTTGCAAGGCCAGATGACACAGCTCTTTCAGCTGGATCTGGCCTGTCCTCCAGAGGTCAAGTACCACTGTTTTACAACCGTGCATATAATGTTTTTCCCCCTGTTCCCAGGGTCGTGGAGATGCTTAAATTTTGTCTCTTTCTCTGATGCGGTGTATATGGATTAAGTGGAATACTTGCTTAGGAGAATCATTCTCAGGCAGGTTGAAAAGGCTATCTCAGACTTTTTATTTTGAGCTGACAGTCAAGGAAGAGATTTGATCTTTTAATGTTATCTAACATGATCTAAAAAAGATTAAAATTTTGAAATGGGAAGGTAGTTCTGAAACAAAAGCTACTTCAAGAGATTCATTGAATCAACTTGACATTGCAATTATTTTGAACTTTTTTTTTTTTGATCAAACCTCTTGAATTTGTTGAAATGGAACCAAATTACCCCCACCCCTCCTTGGGAAAATTCTCAGCCAGTCAGTTTGAAAAGTTCACATTCTATTACTGAGTCCCATTACTACATTGTTGGCCAGCTAACTTTGAAATCCTTGGGTGAACATCACCAAATTTTAATTAAACTGAATAATGCAATTATTCATGAAGTCTTTGTGGACTTACAATGGGAAACTTGATCTGTTTACAGTCTCTCTTTGTCTAGCACTTTTGCTGGGTATATGTGAGGTGGGTGGTAAGTTATTCAGTGCTGTAGGAGCTCCTGTTTGCGAAATGTTTAAATTTATGTACGTGCATATAGTTCTGTACAGTAAAACATTTATTGTATTGTAAAATTTTAATTAATCTGTTATGGATTTATCCAGATACTTTTTTTTGACTAAACAATTTTAAAGTTTAGTCAGAATTCTATGAACAAGTTCACTTGAAGGTGATATAGGTTCATAAAGTGATTTAAATTTACTTTAAGTTGATAAGAGGAGCTGTTTTTAGTTATCACTATGCTTTCTTTCTGTATTTTCAGCTAGTAACTGCCTATCAAGCTAGCCAGAGAGAAAGGAAGAAGCTTCAGGTAAGAGTTATTGTTCATCCCCTATTGCCTGAATATTGTTCTGAATTTTTTTAATGTTCCTTGTGTAGTAAAATATACTTGCATTATACTGGCAATCTTAAAAATGTGAGGTAGAATAATCTAGTTTTAAAAGCAATATTTAATTTATTTGTGGGCTACATCATGAAGAAAAAAAAGACGTGTATTAAATAAACTGAATTGCCTTTAATAAATGCCTTCCTCAGAGGTGGTAAGTAAAGTGAGTGTATTTATATCCAGTATGGATTACAAGACTATCTAGTCTTCTGACTTTTTTTCCATACTACTTATACTTAAAAAAAAAAAAAAAAAAAAAGAATCAGGATATTCTTGTACTGTGTGTAATAGTGTGTCTGGTCTCCTGTGTTGTGGTCTCCTTGCCATTTTTTTAATAATATAATTCTTTCCTAGTGTTTATACATCACAAAATGTAGGATTGTAATTATCATATTTATCTGAATCCAAGATGACTTCAAATTTAAGATCCCCCCCCCCATTAGATCTATACATGCAAAAGGGTATAAATGTATTATATATGTCCCTGTATAGAATCTAATTATTGTCTTAAATCTGTGCCACCCCTCCCCCCCCCATACTGCTACTGCAGGAAAAGCTGCTGGAGGAGGTGCAGACAGCCTGATCCTTGCCTGTTGCTCCCCCAGCCGCTGCCTCCCCTTTCCTTGTATTTGTATTCAAGACAGGGGGCTTCTTTCCACATGTTGAATGTGGGGAGGGAACCCATCGTGAATTCAAGCAAATATGGTAAATAAATCTAAAACACGTACCTACCAGTCTAGTAGGCAAATTTTGCACTCTTGAAAATTTGCTGTGGGAAGGGACATCACAGTTATTTCATATACTGCGCCAGTAGGGGCCAACCTTTTTGGTAAGCATACCACAAATTAGCTCTGTGCATTCCAAGTGCCGCTCCAGTTCCTTTCTTCTGCCTGATCTGCTGCTCTGTTTTCTGCTGCCTGTCTGCTGCCTATGCCCTCCCTTATCTACTGTGTGCCCCACACAGAGGGAGCCTGTGCCACTTGTGGGATTCATGCTGCACTTGTCCACCTCTGCACTGCACTACTCGTACTTAATGCTTCAGAGGAGTCTTAGGGGGTTGGCTTGGGTTCCAGAGGGTGCTTTTGTTTCTGGAATTGAACAGGAATAAGTGCTTTTTGAAGCCTGCCTAGCAAGCGCATAGCAAAAGTAGGAAGAAAATAGAAAACCATTGCATATCCCAGAGGTGACTAGCCTTCAGGAAGCACGTCACAAGTATCATAGGCAGCCTTTGTGTGGCACACAACAGACTAGGAAGGGAAAAGGTAGTGCAGCAGAGGTAGTGTAAGAAGCAGAACAGCAGATTGGGCAAAGGAAAGGGATCAGAGTGACACTGAGGGAGGAAACGGGAAAAATTGGCACACCTGCCAATAAAGGTTGGTCCCCACTGACTTATCCTATGGAGGAAAAAATAATAGTTGTGGGGGGCAGGGGTGCTAAGCATATATATAGAACTGTAATTAAAAATAAAATAAAAACATCCTCCTTGTGAAATTGAAATTAAACTTAGAGAAACCCTTAGGTTGAAAGGGAAAATGAAACATACATTAAAAAAAATCTCCAGTGCCTCAAGGAGAAAAAGAAATCGTGAGAGAGCATCTAGAAAAGCTAGGCAATCTAATGGAGAAGAATACATGGTATAAAATCAAAAGTTCAAGTAAAAATGTACAACGGAAACTCATTTTGTACAATTAATCTAAATAATGAAGCACAAAAGAGACAACTTTATTTTTAGGATGGTGGCTCTTTGGCATGCTGGCTGCTTTCCTGCTTTCTTTTGTTGTGGGGCCTGATGCAGGAATTAGTGACCTTATAACACTGCTTAGAATTTTAAAGTAAGCACTTCTGTACTAATACTTGGGCGAACTAAAGTAGGCAGGTGACTTAGTTTGCAAGGTAGAGAGAGAGAATATAAATCCTTAGGCTATGCATAAATATTTTCAAAATTATTTAAAAAAAACTCTGCTTTTCCTTTTTAAGGGTATACTGAGCCAGAGTCAGGATAAAGCACTTCGACGAATTGGAGAACTACGAGAGGTAACTTCTGTCATTGGCTGAATATTTTATTTGTACAATATGTACAGAGGAGTTTTCTTTAAATATGCATCTTGCTTTTCCATTTGCGGTATTTAATTATTAAAATATCACTGACGTAAGTGTTTCTTTACTACACTGGATTTTTCTTTACTATTTCTGTCCACTTTTGCCCTTACCTTTTTCTTTTTTTTTTTTTTCAGCGCGACCATTGCTGTATTACTCTAAAACAAAGTACTGTTCAGCACTGATTAACTGTGTTTTCCTGTTAAGTGTCAAAGGAAAAAAGGGCATAGATAAACCTCAATTTAGAAAAGAACGGTTTCTAGGATGTGGTAGGTTTTTTGTTTTTGTTTTTTTTGTGGGTTTTTTGCAGTATTGATGTAGCATAACAGCAGTTGAAAATTAAAAAAAAAAACAAAAAACCCTTTCATCTTACGCCTAGAAAATGGGATTGAGTATTATCTTAATGGGCATTTTCCAAAGGTGACTTGAAAATCCATTTTGAATAGCTGAGGCATAGTGAGCTCATTGAGCACCTGGGATGAGGTGGCGGCACAGGGGTATGCCTCTGACCACTATAGCATATGGATGGATGTGACTGACAGGAAGGGAAGACTTAATTTTCATAGAACCCCTGAATTAGAGCAACTCTTGGAGCCACTCTAATTCATGCCTCCCCTCCCCCACTCCCAGAGCATGTGTATAAAAACCCCAAGACTACAGATTCTTATCCCATTAGCTTTTAAAACCCCTGTGTCCCTCTGAGTTAGCAGCTTTGTTTTCTCTCTCCTACCCACCCTTTCCAGTACTTCCCCCGCCCCCCCCCTTTTTATCCACTTTCTTCCCTATCCTTTATATTCTACGCAGTGCTTTTTGTTTAAAAGCTCTGCTTCCTGTGGTCCCTTCACAGTATCTGAAGAAGTAAGATGCTGGTTATGAAAGCTTAAGCTATGCTTCTCTTGGAAATCCACTCTGTCTTCTGGTTGACCTCAGTAACCGTTTTACATAAAATTATGAGTACTCTGTTAACCTTTTCATTTGAGAGACCTGGGAATGAGTGGAAGTTGAGATCGGCCACTATTGTTGTTAAAGGGATATCAGGTTAGAATACAAGTGTTTTGGTTGTGCTAAGGCAGTACTTGTAGCCTGCTGCAACTGCTTGTGTTCACCTAATCTGTTAATAACTTTGATGTTGGTCTCTTGTCCAGTCCTCAGTTCCCAAGGATGGCTGAATGTGGAGGAACAGTTTTCAGGAGTAGGCCTGAAAGAATCCTATTGCAAGTGTGAATTTGATCAATTGATAAAGGAAGGAGAAGGCCTGGTTTTTGTTTTGTTTTGTTTTTTTGTCGTAAAAAAAAAATTGCTATTTTTGACTGGAGATATAATTGTAAAAACTGGAACATTTTATATGTATGGTTTGTTACAAAATCAGCATTCACTTTTGAATAATGTTCTAGACGCAATGAAATTGCAAGCACATTTAAATAATATTTCAGTCAACCTTTTAAATACTTGCTTTTAGATTTTCATATTTTTACTTTATGATATTGTTGTTCTATTTCTAACCAACCTTTTCATTTTATATTTAAAATGCATCTTTGTCCCTAGGAACTCCAAATGGATCAACAAGCCAAAAAACATCTCCAGGAGGAATTTGATGCTTCATTAGAAGAAAAGGATCAGGTTATTAGTGTCCTGCAGACTCAGGTAACATCCAAGAAATGCTCTTGAATTATTTGCTGTGATTATCATGAGAAATTTTTGCTTCTTTACTTGTAAGACAGACATTTTCACCTAGGTATTATAACTCATTGGTGTTCCATAAAGCTGCGTGAACTTTGTGTAGTGATCCAGAAGTAGTAAAAAGGTATAATACTAGCAATTGTAGTTTTATGAAGTCATATTCATTCAAGAAATATACTTGCCTTGTGATGAGCAAGTCAGATACCCCTTCTCATTATGGCCATGAGGTGAGCAGATGTTCAGTTATGTAAATTTTCATGAGGCTTTTGCAAAACTGATATAGTGGAAGTGTCCCATTTCTTTCCACATATCAGCATAATGGTGTTTTTAGGATAATTGGAACAGTAACACTGTTTAAAAATGTGTTGTGAACATTGCGTCAAAAAGAATTCGCCTTTGTGTTTGAGCTACCAGTTTTACTAAAACATCTTGCTATTTTGAAAGGAAAACAATAAAGAAGTATTTGTATCTAGTATTGCTTCATTTTTCACCAAAAGGATATTTTGTTTAGGTATCCTTGCTGAAACAGCGGTTACAAAATGGCCAAATAAACACGGAGCTACCTGAGCCAACTGTTCAGTCAGAACCAAATGCTCAAAGTCGAACAACAGAAATCAATGCACAAAATGTGTGGGAATCGGGAGGTACTGGTAGGCATTTTATTTTATTTTTTTTTTAAAGAGGCTTTGGAGTTGATGTGGGTAGAAAAGATCCTGGCAACTTGGAACCCAGGCTTTTGCATTAAAGAGTTTCTCCAGAAGGAGATGGTCTGTTCCAAGATAACATAGCATGTCTGAAGTTACATGGGAGTATGGGGGAGAGGTTCAAAGATGTTCTTTGACTTGATTACGTGATTATTTCTTGATTTCTAGAGAGGTTGTCAGTTACCGTCTCATTTTAATCCTTGCCTTGTGAAAGATGAAAAGGCAGTGCTCATTTATCATGGTGTCTGGACTATTAAATTGTCTGATTTGCAGGGCTTACAGAATCGCAGAAGATTAGGGTTGGAAGAGACCTCATTAGGTCAGCTAGTCCAATATTCTGCTCAAAGCAGGACCTTCTTCAACTAGATCATCCCAGCCAAGGCTTTGTCTAGCCAGGTCTTTAAAAACCTGCAAGGATGGAGATTCCACCATCTCTCTTGGTAACGTTTTGCCCTGCTTTACTACTCTCCTGGTTAAAAAGTTTTCCTGATATCTAACCTAAACTTCCCTTGCTGCAACTTGAGACTGTTTCTCCTTGTCCTGTCATCTGCCACCACTGAGAACAGTTTAGCTTCATCCTTTTTGGAACCACTCTACAGATGTAGTTGAAGGCTGCTGTTAAATGCCCCCTCAGTCTTTTCTTCTCTAGACTAAATAAACCCTCAGTTCCCTTAGCCTGTCTTCAGAAGTCATATGCGCCAGCCCACCAACCATTTTTGCTGCCCTCTGCTCTCTCCACATCCTTTCTGTAGTGGGGGTCCTAAAACTGGACACAGGATTCCAGATGTGGCCTCACCCATGCTGAAAAGAGGTGAATAATCACTTCCCTTGAATGCTGGTAATGTTCCCACTAATGCAGCCCAGTATATTGTTAGCCTTCTTGGCAACAAGGGCACACTGTTGACTTATATTCATCTTATTGTTCACTGTAATCCCCAGATCCTTTTCTACAGAGCTGCTAGTTAGGTACTCTGTTCCCAGCTTGTACTGGTGCATGGAATTGTTCTATTCTATAAACTTCATGAGGTTTCTTTTGATCCGATCTTCCAAGTTGTATAGGTCTCTCTGAATCCTAGCCCTACCTTCTAGTGTATCTATTGCTCCCCTCAACTTGATGTCATCTGTAAACTTGGTGAGGGTGCACCCCATCCTATCTTCCAGATCATTGATGAAGGTATTGGGCAAAATCTGCCCCAGAACTGACCCCTGGAGCACTCCACTTGATACCAGCTGCCAACTAGACATTGAGCCATTGATTCCCTTTGATCCCGATGATCTAGCCAGTTTTCTATCCACCTTATTATCCTTTCATTCAACCTGTACTTCCTTAGCATTCTTGCAAGAATGTTGTGGGAAACGATATCAAAAGCTTTGCTATACAAAGGTATATTACATCCACTTCTCTCCCCCATCCACACAGCCAGTTATCTCATCATCATAGAAAGCAAATGGGTTGATCATACCTTGCCCTTGGTGAATTCATGCCAACTGTTCCTAATCACCAGGTGCTTAGAAATGGATTCCTTGAGGACTTGCTCCATGATTTTTCTAGGGACTGAGGTGAGCCTTATCAATCTGTAGGTCTACAGATCTTCCTTCTTGCCTTTCTGTAAGATAAGCTCTATATTTGCCCTTTTCCAGTTGTCTGGGACCTTTTCTGACCACCACAATTTTTCAAAAATAATGGCCAGTGGCTCTGGAATCACATTGCCAACTATCTCAGCACTCCATATTGTTTAGCTTTTCTGAATAGTCTTAAACCTGCCACTGTTGGCTGCTCACCTTTTACCCAAATTGTGCTGTCAGGTACAGTAGTGTGGGAGTTGACCTTGCCTGTGAAGACTGAAGAACATTCTCAAGCCCACCAGGGCTGTGCTTTCAGGCTGAAACTCAGGCCTACAGCCAGCATTGAACTCACAATCTACTCATTACTAACTTAGTAAGCAAGCTGCTGAGCAACAGAAGACCTACAAATGCTTTTAATAGGATTATGCCTGGGCTGTAACTTTTGTAACCAAGAGACGTTATTGATATACTAGTGAATTGCCCGTAAAAATGACTGAGGGTGGGT
>NW_017728886.1:83849094-83890537 GCF_001723895.1 Crocodylus porosus
GGGACAGAGTGCCGACACCCACCACCCTGTGCTGCCGCTGCCTCCAAGGAGTGGGGGGCAGGAGGGAAGCTTGCACATGGCTGCTGCTACCCACTGCCCCACGCTGCTGCCGCTCCGCAACTGACCGTGTCCAGCCCTTGCCACCCCCCCCTCCGCTGAAGCCCTGCCTCGCCCATCATTCTTGACACCCCACTGGCTGGAGCCATGCCCCCCAAGAGTGTTACAGACAGACATGCACGCAGACAAATGGACTCTAAGCACTTTTTATATATATATAGAATATGAAAGCATCATCTACCAATTTATAAATTGTAACATGAGACTCTTTCCTTCAGATAATACCATCTTCTCCTTATGGCTCAACTTGTAATATTCTCTATTATATGTGCTTCTTAGTAATATCTGGACTCAGGATATCCATTTCTTTGTCGTATGCAAACAGAAATAGCTCTGTGCGATAATAAACTTGGCCTCCGCCCTGCAGTGAACAATATTGCTGACTATACTTTTAAACTCTATCATGCACAGCCCTGGAAAAACAGGAATCTCATGCTTTGGATTTGTGAGAGACACTTGCAATCACATGAGCTTTTTGACTCTGGTTTTCAAGGATATTATGAGAGAAGGCAGGCCAAATTAAAAATTGCGGTGTCTTTCAGTCACATCTTTGGCATGGAAATTCTTGTGGGATGTGATGTTTATGGCTTTTTAAGTAGTGAAACTTGAGCGAGTTCTGTACTCGTATACCATGACTTCTGTTGTCTCAGACATTGTTCCGTTCCTTCCATTTTTGGTTAATCAGATCCCTCAAATTAGTTGCAGATTTTTAGAATAGGTTGTTAAACTTGATTATGTTTCAGTTTAGGTTAATGTTATTTGAGGCTTTATATTCTACAAGGTCCCAAAGACCTTTTTGAAGGATTGCTCTTGAAGAGATGATTTGTAATAAATCTGGTGCACTTTTATTTTTCTTACCAAGCATGCATTCAACTTGACAACATGCATTATTTTACTGTAATGATTGAACATTTCATACATTTTTTGATGTTCCTAAATGGTTGTCAGGAATCGGAGAAGTAGGTCTGGAAGGGACCTCTGGAGGTCATTTAGTGCAACCCCTGCCTAAGCCAGGCTCATTCCTATCCAAACCATCCTACACAAATCCATAATCTAACCTCTTGGTAAAACTACAGTCAACCCTGGCACAACATAAGACACAACACCAAAACCTTCCATAAGTCAAGAAGTGAAACCACAGCATCCAGTGTCTTGCTTCTGTAAAATATTGTTAATGTAAAATTCCTTTGTGACCTGAATATGGCAGTTGGTCTGACCCTGAGCAGAGGGGCAGGACCTTTTAAGTCCCAGCAGGAGCATTGGCACATCTCATTCAAACTCCTCAATGCCTCTGTGGAAGGTTTAAAAACAAAACAACAAAAAAACCCAACATGCACACATCAACCACCACATGTAGCAGGGAAGTGGGGGTGCGAAATTCCTTCTGAGCCCCATGTGGCAACCAACAAAACCCAGAAGCATAGGAAATATCCATAGTGGAACGTAGGCATTGCTATGCCTGTATCATCACTGACCAGTGGTTGTCCAGTCTCTCTTTGGATGCTTTCAATAATGGAGAGTCCACAACTTCCCTTGGCAGTTTATACCACTGGCTCTCTGTTCTAACAATAAGAAGTTCTTCCTGATACGTAGTCTAAACCTGCTTTGCTGCAACTTCAAGTCATTGTTCTATGTCCTCCACTCTGCAGCAAGAGAAAAAAGGTGTTTTCCCTCTTCCTAATGGCAGCCCTTCAAGTATTTGAAAATTGTTTTCATGTCCTTTCGTAAGCACCTTTTCCACAAGCTAAACATGCCTAGCTTCTTCAGCCTCTCCTTGTCTATCTTGCTTTGCAAGCCCATTATCATCTTTGTTGCCTGCCTCTGGATACTTTCTGACTTCTCCATGTCCTTTAAAAATGCGGGGCCTGAAACTGCACACAGTACTGTAGATGAGGCCTAACCAGTGCTTAGTAGAGAGAGGCACTGTCACCTCCCATGTCTTTCACCTTGTGTTTCAACTGATGCATCCCAAAACTACGTTCTCCTTTTGTGCAGTTGCACCACACTGAAGACTCATACTGAGTCTGTGGTCTACCAAGAGTCCCAGGTCCTTCTCCACAGTGCTGCTATCCCTCCAAGTGTCACCCATTTTATATTTGTATTTTTGATTGTTCTGACAGGTAGCACCTCCATTTGTCAACTTTGAACTTCATGTTGTTAGCTTCAGTCCAGCTTTCCAGTCTGTTGATATCCTTCAGTGTTGTGTTCACAATCCTTCCTGGTTTTGTTTCATCTGCAAACCTGCCCAAGACTCTTTCTATGCCAGCATCCAAACCATCAGTAAACACATTGAACAGCACTGGGCCCCAGGACAGACCCTGGTGGAACTCTGTTTGAAGCCGTCTGCTATTCTGACATGGATCCTTTTATAATTACCTTTTGTTTGCAACTAATAAACTAATTGTTTATCCTCTGTGTGGTAGTTTTGCGTAGCCTACATTTGTCCAATTTGTTTATGACAAGGTCACGTGGGACCTTATCGGGAGCCCTGCCGAAGCCCAGATACACTACATCCACAGCATTCTCTTCATCCACCCAAGCAGTTATTTTGTCAAAGAAGGTGGTCAGGTTTGTTTGATGCAATTTGTTTTTCATAAATCTATGCTGGCTGCTTGTAATCAGCCTTCCCTCCTCCAGATGCTTGCAAATGGTCTTCCTTAGGATTTGCTCTGGTAACTTCTTGGGTATCTAGGTAAGGCCAAGTGGTCTGTAGTTCCCTGTGCCCTCTTTTTGCCTTTTATAATAGATGTGGATGGGGTGGATGAGCACCACGTTGACCCGCTTCCATTCCTTTGGTATCTTGTCCATCTCCCATGACTTTTTATGAAGGTCATTGCTAAGGGCTACAAGATCTCCCCTGGCAGTTGCTTCAGTATCTTGGGATAAAGTTCATCAGGCCTTCTGACTTGAATTCATAGAGACCCATCAAAAGCTCTTTGACTCTCTATTGTTATTTCATCCCCAGCTTGTCCCTTTCCTTATCTGGATAATTCTTATTAGGTGCCTGGCTGCAGCTTACTTTTTCTGTGAAGACTGAGGTAAAGGAGCTGTTAAGTAGGTCTGCTTTCTTTGCATCTTTTGTTAAGAGTTCCCCCTGGCTATTTAACAGTGGACCCACAGCTTTGGTCTTTCCTTTCTGGCTGACATACTTATAGAACCTCTTTGTGGTGTCTTTAAACCTCCCTCTCCAGGTGCAACTCATTCTTTATCTTTGCCTTTCTGATTTTGTCCTTGTAGGTCCTAGCTATTTCCTGGTAAGCTTCGTTGATGATCTGCCTCTTCTGCTGTGGCCTATATGTTTTACTTTTGCAACTGAGGAATTCTGGAAGCTCTGTGTGCAGCCACATCGATCTCTTGCCATTTTTCTTGTGCTTCCATCATGTCAGAACAGTTTCTTGTTCAGTTTTCAATACTGTACCCTCTTGAAGCTCCCAGCCCTTATGAAAGAAAACTAAACTTGAATTTGGAGGGTTATGACTGTTTTGTTAATTTTTGATCGGCTCTTGAAAGCCTTTATAATAGGTACTGTTAATTTGGAAGATTGCTGTTTAAAGTAGTTAATCATTTTTGTAATACTAAAATGACTGGATTGAAATGTCTAATAAAGGTTTCATGTTTTGAAAAAGAAGAGCTTGTGGTAATGGTGCTATGTTGTCTGTAGGTGGCAATGAAGATTCTGCAAAAACATTAGAAGCCCTTAATCTGAGAGTAAAACGTCAAGAAAACCTGCTGCAGCGATGTAAAGAGATGATTCGATCTCATAGGGATCGCTCTGCACAGCTATCTAATGAGAAAGAGGCTCTGCAGGAGCAACTAGAAGAGAGACTTCAGGAACTAGAGAAGGTGAAGGTATGGAGAAGATTCTAACTTGATAGACATTACCTAGTGTAGTGCAAAAGTCTTGGTGTCATTTACATGAGTTTACACAGCTGAATTGATGACATTGGTCATTACAGTGATTTGGACAAAATATGTTGGCAGCTGTGCCATAATGTCATGGGAGACAGTGACATAATTTTGAAATCAGATGCACAGAAACTAATCGGAATATTCAGCCTGAGCAAGGAGAAAACCTTGAAGGGGAAGGCCATCAGGACTAGCGTGATAAACCAACTCCTAACTAGATACGATTAGGAGTAAACAAAGAGCTGACAGAAAATGCAAAAAAGGGGTTGATCAATGCAGAAAGCTGCATTTTAGAAGTAGACATAAAAATGTGTGAAATGTTAAAAGTCATGCTGTGTTAAATCTTGTAAAGGCTATTCATAAATTACAAAGTCAGCCATATGAATAAACAGAGAACAAGGAAAGTAGTAGGGTGCTTATTCAGTAAAGATTAATCTTAATCTAAGTATAGCCCAAAACCTAAATAAACCCAGTAGGTTAATCTCACAACAAATTTAGACTGGCCACATGTGCAAAGTTATTGTCACACCATAAACATGACTCTCCAGCTATAAGAAGAATCAGCTAGCCCCAAAGTTAGTGTGCTTAAAGATGTATAACAACTTTGTAGCTTGTTTCTGTCCAGCTTTAATTTGAACATGTAGCAGGGCCTTTAGAGCATGGACTTGGAAGTTAAACGCACATTAGGTTAGAAGCTAGACTCAGAGCTCATTATGCTCAAATTGAGGATGCTAGATAATCTCCATGGCAAAAACTGGCACACAAAATTGCAGGTCTGGTAATAACTTCTTTTCACATATGATTAGAGAATTTAGTACTTCTAGTTTTAAAGTGTTGGGAAGCAATGTAGACAACTGCTGATCTGATAGTTTCACCTCAGGAATATGCAAGGGCTTGAGAACAGATTTTGAAAGAAATAGGGATGTAAATAGAAAACTGGATAAGATGTCACGAGACATCTTGAGACTCATCTTGTTTAACATTTTCATTATTGTTGCTCTCCAAAAAATAGCAGTAGACTAATGACATTTGCTGGTGGCCTGAAGTTGGGAGACACTGTCAATGCATAAAAAGATTGGAGTGTTATCATGGTGTTATCAAGAATGAGATAATCTTGAATGACAGGAATGAGATGCAATTTAAAAGTATAGAGTGCAAGATAATATATACAAAAATGTGCTTAAGATAGAAGGATATCCATTAGAAACAGCAGGTGGAGAAAGACCTGGCTGTTTTAAGTAATTGCAGAATAAGTATGAGCCCCCAAGGTCACATGGCTGTGACAAACAAATGTCACTTAAGTATATATTTCTTTCAATAGAGAGGGTAATGTATTAATGCCGTTGTACAAAGTAGGGGTGTGAGACCTCATCTGCTATGTTTTATACAGTTCTGGTCAGTCGTGTTTTAAGGGGGGTGCATTTAAACTACAACAAGGGTAGAGGGAAGCTCCTAGGCCCTGTATTCCCCTGATCATTCTGTCTTGAGAGGAGACTAGAAGGACTTGGCTACTTTAGCCTATCAAAGTGAAAGCTGAGAAAGCTATTACTGCTTTTTATAAATACACCAGGGAGGGTAAAGAACTATTGAAGCTAAAAGGGCAGTGCAGTGTTTGCGCAGAAAAAAGTGAGTATAAGATGGCCATGAATAAATTTAGGATGGAAATTAGAGGCAGTTGGAAAAGTGAGTTTTCTGGAACAGTTTTCCAGTAGGCTTAGTTTTCCTGTGAAATTTAATCACTTTGAGAGAGATTATAAAACATGGTGCTTGTGATAGCAGGGGATTGGACTTGATGGTCGAAGAAGTGCCTTCCCATCATATGCAACTGCACATTATTGCTTGCAGCTCTACAACTGTTATGCATCAGTGACACTTCTACATTGTTCATCTGAGCTACTCAAGCACTTTAGATAATTAGCCTGCATCTTCCCTTCTAATGCTTGCAGGTCCACAGCCAGGACTTAAAGGACTCTTCAGCTGTAGCCCAGTCTCCTGTAGAGAGTTCCCTATTCCTTTCTTTGTGGCTGCTTCTCGCATCATCCACTGCATTTATTTCTCTAGCTCCTAGCTCAGGGGCGGGCAGTTATTTTGGGCAGAGGGCCACTTACTGAGTTTTGGCAAGCCATCGAGGGCCGCATGACAGGCAGCCCAGGACAGTTTAATATTAATTTTCTAAATTTTTTAGGGGTTCCATGGACCAGATAGAGTGGCCTGGCTGCATTTTGCCCACCCCTGCCCTAGCTGGTAGGTCAGATCTGGCCTGTAAGGTTCTTCACAGGCCTGAAAATTTGGTGGTGGGGGGTTGACACTGCTCCCCTTCTGCCAAATTTCCAGACCTGTGGGGAGCCCTGGGCCCTGCATGCTGCAGTGGGGGTACAGGGCTGGGCAGGGTCAGCCCAGTCTCAGTGTAGCATGCCAAGAGGGAGTGGCGCTAGGCTCCCAGGGCCCAATCCTGGTGGGAGGGGGCGGTGCCTAAAAGTTGAGCACCACTGCTTTAGAGGGTTTGTGTTCTTTTAAACATCATTCTTTTTATAATAGGTGTGGATGAGGTGGCAGGGTGCCATATTGCGCTTGAGTGATGGTGCTAGACTACTTCTGCTATAAAAATAAGCTATTGTGCAAAAATCAAATATCCATCTTTTTTCAAAATTTACATTTTAATTTCTGAGGAAGACTTCAGTGTATATAAAGCAAACTTATAGTAGTAGTGGTTTACTGAGAGCAAGAGGGCAGGCAGTGAAATACCAAGCAATATTTTGAGGTGTCAGAACAATGAAGTGAAATCCTAATAGTTTGAGAAAAAAGGATATATGTATAATTAAATATATCACGATAAACCCAGAGTGTTTTAATGTTAGCAGGCTGTCTTCATTTGGTTTGGCTTATTTTATTTCTGAATTGTGAGAGATTTAATTTTGTCTCCATTTCTTGGGTTAGAATCTCCCTATTCCTTGTCTCCTTTATATCAGCTTAAAGGACTCTAAGGCTGCTTGGGGATGTGGACCCTCCCCCCATCCCCAAATCATACTTTACCTGAAGAAGCAGTGCATTACTTTGACCTGGCTCTGCAGCATCTCCAAATTAGGGCTTCAGCAGGGCTTTGTGGCGTTTTTATCTAATAGCTGATTCAATCTGCTATTAGATAAAAGCACCAAAAAAGCCCCACTAAAGTGCCCAGTCTATACAGATGCTGTAGAACTAGGTTTAAGTAACACACTGCCTCTTCTGGGCATGTGCTGGGCTTGGCATGGGAATGTGCCAAATTTAACATAAAGTGCATTTTATTATTATTCCCCCCATGTATTCAAGCAGCCTGAAAACCCCTAGGTAGGCCTGGAGGAGATTTTTTTTTGTTTGTTTGGAAGCCTTGTAAAGGCCTGAGGAAAGCAGCATTACAAGCCTCGGGATAGGGCACAGGAGTTGTGTTGTTGTCTGCAGAGACTTTGAGCATCACTTGCATGCACGGCTTTGGGAGATGACTTATGTTTTAAACTGCCCCTCATGAACATCTGGGTTATGATGGGGACGGTGAAAGAGACTTTGATTTGAGGAATGCAGAGATGTCCTAAAACTGCCGCAGCCCTTCATATTCCTCGTCCCTGAATTCTGTGTTGTACCTTTTAGAAGCTCAGTGCAGAATCTCATACTCATCAGTCCCACATTTGAAATACACTGATCACAATGATGTTCAGAGTCTGTTGTTTATATTCTCCATCTTGGGAGTCTGTCAGAAGAATAAAACAACTGCTTTTAATTCTTCCTCTTGGCTTGCATTTCAGGAGCTTCAAATGGGTGAGAAGACTAAATTGATTACTCAGTTGCGTGATGCAAAGAACTTGATTGAACAGCTAGAACAAGATAAGGTAAACTTGACAGCAGTTGTTTTGTTTTGTTTCCCTTTAAACTGTGTGGCTAGCAATTAATTTCTCTGCATTTAAATCGGTAAAGCTAGATGTATTTGCTCTCAGATACTTAGAGCTATTCTTAATGATCATTTAGTTTTGTTTTCCGCTCCGAATTATCTCTTGCTTGTTAAAACATAAATTTGTTGTGTAGCTATATTGTGTAGATGGCTTGGGAGTATTGAGTAATAGTTCAGTCTGAAGGTTGTAAGAATATTTAATATTGTGTATAACATGATTTTAGAAGGGTATACTAATTTAGTAGTTGGGTTAATTGCCAACCATGTAATAATCATAACATCAGGTTTTTAGAAAACGAAACAGTGTTGAAGATTTAATGTTAAAATGTGATTAGCGATGTAAAAATATCCATTGCATGCCTGGGATATGAAGTGTTTTAGTAGTCTTATTTGCCTTTCAGTGGTGTTTTAAGCAACATGACTAACATCTGTTGTGTGTTTTTATTCTTTCATCCTCTTCCCAGGGGTAGATGTGTGCATAATGGAATGTGGGTGTTTGGGGATTTTTTTTTTCTTTTTTTTTTTTTTAATTTTATACACGTGTTCCTGTGTATTTAAGTTAAGAATAACAAGGTCAAAGATGAGCAACCTTGTCCTTAGAGGAGAAGTTTGTGAATTTTGTGATGGTCCTTATTACTCGGAGGAGTTCATCATACCTAGATAAATCTGGGTTTTTCTCCTTGTTTTTGCTGCATCCCACAACTAGAACTCATGTTATACTTTCAGAAGTGGTGTACATTTTTGTCTTGTAATAGGTGATGCTTTTTTCTTTCTTTCCTCCTTGTAGGAGAAGTACATTTTCTATTATCCTAGTAATGGTGAAGTGATTTAAATCGATGCTGATTATATCCTGGCTTGGGGTTGTTCATGACACGCACGTGCTTGTGTTTCTGGAGTCATCTTTTTACCATTAAAATCTCTTCTATAGGGGATGGTAATTGCAGAGACAAAAAGACAGATGCATGAAACTTTGGAAATGAAGGAGGAGGAGATAGCTCAACTGTGTGCTCGGATCAAGCAGATAACTACACATGGTGAAGAATTGCGAGAGCAGAAAGAAAAATCTGAAAAAGCTGGTAAGAAATTCTGTAGATTACTGGCTTTCACATTTGAATAGAAAAAGCTTCAGCATGGTGTGTCTGCACTCTCATCAGTCATCTCATTTGGGCAATAAAACAATTCCCTTTTCCCTACTGTTCTTCTATCCAGTCCTACTAACATGGCTCCTAACATCCTCTCCAGATCAACAGAGGTTGGGAACATTTCTTACTGCTTTCTTATAACTGCTGCATTCACTAATCCAAAAATGTTGGAAGGCAGCTATACCTATGTCTTTGTAGGAGGAAAGATTGACATGATCTGGTGGTCTGTTTTTATAGTTTTCAGGGTAGCAACTTTTTTTTGTGTGGGAAGGGTAAAACCCTTGCTTTCTGCAGCCTCAGTTGAGAGTGAGCGTGTGTATGTATGTGTGTGTTTGTAGAAATGGGATTGTAGTGGGAGAACACTTGGAAAAAGTCAATATGTAATAAGCATTTTCTTTCTACAATTGTGCACCTCAAAGTTTTAGTATCAAAGACATCTGCTAATTTATTTCTAGCATAACACAAGCAAACAAACCATAAATTTATTTGTTTCAAGCTTGACCAAAGTTACATAAAATCAATTTGTTTTTAAAACAAAGGTAGATGACATACTAAGTGTGCATGCTAAAGTTCTCTTGCTGTATGAAACTAACAGGCCAAATAGTCTTTTAAAACAGAATGCAAATCACTGAACAGCACAGCCATGGAAATCCTAAGAGAAGCTGCATTTCTAGCTGCATTCAATTTACATTTATAATCTTTTTGAGAAACCTTACCTGAAAGTTGCATTTTTAATGCAGATGCTAAGAAAATAATAGCTTAGTTGGCATAAAATACACATTACAAATGTATTATATTTCTAAACTAACAAGAAGTTCAGATTCAGACTTTTTTTTGTAGTTCACTTCATATCTAGGTAAAATTATCCATCTAGAAAGAATGATTTACGTGAGTAAATCATGTACATGCTAAGTGATGCAGAGAAACTGAGCATACGCAGCCAGCAAAGGGTAAACAGATTAGCTTCCATAAATGATCTGCTACAAACACTTGGAAAACTTGTGGAAATATCAGACATCTGGCTTAGAGACCCCATTTTTAGGTCTTATTTTAGCTTGAAGAACCCAGATTTCAGGACTAAGTTTTTATTCATGTTTTTTTTTTTTAAAGTTGGCTCTTTGTATTTTTCAGAGATTATTTGATTAATTCATTGGATTTTCAAACAAGTTTCCTCAAAAATAAGTGCATGAAGATTAGGTGTAATTTTTTTCACCTAAGAAGAAATTATTTAAATATAGATGTCTGAAATATAGCATTGTTGAAGCAGTTGAAACTTATGGTATTTTGTAGCATAGATAGTACTGCATAGATATTTCTCTCTTTTGGCTTTCTTTTAAAAAGTTTTCCAACAGGCTCAAGATGATACAGTTGCTGACTTGGAATTTATGATTGTGTACACAGTTTGATTTCCAGGGTGATGAACAGCAAACTGGGTGAAAAGAAAATTTCTACCCCAGAGTTTTTACAAAAAGCATTTCCAGTATATCAGCCGTGTCAGCATTTAACATAAGCATCCTAATCATGCTGACTTTTTGTGGTTTTGAAGGCGTATACAGCATTATGCTTAGTCAACTATACCATTAAAAATAGTACTGGCTTCAAGACAGTTTGTTGTTACACTGGAACATTTATGGTAACATTGTCTTATGAAATGTCACCCTGTCCTTTTTCTTCTATTCCATTTTCTTGACTACTGACTTGCCTTATGCATTCTAGAAAATCAGGATAAAAAATGAAATCATGCCTTGGTCCAGCTTCAGCTTAAGATGGAAAGTATAGCTTACTATTTAAAATACTTTTATTTTATTGGCTTCAATTTACTGTACTTGGCAGTTGTAAAAATGCCATCTTAATAGAACAGTTGACATAGCTTTTTAGGTCACAGTGTTGTGCTGTGCACCAGTACTAGGAATTTGACTAGTACATGCATTTATTAGTGGTCTTTACATTTGTGTAAGTTGATATATTTTTATTATTCTATGTGCCACTCTTTGCCATCATGTTACTAGGTTTAAATGTCAGTAATCCCTGACTGGTTTATTTTTTTTTGCATATTAAGTATCATTATTCAACCAAAAGAAGTTCAGATTATTTTCCTTGTGGAAGTATTGAAGTAAATTATGGATAAGATAGGCAAACTGAATTTCTTTGCACTTTAACATTCATAGTACCATTTTATAAGTTAACATACAGCATGTCAGGTGCTGTTTTTCACCTTTCCTAGAGTCATAAACTTTGTTGGCTTTCTTTCCTTTGTAGCATGTATAGTTAACAGCTACAATTATAATCATATAGTTAAAAAATCATTTTAATTAATTGAACACGATGAAGTGGGCCAATATTTGACTTAACATCAATTATTTGTGATGATTAAACACTAAACATGAATGTATTGTTGTATAGCAATATATAGTGAAATGATATAAAGCTTGTTATGTGTATAGCATAAACTTATAACTAAGTGTCCAATTTAATAATATTACGATTCAAATGTTTGTAGTTAAGGGTGCATTATACTGAAATCTCACAAAGCATCTTGTTTTTGTGCATCCACACATGCCAATAAGTGAATCATGGTGCCTTTCCCAAGCCTTGTATGAACAGGACTGGGGTAAGGGGTCTCTTTTTCTTACATCACACATTGGGTGCTTGGGCCAGGCTCTACAAAGTAAATTCTGTGCTTCTCAGGCAATGTCAAACTTCAGTCCTTTTACCTGGAGTTACAACACTTCCATTCTTTGTTATCTATCTGTTGGCTTATAATTTATCTGATCAGAAGTCAGACTTGCAATTAAAATTTAGTAGCTTATTCTTTACTGAATAGTTAATATAAATCTGTACTGTTTGGGATATTAAACAATACCAATATTATTTTGGCAATCTATTCTACTGTGTAGAAAAGAGTACTCTTAACTGCATTTTTTTTTCTTGGTAGATCATGTTGGATTTCTTTTTGCCACCTTAAATAATTCTCCTTCAACTTACATTTATATAAATTTCTCCAATCAACAAGACGATGTTTATTACGAAGTCTTGAATGTGCATTTATTAATACTTGCCTAGATATGCAAAAACATTAGCACTGAATGCGCCATACTGCTATTACTTTAAGTAAGAAGCCATTTTTTTTTGTTGATCTGGACTTGCATTTAATTAGAGAGAAATTCTTTTCTTATTATTTTCCTATTTTGTCTGCTTGGTCAGTACTGTATGCTGTACTTTATACCCACTGGATGGCACTGTAGCTTGAAGCTACCAGTTTTTTAATTGTTTAGATAGGGGCAAATCGGAAAGCCTTTACAATGCAGACAGACATTAACTTCAAAAATTTTGGCTTATGTATGCCTGTTGCCAGACCCCAAAATGTATTTTGGTTTTTAAGGAGTTAGCCTCCTAACTGCTTGTTTAGATCTGGCTTAAAGTTCTTAAACAGTGTCTAAAATAGTCAAAAGAGCTTCCTAACCTAGTTAAAAAAAAATCAGCTTGTCTCCTTTATGCTTTCCCTTTTGTTTATATTTTTAGAGCAAAAGCTAAGATGCTGTAGAGTTGATGACGTTGTTCATGACACAGAAAAATTCCTTCTTGCCTAGGGTGGTCAGATGAATGTGTTAGTTAGTCTGAGGTCAGAATTAGATGTTGCCAAATGAAGCAGTTGTCAGGATGTGACCCAGCACAGCTGATCTGCTTCATTGGGTGAGCCAAGGACCTCGCATTGATGCGGTGGGACAGCAGGTGTCATGTTCTCCCAGGTCTTGATGGGTCTGGTCCTGCACACCCTGCAGATTTCCCTTAGAGACACGCCTCGTAGGATATCCTGGGAGCACGTCTCTCTAAGCAAAGAAAACCCTGTCTTTCCCACTTGGAATGGTACGCCTGCAGATTCCACGGGGTGCATGTTTGTAAGAGGCTGAAGCCAGCTACGCACTCCCAAGACTTGGGCTGATTCTGTGCAGGAATTCCCAGGGTATGCAGAATTTGGTCCCTCAAACCCTCTGAACACCTGCTCAGGGTAGCTGGAGAATGTGGGTGGCTTCAAGCTGCCCAGGCTCTCCTGCCTCAAAGCAAATAGACATCTGTTGCTAAATAGCAGCATAAATTAATGCAACCTTTGTTGTGGCCACAGATTTTGGGCATTTGTGGTGTGACAAGGGGCTTGGGCATCTGTTTTTTTTGGCCGTTGTGTTACCATAAAGGTTTTTATGGTGCCACAGAAGAAATGAAAGTGATGTTTTCACCCTTAGAGTATTGGTTGATGTGCTTATTGGAGCTTCATTTTGCCAAGGTGCCTTAGAAAGGTATTTACTTCATTGGTGTTTTTACATAATGTTTTTCTTTCAACATGTCTGTCTTAGGAGAGAGAGAGCAGTCAGCAGCAACTGTTGAATTCTTGCTCAGTATAGATGTTTGAATAATAATAATAAAAAAGACTTATTACGCTTTTATAGCTGCAGTATAATCAAGAGCCCTGATGGGTGCAAAATTAGCCAGTGTCTATTTAATTGGAAGGATGTTGGTTTAACCACCTGTTGATTTGATTTGAAGCCACTGCTTATGTCACATTACACTAGAATTAATTACTTTGAATAAAATGTTATGTGTTCTTGCTTAAATGCTGAAAGTGCCTGAGATGCATATGATGTTACTTTGAGAGAACAGAGTGTGTTTTTGTGAAGTGTTGCTTCTTTGTGCTATCATACCCTCTCAACCTTTTATCTGCCAGCTTGTCTATCTAGTTTGTCCCTCAGCATTCTGCTTGCGATTTATGGTGGTGCAGCTGTCCTTCTGCATGTTGCTAAACTGTTATGTATGAGTAGTTAAATTCTAATGTGGACTTGAAATCTTTTATTTGGTGGATCTGCAGGCCAAGGCAAATGCACTTTTTCTCCTTTCTCCTTCCCTGAAATTCACAAATTGCTTTAAATTAAATCACCATGCATATAACTCAGTCCAAGGATCAGTAAGTTCTGTTACTGAGAACTAGAAGAAAAAGACGACAAATTTTAGCCAGCATATGCAGGGGAGTGTATAGGAAGTTCACCTCCATTCTCCAGTTGCACCTGTGTAAGCTTTATCCTTAGCTGAGTATCCATAGAAGGAATATGAAGAAGATGCATGAAATATTACTAACCAAGATGGCACACCCATCGTAAATGGAATATCGGGTCTGTGAAGATTTGTCCTGGGTAGGATGCGAGTCCTAGTATTATGTTTAAAAACTTCACTTCTTCTGATGGAAGTTTTTAAAGGGGGGGAAAAAAAAGATTCTGGGCTTCACTACTCTTAGTACCAATAAAAGCTAGCTCAAGCTAGAGGAGCCTGGGAGCCAAGCTTCTACAGAGTGTAGACAGCCAATGTGCTTTCCCCAGTATAATGAGACTTTCACCCTTGTATCTGCTGTAATATTATTCCTGGAAAAATAGGGAGTAAAAATAAAGTGGTGTAATTTATACCACTTTAGGTATCAACTGTTCACTCCACCCAAATGTTGTTGTTTGCTCAAGGTATACAGACTATTGCCTGCTCCTTTTCCACCTAATGACAATGCACTGTGGTAGTACCAAGTGGCTGTGGCTACCTTGGATTATTTGTCTGCATCTGAATTTGATTTTTTTTTTTTCACTAGTGTATACGGTACTGACATATATTGCACTATTATAAATGCCATCTCTCCAGGACCTCAGGCAACAGCACAAAAGAAGTCATAATTTAGTGCAGTTTTAGTCAATGCAAGTATTTGTAACTACAGTCTAAAACAGAAGTCCTCAGTAATGGCCAAAAAAATAGTCTCATTGAAACAAATGTCTGTTTAAAGTCAACTCCTCAAGTTGATAGCAAAAGTATAATTTTCTTTGTGAATAGGTGTCTCTTGGTAGTATTGTAAAACTTAACACAAAAATATGATCTATTATGTATGAAGTGCAGAGATTATATTAGAGAGATGGTGCTTCCTATTCAGAAGCAGAGGTAACTATGGCTCTTCTGATGCCCAGTGCGTCTCCTATTAGTTGGCAAATATGTGGTTTTATGTTTTGTTTTGTTTCTTTTTAAATGACCTATTATACATACTTTGGACCTTATAACTAATTCATAAATTGCCTCTGAGACATTTTAAAGTGCATGTACAGATCTTAAATTAAATAACTGTTATATTTGAATATTCTTTGCTTTGTATCCTTTTTAGTATATCCTTAACATTGAGTTTTTGAAGTAGAACAGTAACCAGAAGTAATGGCTTGTTGTTTTTTTTTAATTTGCAAAGTGTAGAAATACTAAAATAACAGGTCTGATAAATTGAAGACTCCAGCATTGTATTTCCTTAGTCTAATACAGCAGAGCTCTTCATGGTTCAATAAAAGTTGATTTGCATTCCAGTCATTCCTGACTTTTTGCTTATGCGTGATAATTTTAGTAGAGGATTTCTTTTAAGCAGTTGCTGGAGAACCACCTTTTCATGCAGCTTATCTCCATCATTTAAGATTAGTCAGGATAGGAAGCTAGAAGAAGAGTTATGATTTTGCTTATGGTTTGTACATCTTGTTTGGATTATGTACTAACCTTTGTCTGAGAACTAGAAACTAGTTGTCAGTTGTATTCCAGTTCATGAGCTCCTGTGAACTCGCAGCAGATTCCTAGGGCTGTTCTGCCCTTTGTGTTTTCGATAGTCAGTGGCAGCCCTCCCTTATATATCAGGAAAAATAATTATTTCTTGACTTACAAAATGGCTATCTGTTTTTCCTTGCAGCATTTGAAGAGCTTGAGAAGGCTCTGAGTGTAGCCCAGAAGGCAGAGGAAGCTCGGAAAAAACTGCAAGCAGAGATGGATGAAAAAATCAAAATGATAGAAAAAACAAGTGAGGAAGAGCGGGTAAACCTTCAACAGGAGTTGACCAGGGTGAAACAGGAGGTGGTTGAGATTATGAAGGTAACTTGATACTGTTTTAGTTGTTTGAAGATAAAGTTTTATATTTAACATGTTCCTTTATTAAGTATTAATATGTTTGGGCTGTATTTTAATATTCTTACTATCTACTGTTAAAAAAAAAATAAGGAATCATTAACTTCAAACTGATAGCACAGAGAACTTCCAAACTAATCTGTTACTCTCTGGCAGTTTTTAAAATTAGGATGTTAAAGGAAATGTAAAGAAAGCACAAACCAAGTGCTCAGAAATGGTACTTGCAGTGTCCAGTCAGTGTCTTTTGATAATGTATCAGAAGTTTACACAAGATGTTGGACTTGTGTTGACTTGACAAATACAACTAGAATTTTTTTTACCGAAGTCTTGTGTTGTTTGGGATTATGTGAGTCTCAAAAATAGAGCTGTCTTAATGAATACCTTCGTCTTAACAGGTCTAAACATTTCAAAACATAAATTGATAGTGTGTATTCTTTTGAAGAAAGGACCTTTTTCTGTCTGCTGAATTTATGTATGAATCTGCTGCGCATAGCACATCCTTGGTACCTAAATCTTGGTTGCCCGAACACTCTGTTGTCCTCAAGAGTGACTTTTTTTTGCTGTCTCGTAACTGTTGGTATCATATAACAAACTTCTCTTGCTTTATGTAATATAGTAACCTATTTCTAACCTGAAATTTGATACAATACTATTGCAAGTAATTGTTGCTACTGCGTATCGTTCTCTCTCAAACTTTATTTAATGCAGTACTGTTACTCTAATCTTCAGTTTAATGTGGTAACTTGTAATTGGTTCATTTCTTTGGAAAGATTCAGCCATTCGTATGGCTTTTCAGCAGGTATTTTCCAAAGAGGTTTGGATAGTCATGAATGTACAATAGTTCTCAGTCCTATTAAAAACAAAGTTTATTCGAATAGTCTAAAGATTACTTTTCATTGCATGTTGTTGTTCAATAGTCATTCTCTATTTCTCAAGCATGAATGAGCTTTCTAGTTTGGGGGGAGATTTATAAACTTGCATACATCACTTCTATAGAAGTGATTTTCCTAGAGATCAGTAATGTAGGTCTGTAGACTTGGTTAACCACAGTATTATTCAGCATCAGTCTGCCAGTGGAGCTTTGTCCTAAATATTGAATTCAAAAATTGATTTCTTGTGAGCAGAGGGAGTTGCAAACAGAAGCTCCTGTCCTAAACATAAACATTACCTTTGACATGGATTTGGGAGCATTACTTTCAGAATTGTTGGAGACATTGAAAAATCTGGGCATTGTGCAACTATGACAACTGAAAAAAATTAAAAAAGACGGGGAAACATTTAGCAAGGTTTTAAATAGCTTCTTAATTGAGTTTATCCTTACATGTCTGATTGTTATGTCCATCAAGTAACATTTTCCTTGTTAAAAGGAAGCGGTTAATTGGTTCCTTGTTACATTTATTTGTCTTGTTTCTCATCTCTCTGAGTTGTAATACAAGGCATGTTCAGTTTTTTAGAATTTTTTTTATGACTTTGATTTATAGAAGTCTTCAGAAGAACGTGTTGCTGAGCTAGAGAAATTGCATAAAAGAGAACTGGCTATCAAAGAGCAGGAGCTAAATGAGAGGTTACAGACCCAAGAAAAGGAGTTCCAGGGACAGATGAAGGCAGCTCTTGTAAGCATCCCTGAAACACCTAAGGGACACTTCTGGCAGAGCTGGGTGGGAGTGGACATCTATGTCTAATGTAGCAAATCCAAGTTTCATTCATTTGGCTCTTCTGCCTTTCAACATTAAAGGGTCTATGGGCCTAGGAAGAGGTATCCTAGACAAGCCAAGAGTAAAGAGTCTTTAGCAGTTGCTCTTTCATAACTTTGTTATTGAAGAGAGGTTGAGAGAATCGTTTATACTGTCCAGCAACTGCAGCATGTTATAGTCATTTCACATTTTTAAAATTCTTTCCTTAATCACAACGACTGGAAAGATTTATTTTGAAGCATGTATTCTGCTGAAGCTGGTGGCAGTATAGATATGCAACTTGATGACACTAGCTGGAAAAGCTTGCTGTTCTCTCCTTGAATGTAGCCGTTTGCAAAAAGGCGGGGTAGTAAAGGACACACAAGTTGACACTAATGTCTTTGACAACATTTAATAATACATGTATAGTTGAGGAACTAAACCAAAATGTAGCGGAACTCATTGTCTTCCTCTTCATGTGAAGGGGAAAACAAATCTATAGTTGCCAAAGAGAGGAAAAAACCCAGATTTTTCAGTACTGTTATTATGAATAACAAATTGTAGTGTATGCGTAAAGAAAATGTATTTATTGTGCTTACACATGTACCATACTGCTGGTGTCTTTCACTTTTCTCTTGCTAGTTGCTTTGTCTTAATGTCTTGATTTTTGTGATGCTGTAGATAATGTATTTTGAAAGTGATCTTTTATATTGTACTGTTTTGTTTATGATTTTTGGCACAGGAGAAGAGTCAAAGTGAATGCTTAAAGACAATACAAGAAAAAGAGCAGCAGGAGTCCTTAGCCTTAGAAGAATTAGAGCTGCAGAAAAAAGCAATACAGTTAGAGTGTGAAAAGAAACTTCAGGACATGCAGCAAGAAGTAGAGACATTTAGAACTGTGAGTAGAATATCTAAGTCTGACTAAACACTTAAACATTTTTAATGGTAATGAGCCTCCAGATTTGGTGTTGATTTATACTGGTATGGAAGATTCACGTATAACACTGAGATACAGTGGCAGTAAATTATTTTGTTACCATAATGCACTGCAGTTCATAATGCTGTGGAGTATTAGATGGCATAACATGGTTTCATACCCAGGTTTAGAGTGTAGATCTTATATTTCCATGCATAGTTCTTGAGATGTTGCCTAGCATAATGATGCTCCAGTCTGCTTGATTTCTACATGCCAATGGTAATATAAATACTAATACATAAGTGAATAAAAATGTTTGACAGAGCTTATTAGTATTCATTCCTTTTTAGGTCACAGGCTGAAATATATTCTTTGTCTTATTTCTTAATAGAAATGTGCATTACTAGCCCATTACATAATTTTGTTACATTGGAAACTTTGCTTAAGAGGGGGTTAAGATTTGCTTAAGAGGGGGTAGTCGTAGCATTATGAACCAGAATTCTGGTATGAGAGCCAATACATGGAAATCCACTACCTGTGGTAGCCAGTGCAGATTCTTTCTCATAACAAACGCATACACTTTTCAAATTACTGTGCGTTCAGAATAGTTATTGTAAACTGTTTTGAGAATTTGTTGAATTAGATGTTACTGTATCTGCATTTTGCAATCTACAGAATAGAAGAAATTATATTAGTTTAAATTCTACTATTAAACTGCAGATACTAAAAGTTTATTTTGTTTTATGTATTACAAATAATACAGTATTTTATTTAAATGGTCTAAAGAATTGCATAATTTGTCCCTGGTAAATCTTAAAATAGACACTGACAGTTCCTTTATGTTTAAAATGTGCTTGTTCATTCTATTCTATTAAAAATCCTCTTTTTATAGAGAATTCTTGAGTTGGAAAGTTCCTCTACGAAGCATTCGCAAGATGACAGAAGACAAATGGAGGAATTAACCACTCTTGTAGAGTCTGAAAGAAATAAGCACAATAAAGAAATCACTGTTATGGTAGAAAAACACAGGGAAGAGTTAGAAAACATGAAACAGCAGCAGGAAAAACTTTGGACAGAAAAACTTCAACTCTTAGAGCAACAGCAGCAGTCTGAGATAGAGAAACTGAGAAAGAGACATGAACAAGAAATAGATGCAGTGTTAAAAGAAAAAGAGGCAGTTTTCCATGCACACATAGAAGAGATGAATGAAAAAACATTAGAAAAGCTTGATGTGAAACAAACAGAGCTAGAAACATTGTCTTCTGAGTTATCAGAAGCACTAAAAATACGCTGTGAGCTAGAACAAGAGCTCTCTCTATTAAAAAGTGATTCCACCAGAGAGAACTTAGAGCTTGAGGCAAAGCTGGAAGAACAAAAAAGCTTGCACAAGGAAACAGTTGACACAATGCTGAAAAAGGATGAAGCGTCTATTCAAGGCATTGAGAAGGCACTCAAAGAGGAAGTTAACCAACTTAAACTATTATTGCAGGAAAAAGAACAACATGTGGAGGAATTAAGACTACAAGAACAGAAGTTAAGGGAAGTAGCGGAAAGAGCTGAAGCGGAAGTTGGACAAGTGTCTGCTAAACTAGAAGATCTCAGTCAGTCACACCAAAATAACTGCAGGGAGCAGGCAAAAAGGTACGAAGGGCAGTTAATGGACCTGCAACAAAAACTGGCCAGTATGGAAGATGAAAGATCATATCTTAAAGAACAGATTGTAAGAACTGAATCCCAGCTGAATGAAGTTAAGAGTGACTTAGACTCTTATATCTCCCAGGTACATGACCTGAGGCAACAACTGCAAGAGCAAAGCAATGAAAACTTGCAGAAAGTAACCTCTCTAATGGAACATTATGAATCTCAATTGAAAGATCTGAGTAGAGAGACTGATCAAGCAAAAACAAATTTGGTTGAAAAAGAAAGTGAAATTGAACAAATGAAAAAACTACAGAATGAGCAATTGGAAGAGCTCAAACAGAAAATAGGAGTCAAAGAGGAGAGAATTAGTGTTATACAAGGTGAATATGAAAATAAATTAAAACAGCAGGAGAACAAGATGGATAAAATAAAACAAAAAACAAAGGAGATGCAAGAAACATTAAAAAAGAAGCTCTCTGAACAGGAAGCTAAACTGAAAAAGGAACTTGAAAACAAGCAGTTGGAATTCAGTCACAAAGAGAGCGAGTTCAATGCAAAAATTTTGGAAATGGCACATGCCAGCTCAGCTGGAATCAGTGATGCTGTGTCAAAACTGGAAATGAATCAGAAAGAGCAACTAGAAAATCTTGTAGTGGCTCATCAGCAGGAACTGGAAAAAGTCACACAAACTTGGGAAAAGAAACTGAGTCAGCAGGCTGAGGAGCTTCAGGAGAAGCATGAGGTAGAACTACAGGAAAAAGAAAGGGAAATTGGAGACCTGAAGCAGAATCTTGCTATACTCAGTGCTGAGAAGGAAGGGAGTAGCTTAGAGATGGTTCAGCTGAAGGAAGAACAGGAGGAGAAAGAGAAAACTTTGAATGAACTGCGGGAGCAACTGATGTTGTCATTGGCTCAGGTGAGCACTTTGTCACAGAGTGAAAGTGACTTGAAAGCACAGCTTGAAAAACTAAAAGATGACCTTAATTGCTCCCTGAAGGAAAGAGCTGAACTTCAGGAACAGCTCAGTGAGCTGAAAAAAGTGGAAAAAGAAAGCCAGGCTAAGATTACAGAACTTACAGATACACTGCAAACAGTTGATGAAAAACTCCAAACTCTGCAATCCTTACACTGTAAAGAACGTGAAGATTGTGAGAGAGAACTAGAGGGGAAGCATATGGAGATTCAGCAAAAAGAAGCGGAATTCCAGAAGTTGTCCAAAGAGCTTACAGATGCTTACTGGAAGACAACTGAAGCCTTATTGCAAACTAAAACTGATGAGCTAATTGAAAAATGTAATGATAAAATAAAGGTAGTAATTTCCAAAATTGCAGATTGTCAATATCAAACTACAAAAATCAAAAAAGCAATATTAATTAAAAAGTGTAAACTTCCTGAATTAGAAGCACAACTTAAACAAATGACAGAAAACCATGCTGCTTTAAGCAACTCTTTGCAGGAGTCAAGACAACAGTTACAAGAGAAGGATAATTTAATTATGTCCTTGAAAGCTGACATTGAGGGCCTTATAACTGAAAAAGAGAGACTGCAGAAAGAAGGAGGGCATCAACAGCAAGCAGCAACTGAGAAGGAAACTTGCATCACACAGTTAAGAAAAGAATTATCTGAAAATATTAATGTTGTCACGTCAGTGAGAGAGGAGCTTCAGAATAAGGAATCTGAAATCTTGGCTCTGAACAAGATGGTGTGTGAACTAAATGCCAAACTTGAGAACAGCATAAGCTTAACAGAAAAAGAAGCAGCCATATCTTTATTAAGTAAGCATCACCAAGAAGATAAGCTACAGTTATTAAATCAAATTCAGGAATTATCTTCCAGAGTTGAGACACTGAATCAAGAAAAAGCATCAGCTCTTGAGCAAGTAGACCATTGGATGAACAAGCTGTCAGAATGGAAAAAGAAGGCACAGGTAAGGCTTACACAAAATAATAACATTATTAAAGAGTTACAAAGCAAACTTGAGCTAAATGATACCCAAGCTAGTGAAAAGAAAGAAGAGTTAAATCGGCTGAAGGATGAGCTAGATAAGCAAAACAAAGAGCTAGATAGTTTTAAAAGCATAATGAAAGAAAAGCAGAGCAGCAGGGAGAAGCGAGAATCTGAATTGACTGCAGAATTAAACATAAAAACTTCGAGAATTGCTGAGCTAGAGGAACACATTGCTCAAAAAACAACAGAAAATGGTTTGTTAATAGAAGAACTAAAGAGGCATAATGAGCAAAAAGACACTGAGCGAGAAGAGCTGGTTCAACAACTTCAGCAGACTGAGGCAGCGATTGTTGAAAAGGACAACAGGCTTAAGGATGCTGAAGAAAAAGTGCTAAGTCTTGAAAAGAAAATGCAATCAATGAAAGCTGAACTTGAGGCAAAACAGAGGGAATTTGATCAAATGAAAACTGAAATGATGAAAAACAAGGAGGAAGAGTTGAAGGTGTTAGAAGATAGGTTGAATATGGAAAACAGCACTAAATTAACAGACCTGAAAAAAAAGGCAGAACAAAAAATTGCTTCTATTAAAAAGCAGTTAACCTCTCAAATGGAAGAAAAAGACCAGCAGCTTAAGCAAGATATGGAAAGTCAGTTAAAAGATTTAGAACAAAAAATGCAAGAAAGAGAAGCCAAAATTATGGCCTTAAAAGAAAAAATTAGATCAACCAAAGATTCAACAGAATTAGAGAGAGAGATGCTGCAAAAAGTAGAAAATGTCAAAATTTCTGTAGAGCAAGAAAAAAACACCATGCTGGAGACACTGCAACAGACATACGAAGAGAAAATATGTGCATTACAAAAAGACTTGTCAGCAAAGGATAAATTGTTGGAGAAATATGAAAAAGAGCAACAAGAAAGTAATAATTCAAAAGTAGAAATGCAAAACCAAGAAGAACTCTTAAAAAAAGTAGAACATTCTGAGAAAAAACTAAAAGAGGAAGAAGCTGTGATCAAAAGGCTCCAGCAGGAACTTGAGGAACAAAATAAGAAATGTTCTTTGCTGTTAGACCATCGCATACAACATGAGAGTGATTTAGCAAGAGTAAGAGAAGAATTAAAGACCAGTGAACAAAATTGTCTTGATACAGAGAACATGATTGGAGACTTCCAGAAAAAACTGGAAGAAAAAGAGAGAGCCTGTAAGTCTTTGGAAAATAAGCTGAGAGAGTTGGAAGATAATTTAACAAAGGAGAAGGAAGTGCAGAAAGTTGAGGTAAAAGATGTGTCTTTAAAATATGAAGAAAAAATACAAAGTCTTCAGCAACAGTTGGATGAAAGAAACGGTCTCCTGAAAGTGTTTGAAGAAAATGCAGAAGAGAAGACCAAATCTGATATGGAACTGCAGAAATTACTGGGAGATATGCAGACCCAGCAAAAGGACTTGCAGGTTAAACTAGAGGAGGCTGAAAGGGAGAAGCAGAAACTGCGCAAAGATGTAAATAATCTGCAGAAAGATTTGCGTACCTTACGAAAGGAGCATCAACAGGAACTAGATATAACGAAGAAGGAATCTTTAGAAGAGATGGAACAGAAAATCAGGTAGATTTCTATGTTCCTTATGCATTTTAAATTCTTTTTTCCAGTGTTAATATTACTACTTAAAGGTAATATAAATATTTTAAGGCTTTTCTAAATGCCCATTAAATACTGACTAACCTTTGTCTGTATTTGTGAGTGGGTTTGTGTGTTTTTTTTGGTTTTTTTTTTTTTTTTTTTAAGTCCCTGACAGTAATTTAAAAAGTACAACAATATTTAATAGGATCATAGGAAAATAGGGCTGGAAGAGACCTCATGAGGTCATCTAATCTGGCTGCCTGCTCAAGGCAGGATCATACCTGACTAAATTATCCCAGCTAGGTGTCCATCTAACCTGCTCTTGAAAGTTTTTAAGAATAGACATTCCTTCTATAGGAATCTAAGCCTGTTCCCCAATGCCTGACATCCCTTATAGTCAGAAAGTTAATTTTAAAAATTAAGGAAAAGTATGCTGTTTTGACAAAATACAGATTGTTTTTTCTTTGGGTTCAGTGGTAGTTGTTTTTGTAGCCTTACTATGCAAGCTTCCTTTTGATATTTAATTTAATACATAAATATAATTTTATATTCCTCAAAACAGTGAATGAGAAAAATATCTTAAGATTTAGGTGGAGTAGAAATAGGGTCTTGCATTTCTAAAAGTGATGAATTTTTGCATGCTTTACTTGCCCACTGTTAAGGTATTAGGTCTGCAATGTTCAGCTGAAACATCAGGCCCTAGGCTTCCAAGAGAAGAGGTATGGGATGATCAGAGAGAACCCATCTCTGTATATCATAAAAGCCCTGGTATACTTTTAAGGGTTGTTTGAGTTTTTCATCCAAGGATTTTTTTTGATGACTCTGTGCTCTACTTTGTTCCTGAAAGATTGAGTACTCAAAAGTTCTGTGACTTGGTTTAATCAGGTCAATTTCTATTGTGGGGATATGGGGGGAAGGGGCTTTCAGGAGTATCCTGCAGGGAGGAACAAATAGACCCTAGAACAGTGATTCTCAGCCAGGGTGCCACAAGGTCCTTTGAACAGTTCTGCAGGAAGTGTGAGGAGATGAGCCAGAGGCTCAGGCCATCCCTGCATAGCTGCTCCTCTGCCTTACTATCTGCCTCCTCTGTAAGGAGGTAAGCTCTGTAATAAATAAATTTGTTTTTGAAATCAGATGTCACTAAGTTTACAAAGTTGAGGAACGGCACCTCAAGTCTGAGGGGTACCTTGAGGTTGAGAATCGCTGCCCTAGAGAATCAATCAGTGCAGCTCCATTTTCAGAGCAACTGGACTTTGAGAAACAACCTAATCTCCTGGACTGGTAGGCAACTTTCAGACTTTCTTTCATATCTACAGTGAATTTCTTGATTTTTTTTTTTTTTTTTTTTACTCCCTTGTATACAGATATGAACGGGAAGACATTGAGCTAAAGCATAACTCCACCTTAAAACAGTTAATGAGGGAGTTTAATACTCAGCTGGCTCAAAAGGAGAAAGAACTGGAAACAGCTGTACAAGAAACTATCAGTAAGTGAAATTTTTTCATATAGTCATAATTATATAGCTTTACGCTATTTATAATCCCATTTATAAACAGGTGGCAAAAACTTAAGGTCTTCATAAGGGAATTGCATTAGGTATGGAGGAACTGAGTGTGACTGTGTGAAATTAGCTCTTCCCTAAAGAGAAGAGAAAGAGAATTGCTGCTGTATTGAGAAGAACCAATCTTGCCTAGGGAAGGACAAAAAACCCTACAGCGTGACATACTTATGTCCAAAAGGCCAACAGTTATCCCAAGAGCACCAAAAAGAGCTCTAAATTTACAGTCAGGCTTTTTGATCCCACTGCTTCGGCTTGGAGGAGAGCACCTGTTATGTCCACTTGGCCAGCCTAAAATCTGCCTTCAGATTTCCAGTAGAAAAATAGACCATATCTTTGAAAGAGCCTCCCAAATACTCTGCAGTAACTTGCTACAATATGAAAAGAAACTCCTCTTTGACAGTACACCTTTGGTCACCTATTGTTTCTTGGCTTTTTGAAGGCTCAGGACAAGTGTAGTGGCTTATTAATCTGGCAAGGGAAATACCATGTAGCTGTGTCCAAGAAGGCAGTTTTCCTGAACCACATTGCAGGGAACTGCTCTTCTGGTGTGGTTCAGTGCCTGCTGAGGTTAAGCAGCTTTAAGACCAGTTTATGGTAATGGGAGTCTCCTCCCTTGCTTGCTCTGAGGGCCTTCTGGCTAAGGGCAAGCAAAATTCAGGGGCATCTGAACCCCAAGACTCTGGGTTTGGGCCTGCAAGTAGGATGCCTGCCAAAGGTTTTGGAAACATCTGAAGCCCAGTTGTGGGTGGAGGATGTTTGCTGGTAGTTGGGCCACTTATGGTTCTGGACTCTTGGATTTAGAATTAGTTTGGCTAATTTGGCATTGGATACAAATTAAAAAAAAAATTACCCCATGCTGAAGCCAATCCGAACACTAATCAATTACAGCCTATACTTAACAGAGATCAGACCTTGAGAGAAATATTAGCAGCCCCTCCGCTCCTGGCTGTGGAAGAACACCCTAAGTTTCCCAGTTTATCAGAAGCAAGTTCCCTACTGCTTAACAGACATCAAATGGACATGCATATCAGTAAGAATACATTTTTTCTCAGAACAGCCACTGTCTTTCTGATCTCACTGTCCTCATGCTTCAGGGAAATCTACCAAGCATTCTTTTAAAAGGCAAGTAAAAGGGAACAAAAATTCATGAGCTGGCTGGACATGAGGATCCAAGGACTGAACATAAATACTGACATAACGCATGATCTGATTTCTGAAATTCTTCCTACACACTACAAGTCATAATGACTCTCTTTCCTTTTAGATTTGTCTTCAGTAATCAACCTTTTTTCTGCTGTTTGTCTGCTACCTGTAGGAGTTTCTCTTCTCTCCAATGCTGCAGCTCTATTCATTGTTTTTAACAACTAGCGTGCTTCCTTCCCTCCCTAGACCAGATGAGGAATGTATTGTATTTGAAAGTTTGTATAACTTTATCTCAACTGTGCAGTTGGTCCAATAAAAGATATTAGTCTTACCTTGGTCCTGGGGAAGCTCTTTGAGAAAATTATCCAGGAGCACATTTGCGAGGGACCAGCAGGGGGAGTGTATGCTTAGGGGCAACCAACATGGGTTCATCAGAGCCAGGTCCTGTCAGACCCACCTGGTGGCCTTCTGTGATCAAGTCACTAAATCCCTTAGATGCAGGCGTTGTGGTTGACGTAGTCTTTCTGGACTTTAGAAAAGCCTTCAACACTGTCTCTCACCCCATTCTCATTAAAAAATTACACAACTGTGGTGTCGATCCCTACACGGTCAGATGAGTTGCCAGTTGGCTGAATGGCCACACCCAGAGAGTCGTGGTGGATGGGTCTTTTTCGACCTGGAAGGATGTGGTCAGTGGGGTTCCCCAGGGCTTGGTCCTCGGGCCTACGCTGTTCAATATCTTCATCAGTGATTTGGACGAGGGGATGAATGGCACCTTATTCAAATTTGCGGATGACACTAAGGTGTGAGGGGAGGTGGGCATGCTAGAGGGGAGGGAGAAGCTGCAGTCAGATCTGGACAGGTTAGAGATGGGCAGATGAGAATAAAACTATTTATCTGTTGTTTCACCACTGACAAGTGCAAGGTATTGCACCTGGGGAGGAAGAACCAGCAGCATACCTACAGGCTGGGGAACTCCCCTCTTGCCAGCACAGGCAGAAAAGGATTTTGGAGTCGTTATTGATGCCCAGATGAACATGGGCCACCAATGTGGAGATGCAGTCAGGAAGGCCAACCGCACCTTGTCATGCATCTACAGATGCATCACGAGCAGGTCCAAGGAAGTGATACTCCTTTAAATCCTTTAAATCATGTTTGTTATATGATGTTATTTTTTATTTCTATCTTCTCATTTATATGGCACTTGTCATTTTATTTTTTTAACAGGTAAAGCCCAAGAGGTGGAAGCTGAGTTGATGGAATCCCATCATACAGAGACAACACAGTTGCATAAAAAAATTGCAGAAAAAGATGATGATTTAAAAAGAACGGTTAAAAAGTATGAAGAAATCCTTGAGGTAACCACTTCTGGAAAGTGATCTGATTCAGTCTATTTAAATAAAGTATTTTTGTTTAAAGGAGTCTTTGGGGGGGGGGGGGAATTTCTGGCAAAATCTTATGTTTATAAGAGGTTTTTGAAAATACAGTAGTTTGTAGTTGCACTAGTTATGTATTGATTTATAACATTGCTTGTTTACAACTAAGCAATCTTTGTAATTTAAAATGTTCCTGCATCTTACTACTGCATAAGACCACATAAATGGCGCTCTGATCCTGCATTTGGCTATATGGGATGGATCTGTGCATCCGACTAAGCACTTTTTAATGTCATTAGAATGCTACATGTGTATATAACCCTGCCCACACAGGCCTGGATGGAAAAACAGGTTTCAAACTGCAATGCAGAAAAGAAGCAGCATGAATGATTAAGTTTCATTACATCTTTAAAAGGTTTCAAGTGCAGTGATCAAAGGTGCTGTTAGCTGTACAACAACAGATAAATAGTTTTATTTTCTCAATATTCTTGCCATGAATAATCTGAAGAACTGCATGCCAAACAGACTGAAGACTTTTCTGTTTTTAAAACTGAGTGTAGTAAAGGTAGAATATAGCCCTCTTCCCTACTTTTTAACAGCAGCTTGAGTGGAGATGTCAGATGTGTAAAATAAGGTACAATTTGGCAGCCATTTCCTTCCCTACATTTTACTTCTTGATTAATAACAAAGCAAAGTCCTTTTGTGATAATTCTAACCTGACTTTCTGGATTATTTCTGATTTTTGTTTTTTTTCTCTCCCTCCATATAGTCTGAGCATGTAGGGGTTTGTTTGTTTTTTTGCCAGTTGGGCACTTAAGCCTTATTCAGACCTTGAAAGACAGTGTCACAGGTTACACTAAGCATGTGTTAAATGTACTTAAAACACGAGCATCCACATGTTCAAGCAGTAAAATGCATAAGTGCTCTTATATTGCGGCAAAATTAGGACCTTTCATGCAAGGAATATCTCCAGATTTGCATTAAGTATCATTTAGCTGTTGCTGGACTACTCCACAAAGATGATACAAGCAATTAGCAGTCCCAACCCAGCTGTGATGTCAGCCAGGGACCCCTCTGCTACACCACGCCTCTGGCCAGGATGAGAGCTTCACATCAGAAAAAAGGGTTCTGGATTTTTCACTTGTTAGGTTCCTCCTGGATCAAGTTGAAAGCTGGGTGCTTGCAGCCCCATAGGGTCCCAGCACTGGCTCTGTACTGGAGCCTTAGTGTTGGGGCTGGGATGAACAGTCAACTCTCTGTGTATGTTAGAGATCATAGTAAACATTACTATGCATCTGCTCAGAACATGCAACTTTTACTACCTCACAGATTTAACACTTTCATGTGAACTATACATTTCAAATCAAAGGGCTTATAAAAATAGTTTTCAGTATTCTTTAACTGCTGTGTATGTTATAAAAAATTTAAATGCATTATTTGCTGCTTATGATCCATTTGCCATAAAGTATGCTTCTGCTTATCTGCTGATAATTGCATTTCAAAGACAAGAACAGGATTATATCAGTAAAGACAACTATCTTAACATCTCAGCATTATATGATACCGTCAAAGTCCCACTAATTAGAGATCTTCCAAGTTAATGCAACCTATCATTTATGTGGCCTGTGATTGTCTCTATTCAAACTAAAATATACCATTAGAGGAAAATTAAATGTTGCCCCTAGGTTAGCTTAATTTGGGGTTGTGTGAGAGCTGGAAATGAGAGCTCTCATTTTAAGTGTGTAACCTTGCATATTGTCTTCCTTATGCATACGGTGCAGGCTTTGTGGCCAAGATTTGGGAAATTGCAATTTTATTGATGTTTGAATCGATCCTTGCAATGAAATCAGAATAGAATTTGGTTGATATGTTGTCAGAGTATACCAGATGCTTTTAAGAGCAATAAGTTTTTGGGTTGCATAGAGTGTTAGAGTGTATAGCATGCTGACTTGTAAGTATTGTATAATAACCTAAAACTTTAAATTACAGTCTGTAGTAATGATCTTATATTAAGGATATTTCAGGCCAGGGTCACGTTTTGGTTGAAGTATAATAACCGTCTTGAATTATGGCTTCTATAGCCACCTCCTGTGACTGAGAATGACGTACTTGCAAATTTATTAGATTTACTAGATTTTATCAGAGATGGTGTGTGAGTGAAAATGGATCAAAAAATCATTAATGCCAGTAACAGAAAAACACAAAGAAGCAGATTGATCAAATGAGTTTTAATTTAGTTTAGTGCTTAAGTAGTCCATACAAATGTTATAGTACATGCATTTTTATGAAATGGTCATGATGCTTAGAACTTCTGTAGAAGAGCAAAGCAATAAAATAATCTAATCTTGGGGGAGCAGAGACATATCAGAATAAGCAGAATTTGGTCTAGATTTTTTTAAAAACTTGCTATGCCAAAACAGAGCTTTAGGAAAAGCTTACAGAATATTAAAATAGTTAATGCAAACAAATGATGAATCCCCAGGCATTGATAGTAATGAATGAAATGCCTGTTCAGTGCAGACAGTTAGGCTGAATCAGTGGCCCCTGCAGACGTTACACTTAAGACATACTTAACTAGCTAATTGCATCTTAAAGTGTAACCTGGCCACATGTACAGGCAGTTGGTGGTGCAGTAAAACAGGAAATAAGCCATAACATTATTACACAAAAATTATGTACTTTGTATGTAGTATTCAACATGATGTAATTTATAAAGTGTAGCAGGGTGGACTGCATCGGGGTCTCCAACTGACCATGGTCCCCACCAGTCAACAATCATCTGGTTTTGGGGACTTGCCAGGGCCAGTTTGAACCATTGTGCTGTCCTGATCCAGCTGAGAATCAGCCAAATGTCAGTGGGTTCTGGGGATCTCAGTAGGGTTCAAACCTGAATTTCAACTTGCTGGGGGGCCCAGAATCATAATCCCAGGTTCCCCCTGCAGGTGGGGCACAATTGGGATCAGATGCCCCATCCCAGAATTGGGCATCTCATCATGTCATTTGTGTACTGTTTACCTGCCAAAATACTGAACAACAAGGCTGTGTGAAATTTCACTGAGTTTAATGAAACTGCAGCCCCATGGAGCTCAGCTTCGTGGTGGGAGGAGCAGCACAGCCTTGGCTCTCCCTGATCCTGCCACCGGGCTGTGCTCCATGGAGCTCCACAGCCCTGTGGAGTGCAGCCTGGTGGTGGGAGGCGGACAGAGCCAGGGCTGTGCTCCACCACCAGGCTGAGCTCCATAGGGCTGCAGAGCCGCTTGGAGTGCATCCCTGGCTCTCCCCTGTCTCCTGCCACTGGGCTGGATGACAAGAGGCTACCGCTGGTGCCTGGGGCCAGCGGCAGCATTAATCTTCCCTGGCGCTGGGTGCCAGCTGCACCCAACACTGGTCCCATGCAGCAGCAGCAGTCTCCTGTCATCTGGCGCAGCCCTCCAGGGGGTGCAGGCCCCTGGATCTGTGCTGGTGGACAGGAGGCTGCTGGCAACTGTCACAAGTTTTTTTGCTTTTTGAAGTTTTGAGATGTAGAGTCTGAGAAACCCCTGCACCTATCTCCTTGAAACTCAGCAGGCTTCATTCTCTCAAAAGGGGCTACCATCCCTGCAATTTGTCATCCAAATTAGGCAAGAAATGACATGGGTATTTTCATGATTCCCCATTATAGCCTATGGGCAATGCATCGGAATGCGTTGAAACAGCGAAACAGTTTTGACAAAATGAAACAGGACAGTGCTTTGAAATGAAACATTGTCCCTTCAAAAAGGATGTCGAAACGAAACAGTGGTGTTTCGTACAGCCCTACTAAACAACACTTGAATGCTATTTTTAAAGCCAGTTAAAAATTCATAGTAAGAACTAAATCTTGCATGGTCTCTGGCTTTCCCAGATTGATAAATGAAGCTTTGCTAATATTATCTGATAAGCCCTCTTGAATATTCATTCTTCCTTCCATGTTCATATTTTCATGGTCAGATAGCATAAGTAGTCCTACACTTTTAGTGCATGCTTCATATTTAGACTTGAATAATATCAACTTTCTTTGAAGTACCACTATATTTTGCCAGATGTTTCTTGTCTAGTACAGTTAAAGTTTTATGGATTTAGAAATGTAACTGTCCATCAAATAAATTAGTATTTTTTTTTAATTCTGAAGACTCGAGAAGAAGAAATGACAGCAAAAGTAAATGATTTGCAAACACAACTGGAAGAATTGCAGATGGAGTACAAACAAAGATTGGCAGATGAAGAACATCGGAACAATGAAGAAGTGAGTTGATGCAATTTTTGTTTAATTGACATGGGGTTTAGTTATAAGCCATGCCCTGGTTTTTGGGTGCAGTTCTGAGTTCTTTGAAAGAACAGTGCTGTTTTGTTATAGGATCTGCAAGATTTACTTCGATCCTTTTTTAATAGCTTGTCAACTAATTATTTTTCTTTCTTTCTTTCTTTTTTTTCATAAATGTTGACTTCCTTCTGGAAACATTGCAGAGATGCAAAATAACTCAGTTTGGAATTCCAATAGTTAAGGAGTGTTAAAATATCTTTGTATCTTGCACAGAAAGGGATGCATATTATCCAAGGAAGGGTGTCTACATGCAGTAGTAGACCCATGAATACATTTTGGTGCTGTTAAAAATACTAAAATAAGTAGTACACTTAATAGGAAAACATAGGAAAGCCATAGATAGGGCAATTTTCATTTTTCATCTTGCAAAACTGTTTTTATATTCCCTATGAACTAATGGAAGGCGTTACAAGTATTTGACATTTCAGATATCAGGCTTTCTGAACTTGACTGGATGATACTAAATACTATGAGATGTTAAAGATGTGTTTTGAATTTAAGAAATGCAGAAAGAAGGTCTTGACTTGGACAGCCCTAAATTAGGCCTCAACATAAAGTGCTGTATTACTTTTCCCATATGCTCTTCAGAGCTCCCCAAAACAGAGGCGTGCAACAAAAGAATTCAAAGAGAGCTACTCTTTTCTCTAGCTTGTGTAAACCAGTGGTTTAGGGTATGGACATGTAAGTAATTTACTGTGGATTAAACTTGTGCTGGGGCTTTACTGTACCTCTTCTGCTCCGTGGTAACTGTCTATCTGCAAACATTCTGTCATAATAAGCTATTACAACGTACCATTTTTCCCTGGAGGACTAAGTTTCCATGTTTTAGCTCCCACTTACCACAGGGTAAGAGCATATGTATGGGCAGTGGCCGTTTATAGGTACTTGCTTTCTTCTGGAAGAATTGCTGTTCTTCCAGGAGAAACCACAAGTGTAGCAATGTTTAGATTTTTCTCCCAGAACAAAAGTGGCTGGTCTAATAGAAGAATAACCCAGGAACAGCCAGGGTTAAATTGCTCCCAGGAGAGTTTCTCCTGAGAGGGTGAATGTCTGTACATGTTCTCTTCTGCGAGAAGATGCACCATAGTCCTCCAGCATCTCAGGGTGCTTTGCTCCTGCTTGCGTCTCCACCTGCAGAAGACAGTGTGTTGCTCGCAGAACATGCTCCCTTCACAATTCCGCATTGTGCTGCAGGTGGACAGAGGCTGACTCTTAACAGTCTGGGTTAGCCAGTCGGACTTGTCCTATGTCCTGCTGTCATTTTTGTCTCATAGCAGATTGAGGGAGGCTGCAGAGCATGGTGAAATGTTTGCACAGGGGTGCCCTTACTGTGCTGCCTCAGTGCTGCAAACTTTCTGCTTTTCGGGCAGAGCATTCAAATGTCTATGCAGGCGTGTCTCAAGTTTTTTCTACCATGAAAATAAATCTGGGAAAATTCTGTGGGGTGACTTGGATGTGTGTATGCAGCCAGTAACTGCAAAACAACCGATGACATACAGTTCTACCTCCTTTTTTATCCCACAGTAAATTGTTCATGTGCTTTTAAGGTTAGGTGAACTTTCTACAAATAGAAATGGTGATTAAATCTTGCTCAGTGGGTGGTGGTTGTGTTTACTGGGAGAACATAAGGATTATATCAAATCTGTGCGCCCTCACTTGTTTTTAACATGTGTCTTAACACTCCATGGAAGTGTAGTGATAGGAAAGAGATGTAAAGTATTTGCGTGTTGCAAATGATCTGCCTCAAAGCAATAAGAAATTCACTTAGTGTTGCCAGCTCTCATGATTTTTGGCATTGTTCTTAAAATTCATGCTTCGGGAATGTGAAAAATTGAGCTCTTTCTTTTATGTATATTATTATATTATAATACAATATACATAAAAGAAATATAATATATACATACATATATAATATGTAATATAATATAATTAATATAATGTAGTATACATGAAAGAGCTCAGTTTTTTACGTTCCTGAAGTGTAGACTTTAAGAATAATGACAAAAATCATGAGAGTTGGCAGTACTGCTTAGAATTTAAAGAAAAGGACAACCCCGTAAACAACTAATTTTCTCTGTCTTCGGAATCTCCTCCACAGTTCCTCACTCCTTGGAGTTTCCATGGCAGATTTAGGGGAAACTCAAAGGAGTTGTTCCATCTGTGGAGGAAATATACCAATTGAGAGAACTCCAGTTGCTGGTAAATAGCTTTGTTTAAAAATAGCAATGTGTACTTTTCACCAGGAATAGGGAGGAAGGCCTGTTTTATATTATCTACTTAAATACGATTATTGCATCTAAGTTGTAAACACTTGCAGAGTAACAGTGAGGTTTTTAAAGGAACCTGAAAAAGCCTTTCAAATTTCAGTAGGAGCCAGGCACAAAACTACATTTGGCTCCTTTAAAAATGCTAGCAGACATCTACCATGATTAAAATTTTCATCTTCCTCATATGACTCCATAATACTCATTTCCATACATCTGCATCGGTGTATATTTGTTCAGTTTCAGAAATTATTTACTCTTTTGGGACTGAGCCTTCATTGCATGAGTTGTCTGTGCAGTTAACTCTTGATTATCTATTCAGATTAACTTGAGGATGTTCTAAAGTCACTGACTATTTTTTTCCATTTTAAGTGTCATTTTAAAGATACTTGTAACGCCTTCCCTTTGTTTTTTGTATAAGTGGAGCTCCACTTGACTGCAAATGTATAGGGATTAAATTGAACTAACATGCTTCACGATCTATTTATTTTTCCATAAGACTTACGAGTTATTTGCTTGTTTTTACCATTCTTCCTCCTTTCTCTTTTTTTTTTTTTTTTTACATAACCCTTTCCGTTTGTGGGTAGTTTTGCTTGGAACTTCCCTGTTATCTAATACAGCAGTGCACCTTTCCAATATTACAGGACTGGGTAAAAAAAAAAACTATACAAAGCCTGTGGACCTCATACACTTATACCTTTAGGTGAATGCGTACACATTCATGAAAGTTTTAGTAGACTTTGTCATCTTAAATTACCACGATGCAGTGATGCAAATTACAGTGACGCATATTTTACCAACTTAAAACTGAATCTTCGTGTGCTGTTTTTTATTTTTGTCTTTATTTTTATTTTCCAGTTTGTTCTTTTTTTGCTGCTTTTTCCCTATGGAGTTGAAAATAAAACTGATTTGTAGCCTTTGGTTTTAAAAACTATTAGTTAAAACTAATTTTACAAGGTTGACCAGTTATGAATTAGTGATTATACAGAAGATCTGTGGGTTATCTGAACTCTTTTGAAAAGCAACTGTTGAAAAGCTATTTTAACTGAATTCACTGGAACAGGTTAATGTAGTTACAGGTTCTGTCCACTTTTATGAGTACAGTCACAGCTCAGTAAAATTTAAAAGAGAATATTAAAGAGTACTAAGACTTACAAGTTGCAATAATGTAGCAAATTTAGAAGTAGAGATGTAGTAATGTATTAAGTAAAGCTTAAAAAGAGAGCACAGAGCCAGCAGGACCAACCTTTAAATTTTGCTATTTACAGGAAATAAAAACAATGTTGTTATTCATATAATGAAGGATGTCAGGTCAGGGGTCAGCAACTCCCAGCATGCATGCCGAACATGTCACGTGAGGCCATTTTGCTTGGCATGCCACCACCAGCCCCAGCTCTGGGTAGCTGCTGCCAACCACGGAGCCCAGGCCGCTTGCTCCCAGCAGGCGGCTGGAAAGCTGCAAGCAGCCTGGACTCCGTAGCTGGCAGCAGCTATCCAGAGCCATGGGCTGGGTGCTGCAAACAGCTGTGCTGGGCTCCACATCAGCTCTGTACCGGCGTGTGCATGCATGCCTTGGAGCAGGCAGTGGAAGGGGCCTGAGGCAGCATAAACCTGGTTTCTCCCCTGCTGCGGGCACAGAGGTGATGGCGGGCTCCACAGCTCCATGCTGGTGGTAACCACATGTGCACCTCGGAGCGGACAGCGGGGATAGGGCTTGGCCCTGAAGCAGTGCAGCCCTCTTGCTGTCCATTCCGAGATACATGCTCGGTCACTGCCAGCGTGCAGCTGATGCCAGAGCTGTGGAGCCTGCCCGCTGCCTGCTGCAGCTGCCCAGAGCCCAGGCTTGCTATAAACAACTGCGCCAGGCTCCGGAGCCCTACCATCAGCTGTGCCAGCAGTGGGGAGAGAGACCAGGCTTGTGCTATCTCAGGCCTCTCCCACCGCCCACTCCAAGGTGCGCATGCGTGCGCCAGTACAGAGCTGATGCCGGAGCCCGGCGCAGCTGTTTGCAGCCTGTTTGCTGCAGCAGCCCAGAACCCAGGCTGGCTACCAGCTGCTTCTCCGGGCTCTGGAGCCAAGTCATCAGCTCTGTGCCAGCAGCAGGGGAGAAGCTGGGGTTGTGCTGCCTCAGCTCCCACCCCACCCGCCCGATCTGCTCTGAGGCATGTGTGCGGCTGTTTGCAGACTCCTGGCTGCAGCCAGCGCCAGCTCTGGGTAGCTGGTGCCAATTACAGAGCCTGGGCTGTTTGCATATAGCTTGCAGCTGAGCTGGCCTGATTCCCACCCTCTCCAAGCCCAGTACTGGCCCAGCCCACCTAGTGGGATGAGGCTGGCGCTGCCCCTTGCCAGGAGTGCTGCGCCTTTGCAGGCTTAGCTGTGTGGAGTGGGTGGGTGGTTGGGCTGATGGGCAGGCTCTGGGCTGGGGCCCCAGCTGGCCGCGCTGCAGCCCAGGAGCTGGCTCCCCAGGGAAGCGCAGGGGCTCTGGCAGGCCCAGGACATTGTTGGGTCAGACTTTGTCTGGTGGCTCAGCAGCCTAGCTGTGTGCACCCATGCACCTGGTTCTGTATGTTTGTCTGCCTCTAGTTCTGTGTATCTGTGTGTGTACGCATGTCTGGTTCTGGATATGTGTGAGAGTGTCTGTTCTAGTTCTCTGTGTTTGTGTGCGTGTGTGTGTGCCTGGTTCTCTCTCTGCTCTCCTTTCTCTCTCTCTCTCCTCTTTTCTTTCCCTTTCCCTTTCTCTCTCTCTCTCCTCTTTTTTATTTCTTTTTTTTCTCTCTGTCTCACTGCAACATGCTTAACAGAGTGCACAACAACAAAGGCAACATTTATGATTATTAAATATACTAATATGCAGTGTATTCTGCCTTGTACCCCCTCCCTCCCCTTTTGTTTTTCTGGCATGCTGGCACTCTGGGACCTTCCAAGGTAGACGTTGTGGTTTTTTCAGCACTCCAGCCAAAAAACGTTGCCTACTGCTGTGCTAGGTAGAGATAAATCTAAGATTAAGCTTGTAAATGACATCAATTTTTTAGTTAAGTATAAATCTAATACCTGATAAAATTGGGGGATTTTTTTTGTTCCATGGCCTGGCAGATGTTACACTTCATCAAATATCAATATTTCAAGCTTAAGACTGTGATATTAGCAAAACTTAGAATTGATAGTTTCAGTGGGTGAAAGAGGGGAGAAGGTGTGTGATGAAATGAGCTCTACTGAAGTAGAGCTCCTGTTCAAAAGTTTAGGAGCCTCGCAGGGGAATGCACTGTCTACCTGAAGATTTTAAAAGGATGAGGCCCACAGTAGAGGGCAGCAGTTTCCCTCTTTGACACAACATTTTTGCACTGCCCTGTAAGGTTAATGTATTTCAGCATAAGGTTTCCAATGCTGCCCTGTTTTCAGCTTCTGGGACCGATTGCACTTTTCAAAATAAGTCTACTTAAATTAATAAAACCTTATCCAAAGTTTTTAAGTTCCGTGGCATTATTTTTTAAAAGTTTGGACAAAGAGGTTCTGTAATGACCAATTGAATATTGTTATCTTCAAAATCCACACTGTTGGTTAATAAAATTATTGCCATGCTGAGGGGAAATATTCATGTTTCCGACATGTCTCCATTGACATATGGGACCTAATTTAATTTGCATAGTTCAGGATCTGTGCAATCAAGTGTGTGTGTATATACAAAGAAATGAATGATGTTCCCAGTAAACAGCAGCAGTTAAATTTTTTGGTGTGTCCTGTGTGCGCTTAATTACTGTTATTAAGACAGTTGTAGTTTTTTTGTAGAGGTTGAGCATAATAGCCTCTTCACTGTACTTTAAAATTGAGTTAAATATTTGCCAAAGCCATATGATAGCTTACTTGAATCCTTGCACATTGTGCTCTTTCTTATGTGTTGTGCACACATTAACTATGTTAAAAGGAATAATTTATGCGATCTTAGTCCTTATTTTCATCTACTGCAAAAACACTATATCCCTTGTAGATAGCTGATATCTTCCACTACTCTCTTGAAATGCCTTTGTATTCCTGTCCTTTGCATGACCACTAATTCCTCACATTTCCTGTCAGGAAATCTCCTTCTAAATATTTGTATGCCTTACCTTATTTCCTGTCTCTGCAAATATGCAGATACCAAGCATTTCATATGTCCTTTTTTCCTCCCCTCCTAGGTAACAGTAATAGAGCTTCAGGTAAGACTTGAATTTTACTGGGTTTATTTGGACTGTGCCAGTGGCTTATGATTAGAAGTATTTATAAGATTATATTTAAAGAGACAATTTACCAAAAAATACTTGAAATGTAAAGAAGGATGGTGAATACACAACTGTTCATCAGTTAATTCTGTATGTGATCTCCCTTTCAGGCGCAACTAGCACAGAAGACAACTCTAGTCAATGATTCAAAGTTGAAAGAGCAGGAGTTCAAAGAACAAGTAAGATCTTTTAAATAGAAAGATACAGAAGAATCAAGAAGCAATAATTAAGTTTCCATTGTAGGCTTTGCCTGTGTTAAAGGAATTTTGGTCTGCTTAAAATGATTAGAACCTCTTACACCCCTACAAGTCCTACAGATTGAATTTTATTAGTAGGCGTTTAGGATTGTGAATCCAAAAAGATGACAAAGTCGATAGGGAAATACAAATTGAACAACATTAGAAGGATGGGGGTGGGGAGGGGAACACGACTAGGTTACAGAGACTACAATGTTAGCCAACTAACCCCGGGGGAGGTGGGGTGGGGAAAAGGGAGGGAAGGGGTTCACGATGCTGAGAGAGAAGATAAATACTATCAACTCCCATTTGAGTTACACTTACTTTCAGCACATCTAAACATGTTTTCAATAAATCCACTGTTCTCCCTAAAAGTTTACAGGTAAACAGTATGATACCCAGTTGGAAAAACTTGTTTGAAATGAAATGTTAAGGATAAGTCATTTAATGAATTCATAGTTTTATTTTCTCCCACAGTCAAACCAAATACTGAATTTATTCAAATATAAGAAAACCCTCCAATAATTAGATTTTTTTTTTTATATATATAAATAAAAAAATATGGAAAAATGTATACATTTGTTATGATTTTTAAGGTATAGAATCTAATTATTGGAAGTTTGCCTCAAAATTTTCCCTCTCCCACTGCTACAGCAGGGAAAATAAATCGGGGGGTGGGGAGAGGTGGTCCCCTTGTCCTCTGTCCCCCCCTAACTTCATCTCCCTGCAGCTCCTCTTCCTGCCCCCCAAGTTTCTACGGTTAGATCCTACTCTCACATGGAAGTGAGGAGCAAATGAGAAAACACTGATTTTGAAATAAACCTGTAGTAATTTGCATATAAACAAATTACTGCGGGTACCCATAGACTTGGACATAGTTCATTCAGGATTGATACATTTTACTTTTTTTGAAATTGCTGCAAGTTTTGGCACAGATATTCTCCATGAGCACACTTTTAAGCAGCACTTTTGTACCTGCTTATATATAGTACAAACTACATGCTGCTTCACTTGGTGCTGTTTTTGCTATTAAGCTCATTTGAAATTGATACCTGATTTCACTTAGCACTCAGCAAGTATCTCTATAACGCTCATGGTCCCCATCTTGGGTTGTCAAATACTTTCCGTTTCGCCTAATGCTCGTTTCACTTAATACTCGTTTTTTCAGTAACCAATTAAGAATGCTAAGCAGGGGTTGCCTGTATGCATGACACTAGTTCAAAGCTAAAAGGCTCATGATTTTACCATATAGTTCAGGAGTTTTCAACCTTTTTGAATAAGTGTACCCCGGCAGCCCCCTTTTTAATAAGTGTACCCCTGGAGGGTGGGGGGAAGGTGTCGAGCAGCTGGACATGGAGGGGGCAGGGGTGGCGGAGTGGTGGCAGTGCAACGTCTGTGTGGCCCTGCTCTCACCCCGCACTGGCCCTGCTCCAGTGAGGCAGCGGCGCAGGGTGGTGGCTCTCCATCCCCACCTATCCCTGCATACCCCCTGGGACCTTTCAAAGTACCCCAGTTGACAACCCCGATACAATTCATTGGTGGGCCCCAGCAGTCAGCAATGTTTCAAACCATGAAGGTGCCTGATGAAGTGAGCTCTACCGAAGTAGAGCTTCCGTTCTAAAGTTTAGGAGCCTCACAGGGGAATGCACTGTCTACCTGGAGTTCTGCTCAACCAGTATGATTTGAAACTGATTTGGCTAATTTGACCTGGAACACAAAATATATTATAAAAATAAAAAATTAAAATAAATTTGTAATGTAGCATTCTTGGCCACCTTAGTGTAGGATCAGCCTCTTATTACAGTACCTCTAGACCCAGTGCCTATACCTTGCTGGGGAAAGACTTGTCCCTTTTCTTCTTCTTTTTTTAATTGGCCACCAAGGTGGATTTAATTTAAATCATGATTTAAGTCACCAGTCAGGAAGCCTCAGTTTTCTACACTGTTTTCTACAAAAAGTATATTCTTGTTGTTTGATATCCTCTATTCATTTAACTTCTTGAAGGGTTGCACTTTTAGAGAGTTAAGGTCTTGACTCTGTGTACGCAAACTTGCAGAGAGACAAGAAGGCTGATGAGTAGGTAATCAGGTCTGTTATCTCTCCTCTCCATATGCTGCTAACAAGGCTGTTACCTTCCGGGGGCAGAAATCCACAGTTTGAGAACTGAAAATAAGCATCACAGATACTTAATGCAGTCTTTTAGACTGAGTACTACCATTGGGTAGAGTGGTTTTATTTAATTTTTACTAATCGATTGAGGAGCCTCTGGGAACCCTGTAAGATTGGGCCCCTAATATAGTCCATGGCCTGTTGTGACATTTATATAAAACTTTTCTAAAAAGGTTAGTATATAATTAGAAGTTATAATCCCTATTCCAATAATATCTTTGAGCTTTAATGTATCTTCAATTAAAACTATTTTTATATAGGTTT
>NW_017728886.1:83890684-83891929 GCF_001723895.1 Crocodylus porosus
CCATCAACATTTTTGGCACCAGGAGAGGGTGTCAGAACTTGCTCTGGCCTTTCCACATCCTGGCCTGGTATTACAGTAACATTTCTTGTCTTATATTAGAGTAAATACAATATTGTTTAACAGCTAATCTAAAAAGTGCATGTTTTACACACTTTACTTGCCTTAAGAGCTTAGTACCAGACACAATGGTTAGCATTTCTTTACAGACAGTAAGTGTATCCTGCTTACATATAAGGAAGGAATATTTTCCATAGGTCAAGTTGGCAAGGACTGTGGGAGTTTTGGCCTTTGTCCACAGTGTGTAGCACAGTCCACTGCGTTAGCAGTGCCCTTGCCTCCCTTGGTCTTCTCTGTGACATGTTGTAGGGTTTTCCTGGCACTTGTAGTTTTGTGCCTTGTAGTTATACAAGAGGGATGAAGTGGCAGTTTCAGAGAATCCTTCAGTAAATGACTGCCTGTGAATGCAGGTGATGGAACTCCATGATTCAGGATCCCCATTCCAGTCCTTTGTTCTTATGCAAAGTTAAAATGTGTTTGTGTTAGTAATAAAACCCATTCTGTTAAACTTTTAAGCTTAAATTTGTTGTTTATAAGCGCTGCTTATTTTTTGACTGTTGACTGTTTAGATTCATATACTGGAAGATCGATTGAAAAACTATGAGAAGAATGTGTATGTCACAACAGTTGGAACACCTTACAGAGGTAAAGAGAAGTTGTTTCAGATTTAAGAAAGGAAAATAGTTCTCTTAAAAAAAAAAAATCAGATTAGATTGCTTGAAAGTTTTTAGGCCTGTTATCCAATAGAACATGTAGGATTGTGCGAGTTTTACCATTGAATGTTGTCCATATTTTGTCACATTTAGTACAACAGAGCTGTCAAGTAGGGCTGTGCGAAGCTTTGGTCATTGATTCGATTCAGAGGAGATTCAGCCTGATTCGGCAGCTAATTCTCCGAATCCAGATTGAATCAGCAAACCCATTAATCTCTCTGAACTGAATCGGAACCTTCTGATGAGATTCAGAGAGATTTGATGATTCAGCCATAGACACAGCTGTATATGTTTTTTGTTTTGTTTTGTTTTTTCACATATCTTAAGGGACCAGGCATGGCTCGCGAGTGCTCAAATGGAGGTGTGGATGGAGCATCCCATGGGAACACAGAGGGGAGGTCCCCCGCACCTTCGGTGGCAGACCCGGAAATGGACCAGAAGTATTTCTGGTTCACTTCTGGGCCCAACGCCAAGC
>NW_017728886.1:83892029-83902158 GCF_001723895.1 Crocodylus porosus
GATTTGCTGAGCCAGCAGGTGCCATGGGAGGGCCCCTGCACTCTCAGTGGCGGACCCAGAAGTTCTGGGTCTGCTGCAGAGCACACAGGGAACCCCACCACCAAGCGCTCCTGTGGGATGCTCCATCCACCCCATCATCATGAGCCATGCCTGGTACCTTGAGGTACGTAGAAAAATATACAACTGAGTTTAGCTATGGCCAAATTGCCGATTCTCTGAATCAGAACAGAATCTTCAGATTCAAATTGGGCTGAATCGAATTGGGACAGTTATCCAAATCATCAAATCGAATCATTGCCCCCCAAATCAGGCAGAATCCAAATCGAATACTGCCCGCTTCTCACACCCCTACTGTCAAGCAGTTCCAGAATGAATCAGAATTTTACAATACAAGTTTATTATTAAGTTTACAATGTTATTACATCAGTACTTCGGGATCTTTGTGACCTTTTTGCTAGAGCTCCCAGAACTTCTGTATCCATCTGCAGTTGGAGATTGAAAACAAAAAAAGTGCAGCAATCACCCAAACACAATGTGAAAAATATTGGTTGTGAAACTGTGATCTCATTATGAGGCTCTTTTATGGCAAACCTGTGTGCCCTTGTGTGGTGTGGAACAATTGGGAAACAATGGTCAGTCCCAAGAATTTTGGTTTACCTGGGACAGGTATAATATGTATTTCTCAATTTGCCACAGTATAATTCTTTTTTTAGAAAGTGGTACATGCCTCTGTGCATGTGTTGGTTTAACTGCTTCTGAGGTGGATTAAAATGAGTTAATGCAGCAAGCAGAAAAGGCAAAACAATGGCCAATTTAAATAGCATCCTAACAGGTACTCAGATGTAGTAGCCAGATTTATAGCTATGAGTTGACTTCTGGGACCAAATCTTGACACAGCTGTTTTGCCAGAGCTGAGAGGCGCAAGATCAAAGGGAACACTAAAGCATGGACCACGGGCCAAGAAATACCAAGTCTTGAGTGAGTGGCCAGAAACTGGTCAGGGAGTCTTAGAGAGCTGGCAGGTGCACGCAGACTCAGGAGATTCAGCAAGTCAGCTATCCTCTCAAGTCAAAGGTTTGGTAAACTGGACCTGCCTTTAGTGTGCACAGAAAGGTTAAGTTCAGGAAACAAGATATATGCGTGTTGCATTAGCCTGTTTTCCTAAATGTGTTGTTGCCTTTGGTAATTGACACAACTTATTTTGAAGAGGTTGCGTTAGAAGCCCTTTAATCAGTTTTTGTCAGAAGTCCCTAAAGCAAAAAGTATTTCATGTGTTAAACACCTTGGGGCCAGTTAGATTAACACAGCAGATAAACAAGGGGAGGGAGAGGGTGAGGCTGTACATAAGGATCTGGTCTAAGAGCAGTTGATTTGTATGGTTGCATCCAGCACAGCTGCAGGAAGCCAGGCCTGTTATCTAAGGGATGCACTTGAGGGACCAAGGCACAGTTTGCTTGGTATCTGAGTCGAATACAAACACAGGAAAGGTCACAGGAACAGAGGCAGCCAAGCAAGGCAACAACTTGAAGGCTAGGTAAAACCAGGCAGGATTGGGCTTTTTGAAAGAAGTTTCTGGAAGCTTCTAGAATAAAAGCTGATGAACAGTAACTGTAACAGCCAAGAAAATGGTATAGTTAAAATGGTCCAAAGTCCTGAGGTGGACCAAGAATTTATTCTTGTGGTTTTAATTGGTATATTTCAGCTGTAGAGTCTGTCTGTCTGTCTGTCTGTCTGTCTGTCTGTCTGTCTGTCTGTCTGTCTGTCTGTCTGTCTGTCTGTCTGTGTATATACTATATATAAATAAAATGTTGGTTTTCTTTTTATTTTTCATCTGTCACTAATTTTTTGATTAAATGATTCAAGGGAACAGAATAGTCCTAGAGATTGATTTAATGATTTGTTCATTAATAAGTGGCATTTATAATGCAAGATGTTAAAAAATTAGTAGTTTTGGTACTATCTTTGTTCCCATAATTGAATGAGTTCTGCTGTTTTGTAAATTTGGATTTGCTCCGTGGTGAAGTAATACTTTAAAAAAACTGGCTAAGATTAATCCAGGGAATGATGCTTGGAATGGATTAGAAGAGGCACTATCTAGACAATCTGGCGCACATCCTTTTTCTAATGATGAGCAATTGCAGAGTAAGCTCTATAAAGCCAGGAAGCATTTATTTTGGAAAAGAAATGTCTCTAAATAGTAAATTTCGGGCAGAGGAGGAAGATGGAAATATTTCCAGCTCATTTAACACTGAGATTGTGATTTTTCTACCATTTTATCCAGACTCTTGAAGCTGATAGGTGACATTTGAAAGCCCATGTCAGATACAGACTTTTAATAACAAGACAGAGATGTTGCCTATATGCGAATTCAGCAGTTACTGGTAGATACAGATCATTAGGATGCAAGTAAAAGGATCTCATAGATGTTATAGAAGCTAAATATACACTTCTAAATAAGATCTGAACAACTGTTCAAAAACTTCCTAACCAGAGAACTTTGTGTCTCCTTGAAAGAGAATTTTTACTTTCTCCAGGGAAGGGAGCTCTTCATACACTATCCCACATTTATCATTCTTCATTTAATACTTAAATGTTGACTGCTGCCTCTGGCCAATGATCTTGCCGATTATCAAAGCAGACACTTTTGTGGGGTTTTTTCCATGCTGTCCTGCATGGGGTTGGGAAGCTGCCAGTAAACATCTGCAAAGCTATCTTATTCTAAGTACTGTAAAGCCCTCCACTGCTGCAAATACAAAACCCAGAACCAAACAACTTGTTCGGTTAGGTGTGCTGAAATAATTAGCTGTCTCATTTCTTCTTGTGCTCCTCTCCATATCCATTCTTTGTGTCTTCTCTTGTGCTGGGTTTGTAAACTAGTTGGGGATAGAGTATATCTGTTTACTCCATGTTTGTGCAGTGCCTAGTGCAAAAAGGCTCGGAAGTACATGTGCCTGGGGCTTCTAGGTTCTAGAGTAGTGCGGATACTATATGAGCACTTCACTGGAAAAAATATGAAGTTGCTGGAGATATGTTTTAACTGCCTCCTTTCCCCATCCCCACCACCAATCCCAATCCTGTCTTTTGCGTATCTTTTTTTCTCCCCAGTCCTTTAAAATAGTTCATTTAACTTTATCATCTGTTTGAAATGAAACCTTTTCACTGGAGAGTCTGATCCTCTGAGGAATTTACTGACATTAAGATCTGTAGAAGACAGTTTAGTAGCATTTGCAGACGGTCAATATTACATAGACTTGTTTGAGACCCTTCATATTTGGAATTCATTAGGCTGATGTCTTGTATATTTACTCTTTAATCTTAAGTGTAAACAAATGGTTAATGAAATGTCTTGATTCAGGTTCTACTAGCACAAGCTTTGGAAGTAAAGTAGCAGCAGCATCTAAATTGACTTGCTTGTGTTATAAGATGATCAAAAATAAAGAAAAGGGGAAAATTAAGAAAGTAATAAATATTTTTATGTAGATGTGCTGATAATTACTTGTATTTTCAGATGCATTGAATTGATTACTACGTTTTAGATGTGTATTGTATTTGTGGTGTTCACTAAATTTTAGACGTGTCATGTTTGTGCTGTTCATTACAGTGGATCCGTTCTAGGTAACATTTCATTCCAATCACTTGCTAGATGGGACTAATTATCTAAGATGATGAGTTACTTGCAGTATACTTCTTTTTTTTTGTTTACACAGATGGAAATCTTTGCCATGCTGATGTCTCTCTTTTTGGAGAGCCTACCGAGTTTGAATACTTACGAAAGGTCCTGTTTGAATATATGATGGGCCGTGAGACAAAGGTATGGAATTTCATATGTTTGGAGTTAGACTAGAATGTTTCCCTCTTGTGTAAGTTTTAAGCGCTATTATAGATGGTCTATAAGCAGCTTCCAGTGCTTGTTCTGAGGTCTGGCATTCAAATAAAAGTTTTGCTAGCGTAATTATGTAGGTTTATGAATATGGAAAAAGTAACAAACCTAAGCAAATAGCCATGCAGACAAAAGCCCTAGCGTAGGTACATTTAAACCAGCAAAGAATATTCTTGCCTGTATAGCTTACTCTGGAGTAGTTTATGCCATACCACAAATGTTTCGCTAGCTTAATGTGTCTTGACTAGTGGAGTGGGGGCTGCTGGTATTCATTTTACCAGTAGGGCCAGAAATTGAACAACAGGGGTTTTTGTCTTTGTGTTTTGGTCATTAATATTGCGATGTTGTTTTGATACCATAGCCAGCAATAATAAATTACTGGATTATGTCTCATGTGTCATTCTGAATTTACAGCATATCTTCTCTAAAACCTATGCACATCACATCTCATGGGTGTGTAACTTCTCTGAGAGGTTACATTTTGAGCAGTTCTTGCTGTTTGCAGAAGTAAAAGACTGAATACGAAATTTGCCAGCCAGTGAATTCCTTATGAAGTTGGGCTTCTAGTATCTAGTAACAACCCCTAGGCTTAGAAATTGGCTAGGTTTGAAAAAGGATGTCTAAATGTTGCTCGTCCAAGCAAAATGTTTCTCTTATGTAGATAGATATCTTCCTTTTTTAAGACTAAATAGCTTTCCTCTCTGTAGTTCTTCTGGTTTTTGTTATGTTTGTAGCTGGGACTAATGTTGAAGCTTTACAGTAGTAAGAATTTATTAGAATACTAAAGCAATCAACTTTGTTCCTTTTAAGTGCCCTATATAAAATGTAGTACTTTTCTAAACAAAATGTTACTCAAGTTACAATTTTTAAATTCTTCTGTGCCTTTCACTTCTATTCTTTTTTTTTTTGTTCCTTAATATCAATTACTTTTATTAAAAACAAACAAAACACCAACAACAAAAAAATAAATCTCTGTCAGAATAAAAACTTCCCTACCCGATTCTTTCAGAAGTTAGATTTAGTGCTAAACCATTGATACTATTCTCCTACTTTAATGCTGAAATTATTAAAGAAATGCTAGAGGTGTATGCAACTTACTGCCTGCACATATTATTTTAAAGTCTGTTGTTAGGGGGTTTAGGGGATTGTTGCAAACAAGAAGGTATGCCTTTTAGAAAACAGTTTAGCATCTTGTGACTACTAAGCAGTTTAGATTACTTCAAACCAGTTTTAGACCAGTGGTTCTCAACCTTTTTTCTACCAGGACCCCTTTGTAAACATCAGTGGCCAGTCCTGACCCAGTGCTCCTCACTCCCAACCCACTGCTCCCCAGCCCCTGCTGTGTGTGGGGTAGGAGGTGGGCATGTCTGGTGGGGGGACCCTAAGCAGCCCATCACAGGCTGGAACTCTGCCAGCCTGTAGAGGAAAATCCATGGTTTCCCTGTTCTTTTCCTTTAAAGAAGAATCCATTTTTAAAGTTTGTTCACAACCCTTTTATATATTCTCACAACTCACTTTTGGGTTGCAACCCACGGTATGGGAAACGCTGTATTAGATAGCAGCAGACATCTCCTATAGTATGATTAACAAATCTGCTTTTAAAGTTTAACATGAAATGTCTTTAGATTAATTTTAACTCTTGAACTGTATTTAGCATGGCTCCAGTAATGTGTGTTACTGATTAAAATTGTTTCTTGTTGGTGCCCAAGATACTACAATGCTTATTTTGGGATTTTTAAATTGAAAATGTGAACTAGTTTTGTGGTGGTAGCACACTAAAACTAGGCTTAGTTTTATGATTTTTCTGGCAAGGAATGAAGCTGCAGAATTTGTCAGTAAAAACTAATAGCCATATATTTTATCTGTGATTTGAGATAAGAACAAAATTCCTATCTGGCATACAATATACAGTATTATGTAACATGGTAGATTGATTTGAGGGATCTGGCTTCTGTCCTCAGTTCAAGCAGATTAATTCTGGGGTGGAGGAGTGGGGGGAGAACCTCTGTTAACCAAAAGAGGCCTGCCTTCAGGAATGGATCCTAAGATCATATGTGTATCCAGAATGAAAATAAATTATACTCAAGTGGAGACAGATGTGTAATTCTTACAACTGCTGAGGAAGGTATTATTTTAAAATTAATATAATTGAGAGAGGGAATTCATTCAGTTCAAATAAATGGCTGGAGAGAGAATTTTTAAAGCAACAAATTTCTTAGCTTTGGGAGCTACATTTACATTCAGTAGTAGGTTGCCCAACAAGAAATCAAGAGTTTCATTGGTAAGTTATATGAGAATGTAGATGATGTACAGCCCTAGTCAGTTACATCCTAGGATAGCGTGTTATTCCATGCAAAGACTCTCTTACTGATTAATTTGCTACCTGATGGTAAGTTGCGATAGCAGCATTTTTTTGCAGGAAACTACTGCTTGAAATCTAGTTGTTGGTTTGTGCTAGACACCAAAATAACTTTCACCTGTATGGAAACCAATGTGAGACCAGTGTTGTATGTACATACCCTAGCCTTTATCACATTTCAACTTCGTTACTTCTAAGCCCAAGTCTCAGCTTGTCTAAAATAATCAGTGTACCTTTTTGACACTGTTAGGCTATGTACACACACTGAAATAATCTGGGAGAATGACCTCAGGGTTGTTCTCTTGGTAAAGAAACTTCACCCAGAGTTGTGGGTACAGATATTCAAATACTGAAGCCCTGAAAAGTGAAGAGCTTGTGCTGATGGTGGGGTCTGTGCACACATCTCAGCATGTTCTGCAGGCTCTCTTAGTCAACCTGGCAACAGATGGCAGTGCATACCCTGGTGGGCTGCCTCAGACTGCCCATGGTCACCCTGTGCTTCCTTGCAGCACAATGTGAGGATTGTGAAGGGGGCATACTCTGCTTCCTGCTGCAGCACCAGAGTCCATTGAGTGAATACTGTCCTCCAGAATCCCCTTCCTGCCACAGGGATATGGTGTTCTATTCTGAGAGAAGCCACAACATGCACAGACACTTGCTCTCTCAGGAGAAACTCCTGGGAGTGATTTAACTATGGTTGTTCTCGGGTTATTTTTTTTCTGGAGTGGCCATTTTTACTCAGGGGCGGGGGGGGGGGCGAGCCTGAACATCTGTACAGTCATAGTTTCTTCTGGGAGAACAACTCTCCCATGAGAAACTGACCATAGAAGCTTAGTCAAGCCAGTAGCCAAACCTGTCTTTAACATCCGTTTCCACATACACTATATACTATGTATGTACACGTTTTATCCTAAACTGAAAATGTTGTCATACTGAGCATAAACTTTTGCTGGGAGCCGTGTAATTTTACTTTTTCCTTTCTCACACCTAACCTTGTTTTGTTCTGATGTCTCTTTATTACATGTGCGAAAAATACCTTCTAAGCTTTTCCAGACATTAACTTCATTCAATTTGTCTGTACTGTGAGATACATAAGAAACACTCTTGGGGGTATTAAAATAACATTCTCTACATTTATGTAGAGACCTGAGCTAACCAAATATACTGCACTGCTTTCCATATTTGTTTATTAAGTATACTCAGAGCTTAGTTCTCTTGGTATACGAAATCTACAGGATTGCCCTTGCAGATGCTCCGCCTTGCAATTCTGTTATGTAGTTTGCAGTCTGTTCCTTGGGGTGTGAGTCACTCTGACCCTTATGTGTTTTCCGTGTCTTATGTGGACATCTATGGTGAGAGACAGAAGCAGCTTTGCAGGTACTACCATTGAAGGTGTTCTGTCACAGTTATTCCAAGTTTTTCTTGCCTTCCAGCTTGCACTTCTGAAATAGCTAGGTACATGCAGATGTTCCTTTGAGAATCTAGTTACGCTTTTTCTGTTGTTACTGGCTTCTACATTTAAACGTTGTCTGGGACTTTGAAATCCTATTGGAATTGTTGCTAATGGAAGTGAATCATTTAAAAGCTTCAGAGAACTTCGTCAGTGATCAGCAGTTCCGTTCCAGTCATACCAGGCTGGAAATATGGAAACTAATGGCACACTGATATTTTTAGGAAATTTAGAAAATTGATGAGGACATCTGTAAATATTCTCTGCTTCTTAAAAGAGTTGATAGTTGGAATGTGAAATATATACTGTTTCAGTAGGACTGCCATTAATATGGGCATGTGAAAGCAAGGGATTATTGTCTGCTTTACCTGTTTTTTCTAGTAAAATACACTCGATGATAAATAAGGTAAACATTTTGCTGCTTTAAAGAATGCCATCTTAAATTCTGAAATCCCTGCAAGTTTGTATTCTACATGCGTAACTTCTGAAACACTTTTATTTCTAAATCTCCCTTGTGACCACAAGAACTTGGAGAATTTCAAGGCCTTGTTAGTGATAGATTACAAAATGGACATTTTCAGGAAAGAGTGTCTTAACAATGTCTGTTTGAGTTGGCGCACATGTATATGTTCTTTCCTGTATTATTTGCAATGGATGTATATTTTCTTTAACTTTTGCATACCATTGTGTCCTGTTGTAAGCTTGAAAGTGAGAGGTTCAAAAGTAGTTGTTCTATGAGAGTGTAGGCAGATCCTGAGCTCATTCTGTGAGATATTTCAGATATAAGTAGTTGTGATGACGAGTTTGGCAAGAAAAGTTTGAGTGTGATGTTATTTTATGGCATTGGAGACATTCTCCCAGTATATCTGCAAACTCCGTTAGATGAACTCAAAAAACATCATTAGGGCCGAAAATAGTTTAAACAAAATTTAAGCTGATTAAGTAGAAATGTTAACAAGGGGAATTCTTTTACTTTGTCACCAGATAAAAGTTACCTGTGATGTGCACTTGCAACGTGTGTAGCCTACTCTTTCACCTGTTCTCTAGCTATCTCTTCTGTTTCTGTAGTTCCTTCATCACTTCACTTGTAGGACTGATGGGGAAACCACAAGGGCTGATGAACAGCAATCTTATCTCTTTCGCAAGCTTGTTCAATTAGAGCTACACCTTGGGTCAAGTGGAAAAGTCCTTGACCTTTTTTGTAAAGTTGCCTGCCCATCAGCATTTACTGTTGTTCAGAATAAAAGGAAAAAACAAGTCCTTCTTGCCTTGGGAATATGTCAGTTATTTAAATTCTCAAATGCTGCACCTGTGGAGTGTATTTCCACTGAGCTGAAGCTCTGTACCTAACATACAACAGTAATGTAACGTAACGTAACGTACAATAGCACAGATTTCTGAGTTTCTTTTACAATATATAGGTATGGTAAAATGTAGTCAACTCTCAAAAACAATATTTCTGGTGATGGGTTACTTTTAGAGTCGGCATACTGATGAGAGGTTTCATAGGGAAAAACCTGTGTTAAGAGTTGAGTATTTAGTGACATAGTTGTGTTTTATTAAAGGAGTTAATGTGTCCTCTAGAGTTATATGGGTAGCAGCAGTTGGTTCTTGGGTCTCATAGAATTCACATAACATGCTATCTGTCATGTAAGTGAAATGTGAAACTAATATTTTTAGCAAAGCCAGTGGAGGGCATAGAAAAAATACTAAGACATGTATATTATTCTGTACTTCTATTAATGCGTTTTAAACTGTTATATAAAAGTTTAATATAATCTTTTTAATGCTTGTGAAGTTAGTTGGTTATAAATCATAACTTTTTTTTCTTTAGACAATGGCAAAGGTTATAACTACAGTGCTGAAGTTCCCAGCTGACCAAACCCAGATGATCTTGGAACGAGAAGACGCTCGACCATTGGTATGTCTTACAAGCAGGTTGAATATATGAGCAAAGATTAGATTGCTAGAATTTACCGCTTTACAAGACTTTCGTATTGTAGAAATCAGTTTAAGATTATGACAAGAATTATAGAGAGATTAATATACATAACTATTATGTAGATTAATATACATAACACTTCTCACTATTAGATTGGAGCAGCTCCATTGTTGGTGATGGTCATCTTAACACCCTTATTTAGACTGGGTCAGAGATTGTCTGATGAAATGGTATTTCATCATAAAATGCTAATTTGTCAAAACAAAATGTTTTGGCTGGAACTTACAGGAAATAAAAGTTTTGTTGGGGTCTTCCAGCTTTGCAGTAGAATTTCTAGTCAAAGCACCCTGACTCTAGTTGAAACAAGTGGTTGTGGCATTGACCTGGCATGTGAGGGGAGGCCTTGCTCTGCTAGGTTGAAGTTCTTGCTCTGAATTGGGTCCTCCTTAAGTCAGTCCCATAAACACTTGGCTATTTTTTGAGGTATCCCTGCCCCCC
>NW_017728886.1:83903287-83903425 GCF_001723895.1 Crocodylus porosus
TTCATAGTTTCATAGTAGCTAGAGTCGGAAGGGACCTAGGTAGATCATCTAGTCCGACCCCCTGCCTTGGCAGGAAAGAGCACCGGGGTCAGATGACCCCGACAAGGTGCTCATCTAACTTCCTTTTAAAAATCCCCA
>NW_017728886.1:83903525-83914101 GCF_001723895.1 Crocodylus porosus
TCCCCCAGTTTCTTAATGAGAACGGGGTGAGAGACAGTGTCAAAGGCCTTCCAAAAGTCCAGGAAGACTATGTCCACTGCTACCCCTGCATCTAAAGATTCGGTGACCTGGTCATAGAAGGCCACCAGGTTGGTCTGACAGGACCTGCCTCTAATGAACCCGTGTTGATTGCCCCTAAGCAGAATCTTCCCTGCTGGCCCCTTGTGGATATGTGCGCCAGAATAATTCTCAAAAGCTTACCCAGGATCGAGGTAAGACTAACTGGCCTATAGTTTCCCGTGTCCTCCTTTCTCCCTTTTTTGAAGATGGGAACCACATTGGCCCTCTTCCAGTCCTCTGGCACCACACCAGAGCACCACGAGTGCTTGTAAAGCCTTGCCAGGGGTCCCGCAATGACCTCAGCTAATTCCCTCAGTACTCTAGGGTGGAGATCATCTGGACCAGCTGATTTAAATACATCCAGTCCCTCCAGAAGTTCCCTGACTAGATCCTCCCTGACCCTTGGCTTAGGTGCGCCTCCCCTGGGGCCTGAGGGGGGCTGAATAGGGGGCTGATCGTGTCCCTGCTCAGGAAAATGGAGGCAAAGAAATTGTTAAATAGGTTAGCTATTCAGAGAGACTAGAAGAAGGTTTAAAAGTTTTGTTTCAATGCAAGTAATTAGTTAAATTACATTGATAAACTACATTTTTCCATGAGAAACATACTTTAAAAAAATACCTTCTACTATTTTTCCTGCTCTGATGCTCAACTATTGTTGAAACAAGCTGAACACAAGCAACTAGATTTTTTGTTTGTTTTTGTTTTTTGGAGTATTGTCTTGTGATCTTGAATACTTTAGCATACTTTAAAACCTGCTTTGACATTGGCTATTCCACTCCAGTAAGTTTCTTGGGCAATACATTTCAAATTCCAAATGTTTGCTTAAACTAGTAAAACAAAAAGGAATGACTCCTCCTCCTAGCTAACCTTTCCTTGCAGTGAAAGTGCTTCCATCATACCACCTGAAATAATTACTATTGTACTTGTTTTCATTTTTTAAAAAGGAAATGATTAACTAAAACCTCCTCTCAGGCTCTTAGTTAGAAAAACTGAATTTTTGCCAATAAGGAGTCCCTCTATAGTGAGGGTAACATTTTGAATTCTGCCTATGCAAGTAGAGACTGACTTTCTTTCACTGAAAATTTAAATCTCCCCCATTTGTTTGATGTCTCATTCTGCACATTCTGTATTGTTGCTGCTAAAGGCATTTGTTACCTTCTGTAAAGTGACTGTAATCAACCAAAATCTGCTCGGGCATTATCTCCTTGTGTGTCTGGCAAAATGTTTCACATGCTGAGGCCTTTTCATTTATTTTCTGAAATGACAAAAAAGCCTAACTATTTGGGATCAGCAATGCGTCCTCCAGTTCACTTCAGGTTTTGTGCAACAAAGCTGTTTTGATTTCAGATCTAGTACATAATTTTTTGAGGTAAATATAACCACGTTTGTGCATTTCAGGGAGGCAAAATTGGGTTTATAGTGGAAGCCTGTATGCAACATTAACTGTGCGTTTCTATACACGCACTTCTTTGACCATCCTCGGAATTCTTCAGTCTGTTTACTGAAGCAAAAATGTGAATCTGTATTGTGAACCTTTTCAGATTTATTTTAGGACAGTGACTTGCACAGTCAATTACATGCCAAACAGTTCATTATCCTTAACTGCTCATTACTGTACTATGCCTGGTGTACTACTTATTTGATGTTTACTAACCTGTCTAATATAGTTGTATGTAAGAGAGGAATATTTTTAGGCTAATTGGATTGCACAAAATACTCATGCATGTTACTTTCCTCATCTGAAATATACAGAGCTTTTAACTGATAGAATCATATACATATTTGAAAAGATCACATATTTAACGTTTTCTCTAAAAGGGGAATAAAGACGTAAATCTCAACAACTTTGACTATGTGTCGCACCTTATTTCAGACAAAATGTGATGGAAGTGTTTACACATTTTATAAGTATAATTTGTCATCATATTTTGCTACTAAAAGAATTTAGATGTAACAGCATTAAATTGAGGGTACTTGGCTGTAATTATTTGCCAGGTTAGTGCCTCTCCTTTCCTTACCAATATTATGGGCATCAGCAGTGGGTCAGCCAAGTTTTATAAACAATCCAAGTTTGTTTAATGTGCTTTACTGTGCTTAAAGTATTTACTGAGGTGTTTTGTCTAATCCTGTCAGCCTCATATGCAAGTAGTAGATAACCACTGAGCTCATCTTTGCAGTGTTAAAAAAAAGTAGTCCAACAAGCTGTTTTCTTCCTGGCTTTGTAGTTTACTTCACCTCGCAGTGGTATCTTCTGAATATTTCATCAGTCTGTCCTTAGTTAGCATGTGGGTGAGTGAAGTCTAATACTTTGGTGTTTCAGTTGAAGGTCACATCTGTGGCATAATATTAATTATTCTTGTTATTTTTTTCTCTTTTTTTGCCTGCTTTTTATTCATAAAGAATTGCTAAATGTTCTTTGCACTAAAAGCATGTATTAGATCTTAAACAAAAACTGTTACTTATTTTCCTTACAAAGCTAAGTTTGTCAGATGGAAGCCTTAAATTATCAAATTGTGTAATCTGTACACAATTTGAGTCTTGAGATTTTGATTCAGATCCACACCATCTCAGAGGCATGAAAAGATTAACCAGAAATTTTGAATCAAATCCTCTGTAGTAATAAAATATATTGAACTTAGCTTTGTTTTGCTGGTGCTTTTGCTTTTTTCATTTTCTGGGTTCTTTGAATAAACGGGTAAGTTGGATTCCTGTAGTATGTTCAAGATTGTGATGCTCAAAATGGAATTTTACACTATATAAATATCAAGTAGTTCTTGTTTTAAATAATGAAATTCTATGTGTGGGTCTTGATCCAGCAAAGCCCTTAAACATATGCTGAATTTCAAATTGAACTTCTTGCATAATTTGTAGACAGTATGTAGTTTGTGCTTAACCAATTCAGGGCTATGGATCTGGTGGCATTAAAGAATAAGAAGGTTTGGAAGAAAGTCTGTATTAGGAACTTCATAGTATTTGTTTTGTACAGTTTTTAGGAATCATGTAGCATTCAAAGCAGTCATTTTTAAATTAGAGAAAAAAGCAATCGAGTTCAAATCTAAAAAGAACCCAACTTCCTTACTGTAAAAATAGTAGGACCATGGGAACATACTGGCCAGCAAAATGGAGAAATTTCTTTCATTGGCGGTCTTCAGGAAGAGGTTAAATAAGCATGAGTCTGGGATGGTTTAGGAGAAACAAATCTGCAGAGGATTGGACCAAATCTTGAGGTTCCTTCAGATTTGAAGTACTCTAAAACTGAGTTGATTTCAGCATGTAGCTGGACTTGCATTCCTTGGGGGGTGCACATGCTTCAGTGCTTTGCTGGTTCATGACTGTGGGTTGGTGATAACAAAAGATGGCAGTGCAAAAGAGCAAGATCATGATTTAGGAAGGAGGTTTTTAGGTCCATGATTGGGTAAGGAAAGAATTATTTTGAATTTGGCCTAAGTGAGAGAGAGAAGGGGAATACAATTTAGTTGCTTTCTAAATATTTTAATTTCTATTTAACCAGGCATCATACTCAAGTGTATTTTCTGGTCTCAAGTGGGTAAGCTAATTTTTCATCTGGGTTGATTGGCCTACACTGAAAATGTCTTACTTGCTTATAAATCGCAGAAGTTATTTGGCCTGATGTCAAACCTAAGATCCTTCCATCTCCTATTCCATTTCTGTAGCCACTGGACAAATTGATCCCCTGATTTATTTTAATATTAAATATTTGCAGTTTCCTGTCATTAAATTCATTTACTCGCTTTTATTTTTTGTTTTCCAGTCATGGCTACGACCATCTTGAAGAAATTGTGATAGTAAAATCTTTCATGACGACACTGCGTAGAAATACGGTCATATCTCTGTTCTCCTTTGAGAATGGACAAAAGGAAAAGCTATTATTCAGGGTCCCAAATGGAGCAGCAAGACAACTTTGGACCATGGATATAGTTTAAAACTGCCTTGGGAAGAGATACTAATCAGGGGTTATCTGGTGATGAGTCTTTTCTCTCCTATTGAATACTGTCTTCTATTTTGTGTTTAAAAGTTATTTTTTTAAAGGGGGAAAAAAGACTTTTGTCTAGAAAGGTTTTGCCTACTGCTATATTTGAACGCAGGTTTCACTGGGTGTTTTTTAAGAGTTGAACTTCATGGTTTGTCTCTTCTATTTATTTATTTTTTTTAGTTTCTGTCTGAATGAACTGTGCAATACATTTTTGGGTGGGTAGCAGTTAGTGGGTGACTTCCAGATGAATTAGGCCATTTGACTAGTCCCTCCCTAATATGATCTTTTGATTGTTTGCTAAGGACTATTTCTTTAAGCTTTTGCTTACAATAAATCCAGATTGCAGTACCTCATTTGTTTACTCTTAGCTTTTGTACTTATATTTTCTGGAGAAGAAATACACTACTGTAAATTGTAAATAATACATAACTGTATCATATGCTCAACTGTGACTGTTGGCAATGCTAATCTGGCAGGAGCTGAGATTTAAATAAAATTCTATTTACTATATAATTTTTTTTAACTTTTATCTGTTCTGAAAGGTTGTTTTTTCTCTGAGCACTAATTTTATACTTAGATGCCACCTTCTTTGTCAATATCTGAAACACTTGCAGTCCTAAAAAATTACATGCATCCTTTAGACATCCTTTTTTGAAGGTTTGCAGTCTAAATATCAGGTGTAGACATCATGGTAAACTGGAAAATTGGAATACTGTAATTTTATTACCCGTAATGGCTGTTGGAACACAGACATGGCGTTTGATCCTTTGTGCCCTTATTTTTACTTCACCTGAATAAATTCCCCACTGCACAGGCTTACAGTGATAGAAGACATGCTGCTGCTATACATTCTGGTAATGGTAAAGCTTGGATATATTTATAAACTTTTCACATGATGTTTATGGTCATTTGGATAGTATTCATTTGCATTCTATCTATTAGTTTTACTGTCAGGCTTAGTTGTTGCATCTGAGCAATTTCACACACTGAAACTATTTTCCCCCAGTACTGACAATTGGTTTAGGAGGTCATATTTCGTGACGTACCAAGGCTACCGAGCCATAAAGGATGACCATCCATGTAGAAAGCCGGCAGTATAGGATGTTCATTTCTAGCCATGTATGATTTTTATGCTATTAGACCTTGAACCTGTATTGCTAAACATGAAAAAGTTATTTAAGGTCACTTTTTATTTTGTAAAATGTTATTTACGTTCCCTGTGAGACTTATTTGGCTGGACACATGGTAACTAAAGAAGTCTGGTTTTACGTGTAAATGAATATGAAGAGTGAAATCGATAATCTTTTAATACTGCTATATGTTTTTAAAATATTTCTGTAAGCCATGTCATACAGTACATAGTGCAATAGGTTCCTGACTAGGACTCCTAATCTCTGGTAATACAAATAATGTACAGAACACTTAATGGCAAGAGAGGAAGAATTAACAGCATTCAACTGGGGTGCTCTCATTGCTGATGAGCATTGTAAAATGTGTGCTCCTCACACTTTCTGGGATGTGACAGAATACATTGTTCCCAATGTGAGCAACACTGTATGTAACAGTATATAGCAGAACATTAAGGGTTTTTTCCCCCCTTTGAAGCTATAAGGGGAAGTTTTGGTGGGGGAGAATGTAATTAGAGTTTAAGCTGCAATCCATTGACTATTTTATGGCATATACAAAAATATCTTTAATGATCCAGGTAGCTCAGACATCTCTTACGACTCAGATGAGAGTTTGCCATTACAAAAGTACATGTATACATGTTAATAGAAATAAAAACAGAACTTTTTTCATGCTACAGACAAAGGAGAGAAAAGGTCAGTTTTGCGTGCGTGTGTGTGCTGGGTGGGGTTGCAACACTTATTAGCATCCCCCTCTTTTTGCTTAACCGGCTGCTGGGTTGGCCTCTCTGCACCTGCCACACCTTTGATTCTTGGGAGTAATTAGTTATTGAGAGGGAGTCCAGGACTCTGGGGCTTATTTATCTTGCCCCTTTACCTACATCTTCCAGTTGGCCTTAGTCCTGGGAGTTTTAGGATGTGTCTGTTGACTCCATCTAGGCACCTGTAGCCTAGGTTGGTGGTTCTCAACATTTTTTGTACCAGGACCCATTTGTAAACATCAATGGCCAGTCTCAGCCCAGTGTTCCTCACTCCTAACCCACTGTCCTCAGGCCCTAGCCCCCCAGTGTGTGGGGCTGGGGTTGGGTGTGTGGGGCACAGGAGGGAGGGTGGGCATGGGGGAGCCCCAAGCAGCCCCTTGCAGGCTGGAACTCTGCCAGCCTGCAAGGGAAAAGCAAGTTTCCCACATTTTTCTTCTTTAAAGCAGAATCTACTTTTAAAGCTCGTTAATCCTTTTTTTAAAGCTTGTTCGCAACTCTTTCATATATTCTTGTGACCTGGTCTTGGGTCATGACTCACAGGTTGAAAAACGCTGGCCTACGTACTGTCTGCGGCTTCTGCCCTCCCCTGCAGCTGTGCCCATGCCTTGCAGGTGTTACCAGCAAGTTACCTTGCTGGGCTCTTGGCTCCCTCCCATCTGGCACTAGGCCCCCTTTGGCTCCTGTGCTCTTGTTGGGACTTCAGCCTGACTAGCATCTGCCCCTGTCCTGTAGCTGGGTCTCTCCACCCAGGCCCCAGAGTAACAAACCTGGTTTCAGAGGGGTTCCAGCCCTTGTTGCACTCCCTGTAGCTTGCTAGGCTCACTGGCCCTTTTCCCCACCTTGTTTGGGCAGTGCTACAGCTTGCTCCCTGGCCCCAGCAGGGTCAAGCTTCTCATGCCTCTCTGGGACTTCCTGTAGTCCCAAACCTCAGTCTGAAACACCAAACCAAAAATCATGCTGACACCTTAACTAAACAGAGCCCTCTATGGCTTAAGTTAACAGCCTTACTGGAATGCTGCACTGTCCCCTTAAGATGAGCCACCTGCTGGGGGAAGGCCAACTCCTTCCCTTTGAATAATTGTCTTTTCTGCTGGGTTGCTCATCACCTGGCTCTTGCACTGCGCTGCTCCAGGGGGAGACGGCTCTTGACTGGGTTCCCAAGATTCAGCCTCTCCTTCCTGGAGAGGCTATTTTTTCTCCTGGGGTCCTTTCAGTGACTGTCAGATACTGTTTCTTCCTCCCCACCCTGCAGCATGCCTTCATCTGGCTGTTTCGCTATCACCTGCACCTAGTGAGTGTGACAGGAGTCCCCAGCTCCCTGCTGTTGCATGAACGTGCCCATAATGCTTTCTGGATCTTGGAACGGAGCAATCTCTGAAAGTTATTAATGAAGATTTTGGGGCAATTGAAGACATTTAAGGTTAAAAAAACAAACGTGTCTGTGTGTGATTTTTGCTGTGACTTGACTTCAAAGCGCTTCGTTCAATTAACAAAATGTGTATCCTGGGGAAATCAGGTAAAATAGCAGGGATCATTTATCAAAGCATGTTCTGACAAATGCTACAGGATAGATGAGACCTTGAACCACCAAACATGAGATATGAATGAAAGTGTTTTCAACCTGAAATTGTCTCTATTTTCAGCTCTTCTGGCTGATGCAGCCTCTGACACATCATATTGTTTTGTTTTGTAGCGTGAACTACATGAACTTACTCCCTGCTGCCCCCTTGTTACTTAAGACTCACTGTCTTACACAAAGCACAATATTTCGGTAATAGTTTTCATTTTAGAATAATTTTTTGCTTTGTTCCTCTAATATTTGTTCTGTCTAGGAAGCTCAGTCTGCGGAATATTGGCCCATGCACATCTACAGCCTTGAATAGACTTCTCGTCTCAATTGTACATGTGGATTTGTAGAATTAACATTTGTGTTTTGGGGTCTATCTGCACCCCTCATAGCCCCACAGCTGGCCTTTTAAGGGTTTGTACAGTTTTCTTATCAGCATCATTACAAAAAGCTAAGATACACATTTCAAGTTTTAAGTTTCCATATAAGGTATGTGTCATCTTATTCCATGGGAAATTAAATGTACCAGCAATCTGTTACCCTGACATAGAAGTTTATAAAGCACTTGTATTTTCCAGTGTCTTGTCTCATGCTTCACAAACGACCTTTTTTTCATTAGACTTGATAGTTTTTTGTTATTCTTTCCCCCACAAGATACTAGTGATGGGCTGTGTTTTGTCAAGTATGACTTGAGTGCAGTGAACTGAGCTGAAATTTAGTCAATCTGCTATTTAGACAGGATTGTTACAGTGTGAACTGAGTTAAATTATTCCTTTTTTCCCCCCTCATCCCTCTTATCATTGCATTCTTTAAAATAAATAAAAAGGCATATTTTTTGCAACTGAAAGCATGATGAATGTATTTCCAAATTCACTGTTTTTTTTAAGAAATTGCATTCCATCAGCAAGTCCATACTAATGATACATTACTTTTTGTGACTGAAGCTTAACATGAAGGCATGTTACAAAAATGGGTATGTCAGTGTTTTAGTAGGAACTTAGTTGGGATGGAATAGGATTTTTTCTGCTGTAGGCACTTGCTAGGCAGAATGCAGTCGTGAATTTATTTCTGATCTTACAGGAGTAAATCAGGAGTAATCCCTTTGAAGTTTTACTAGTGTCAAATGATTTAGAATAGGATCTCGTCTCCTCTCCACAGACTTAGTATCTCTCTCAATTTATTAGAAGCTAAGGGCTGTTCTCAAATAGTGATCTTCAAGCAGCCATTATTACTGCCTCGTTAAAATTGAGGGGAAAAAAATTATTTGAATGGAAAAGAGATAGCAGTAGATACCTGTATTAATGGTTCATGAAAGCAGATTTATAAAGGTACTATGCCTTAAAACATCCTCCTGTGTAGAAACACTGAAGGTGGATTAGACAAGTGGTCTATCCATTCTGGTGGCGTGGTGCTGTTAATGGCCATTGTCAGTTGTATTTGCAGAAGGTACCAGATATTTCATAGTGGTCCTTTATAAAAGAAGCTGTCCAAGGGAAACCATCATCTTTTTAACACCCGCCAGTCTGGTGTATGTCCTGAAGTATAAGAGCTTTTAAACGCTTTGTCCTGTTTAATGGGACAATCTTGATCCTCTTTTTTGGAATTCTACTAAATTTTGGCCCCAGACATGTCTCGTAGTAAATTATCCACCATTTAATTAAATATACAGTCTTTCCCTCAGTCCTGGCTATAAATTTTTTCCCCTCGAATGGAACTGTACCTATGTTTGCATACTTTTGTTAAATTAGACCCATTAATTAGGTGCAGATTTTGTTTGTAACAGGAATAGGATTGTCGGGGAACAGCAGCCCCAAGGTCATGGTGGGCCCGAGCGGTTTCGGTAGGGAACAGGCGGGATTAGCGGTGAGGAGTCTGAGCGGTACGTGGACTCGGGCGGTTTCAAAACAGATGGATTTTATTTACTTACGCTTCTGGAGTGCAGGTAGAGAAGCTTGCTTTGGTTACAGTTAGATAACGAACGACAAAGGGGTCTGTTGGCCCACAGGTTTCTCGAGCTGAGCCCTTGCTTTCTAGCTGAAGCTAGGTGCAGCTGCCCAACTCTATAGTCCCAGGGCTGGTCAACAGCTCATGAATGGGAGAACGAACAATGAAACTGTAACGAGAGTCTAACGTGGATGAAATGCCGAGGTTGATGCCGGAGCGAGGTAATGATGTCATGGTCGGCGGTCGATGTAGGGTCGGGTCAGTCGGGCTCGTGGTCGATGAGAGAAATCGGTTCGGTAGCAAGAAGATCAATACAGAATAATCAGATAGAAGACGAAGAGGAATCGATCGCAAAACCGCAGTCGTGAGGAGACCAGTGGGCCTAAAGCCCTCCTGAAGGAGCAGTCCCTGTCAGAACAGCCTCTGCTCTCAGGACCGGGTCGATCTCTCCCTTGGAGACAGTCTCTGCCAACGCAGTCTCTGTTCTCAGAACAGGTTGAGTCTCTCCCCTGTCGCTCCCGTCTCTCTCCCCCTGGGCGGGGGCTCACAAGCCTTTTATGACAACCAGGTAGCCAATCAGGTTGTCTCCTTCGTGGAACTTTCTAGTCTAATTACATCACGCTTTTCAGAGTCGAGCATGTTCACAGTAATAAGAGTTTGACTGACAAGTCAGATAGTTGGCAGATCTGAGCATGTGCGTTGTTAGAAACTAGGTCAGATTTGATTGACAAGCCCTGAGGTCGCACCGGGGGCACATGCTGGGCATGCTGTGGAATTTGGCCTCGTCTGCTTGTCTGCGCATGATCAAACTTAACTCTTGTGTTACCAGTATACACTTAAAATTTGGTCCAGACAAGGATTAGATGCAGATTTTGTTTGTAATAGGTTACTCGTAGGAAGATATAGTACTCCTAGCAGCTCTGCATTAGTATATGCCAGGAGTGGCCAAACTGAAGCTTTTTTGCTGTGGCCACTCCTGGCATATACTAATGCAGAGCTGCTAGGAGTACTATATCTTCCTACGAGTAACCTATTACAAACAAAATCTGTATCTAATCCTTGTCTGGACCAAATTTTAAGTGTA
>NW_017728886.1:83914385-83916111 GCF_001723895.1 Crocodylus porosus
GTATATGCCAGGAGTGGCCAAACTGAAGCTTTTTTGCTGTGGCCACTCCTGGCATATACTAATGCAGAGCTGCTAGGAGTACTATATCTTCCTACGAGTAACCTATTACAAACAAAATCTGTATCTAATCCTTGTCTGGACCAAATTTTAAGTGTATGCTGGCAGTTTTAGTGTAAATTTTGAAAAAGAGTAGTAGTGGATGCTGTATACAGGTCCTCCACTCTGGAGATTACTCATTGGAAAGTTTGTTCTGTAACTCTTAGCTATGTCAAGATTTTGGTTTTTGTCTAGAAGGGTTAGGAAGTTTGGTCATCCCTGGTATATACTTAGTTAATACGGTACTATGCCTTTCAAAGTGTAATGGAAAGTACCTTTTCTCTTGTATAGCATAGAATGGGATTAGAGAGTGACTGGCTCTGTAAAAAGAGGGAAGAGAAGGAGGGCATCTAAGTTGAGGTGTAGAAGAAGGCTTCTTTTCATGCTGTAGGGCAATAGACATAGGCTCCTTCAAGGAGCAAACTTGTTCCTTTTCCTTGGGCAAGGTCCCAGCATGGATCCCTTGGAGAAAGCTGCCTTTCTGCAAGGAGTTCAACTGGACCTAAAGGCAATTCAAGAAAAAAACAGAGTTTTGTCTGTTGGAAGGGAGGGGGGTCAATTGTATAGATAGAGTATTTAAAGCTTGCACCTTCAAAGATAATTTTAGCATAAAGCTCTTAGCAAATTTATACATGTAATTCCCATGAAATGACACGCAGCGCTGAGGTAGCCAGTATTGCTGCACCACTGTGTGTTAGGAAAGTGTGTGGTCAAAGACTAGCATAAATAGGAATGGGTGATGAGCAGGGCATAAACCCTGGGTGCCAACTCAGAGAGGAATCAAGATGGATGGGAGCTGCTGCCACCCAGTCTGCAAAAACTGTTTTTTTTACCTGTGGCCAAAGAAAAAGTTTTTACGGACTGGGGCCTTTGCTCTTCCAACCATTGTCCTTAAGCATTCCTTTGTTGCACTATCACCTGTGCAAGCAACAGTGGAATTTCTAGTGTACAGCAGGAGCCAGTGGTCTTTAATGATATGCCACTGTATTGTTTAGGCTTTTGAGTCAGAGTTGGAGAGCAGGGTGATAAAAATGCTAGCATCCTGTTTGTCATTGCTTTCCCTGCCATTTCTACTGCTGAATGAGCTGCAATAGTGGTGAAACTCACTGGTGGAAACAGTTTTCCTTCTTGAGGAACTGGAACTGTGAACTTAAGCCGCCTGTGTGATTGTACATAGATTTCATAGACATTAGGGCTGGAGACGACCTTGTAAGATAGAGTCCAGCCCCTTGCCCAAGGGGCAGGAAGTCAGCTGGGGTTGTAGGATCCCAGCAAGATAAGCATCTAAATTTCTTTTGAAGGCATTCAGTGTAGGTGCCTGAACCACCTCTGATGGCAGGCTATTCCAGACCTTGGGGGCTCGGACAGTGAAGAAATTCTTCCTTATGTCCAGCCTGAAACGGTCTTGCTGGAGTTTATAACCATTTGACCTTGTCATTCCTTGGGGCACTTTGGTGAACAATTCTTCCCCCAGATCCTGGTGAACACCCCGATCAACTTATAGGTGGCCACCAGATCACCCCTGAGCCTGTGCTTTTCCAGGCTGAAGATCCCCGTAGCTCTCAGCCTGTCGTCGTAAGGTCTGTTTTCCTGACCTCTGATTATGCGCATGGCTCTCCTCTGGACTCTT
>NW_017728886.1:83916122-83928879 GCF_001723895.1 Crocodylus porosus
CCAGCTGCGGCCTCACCAAGGCCGAGTACAAGGGGAGAATGACGTCCCGGGATTTGCTTGAGAAGCATCTATGGATGCAAGCCAGCGTTTTGGTTGCTTTACTGGCTGCAGCATCACTTTGGTGGCTCATGTTAATCTTGCTATCTTGCTATATTAAATTGCTATACATAATATTTTGTGCTATTTCTCCCTTTTGACTCCTTTCAGGGTTTATGCATCGTTATCACAGAACAAACAGCTGCCTCTAGGAGACTATGAAAACCTCACAAACCACTGGGTACTTTATACATAGTTTGGAGAGAGAGGGGAAAAAAACCCCAAAACCCAGGAGAAATGCATTAAGAAGTTTTACTGATTTATTTTTAGGTTTAACTTAAATGTTTGAGAAAGATGCTGACTGGGGGGGAAGTTGGTACTTAGTTTCAATAAATTTTAATATAGACTAAAAATAGAAGTTAATCTATGTATTGTTATATACATCCTTCTGCAGGAAGCTGATAGTTTTAAGAAAGCCCTTTGTGGCTGCACTAATGGAATACTGTACTTAAGGAATTGAATAAACTTGGTGGACAAAGGAAGGTAAGAGTAACTCCAGTTCATGACCTTCTGACAAGGTGAAAATTAAAACTTGTTCACTTATAATTAAGTGATAACAGCAGTAACATGACTAGTGCAACAAAGTTTGTTTAATGTACCACGTTGGGATGCCTATACCAATTCTTCATTTCTCTAGTAACATAATGAAATACTTGAAAATAAATTTGCAGGAGTGACTTTCACCAAGACCACTGATCCTACAAGCTGTTATGCAGACATGGGCCCTCCCAGTGAAGTCACGGGAGGCGAAATATGGGTACTTCAGTCCAGGACATGCAACTTGCTTAACCAAACACAAAGGTGAAGAAGGGCCACAGAAACTTTAGACAAATGACCTGCCTGGATTCCTATAGAGTCAGAGATTGGACTGGAATTTAAGCCATTTCCTGTCCAGAAATTCCCATTCACTTTGCTTTGGGGTTGCTTTGGGCAGTAGCCAGTGACTCCGTTTTGAAAGATATCCTTGTGCCTTTGCTTTCACAATTCTGCTGGCATAAGTCCAGTGACTGTAATGAAATTATGCTAGTAGGTAATTTGCCCCTGGATGTTTAATTTTGCTGCTGACATCAACACTGGTTTCACTGGGACTCAAATTCACTGTCCTTAACATATTTCTTTAATAATCCAGGACTGAAGAAATGTCCTCTTCTGGCAACACCTCTCCCACTTACTGGTAATAAATTCAGTAGCCTTACAGTTTACAGAACTACAGTGTGTGTAGCACACACCAAATTAAGATGTCATATAATAGGCAATGTAAGAATAATGGAGACCCAGCAGGATTCTGTATATCTCCAATTTTTTTGTTTAAGGAGTCAAGCTATAGCATACACATACAGACAACTGCAAAGAAGTGTCAGTTTGGTGGAGAACAGGTTTGGATCTTTCAAACATGATAAATAGGTTATTGTTCATCTGAACTTTTCACACAAGTATTATATGATAGTTAACATGTGGAATAATAAACATTGAATGGCTAGCTAATGAAAAGCAGATGTGTTACAAATTCCCTGCTAAATGTTTGAAAGCTGTGTTGTAAATTGGACATTTCGACAAGTGGCCCATATTTGTTGTGTGACCACCAGGGTCTCTGGGTAATCAAGTTAGATTTGGAGGTTAGCTGGGAAAATAGAGGCTGCCGTGGAATTTAAAGATCAATGCAGTTAATACCCTGGGGAAATTGCAAAATGGTAGGATCACAGGATCCACCATATGATCAGTATTTCACAATGTTTCTGTGTTCTGTCTGTGCATCTTTGTGGTGAATGACCTTTGCTTGTTATCCTTTTGCTCTAATATACTGGACTAACATAAGCAAATTAGAATCAAGCAGTGACTAAGGTCCTGAACAATTCAGCTCTCATTGAAACCCATGGAAAACTTTCTATGAGCTTTAGTGAAGTTAGTTCAGGCCTTTGGACAAAGGAATGCTGTTCAGCTTTCATGATTTAAAACTCGAATGAAGTCTTTTTTTAATACTAAAATCATGTAGTTCTGTCTTAAACTGTATCCCTTGCCCACCACCATAGAAAGCTGTGATGTATAAACTTAAAGGCAGTGTGAGAAAACATTTTAAATGTCCACCTACTTCCAGAATACAGCTCCTAACTTCATTGTCCAAACAGGATAGGATGTGTTAATGATATTAGACAGCATTTTTCACTGTCACATGCTGCATTTTAGATGAAATAATAATTTGCTCTGATGGCAAAAAGGATTACCTTTATGTAATGTAGTAGATTTTTAGACTCTTGTGATAGCGTGACGGATACTAACAGAGATATGGCTTGCTCTATCTTCATGGTACAGGATAGAAGTTTTTAACAAAACGGTGGGTAAAATCAGTGACTTCAATGGCAAAGCTTCTGTTGAGCAAGAAGCGGTAGTTGGCTGTCTTAGTCTGAAGTCAGGCAAAAGGCAGGGTAGATTTGTACCTTTAACTAAATTAGAGATGTATAGCATAAGCTTTCATAAGCAGCGAGCTTACTTCATCAGATGCTATTATTGTGTGTAGAGTTTCATCTGTGTGTCTCTGTACTGTGAGGTGTTACATCATGTTTCTTTTTCCTTTCAGAGTTGCGTAGCCTGTCATTTCAAGGATTGAGCGGGGAGGGAGGAGCTGACTTCAGAGAACAAAGCAGACACTAGCTAGGGACATGGAAATACTATTTGGGTTAATCTTTAGAGAAGTTTTGAGAACTTCTGGTATCTAGATCTCATCCTTATCAGTTTGGGAGTGGCATGGAAACTGTACTCCTAGTGGGGCTGGCTGATCCCTCCAAGGCAAGGTGATAAAGAGCAGCCACCCAGAGATTTATTAGATTTATTATGCGTCTTAATCCCCTTGATCACGTATGTTCAATTGTGATATATGTTCATGTCTTTGCTTTCAGGTTTTGTTTTTTTTTTCTTTTTTATTTCTCTAAGACAGGAGTGGACAATTAGTTGGACCTTAATTCAGAAGGTACATAAAATTGTTATGAGAGGTAGGGAGGACGTGTGAGTAAGAAAAGTGGGAGCTTTCATAAACTTGTAACAGCTAATTCTGTCTCCATCTCAATTGAACTGGGTGATATATTCATCCAAGTATCTTGTCCAGTGTCTGTTTAAAGCAGGAAGGTGGATGAGAGTTAGCACTATTCCAGATCACCTAGCTAGACTCAGGTAATGATGGCAAGTGAAACTAGCTAAGATTTACATTATCATTTTTGATTGAGGGGGGATGTGTCTGATTTATATGAGTTCACATCTTGAGGATGTGGTCGATTTATTCCTAGTTGCTTTTACCTGATCATAGAGTGGCTATGATTGGGATGACCATTTTTTTTCCCTGACACATCTAATAAGATCTAGATCTTCTTCCTGGATGCAGATTTTGCTATTGTGAGCTATACTTTAGTTGCTTCAAGACTGCTACAGGATCCTCTCCCTGAAGTCATTTTGGATGCAGAAGCTGTGACAATTTGCTTATAGAGCAATGTGCTCCTCCGAGTCCACATGACAGCATTGGATTTTAAATCTGTACTGGGCTATGTCTTGATTTCCAGGCAGAGTTTTAAAGTCTCAGTTTTGATTTATGAAGCCTAGAATAGTTTCACACCTACCTATTTTGAATTGACACTGGAACATGATCACTCATGGTATTTAGAACAACAGTCCTCCCCCTTTTTCCTTTTTGAAACAGAAAGGTCTGTTGGAAGGCAGTGATTTGTGAATTGATTCCCTCTCCCTTTGGTCTAACATGACCCAGAGCTGTTGACCTTCAAGGTATGCTGTGAAACATCTTCTTTTACATGCTTTTGGGAAGGGCTGAATTTTATAGGAGACTGGGGTCATTGAGGCGGTAATTCTGTGAAGGCTAGCTAACTTCTATTGCATGTGTTTTTTGGAATCTGTTGCTAGGTGGTTTATCTTTTTATGGATTTTATTTATCAGGCTTGTAATAACCACTTTAAAGTACTTAAGTCAAAATAAATAAAAAATTAAGTAGAGGATTTGATTACACTATATTACCAAATAAAAGTATGTCTACTCACATTATCATGATAAAAGCTTTTTGATCCATTGATCCATACGCTGTGGTAATAAGATTCAGTCAACTTTGAGTGACTGAGTATCTAATACTACTGATGTCAATATGAAATCAAAATGTGCTGTGACTGCAAATTTTCCCAGTGAAACCACTGTAAATAACTGTGAAAGCAATTCAAGATTCACTCATGTATGTGTGCCTGTAGGATAACATATATGGAAATATATTATATATAGGAGTCTGCTTAACTTGTGGCGAGACCAAGCAATTTTCGTGGCTTGGTCACGACAAGAAGAGCTGATTTTGCGGGCATTTCCTGACTGCCCCCCCCTTGCTGCTGATTGGCAGCAAGGCATATAGTGTCTAAATTTAATAGCAAATTCCGTTGAAAATAAAGTATATCATATTATAAATCTATTAAATTTAAATCTAAATTTAGATATAGTTACACATTTACGTTCAATATGAATTGTAACTTGTATTATCATAACTTACTATTCTAAAAACTGTTTAGAAATACTAATTAGTGCTAACCATAATAGAAACATTTTCACTTTACTGACTGGCACCTTCATTTAGTCTATATCACGAGCATACAATGACTCTCAATCATGTGATCTGTGGCTACAATGATTGTCACATTGTTTTTGTATTGCAGTAAGTATTGGGAGGTTCGAAAACAGCATATTATATGAATTATTATTTTAGGGGGGGTTTTAAGTTGATTTTTGTGGACAATATTTCCTGGGATTGCAGACAATACCCTGTTTCATGTTTTCTGCGAAAACGGCAAATTAAGTAGACCCCTAATTATATGGGCACAATACTTATAACCATAAATGTGCATAACTACACTATGTATACTGTAAAAGAATAACCTATAAGTGTGCAACATGTTGGTGATAGGAAGTATAGCGGTGTGAGTTTTAGGAGCTATTTACCAACTCAAGAGCAGAATGCACATAGATTAATGTGGTTCCCAATTTTGGCAAAGCATTTTAAGCACATGTCCATTCTTTGGGCATGTTCTTAAATTCCACTGAAGCCGGTGAAACTTAATGATGAGTTAGGCATATTTAATTGCTGAATAAGGGTGGGAAATGGCTGTCATAGTCTAACTTAGCGAGTGCTGATATACAGAGAACTGAAGAAAAGAAAAAGCTGTGTTGAAAGTGGGCGGGAAGTCCTTTTCTCCTTTTGTTCAATAGGATTGTCTGCTTTATGTGCATGATAAACATTTTGGAAATATAATACTGGACATTATAAGATTAGGCTTAGCGACAAAGAGGCCATACATTTGTATTTGAAATGCACCCCTAGATAACGAAGGCCAGTGCAAACTTGGTGGAGTACTTTAGTGCTACTTAAATGGAGAATTTTCAAGAGGCATTGAAGAATATTGTGACTGGCTTATCAAACAGAGCAGGGCTACCAGAACAGCACAGTTTAGAGGTAAAAATGTTTGGATGCATAAAATGATTGATTTTCATATATGAAAATGCTCCCAAAATATCAGGCATTTTTTATTGAAGGACTTGGGAGGAGAAGCAGTTTACTTAAGTCACTGGCTCCTTTGCTTGCAAAAGATTTGTCTTGACCCTCTATTGACCCCAGAAAAAAACTTTTTGGATTCCAGATCCATGTGGGAATGTCTGTAGTAGAGCTACAGAAGAAAGATAACGACAAGCAGTTGAAAAACTGACAACAAAAAGTAATAATACCAATAATGTTATCAATTCTTTCTATCCTGGTTACTCCAGGGAGTTAGCAACAGTGAAATGGAGAAATGGAAACTTTAATAATAATAATAATAATGATAATGATAATAGATAAATAGCAAAATTAAGCTTTACTTTGCTGAAACCTGAATCCCTTAGTTATCAAACAAAATTCGTCTTACCCCTAGAATAAAAACATAAGAGGATCAAAGTGGAGATAATTTGCAAAGGTATTCTTTGTTTGTCCCATGACTATTGTGGCGCAGATGTTTTAGTAACTAAGTAATTCAGTAAAGAACCAAACAAAGTGCTGATAATGATTCTGCATTTGGCTGTTTCAGTATGAAGGGGGTAAAATGTTGCTAGAGTTGGATGTGAAAAACTCCCTAGCTCTATAATGGCATATAGGGAGGAGCCTGTAAATGCAGTAGCCACCCCAATTTAATTCTTTAGTATCAAACATAAAATATTGGTGTGGAATGTAATGCGAATACTGTGTTTATTCCCATACTGCATACCTCTGAATGAGAGAGAGAGACCTTGTTTTGGGAAAGCAAAATGAAGGTGGAGGGAAGGGTTTCCCTTTGAAACATGATTTAGAATCAGCTTCCTCATTTAAGACTCGCACTTCAATTGTCAGTGGCTAATTTTGAGGGAAAAGTTGAGTATGGTATGTGAAAAAATAAGATAACTGCTCTTTAATCAAAATTTATTTCTGATGCTTATCTCCCTTCTCCTCTACCCCTGTCCTTCATGCCATGCAAGATTCTGTCATTCTTAGAAGAGCAGTGGGATTTTTGTTGGTAGATTATTTTTCCTTGCCTTTATTTCCTTTCCATATTGTTACTGTTCTGTCACCCACAAAGAAGGATTGTTGGGGAAATTTTTTTTTTTCTCTGCAATCTCTGGCTTAAATGGTGTGACAACAGGGATAGATTTAGCTCTGAAACTGTACAAAAAAAATAAACTTGTAGGACGAAATTATGGTAGTCTAGTTATCTAGTTTTCTGACAAATGTCAGGCAGTTGCTACAGGAGTGATCATGATCTGGAATATGTGCTGTACTGAAATAGTAGAGGAACTTAGTCTATTTAGGTTGTTAAGGAATAGTTCAAGGTATTACCTGGTCATAATATCTAGTCATCTGGGCAGAAAAAAAATCAGTGAGCTCCATTGGCTGGAAGTTGAAATAAGCAAATGGGATGTAATAAGAGAACTGCTGCTGAAAACTGCAGTGGAAGGGTGAGGTAAAAATGAAAAGTTAGTTTGAGTATCTTGGTTTTCCTGAACATCATGATCATTGGGAAAAGGTGGCTGGCAGAAAATAGTTTCTCTGAATGGATTTCCTTTGGATAAATGGGAGCTAATCATTGTTAGGGAGAGAGGTACCTCCAAATCGCATCATTTTTAGATGTATATGCTGTCTTGTGGGCATTCCACAAAGTGACAGGCCATGGTTTTGTTCCCTACATATGGGCACTTAGCTTTTCTGTTCCCCATGGAGATGGATATTTTCAACATCCTCTCCACAATATTAGTGTGTCAGCTCACATGTCCTTTAATTTGATTGGAGAGCTGTTCAGCATCATTCAGTACTTGGATAATTAATTGAAAAGCCCCATTGCCTTCTTGTTGTTTCAAAATGAAAAGAATTTGGCTCGTGGTTATTAATGGGATTGCATATCATCTGTGGAATTTGCTTAATCACTATATATTGACTTTCTGCCTCAACAAGATTACTTTTATCCATATTGACTACACAGTTATATAAGTAATGTGAAAACCTTTTCATTAAGTATTTTGAATCCAGCTGTGAGCCTAGTATAAATCATCAGGTTGTTTTTCCCTGAAAAATAAACATTTTGGTGCTCTAGCACTTTAAATAGGTTTGTTTAAAGTTAGGCTTTTATCATGTGTTGAATACTCAAGTTGCAGACAAATGACTGCTCTTCTATTTGTTTATGTATTAAATGTATATCCTACCCTCTCCTCACTGCATTTGCTATTAGCCATTATATTACTCACAAACAACAGTGTGTGTCATATCTCTGTATACATTTGTCTATGTGCTTATACATGAAATACAAAACTGTGTGTAGGTATAAACAAAATATAAACTGATTGTATATTTTAGTAAATTAATAGAAAACAAAACAGTGCAACTCAGATGCCTACTCTAGCTGCCATTGATGTGAATGACAAGACTCCCATTCAATTTAGTGGGAACTGAATCCTCCTCTCTTCTTCCCCCTTACTCCTACCCACTTGGTCAAGGGCCCTACAAAATGAAGGAAGCATTTTAACTTGCCAAATTCAAAATGTAGCTAATGACTCTAAATGAATGCTGCAAGGAGCATACTATAGGATGGAAAGCTTGAAATGAAGCAGGGCTAATTTCTTTAATTCTTTTTAGGCTCTCAGCTTTATGACTCACTCTTTTTCTGATGTCAATTCTCGACAGTTAAATATGGGATCATTCCAGCTGTGTGGGTGAGGATGGGACTTGAGAGTAAAATGAACAGTGAGGAAGAGTAAAGCACTGAAGACCGAGGCCCTGGTGCAGTGATGGACTTCTGAAAGAGAGGGAAGCCACACGAAGATTTGTTGTTTAATATTAAGTTAATGAGCTCATCAGATTTAGTATATGAATTTGGGTAGAGCTGAGGTAAACTTGAAGTTGTTGTATACCAAAGATATGTCAGTTCAAAACAACCTAAATGTCTGGAGTGGAGGAAGGGCAGACAAGGGTCTTTGCGTGAATTTGATATCTTTTATTAGACCAACTTAAATAGTTGGCAAACAATTATTAAGCAAGCTTTTGGGTTCAAAAACCCTTCATCAGGCTAAGGAAGTTTCAGCAGTTGGTGTGCGCGCTTTCTGGATGGAATGAAAAGTAAAGAAGCCGGAGGCTGAGCTGGTCTGCATACAAGACAGGTAATCAGTGAAAATGTAGATTGAGGAGTCAATGGGTGAGAGACAGGCTTGTTGGGGGAGAGAGAGAAGGGGGATGAATAGTGGAGAGATACCTAGGGAGTCAGATGTCAGGCAGGTTATAATGTGTCATAAATCCAATGTCTATATTTAGTCCATGATGTTTAGTGTCTAGGAGGTTGATGAAGTGGAGTTCGTAGGCTTGTCTCTGGGAAGTGTTTTGTAAGTTTCCTTTGAGGATCAGGACTGAGAGATGGGAGAGAGAGTGGTTTTCTTGTGAGAAATGTTCCCCACAGGTGATTGAGTATTCCTGTCTTCGATAGATTTCCAGTGTGCATTCATTCTGGTGCGCAGTTGTTTGGTCTCTCCTACCTATTTTCCATCAGGGCATTGGGTGTATTGGATGAGATATTACATTTCTGGAGGTGCAGCTTTAAGATCCAGCAATGCTGATGGAGTGATCCTGTTCATTTTTGACCTAGAAGTTAGAGAATGGGATATATCTAGAACACAGATGTTTTGAAGGGGAGAGGGAACTTCCCTTGCTCCAGTGTAGTCATAAAATGCTGCCAAATGAGTGCATAATTAGCATGATCTTGTGAACTGGGCTGTTGAATAGAAGCTGGAAAGTCCTAAGTCTGAATCAGATTTTGCTACTTGGTGATTTTGCTCCTTGTGGCATCAGGACATAAGAAGTACCATACTGAGTCAGATCAATGCTCCAGACAGCCCAGTGTCCCATCTCTGATAGTAGCAACAGGGGATGCTACAGAGCAGTACCTTTCAACCTCTTGTCTGCGGACCCCTGGGGAACTGCAGACTATACCTAAAGGGTCTGCAAAAGATGACCATGATCAATCAAAAATAGGTGAATCCCCACACTTAGAATTCAAAGGGGTCTGCAGTTCCATTTGAAAAATGTTAGGGGTCCACAGATAAAACAAGTTTGAAAACCAGTGCTATAGAGGGAGAGTACTGAACTGGATATCTCTAGGATGATCTATTCCCTAATCAATATCCTCTTTGGCATCTACCACTTATTGCTTTAGAGATGCCAGGGGAAACATCTCCAACCATTCTGTTCAATAGCCATCAAAAGACCTTTCATCCCTTACTTTATCCAGTCTTTTTTTTTTGAACAGTGCTATGATATCTGCCTCTGCCTCCTCCCATGGCAAAGAATTCCACAAGCTAACTTTGCATTGCATAAAAAAGGACTTAATTTTGTTAGTTTTAAACCTGTTGCTTACTGGCTGCTTGCAGACATGAAAAAAATAAAACCCAACACCCGCCCCCAAAACAAAACAAAACAAAACCACACTCCTGAAACACGGTGCATTCCTGCACTGAGCTCAGTGCGTGTCCAAAAGAAGCAGTGGGTTAGTTCAACTCAGCTCTACAGTGTCTGTACCGATTAGACACTTTAGTGGGGATTTTTTTTTTGACATTTTTATCTAATAGCTGATTGAATCAGCTTTAAAGTAAAAGTAGCAAAAAACGTTCTTGAAGCGCCCAATCTATACAGAAGCTGCAGAGCTGAGTTGAACTAACAGGATGCTGCTTCTGGTAAAGCAACCTTTCCCCCTCCCCTTCCCCCCAGTCACATCTGGAAGCAGCCACTAATTCCAGTGGGTGCCCCCTAGTTCTAGCATTCTGGGACTTGGTGAGCAACAGTTCCCTGTTCCTTGGTCCGCACCCTTCATGATCTTATAGACCTATTGTATTCCCCCATTTCTCAGCCACCTTCTTTCCCGGTAGGATTAGCCTTTTTTTTTCGGTTTCTCCTGATACGGCAACTACTCCAGGCCCCTGATCATTTTGGTTGCCCTTTTTTAAAGTTCTGCTACATCCTTTCTGAGCTACAGGGACCACAACTGCATCCAGCGTTGAAGAGGTGATCTTGGGCAAGTAACTCAACTGCTTGTTGCTTCAAGCCTTGCAGCTTGTGAAGCGGCGACAGAAATGCATGCCTGTCTCAGAAGAAGGATAGGAGCTGCAAGGATTTCTATGAGCTGTCATGTCTTTTTTTATGTGTACCAACTGCAGAGCTGGGCACGAGAGATGACAGTGATTATGGTTCAGGGGCTGGACACAGGGTTTGTGTGGAGAGGCTGAGGGAACTGGGTTTATTTTGTTTGGAGAAGACTGAAAGTGGTAGGATAGCAGCTTTCGAATACCTGAAGGGTGGTTCCAAAGAGGATGGAGCTAGACCAGGGGCGGGCAATTATTTTGGGCAGAGGGTCACTTACTGAGTTTTGGCAAGCCATTGAGGGCCGCATGACAGGCAGCCCAGGGCAGATTTAATATTAATTTTCTAAATTTTTTAGGGCCACACAGACCGGATAGAATGGCCTGGCGGCTCGCATCTGACCCCTCGGGCCATATTTTGCCCACCTCTGTGCTAGACTGTTCTTGGTGGTGGCAGATAACAGGACAAGGAGCAATGGTCTCAAGTTGCAGCAAGGGAAGTTTAGGTTGGATATTAGGAAATACTTTCTCATTATGTGGGTGGTAAAGCACTAGAAAAAGTTGCATAGAGAGGTGGGGTGCTTTCCATCCTTAGAGGCTTTTAAGGCCCAGCTTGACAAAGCCCTCGCTGGGATGGTCTAGTTGGGGATGGGCCTGCTTTGAGCAGGGGGTTTGCATTAGGTGACCTCCTGAGGTCCCTTCCAACATTAATTGTCTATAATTCTGTAGGCTTCTGGGTGCAGGACACTCTTCTTATGGTCGGGGAAGCTGGGAGAGGGGTTCCATGCTATGCTGCTGTTGCAAGGCCAAAGGGAGCCAGGGAAGGAGGGAGAAAGCAAGAGATGTCTTAAGCGGTAGCAAGCTCCTGAGACTCCAAGGAATGCTGACAAACGATGCTGTATTTGCTGGCAAACTATAGTACACTGAAAAAATAGAAGTTTGCCTCATTTTATGCGGGTTCTGTACGTTTAAATTTGCTGTTATGCAATGGCCTTTTTTAAACCAAAATTTGTTATATGTAAGGTACATTCACTCTTATGGGGTTGGCATGGTGGAAGCCCACAGTCAGCTCCTTTGTGCGGTGCATGGTGGGAGTGATGTGCACCAAAAAAATAGTCTGTGCTCCTTGCTCATCGTTTGCGACGTGTTTCTGTAGTTGGCATCTCCATTATGCATTCACCTTGCGTGCACTGTCAGCTGTTGGTGAGTACCAAAACTGTCTTGTAGAAATGGGTGTGGGAGTCAGTACAGTCAAGGTTTTGAAACGTATCCCTGTTTGTTACATTGTATAAAGTGGGTGCCCTTTATGTAAATTTGAGTTGGGCGCTGTTTTCCAGGAACACGTGCAGCATAAAGCGAGGGAAACCTGCACATTGGTGACGCATGTGCACCCCCTGAGATTGGCGGTGCACCCCCTGAAGTGCTGCAGCTAGTGCTGGTGGCGCCTGTGCTTGGTCACCGCCTGCCACCGCCGCTGCTGCAGGAGCTCCCCGCTTGCCACGGGGGCACTGTCATTCACGTGTGTGCAAAGAAGCCTGCAAAGAAGAAGCAATCTTCTGTATTTTATATTGCTCACTGTAACCTGGGTCCTCAGGGTTGGAGCACGACTTGATGTGGAGGCATGACTCCCAAGGCAGTGCTGAGGGCAAAGCCAGAAGTCGGGTCAAGAAGACGTACAAAAAACCGGAGTTCTCGGTTCCAAAAGGATACCTTTTTATTAGACCAGCGGGGAAATCGCAAGAGAACGGTCCTTCTGCAGAAAAGGACCACTTTCTTTCGCTTTCCCCGCTAGTCTAATACAAGGCTTCCTTTTGGACGCGGGCGGGCTCGTGTTTTGCATGTCTCGTCTCAGACCCAGTGCCCCCCACCCCTCGGGCCGCACGCCCCGGCAGCGGCTCGGCTCGGCTCTGGTTGCAGTTCGCTGCCTCGAGCACGACGGTGCCGCTCGGAGCCCGGGCGTGTACGGCCGGGAGGGCTGGAGACGGTGGTCGGGACGGGCTCCCGATCCGGC
>NW_017728886.1:83929005-84000098 GCF_001723895.1 Crocodylus porosus
GGGGGACGCGCGGCATGGCTGGCTGGCTGCGGCCGGGCGAGAGGGGCGGCTGGCGGGCGCTGGCGGCGGTGCTGTGCCTGGCGCTGGCGCGCTCCTACAACGTGGACCTGGACCACGCCGTCCTCTTCCAGGGACCCAACGGCTCCTTCTTCGGCTACTCCGTGCTGGAGCACTCTCACGACAGCACCCGCTGGTGAGTGCTGCCTGCGCCTCCGTCCTCCTCCTCCTCCTGTCGGCGAAGCCCGGGCGCTGCTCTGGCTGGAGCAGGGGATGGTGCCGAGCTTCCTCCGCGCTGCTGGGTGGGCAGGGGAGGTCGGGGCCCGGGAAATGAGGGCTGCTGCCCAGAGCCGGACCATGCCCAGCTCGGCCACCCGCCCCGTCTTAGACACCCCCAAGGATGGAGAGCCCACAGCCCGTCTCAGTGCTCGGCTGCCCTCCCAGTGAGAGAGTGGGTTCCACCCCCCCCCATATCTAGCCCAAACGTAGATGGGTAGAGGGTAGGATCGGTAGAGTTGGTCATGGTTGTTATCGGGCAGGGTGCTGGAGCAGGCTCCTGCTCTCCAGAGGTCCCTTCCAGCCCTGCTTCTCCGTGGCGGTGACTCTTGTAGCCAGCCGCCTGGTCTGTCAGCATCTCCTCAGTGGGACGTTGGACCTGTCTTTTTCCAGACCTACCCCACAAGAGGTGTCTTAAGCGGTAGGGGCTGGCGAGGAGAGGCTGAGGAATGTAACCGGGGGAAAAGAAGACCAAGGAGGGATTTAATCACAGCCTTCAACTACCAGCAGGGTGGTTCCAGCGGGGATGGAGCCAGCCTGTTCTCCGTGGTGGCAGGACAAGTAGTAGCAAGGGAAGTTTGGGTTAGATTTTGGGAAATGACTTTCTCACTAGGAGGGCAGTAAAGCACTAGAACAGGCTGCCCAGCTGCCCAGAGAGGCAGTGGACTCTCCATCTGTGGAGGTTTTTAAGAGCTGGGTAGGCAAAGCCTGGTCTGGGATGATCTAGTTGCAGGGTGGTCCTGCTCGGAGCAGGAGGATGGTCTTGCTCTGAGCAGGATGTTGGTTCCTGAGGTCCCTTCCAACCCTAATTTTCTATGATTCTACCTTAATTCCCCACATTGGTTAAAGTCTGAAACCAGCTAGGGACTTTCAGTGAACTTTGGGGCTTTCTAACATCCCTTGAAGCCAACAGCTGCTTAGGAAAGTGTCTGCTAGTCCAATTAGTCCTCAGGATGCAAATCTACTCTGCCTGCTGCCTTTGTAACACAAAGCATAGTCCCATGAAACTGTCACACCAGGGCTGCAGCACTAGATTTTTTTTCTTAGTCCAAAATTGGGGAAGCAGAATCTCCTTCTGGAGACCATCTAGAGAAACTAGAGAAGCACTGAAGACTGATTTGTTTTGTCCTGGACTGTTTTATTGGTGTGGTAGAAATTCAGGGTGAACTCATGAAGGTCAGTGATGCCAGGGTTTCCTCCTAGTTTTCCACACTGGTTTCAAGCAGAACAAGGTTCAGTCTCTAAATATTATGCCGCAAGATTAAATAATGCAAGATTAAAATCCCATGCTTAATGTGTAGGAGAGCACCCTTCTGTTAAAATGGAGCTCTGCTTCAGTCTTGTATGTAATGGAACTAGCCCAGGAACAAATGGAGCTAAACTGTGATATCTGCTGTCAAGGGCGTGTTTATTATTTACAGTAGCTTTTCCACTGCCTGTTGCTGGAAACAGCGGATTAGGTTTTCTGAGTCCACCACACCCGTTGATTTAAAGCTCTGGTGTCAACTAACATGCCTTCGGAAGTTTGAAAGAATAGCCTGCTATCTTCCTAGACATACTGCACACAGGAGGAGTTGAAAATAAAAACTTTTCTGTTTAAAAAAACATCTTGCAGCTGTGCAATTTACCTGTCCATTTCAATGCTAGCTGTGTAATCTGCCCAAAGAGCAGCATACTGCATCTCTGTCAGTGCCCTTCAGTACCTTTCAGTTGGTAACTAAGTAAGAAGGCAATGATTTTTCACAGCAAGAAGGATGTACATTCAGTCTTGTTTTTAACCACTTTTTTTTTTCTTTTATTGCAAAAAATGTTGTGTCTCCTCCTGTGGCTTGGAAACAGTATTGGAGCTGACATTTTTGTTAAACCTCCAATATAAGTGAGGTCAGCTGATGTGTACTTCGAATGCATTATGGTAATAAAGTAATTATGCTCTGTCATGGACACACGCTGTTGGAAGCTGCTGGAAAAGTTTTGCGAGGGACTGAAATGTTCATGTATTTCTAGAAAAGCAACAGGAGGCACAAACTACTAGACACCATTTAGAATGTATGCATCTTTTTACTTCAGAAAGGTGTCTCAGTGTAGCCGAATCTTTTAATCATGTTTTAATTTCTAATTTAGACAAAGATGATGTGTTTTGTGGCCAAGGGAAGACAGAGATTCTCCCCAAGTGACCGTTTGTTGTTAACAGTTTTTTTTTCCAAACTACAATGGGATAAGCTAAAAGCAATGTTGGTGTCCCTGTTAATTAAATATTCTGAATTCAAAAGTTAAAGGAGGCAGTCAAGGAAATCCAGCCCTGGGATTTTTTCCTTTTGCAAGCTTGTAGTTGGGGTTTCACCTTACTGAAGTCTACAAGGGAAGACCTTCAAACTGGTAGTTATTCTAGAAAGTGGTTCAGCAGCAGCTGCTGTGACTGGAACATGCACCTGTGGAAGTGAATACAGCATGTGTGCATGATTGGATTGATACTTCATTCTGCAGGTGCAAACTCAGGTGTCTGTGGAAATTAGAGTTTTAGCACATGCAGTTAATGCCATTTTAAAAAATACTGATGTCAGCAATAGCAGTGACATTCTGGGCCCCATAGCTAAATGGGGACATCCTCTATCCTTCTTCCATGTTGTCAACTTTTTTTTTCATAAAGTCTTCTTTGTAATCTGACAGCAAACTCATGTGATATGAATTATGATAGATCATGCTGCATGAAAAAGGAAGTTTTAGGAGCAGTAACCTCCACTGGGAATAGTATATTTACGATCTCTTTGGAAAGAGGAATTCTCTGCAGTCCATGTTGCAGTAAAGGAAAGGTTCTTAAAGACAAGAGAACTACTTGCAGATTGGGAGTCGTCTCCTGTATCTGTACACAGTTCTAGAGTGAGGAACATCTCACACAGTTATGTAAACTGGCAAGTTTACTGTTTTCTGTTGATTCAAAGAGTCTTGGAACATGTTCTGTCCATCTCTGTCTGGGCCAGGAGCTTCTTTGTTAGATTTAAAACTGGCTTCCCTTACTTAAACCTAGATGATGTAAGATGGTGCACTTTAAGTGCAAGTAAGAACCATTGATGCCAGTAAATGTCCACAAAGCTTGTCTTTATCTTTTAGATATGGATTGATTACTCAGCTGTTGATGTTGGAACTGTAATACACTGTGATATAAATAAATGTATTCAGGCTGGCTTCCAGCTCTCTAAAATGAATTTCTTTCACACTCTTTGATTCACAAGTACTTGTATGCTTTGCCTGTCTGCATGGTGACTTCTATGCACTATTTATTCTTAAGGAGTTATCTGTAATTATCAAGAAACAAGCTCTTTCACAGTAACAAAAAAGCCCTCATTTTGAAATGGCACTAAATTTGTCCCCCAATCAGCAAAAAATAGGAAAAGCAAAAGGACAAATGCCCCATTGTACATAATAACATGCTTTGGCATGGGATTCTGAGTGATATTAATGTAGTGTCAGCTGAAGGAAATACAGCAGAGAAGAAAATCATGTCATTTATTGCATATGAGGATCACAGTGGCTCTGCTTACGAGAATGGAAAGCCTTCTGATCATTTCTTGTTTACTTCTTTTTTCTTTGCATCTCGCTCATTTTAGGACACGAAGCAAAACTAGTCAGTTTCATTTCCTGCTTGTCCTGCATTAACATAACTCCTGCCAGGTTTTGATTAATAACATTGTAGAATGATGTCAGTCAGCTAAAAAAAAGGCTTTTCGTTTACATTTAGGCAAAAGTTTCTTGAAAGCTGCATTATTTTTGTAGGATTTTGTAGACTTACAATTTTTATTTTACAAAACATGTTTCAGTTCTGAATTTAACAGCTAGTATCCTCTACAGTGCAAACTACATTTTTTAATAAAAACTGAGGGCAGGGAGCGAATGGCTCATAGGAGGTAATTTATATATAGATACAAGACCAAGATTTTCAAAAGGCCAGCCCATCTCAGAGGACTTGATTTTTCAGAAACTGGCTCACTCCAACCTATTGGCAATTGGGCTCTTTTAAAGGTGTCTGATAATTTGCACCCAAAAATGAATGCATCCAGAAATCATTAGTTGTTTTTTTTAAAACATCTTGTTTCTAAAATACAAAAAAAAAAATCTACTTGGTCAGATTCAGTAGTGAGCAGCCAAAAATCCTGGTAGGGAGGGAGGGAATTGCTGTTGGTGCAGTGTTTGCTGCTTCTCTTTAGCTGTGTACCACCACAGGTCCCACAGTATTACTGGTCTATTTTAACTGAATCCAGGCTATTATTTACAGCGATGACCTTGTATAATCAATATATAATAAGAGCAAAGAACAAGATAAAATTTCTTTTTGGCTCAAATTAGAGCATAGTCAGTCTTTTTCATATTTTCCACAGAACCCCTCTCTATGCAGGAGTCGGGTATACTCCAAGCATGGGGAACTTCCCATTTTCTCCAAATACTGTTAAACCATGTCTCACAAAGCATATTTAGAAAGCTAAATATAATCACTCTCAAAAAGCACTGGGCAAACCTTTTATATTTGAAAACCTTTGTTCCTCAAAGAAGATCTTTGTATGGTTGTACCTTTTATACCTTCATATGGAGCTAACTTTACTTCAGTTGACTCAGGCATAAGAAAGGGAGGTTTACAGAGTCCCATCCCTTGCCAGGCTTATGATCATGTGGATCATTTGCTTAATTACTGTCCTATCATGTTCATCCTTGTACATTTCTCCTTACCAATGTCTTTTTTTCTTCTTAGCCTAAATAGAAATCATGACTTGAAAATCTCATGCCTGTATAGATATGCAAAGTTACTGGATAATATTTTTATTGGTTTGTACACACGTGTATCTTGCCTAATAAATGATGAACATATTGAGCCATGGAAAGTTTTCCTTGCTCATGTACCCTGATGATATAAATGTTGCATAATCTTGCAGAGATGCGATGCACTATAAACTGGGTTGATGGGGCTATCATCTTTCATAATTATTGTTGCTAACGTGCTATTGCGTTTGGGCATTGTTGTAATGGCATTTCTGAGTTCTGACTCTCCATGGCCCCAGGGTCCCACATTCACTTAATATGATCCTTATCATACAGTCACAATAAAGTGCATTGTGTCCGCAAGTTTTTCCTCACATGCTAATATCTTTATTTTTAATTGAAAAATTAAATGTAATAATCAATTCATAAACTTTGGGGTTTTGATCTTTCATTTTCACATAGTACAAAGCATCAGTTTGTATTCGAGGTCATAAGAGTTAAGGAAATGCAGGTTTTGATTCTTGAACATAAAATAGTGATTTAATGAAAGGAGTGATTTTTTTTTTCCCCCAAAAAAAGTGTTTATAGTAAAAATGATCAAGCTTTCTTAAGAAAAAGTGCTTAGTTCAAATTATAAGCCACAAGTGTAGAAAGTCAAATTTATATTTATGTTTATCATAGTCACCCATGCAATGACACGCACAATTGTTAATTGATAATATCTTTGAGACTGCAACCTTCATTACATGAATAATGCCTTTACTGTAAAATGATAGCAATTGTTGACTATTGATATTTCCTCCTAGGAGTTATTTTTACGTGATTTTAGAATTGTGAAGAGTTTGTTGTCAGCAGAAGTGTTCAGCTTATTGTTATCTCCTGATGTCATTTCTTGTTATCCTTCCTCAAGAGGATTTTTTAGTTTAAATCTTGAAAGATTTTACACAGCTCTTCCTCACTGCTATTTTCAACAGAGCAAGGAACCAGGTGGTTACTTTCAGTTGGAACCTAGACAAGCCTAAGCGCTCTTAGCCTCTGGATAGTTTTGAAGCTTGGAATAAAACTCAGCAAATAGCATGAAGGAATTGTTTTCCCAGAGAGAGAGAGGAGAAACAAAGAGTAACAATTTGGCTCTAATGAAAACTTTAATTTCCTAACATGAATCACTAACCAAATCTTTCTTTAAAATCACTTTATTAATTCATTCTTCCTCTCTCTCCTCCCCCCAGCAGTGTAACAGGCATAGTGCAACAGCCTCATCTTTTCTGGCAGCGTGATTTGGCACATAGAGGTAATGTAGTCTGTCAGGTTCCACAGTTACCCCACTGTGAGCCATAGTCAAAAGGAGGAATGAACTTCCTTTTTTGTGCTGTTACTTCATGTGTTTCTTCCTACTCATAACCCCCATATATTGTGCCTGAAACATGCAGGTTAGTGTGACATCAAACAGTTGATTAATATGCATAATAGGCCAGGACTTAGCATCTTGATGCTCTCTGTTGTTGTGACCCAGAGAGGAGGAGGAGAGGAGAGGACCCACATGAAGGAAAGGGAGTGTTACATTTCTGTTGGCATGTTGCCTAGAGAGACCACAGGCATTTCACGGTGCAATTCTATTGGTGCTCTGGAAGCGCAACATAAGTTAACTTAGTGTTACTATCATCTTACATTGTCTGTCAGTGACTTCAGAGTAACTATCTTCTCACTTCTGCATGCAGTGATCAAACCAATGGCATTATGGACACAGACAGCAGTGACATTTTTTCTGCAGTTGGCCCCCTGAAAGCGCTGTATAGCTGTGCTGTGATGTGCGTGGCTGCAGAGCAATTTTAAAGTGGCTGATCATGCAAAAAATTAACCCTCATCAAATGAGGTATCGATAAAGACACTCTACTTCAGAGCGCCTTAGAGAACTTGTGTTCCCTAGGGTTAATTTATTGCATGGTCAAGGCTGGGCTGTCAGAAGGACATCCCTTCTCTAGCCTTGAAGAGTATTTCTGGGATGCAGCTTGTGTTGGCATCCTTGGAACCTGCAGAAGTACCTGCTTTCAGCCCAGATCCACCTGCTTTGGTCTTGTCAAGAGCCAGGGGCTTGTGGCTGCTTCTCACTATGAGCATGTCACACCTTTGGGACTGCCCAGGCTGCAAGAATGTCACCTAGTCCCAAAGGTGAATGTCTGTTCGATTGACAGGGCAGGGGAGGGGGTAATGTTCTAACTCATGGTGCTTTATGTAAAGCACCATGAGTTAAAGCAGGGCCTGAACATCTGTCAGTACCATATTTTATTTTATTTTTTAAAGGAATTGGAGAGGTCAGGTAATCTTAGTCAGAAGGAGTCAAGCTGGAGTCCTTGGAGGTACTGGAGAAGTGTGCTCCATGTTGCTGCTCCTTTTATAACTCTTTTGTAGTCTATGAGGCTATTTAAAGATGTTTCATCTCTTCCACTTAACATTGCACTGAGGTGAGGTGTACAGTGTTTGAGTTATGGCTGTCTAATCAGTCTTGGCACGCTGTAGAAAGATGCTGATATTCTTGGCATCTCTCCATGCCACTGAAACCACTCAACACATTTTGTTCACTGTATTTCTAGCCAAGTACACCATTCTGATTTCTAAAGCTGTTTGTCCTTAGGGCTAGTCAGCAGCAAGGTGGCAGTTAATCCCTGTGGAAAGAAATACAATGCAGGCACAAAACAGAGAAAAATGTAGACGGAAGCATAAATGATCTCATGGCCTACTAGCTAGTACTTTCTTTTGTCAGTCTGGAAATTGGCATTTTGTCCCCAGAGGAGAAGAAGCATCTTGCATTTGATGCCTCCAGACAGCCAAGAAGGGGTCTATATATTCTGAGATATTTTGCTGGTGTTCTTGGCTGTGATAGAGGGTTATAAAGACTGTTTGGAAGGTGCAGTGGGGATTATCCTTTGGGTTCCGGCATAAAATCCAAGTAGCAATTACATGATGGCCAAGACCCCACAGGCTCCTGTAAACCCATTGCATGTAGCTCATGATTTTTGTAGTTAAATGTAAATAGCACTCACAGCAGCCATCACAAAGACCACAAACCTTCTTCCCTTCCAAATGAAATAGAAAACATACCACTTCCACCTTGCTTTCCCACAATAACAAAAATAAAACAAAATCCTTTCCTGGGTTGCTGAATCTTAAGAATATGTGCTTCTGGAAGTTATACAGTATGGCAGTGAGTGTAGTCTTAATGCTCAAACTTGGAGACTCTAAAATATAAGGATTTTAATTCTTTATTTTCCCTTCCCCTTTTCCAAAATGTGCTTTGTTGAATTTTTGTTCTAAAGTTAGAGGCAATGATGTTTTAAAATAGTCAGACCCTATGCTGTTTGCTAGTGAAAGGCAATTTCTTTCTTCTACTGGTATTTACTTTCCAGTTAATTTTTAAATTATTAGCCAGAGATTTCAGAAACCTCCTGTAGAATTTTCTGGCTGTGCCAAGAGCTTGTGCAAGGTGATAGCTCTTGCAAAAATAAAATTGCCCGTATGACTGGTTTGGCTAACGGCTGGAAAACTGATTGAATAGCACTACTTAACAACTGAACAGTTCTAGGGTTGTGCTTCAAAATCACATTGTACCACAGAATTAGACTATTTAAACCCAGGTTGGTTAAACTGGTTGGGAGAGGTTGGAAGGTTGCCTGACTATAGTAAAAGAATGAATAAGGTTTTTCTTTTATGGATTATTTACATATTTACCATGTCTAGGCCAGGCAGGAATCCATGACACTGTAAGGCAAGGTTAGCATATGTTAAACTTGCCTGTGTTTTGTTTTGGTATGGTACCTAAGAAAAATATCTTCTGTTGTAACATTTTTCTCAAGAAAAATACCAGTAAAGATTTTAAGAGTGTTTTAACCTGAGGGGTTTTTTTCTTTCATTTCCATCCTCATGGAGGTTAAAATCAAAGGAGGCACTGCTTTTATTGAATAGTATCTTCAAAGCTTTATGACAGGAATAATGGTCTTCTAACTAGGTCTGCTGGTTGGAAAGAGTCAAGTTGATTTAGTTAAATGGAAGAGTTATGTATCACAGACTTACATACATCTTACTAGGCGTGCCCTTTTTACAGTGATGTAGAATAATGTTGTTTAATTGGTGAGAAATCATAAGTATTGTCTTGTGATGTCCACCATTTTGCCTGACACATTGGGTATTGAGCTAAGGATGTGCAGAACAAAAATCATCAGTTGAGCTTCAGGTAAAGCTCCATAGCTTGCCAGCCTGTGTGCATTGTCACAGATGGGGGTCTCGTTAACACCATCCTCAGTCAGACTTCTAGGAAATAAGTTACAATAAACAAGCCACCTCCAGAAAGTTCAGATATGTACAATGTATACTGAAAGAGAAAATGTTCATGTGTTTTAGGTGAGTTCTGGGAACTCTTTCAAGTCCTAGTTACAAATGTTGACATGTGTTACATTTGTATCATATTTTATTTTGACCCATTGGATGGACTTGCTATTGAGGTTGTGCCTGGAAATATGGTCAAATTGATTTTAAGAATATAATTCCTCCCTACATCCTGCTCAAATACTTTCTCATCAATTTGTCATCTCCCCCATTCCTACAAGCTTTTTTAAGAGGGTCATGATTGTAAGTTAGGTTCTTTATTCCCCTTCTCATTTGAGAACTGTAAAGCTAAGTTCACCTTGATTGTAAGAAGGGCATAGTTCCAGTGGATCTGCACTCATAAACCAGAGCTGAGTGGTAGCCTCTCTGTTATCTTATTGTTATGGCTGGTTACAGAAATATTTTCTTGCCACTTGCAATATAAACCAATACCTCTTTAAGCTAGTAATATCCCCCTTATTTATTTTTTTTAGACCTCATGAATGTCAATAAGTGAATGACATTCATTCATTGCCTATGCAGTTGAAATGATTGGCATTCTGATTTCTGTCTGCCTCCTGCCTTATGGGATTTCTATCTAGAGCTATTATTTCAGGCTCCCCAGTGCGTGTAGGCTTTGTAGATTTCAGCTATTAAAGTATTTCAGGCTTTAATTCTTCTCACTTGTGAAAACATGACTTGCATTATTGAGTGCAGAAGCTGTCAAATGCCTGTGATACAACACTTAGCCTGTTAAATACAGAAAAAACAATCCTCTAATGTGGATTTTCTTTTCCTCTGCATTTCTTTTAAATGCCAGGACACATTTTATTTTCATGTCAAAGTAGCGGTGAAAACTTATTGCCCAAATAATTTCTTAGAATAGTATAGAATCCTAATGATACCTTCCTTATATAACACAGTAATGCTCTATGCTTGTCATCTGCATTTAGGTTTAATTGTGATTTAGATGTTTCCCTCAGCATATTTAAAATGATAACAGTGGAAGACAGTTGAGGATCGAACATAATTAGAGCTTGGTAAGTAGGATGAACAAAAATCTTGGAAAAATAGAATATTTCTGGTTTCAAAGCCTGTGTTTGGATGTCACTCTGCCTAAATCTGCCCTACTTTCCCACACATGGATTCAAATTTACAAAATAATAGGAAGGAAGAGGAAGGAGTTGGTGGCATGTGGACTGGCTTCCTCTATATGGAGAGAGGTAGTTAGCCGCTTAGATTGAAGTGAGGCAGAAGGCAGGATAGATTTGTATCGGATATAGTAAACCCTATGCTTAAGAAAGTGTATACTATAAGTATCTGATTTAGTTAGTCTATAGAGGTGCAAATCTACCATTTTTTGCCTTTCTTTATAAATTCATATATACATTCTTACCTCCTCAAACCCCAAACCATCCATTTCTCCCACTTGTGAGTGATATCTCATTTTGTTTTTGTCACCTCACGGTAATTCATTATAAAATGAGTGCAGCTAAATGATGGTCATCACAAGCCAGAGCTATGTGATTCTGAAATCTTTATGATTTAAAACTTTCCTTTGGTGTTGTTTTTTCACTTATGGTATAAATAATTTAGGTACAGTTTTTGCAGCTTTGACATTGTATCAGTGATGGCAAAGCATCTTTGAAGAAATGGAGTCCTGGCTTTCTGAAGCAGCATTTATATAAGAGGCCTTAAGTTTCAGGGCATGGGATATCTTAAAGTTAAACAGCTCTACCAATCTTTCCCTTGAGTGAAAGCATGTAGATTCACTTCCCTTCCTTTCACAGATATCTGTATTGATTACTTTGGATTGTAGGTTGATGAAACTGGTTAGAATGAGTTAAAATGAATGCAGCTGCTGTTGTCTGACCTAATACTTTCCTAACTGCTTATTTTTTGGGGGGAGGGAAATTGTCTTAAATGTGTTATGCTTTGAATGGAAATTTTAGCTTGTTCAAAGAATTTATGAGTTAACTGAAGAAAAATGCCTTCACTGTGTGTGTTGTTTTCAGTCTCTGATTAATTGTTGTCATGTTACAAGATCATTAGAAAAGTTCTCTTGTTGAGAAAGCACTGGTAACATGAACCTTATTGTTTCCCCCCTCCTTCCTCATGTAGCTAATTACTTGTTACTCTGCTTTTTTGGTTTCCAGGGTCTTGGTCGGTGCCCCAAAGGCAGATTCTAAATACAGCACCTCTGTTAAGTCTCCAGGAGCGGTGTTTAAATGTCGAGTCCACACCAATCCTGACAGGAGATGCACAGAGCTGGATATGGGTCGAGGTAAGTCCTTACACCACTTTTTTATTTTCCAGTGATTTGAAATCCTCAGAAAAATCTTAGGGATTGATTCAAGACCTTGGACCACCAAAATTGTTGAACGGATTCCCATCAAGCTCAGTTTAAGTCAGAGTGATAATACACAAAGCTTTTTGCTCATGGTCTTTATACTTTCAACAAACTAGATTTTGCTGACGGTTTTTATATATTGGGAGCTTGGTGCTATTAAAGTCAGTAGCAGATCTTCCATTTATTTCAGTGTTACAGAATCATGGCCTACTTGATAAATGGGGGGGAAATGTGCTCCCTTTAGGGAGTATTTGATTGCTCTGTGGGCTCTCTCTGGTCATCCATAGGCCTGAAGCCCAAAGAAAAGGTAGCAGCTTTGCTTAGACTCATTTAAGAAAACCTTATTTTTTGGGATAAGCCTTTATTAAATGAATCTGAGTGAAGCTGTTGTCTCTTCTTTACTGCTTTATTTGGGTTTTTCTGAGGTGCAAATGGTTAATAGCATGGAGGGTCAGAATCAGTGCCTCAATAATCAGCTGTAAACTGATTTTGGTGTGGTGACCCCAGGTTCTGTGGTACATTATTAACACACTACTCTGTCTCATGTTAATGCAATAAAATCAGTTGGCTTACTCTGCTTTCTTTTTAAAGCAAAGAAAATAATGAAACAACAAGGATAGTGGGGTTAGGATGTTGTTTATAGGACGGAGTCCCCATTCTGCAAGGTGCTGGCCAAGAGTGGTCCCTGTTCCCAGGAGCTTGCATGCTAAAGTAGGCTTGCTAATTGCTTGAGTAAAATTATGCATGTGCTGAAGTGTTCAGCACATTGGAGCACTTTGGCTGGAGCACTTTGATTGTGAGCTTTTCAGGAGAGGGACTGTCTGGTGCAATCCATTTGTATAGCATCCATTGTGATTAATATGGCTGAAAATTAATAACTAAAGTGAAAGATAGAAAAGATCTGTTTAATCATTTAGGCTATTTCCTTATCAGGGTGTGGTATAGATGAAAAAAAAATCTAAAAGCATCCTTTCCCTTACTATTCCCCCCCCCCCTTTCTTTCTAAGGCAATACTCGGGGCATGTCCTGTGGAAAGACCTGTAAGGAGGATAGGGATGATGAATGGATGGGAGTAAGCCTGGCCAGGCAACCCACAGCTAGTGGGAGTGTGCTGGTAAGTTCCTCTTTCCCTTGATCTCATTAGTGCAATCTCTGTCGTATGACTCTAATGCCAAACACGTCAAGATTAATGTCTTTACTAGTGACTGACAGAGACCAGCTTTCTGGGCAGCTAACTTGATAGTCCCTTCCTTCAAACGGAAGGGAAAAGGAGCCCCAGCTAAGAAAGCTTATTTATAGAAAGAAGACTTCAAAGCAGTCACACCTGACTTGTCACCTAAGGGCTTCCTCCAAATTTCCGAGCGCTAAACCTTTGAACAGGATGAATGGAACTTTGTTTTTCTCTAAATGTGTCTGATAGTTTATTTGCTTTGCAGGTTGTGCACAAGGGGAGGTAAGTTTAATACATATACATTGTTGTAGCATGTGTTGTGTGTCAAAACTTGTCAGAAAGGCATCACATTAAGGGTTACAGTTACATGCTTTTGTAAGTGTGCTGGTATCTTCTGTTGATGAAGTGGCAGAGATAGCAATCAATATCACTTGAAAGGGCAGTTTATTAGTTTTTTGACACTCTTCATAAGCAAATATTCAAGTCAATATGAGCTGATGTGAATGTCTGGCAAAATTTGTTCCAGTTTGTATCTTCACGAAATAGTGTTCTCAATGCTCAAAACTTCTGAAACACACAAGTGCTCAAATGAATCATAAATATAGCTGGCCAAATACAGTAGGTTTTTTCCCCCTGTGAATATTGTGTTTACCTTTTAAAATGACTTTGTTGCCTGGGTTTTTCAGCAGTGTTAGTGGTTCTTGCTTTCTATGGTATTTTAGCATACAAGTACAGTAGATGTGTAGGAATGTTCACTGAAACAGCAAATGTTAAGAAAATATTGCATATTATTTCTGAAAAGTGAATTTTAGTTTCATACTTGGCTATCCTGAGCAGTGTTCAGATTCTAAGCTACTCCATTCAGGTATCAGAAATCTACTATGTGTACTATGTTTCAAATGACAGTGTACTATTAGTTTATGTGAATAATTACTGTTCATAAATTTCCTACAGAACAACTTGCTGATTTATCAATTTCTTAAGGGATAGATAGTACAGAGCCCCTGGGACTAGGGACAGAAATTACACGTAAACCAGTATAAGTGATCAGAACACAACAGAAGTTCAGTGCACATAAATCGCTTTCAAAATGGCTGGAACCAGTTTAAGATAAACCTGGATGAATGTAAAGGTTTTTTAACCCGAAAGTTTGCTTAAAAATTGTTTTCCAACTATTTAAGTTGGTCTAATAAAAGATACCAGAATCACCCAAAGAACCGTATGAGACTTAACTGATTTAGGTTAAATCAGTTTATTGAACTTCTGTCCCAAATTCCCACCAGATTCAAGCTAACACCCAGCATCTGAGGATGCTTTGCACCTCTTCCACAAAATCTTTCTCCCAGAATGGGAAGGCAATCCTTGACCCCAAGCTGTCTGCTCCAGGTGAGCTTGGTAGGGAGCTCTAGCCAACTCAGGCTTCTGCCCTGGGCCACTGCAGGCATGTGGCTACATTTCCAGAATCAAAAGTGAATGTCTGTTTGCTTGCTTATCCATTCAATCTATGCAGCTTAGACTACCCTAAGAAGATTGAATCGATTCAGCCTTGGGCTTTTTAACTGTCTGTACTTAGCCTGGGTATAAAACAACCTGTAAAGTTGAAAAGCGGTTTCACAAAGCCCATGGTATGAACTTGCAGTTTCATACTAGGATTTTCATACTAGAACATCAGTTCCTGAGGTTCATGTTTCCAAGGCTAGGAACAGATGTTGTGTTTATCTTGGAATAGAAAAGTTCCAGGATTGGCATTACACACATTGCTCTTCCAGTCAGGGTTTAGTTAGTGACTGAATACACTGGACTTCAAAAGCGATGTGGCCAGCCTGGAGAGGCTCAGAGGAGGGCCACCTGTTTGGTGAGAGGGCAGGAGGACAGGCCCTATAAGGAGAGGTTGAGGGACCTGAACCTGTTCAGCCTCAGCAAGAGGAGGCTGAGCAGGGACCTGGTGGCTGTCTACAAACTCATCAGGGGAGATCAACAGCAAATAGGTAGAGCCCTTTTCTCCCCAGCACCACCTGGGGTGACAAGGAACAATGGTAATAAGCTGATGGAGAATAGGTTTAGGTTAGAGATCAGGAGGCAGTATTTTACGGTTAGGGTGTCCAAAGTCTGGAACCAACTTCCCAGGGAAGTGGTCCTTGCCTTTACCTTGGGCAAATTCAAGAGGAGGTTGGATGATCACCTGTCTGAACCCAGCACTCATTCCTGCCTGTGTCAGGGGGCCAGGCTAGATGTTCTGTTCAGGTCCCTCCTGACCCTAGCTACTGTGAAACTGCTGCTTTTGATTCAGTGATGCAATCCTGGGACAACTGTTTTGACACACTCTGCAGTGTCCCAGGACAAACTGTTAGTAGTTCTTATTTTATGAATCTTTTTTAAGGTTTGTCCTGGGATAATGGACATGGATGTCTAAACTATCATGCTTTGTCCTGGGAGAAAATGGTTTCTTCCAGGATAAATTTAACATCTGTTTGTAGCCCAAGTGGACTTTCCTATCCAGGTTGATACACAGTTGATCCTGCACATGAACTTGAGCCAGCCATTTACAAAAAAGGACACCGTACAAAATATAGAATCTCTTTGATCTTCTTAGTAATTGACTGAGTCAGAAGAATGCCTGTTTTCATTTGAGAAGTCAAGAGAGTAGTTCAGATTAGGGTATCTATAGTGTTATGGTCATATAGCCAGATGTAGACATGTTGCCAAACAATAGTTATTTCTAAGGTGGATGTGTATGCATGAATGACATGTGCCCCTGGTGGCTGGGGGGGGCACGGTGGTGGTGGGAGCACGGTGATGGTAAGCAGGAGTTCCCGCAGACACCACTGGTGCTGTCGGCAGTGGGGTGAGGGAGGTGGCAAGCTGCACCACCTGCAGATGCCACCAGCAATGGCCAGTAGGGATTGCTGACCACCTGCAGGCAGTGGCAGGGGGAGGGCGGTGTGGCGAGCAGCAACCGCCTGCTTGTAGGGGGTGCACCACCACTCTCAGGGGTGCATGTGCACCTGCGTGCACCCCCTATGCATTGCCTCTGTGTGTGTGTGTGTGTGTGTGTGTGTGTATGTGTGTATGTGTATGTTTTAGTTCAAAGGATGATAGATGCTGTCAGGCTCTGTAGTTATACTCAAGTTCAGGCAGATAACACCAAAACCATGTCAGCAATAGAAAAGAGGGCAAGTGGAATGGGTAAGGAATCAGCACAAGTGTGGTTCCTTTAAGCTGTTAATTGCCTGGGTAGTACCAAGGTAGGGTGCTTGTAGGAGAAAGATTTGGGAGGGAATTTTCATAGACAGGCTTAGCATCTGGGAAGATCCTTACAGGGCTATTTAGCAATCTGGGAAGACTTCTAGAAATCTTGAGTAGAAAGGATTTGTGTGGCTTCCACAATGGAATTAAGTTATTGCAGGCATAGTCCCTAGTTAGAAGAGGGGCCAGGTTATTTGGTAGAGTGGATGAGTCTGAGCTCTGTTACATGGTAGCTTACTGTGTCATGGGGCGGGTACCTAGGGGCAGCCGTGATCCCCTTAGCGCCCCCTTACCATGTCAAATGGGCGATCCAGCACCCTCTTATCTCGCCCGCCACGTCTTTGCTGTTATATGGTTCAATTAGGGAGGCTGCCCTTGATCCCCTCGTATACGGTGTTACGCTGGCACTATTCCCCGTTCTGTATGGGGTGACTCGGTGCACCCTGGCCGTAGGGGCCACACATGCCTCCGACCTCCCCTTTAGCATGCCCCAAACCTTGCAGCTGTACTGGACGTTATCTGGTCAGTTTCTTCTAGGCGCCCTTCCCTGGAGCCCCTGGGCTTGTCACACCACCAGCCCCTCTTTCTGGCTTCTAATTGCGCCTCGTCTCCATTGGGCCCCTATCTGCGCGTCCGCCCTTCTCCGGACTTGTTCTCACGCACCTGTCCCTCTCCGGGACTTTTACCGCGCACTCACCCTTCTCTAGGGCTTTGCGCTGGTAGGGTGCCAATCGCTCACCGTGGAGCCTTCTATTCTAATCTGCCCTCTCTGGGGCCTGTGCCGTGTGTCTTGCGCTTCCCAGCCCTCTCTGGGGCCTGTGCCGCATGTCTCGCGCTTCCCTGCCCGCACTCAGGCTTCCCAAGTTTGGGCTCAGGCAGCCTTAGCCCTGCCTGGCCCCCAGACCCGCCTTCTCGGGCCTAGCTCGCGCGCCTCCCACGCTCGGAGCTCAGGTGGCCCATAGCCGTGCCTGGCCCCCTTACCCTTTTCTGGGTCGTACGCCCTACTGGGCAAATACCGCCCTCATGGGCTGGGGTCTCTACACCCCACACACCACGCCTTTCCGGCGCTCGCTCGCCATGCCAACTATGGTGGCAATCGCTGTGTCGCCCTGGCACCAAACAGCTGTGCCCTCACCGGGCACCAGGAACTCCCAGATTATTGGGGAGCTCCTGTGAGGCCTCCTCGCACCCCTACAGCCTCACCCGGTCCTCCGGTGTTTACACAAGAAACTAAACCGAAACATAAGCCCACTGGCCGTAACCTAACAATGAGCTTCTTCGCTCGAACATAAAAGTTAAGCTTCCTTGGCTCTCTAGCGATAGCCTCCCCGTCAGGGTTCTTTCCACTCCTATCATACCATAGTCGCTTGGGTGGTCAGGCTGCAACCTATACTCTGTCGGCTCAGCTCTCCCGGAGAGCTCTTGCTCCTGCGACTGCAGGAAGGGAACTCCCGCTAGGCTCTGGCCTGGGCTGTTTATAAAGGCCTAGCCCTGCCCCTTTCTGGTCATATGACCCGCCTGGTTGCTCTGGCAACCAACACGTGTGCTCTCAGGGAGCTTCAGCAACCCTTATTCCTGATGCCAGTAGCAGGCACCCTAGTGCCCTGCTACATACTGTCTTTGAACATATTTTCAGTCTTGGATGAGGCATGTTTAGTGTTTCGTGTGTGAGTATCTGTTTTCCTGGATCTTTTTTAGCATGGGTGTGTTTTCCCATTGCTGCTACTCTTCCATGACATGTTTAGCATATCCTGAAGCAGTGGAAGCACTGATGAATTCACAAGGGGGATTTCCTGCAGGTGTCTCTTCTCTTGTCTCCCTCTCCAAGGCCCAAGTCCAGCATAGTGCAAGTCTTTCTCTAATTGCATGTAGTGAAGGGCACTTCAGAAGTATGTGAAAAAGTTTATTGTATTGATTTAACTTAAATCTGCTTTGCTAACGCACAAGAATGCCTGTGCAAGCACTGTATTATCAGTTTAAAAGGGGCTAATTTTGGCTGAGTTCAATCCAGTAGGGAGCTGATTAAAGACTGGCTTCTGTCACTATAGTTTACACCAGAAATGCGAATAATACACAAACTTTCACTGACGTAACTAAGTAGTTTTAAACACCAGTAGTTAAATGAGTTTGTGTTAGTGCATAGACAGGTCATAAGACAGAGATGCTAGTAACTTCTGTGATTGTCAGCTTCAAGAGTAGTGCATGTCCTGCATCTTAATAATTTGGAATAAACCCCCTTCCTGCCCCCCTTTGCCTCTGGGGGCCATGCTGGCAGGCTCTTGGCCACACGACTACCCCTGATGCTGCAGTAGTTGTGGGGAGGACCCTGACAGGGACAGCAGCCCATGTCACGGTGTCCTGGAGATTGCAAGCCTCTTCCCAGTGTGCGGGGCTGCACTGTGGGTGGGAGTGGGGCAGGCAGAGCTGCCACAGCTTGCGTGTGGGGCAAGCGGTGGTGGTGGGGCTCAAAGGGGTGGCTATAGCCCCCCAAACTGCCCCTGATGCTGCCACCACCACTGCTCGCCCAGCACAGGTTGTGGTAGCTTTGCCTGCCCCTGTCCCGCCTGTACCACAGCCTCCCAACTGGAAAGAGGCTTGTGCTCTCCAGGACACCATGACAGGGTTGCTGCCCCTGTCAGGGTCCTTTCCCTCTCACTGCTGCAGGGGCAGGGGCAGGTGTGTGTCCAGACACTGGCTGGCATGGCCCCCTGAGGTGAAGTGAGCAGGGAGAGGGTTTATTTTGCCCTCTATCCCTTCTACCCCCAGGGAACCCCAGCCAGGGTCGGCCTAGCTGGGGGCGAGCGATGGAGGCAGAGGCTGGGACTGACAGACCCTGGATGTAGTCCCCCGGTGAGAGAGGGGATGGAGGGGGAATAAACCTCTTCCCTGCCCCCTTTGCCATAGGGGGCCATGCTGGCTGGCATCTGGCTATGCCCCCAGCCCTGGAGTGGTGAGGGGAAGGGACTCTGACAGGGGCTGCTCTGCCTTGGCCCCACCCTGCTCCCTCCTCCCCCAGGCAAGTGTGGAGAGAGGGAAGGGAGAGATAAATAAACCCCCTCCCTGCCCCCTTTGCCTCAGGGGGCCATGTTAGGCCAGTGCCTGGCCACATTCCTACCCCTGAAGTGGTGAGATGGGAGGGACCCTGACCCTGGCTGGGGTTTCAGGAGGAAGGGAGGGGAATAAACTCCCTCCCTGCTCCCTTCGCCTTAAGGGGCTATGTCGGCTGGCATCTGGCCATGCCTCCGTGCCTGCTGGAGAGGAGGGGGCGCCACACTTTCTGGAGCAGACAGCCCAGCTCAGGGCTGAAAAGCATGCTGGGGGACTCTGTTTTAACTTAAACCAGGAAAGGGTCTGTGACAGAATGTTTTGTCTTCAGTCAGTTCAGTCTGATACTACATTTACAGGTTTATCTTAAACCAGTTTTGACCATTTTGAAACTGGTTTATATGCACTGCACTTTTGTTCTGTAACAGGTTTAAACCAGTTTCTGATCACTTAAACTGGTTTATGTGTAACTTATGTCCCTAGGCATAATGATTTATTATGTCGCTAATGTATTTAATATTGAAAATTATTTCTTGCAGTCATGCATGCAGATTCTACTTAAATTCCCAAGTCAGGTTTTAAAATAGAAAAGTTAATATTGAAAATGTATTTCTTACTACTTGAAGGCGCTAAGCCTAATCAGTCCTGCAAAGAACAGTAGGACCTGAGGGTAAGTGACCTTTGCAGGAAGCACATCAGCACTTTGTTACACTAGGACCTGAATTCTTTATGGTCTGATTTTTTTTTTTTTTTTTTTTTTTACCAGTCTTTGAAGAAACTGGTTATTTTAGTATTGATTTAAGTGTTTTTAAGATCAGCCCTTCAGTGTGCCATTGTATTACTGTATCAGTTTTGTTATGTTTCAGTTTAAGACTTGAAGACTTAAAGAAAGTGTGTGTATGTGTATTTTTTATATATTTTGTCTGCCACATATGGATGTTACATTTCTGTCTGGAGAATTCATAGATTTCATAGATATTAGGGCTGGAAGGGACCTCAGGAGATCGAGTCCAGAACTGATGCTCTTCTAGTAGAAACTACAAAGTGTACAAGTGTTTATTTAGTTTCTTTTAGCAGAAACATGCCCCTTTTGGGTGAGAGATTTTTCCAGGTCTCAGCCTGGAAGATCTCCCATGTGAGAGAAACTCCCTGGAAAAAGTGAGCGTTTGTAGGTTTCCCTAATTTTGTGTGTGTGTTACATGCTTTATTTTAGGTGTATTCTTTATTGTCCCATATATATTATATATGTATACATATAATATATATGGGACAATAAAGAATATACCTAGAATAAAATTCAAACTCGCTTAACCTGCATTCTTCTGATCTTTGATATTATCACGAATCAACACTGGCATTAGTCTGAGTGTGAAAGTAACACAGCTTAAGTTACCAATTCTTTCCATACTGAAACTGAAAAATGTATTGCCTTACTGTCACTGGGAAAGGAACCAGGGGCAGGGCATTATAACTTGGAGATAAACCACATACTTGAATCTCACTTTTCCAAATACTGTCCAGTTATAATGCAATTGTTTTCTTGTTTTCTCAGAAATACCACCATTTTTCATTTTCAGTTACTAACTCAACAGTACTTTATACTCATGCACTATGTAAGATAAAATAGCTGCACTAAAGTGAAAGTCCACATAGTGAATTGCAAGAGGGATTTCATCTGAGGTCACTTATCTGAACTCCCTGGAGTCCTATTGACTTTTATGCCCTTATGGAGCTCTTTGCAGGATCAATGACTCAGTTTGAAAGCCGTTTAGGTGAGCCTCATAGCTCTGTCTGCAATTTTAACAGCCCAGAGCTAGCACTTAGCAAAGAGAAAAGGCAAAGTTGTCCATTTATTTTGCATCTTTAGTTCAGTACTGCGACACTTCCCTTCAGGTTTCACAGCAGGATGGGACCAAATTGTGTCCCAGTAGCCTCTGAATTCAAAAATATGTTACTTATACCTTTGTGATTCCCACATCCCGTTGCAGTTGCACTTCACTTGTATTTGAAAACACTCCTAAAATGTGTTGATTATTTCGGAGAGTCTTTTTCACCATGCCTTCCAAATCTGCTCTCCTGTGATTTTTCTCATAGCCTTGCTCAGAACTTCCTTCCACATAGAGGTAATAGTGAGGTAGGGAGCTAGTAGCCAGCTTCAGTGGTTCATCTCTGTAACTTCCCAGGGCTCAGCTGCACTAAACTGTGCAGGTAGCTTGCACTATAATCCAATTAACAACTCCTCGTGGTGAAAGCAGAAGAAGAAAAGCCAGCTGCAGGCAGGCCCTGACATGGCAGGGAGACAGCAAATGAAATGCTAGCCTCCTGGCTGCAGCAAAGTGACAGTGTACGTGAAAAAATATTGAATTCCATAATAACTTGGAAAAATACTAAGTTCTGCAGCCATCGAACTGAGAAGCCTGAAAAAATAAAAAACATGAATATATTCAAAGAAAGGCTCACTGCTTTGCTACGCTTATTGCAGTGAGCTTTTTGGCTAGGGACAGACATTCAAAAAGCCTGAGCCTGAATTCATAGTTTCATAGTTTCTAGGGTTGGAAGGGACCTGAGCAGATCAGCGAGTCCAACCCCCTGCCCTGGCAGGAAAGAGCAGTGGGGTCAAACAACCCCAGCAAGGTGTACATCTAGCCTCCTCTTGAAGACCCCCAGGGTAGGACACAGCACCAATTCTCCTGGAAGTTGGTTCCAGATCCTAGCCACCCTGACCGTGAAATAGCGCCTTCTGATATCCAGCCTAAATCTACCCTCTGCCAGCTTGTGACCATTGTTCCTGGTCACTCCTGGTAGTGCACGGGGGAAAAGGGACTTCCCCAGTGCCTGCTGGTCCCCTCTGACTAGTTTGTAACAGGCAACTAGATCCCCCCCTCAGCCTTCTCTTGTGGATTCAGTTAGTCTTTGAAGGTTAGTCTAACCTGGCTAGGCTGAATCACTTTGTAACTGTACAGACACCCCAGAAATGCAGGCACATGCCTGCAGTGGCTCAGGCTAGAAGTTGCGGGGGGAGGGGGAAGAAGGCGGGCTGGGGGAAAGAGGGTTGCTAGAGCAGTTCTCCCTTCCCTTGCATAGTGCTGAGTTTGGGGGGGGGGGTGTGGTGAGGCCCCAGCAGGATTAGGGAGGGGTTCCCCCACTCCTTGAATGATAACAGCATTTATTAGCTCTGTTATCAGCATGCATCACCACATCAGAAAACAAAGTCTCTCTCATTAGTTTAAACTCTTCTTAAACAAAGAAGGAAGAGAGGGACATTACCAGCTGAGCTTTAATTAGCCCCCAAAAAAGCCTAAGCTGACACTGCTGTCTGTCACACCACAGACTGTAGCCAGCATGTGGTCTGCTAGCTAATGCTGAGGTGTCTGTGTAAGGCAGAGGGGACAGGGGATTCCTTCTTAGTAGGGAGTGGGAAGGGGAGGGGGAGAGCAGGAGGAAACCAGGCAGAAGTTGCTGTGCCTGTAAGTCTCCGCTGGAGCTGCAGCCAGGGAGCAGAAGGGAGGGGCCATCCCTGCTGTGGAGCAGAGAGCCTTGCCCAGCCTAGAGAGCATGCTGGGGTGGTAGGTTACTCTGATTTAGCTTAAACCGGCAAGGGGTCTGGGACAGATGTTGCATAAATCGGTTTGACTCCAATCAATTAAGTCTGATACTACATTCAACCAGCTTCATCTCAAACTGGTTTCAGCCATTTTCCAATTGGTTTACTGAACATCTGTTCTGTTACAGATTTAAACCTGTTTCTGATCATTTAAATTGGTTTATGTTTAATGTCTGTCCCTAGCCTTTATGTTAAGTGTCCACATAACACAGCAGTGCCCGTTTTTATTCCTCCTTCTTTCCTGGCCTTGGCATTCCAGTTCAGCTCATTCCTGAACAAGCTTGCTGTTCCAAGTGAGATGTTGCTGCTGTCCCTGTTCTCCAATCGTTTGGGCTTCCTTGGGCGAGATAAGGAGGAGAATTTCTGTAAGCCAGCGATAGTTTCTGGGAGGTAAAAAATAAGCAAGTTGATAATATTGCAATCCTTTATTTAACTTTCCGAAGTTCAAAAACAACTGCGTCTCCCCTCTCCATCCCCCCAATTTATATTTGAAATAACTTTTCCTTGTTTAAGGCCATTTCTTTTTGCTGTCTAGTTTCATGTGTCGACTTGAATGTTGGACCTAGGCTAGTGTGTCCGTATGGCATTCTCCAGCAAATTGTATATCTCTCTGTTTGTGCTCACAGTGCAAATGCTTCATGAGAAAAACTGTTTCCTGATTGCATTGGAAATAAATATTGCATGCATTTTTTTTGCATTTTGGAAGAAGAGTGCATGGGGATTCAAATCAGAACCCAGTTTGCCTATATGAACAAGTAATTAGGTTCAGTAAGCTCTTCCTTATACATATATCTGGCTGTTTAAACAGAGTGCCATTATAAACACCCTTTGTATAATGCATGGTTCTGTATAACATAAAATATAGGACAGAGCTTTCCAAAGCCCCCAGAGTCCCTGATAGCGCCTGTGTGATAACTATCTCCTCCAGTAAATAAATATGTCTTGTTGAATTCTGTAAGTTAGAAAAGCAGTAAATATCAAACTGCAAGTTTCCAGCTGCTAATGGGGACAGCTGATTTAGATTTAATTGATTTTGTTCCATTCTGTTAAAAAGAAAAGAAAAGAACGTTAATTTTTATGCCTTTCTGGGATAACAAATAGAGGAATGAGTCTTTGCACTAGGCTAGACTGAGTTTTAAGTTTGCCAGTAGTTGGGATGTTTCCTAGATCCTTATTTGGATAGGATGATACAACTGTGCCTGTTTTATAGTGTTCTAAGGAATGTCAAGATGCTCCCAAAGGCACTGGGGTACTATGGTGGAGGATGGGCTGCATCATTTAACATTATGCTCTCCAGGCAAGTGATGGGTTCTTTAAAAGAGGTGCTGTCCTTGTTTAGAAGGACTGTGGTTGCCAGAAGTAGCCTCCAGGTAGAGGCAAAAAAAAATGGGGAGGGGATTCAGTTGGCTGTAGCAGAAACTGTGAAAAAGAGGTTTTCTATGCAAGTGAGCCAGATCCTTAGATGATGTAAATCAGATGCATTAACTTCACTGATTTATATCAGCTGGATTAATGTGGATTTGCTTTCATTCTAAGTAATCATCTAGTTGGAAGATTCTTTATTGTTTGCCTACCCACAGTGCAGTGTTAATTATGAGAACAGAGAGGTTTCGGGAGAATGAGAGTCAAGCCTGATGATGATTGAATACATACTTTTGTGTTGAGATGGCACTAAGGGCAGTATCCCAGACAGATTGTATTGGCTCTTATTTTTAGGTGAAATATTTTTAGTATTATTACTTCATAAGGTAGAAAACGTATTTCAGGGGAAGGTGGCAAGAGGTTGGGGGGGGATGGGAAATGAAATATTAAGTTTGTGCCTTTCATCAATCTTTTGGCCTTTTTTGTAGCACAAAGTTTTGTCAGGAGAAATTGCCTTTTCTACCACTGGTTTACATGCATTCATGTACACATTTGGCAAAACACATCCTGTGATTCAAATAAATCTCTCTAATTGACACAAACTTTTAGCTGACATACATCTGTCAGTTCCATGCCGGAGTGGATATGTTCCAGTAACATAGCACAGTTCGCAGCTATAAGCCTTGGTCTCCTACTCATGGTGGACCAGGCTTTCTGCCAACTTAAACGCTCTCTGTGAGGATAGGCAACACTGACAACAGCAGCCAAGTGTGTGTGCATGTGCGTTCCAATGATGTAACAATATTGGCTGCTCTAAGCCAGCAACAGATTTGGCAGTGAAATTTTCAAGTGTGATCAGGCCTTTGGGTACTTTTTGAATCTATACATTCCTACCACTGCCTTTCCCCCTTTCCTTATATTGTCATTGTTCTTCCCTACTGTGCGTTTCCCCTTTCCTCCACCTGACTCTATCTAATTTATCTTTTCCTTAGAAAAGATTTCCCTAGTGCCACCCCCCGTTGCCATTACAACTTTTTGGTCTGCTTGATAGGCGGGCTGGCCCCAAAGGATAAGGATCTTTAGATTTGCAGCCAGGGTTCCCCCTATTCTGAGGCTGATTGGTATGATGTCAGTGGCTGGGAAAAGACTTGGGATGCTGCAATCAGTCAGGTGGTATCGAGTCTGAATAGCGGATGGAGATGGCAATCAGTGGATTCTTTCTGGAGAAAGGAGGGACTGAGGAAGATGGCTAAAAAGGGGAAGGATTGAGCAGGTATTTTTGATAGATGTGTTCCTTGAAACAGTACTTGGTCATATTTTACCCTCTTGTTGCTTCAGGTGTGAACTTTCAGTAACCCGTGTGGTATGATCTGTTTAGGCCTGTGCACATCGTTGGAAAAACATCTACTATGAGACAGAATACATTCTCCCCCATGGTTTCTGTAATATCATCCCACCCACCTTACAGTCCAATGGCCGAAACTTATGGCCCTGCTATGAAGGTAAGCTGTAGTTTCTTTCTTTTCTTTCACTTGTATGCCGTTTGTCATTATGAGTGATTAAGATTATCCCGTGTCCCCAGAATCATATATGGCAAACTTCATATGTATGTGTGCATGTGTATGTATGAAATGTTGGGCCAAGTAATGTTGACCCAGCCATGGTCTAGTGGAAGAATTGCATTGGATGAAAAGGAATGGGCAGTGAGATGATCATTGGATCCTGTGAATTATTCTGTATGGCCATGTTGAACTCAAAAAAAAAAAAAATCAAAATTTCTTGGAACAGTGTATTGAGAAAACCTTCCTTTCTTTTATATGAATGTTACAAGGCAGCTGGCATGAGCACACTCAGCTGTAGCATTGGATAGACATTCAGAATGATTGGATAATTGGAGACAATTCCATCCATCTTTCAGAAACATTTTTAGTTTTATGCTGTTGTTTATAAAAGGAGGCTGGTGAGATGAATCATTGTTTTAAAGCCGTTATTTTTAGAATACCTGTATAATGCATTCAGCATAAAGCTGCCTCTTTCAGGTGTTTCTGTATTGTTAATTTTATAAGGCATCTGAGGCCAGCGTCTGACATTTTTTCAGTTCCCCTCAAAGTAGTGTTGTAGTTGAAAATAAATTTAGAATAACAGCGAGATTAAGAAAGTGTATTCCAGAGTTCTGAACAATGGATAGCTCTATCCATTGTTTGCATTGTATATCCTGGGTGTTTTAATATAATTTTTCAGTTTATGAGAAGAATAATCTTTCCTTTTGTGTGCATGTGAACTGATACCATGTTTCCTTTTTTAAAGACTTCAAAAGACCGTCTTTACTCAGCCAAAAGCAATTAACCAATCCAGATACATAAGTACATAATTAAGAAGAAGATAGAATATCTTCAAGATTTGCCAATAGCCCTTAGAAAAACACTCAGGAAACTCTAGAAAGTGTTTTCCTGTGTTTTTCTTTAGCATCGTCCTTCTCCCCACTCCCTTAGTGGACTGGAGAAGTGCTGGGGGTTAGAGGCCAAGAATGGAATACAATTTGATGTGGGCAAGACTTCTCTTCCTTTGATTTCCAGTGTCAGCGACAACAAGTGACAGGCATGCTGATGACATGAGTAAGTGGGGGAGAGATAACACAGTAGACGTCCTTTTCAGTTCCTCCATTGCTAATGGATATGTCTCAGTCTAGAGTTTAGAAAAATGTCATGTGACAGAACTAGATGAATTGTGCCAGAGGATCAGGCTATTTTTCCCTTGTTTTCTTGATGTGGTTTTACATTGCTTTGGATTTTGGTGGGAGACTAGAAGTTGTTCAGATGCAGTAGAGTAGGGGGCTCAAAGATACGCCCCACAGAGCCACATCATCTGGCCCCGGTGCTGGCCTCACTGGGACCCCCCACTCTCCATCTCAGCACGCTGGATCCAGTGCCTACAAAACTGGCTTGGCTGGTCCAGGACTGTACCATATACAACTTCTACTCTGAGTGGTCTGGGACACAAACTGCATGGGGCACCCACTCCATCTGGTTTGGGATGGGGATGTGTGCAACAAACATCACAGAGTAGGCACTGTGTGTGGCACAGCCCTGGACTAGCTAGAGCCAACACTAGATGCCTCATGGGGTAGAGGGTACTATGCATGGGTCTCCTGCATGCCAGATTCAGCACCTGCTCTGACCAGTCCACAGCTGCATTGCGTGGGGTGCATGGAGCCCGCTCCAACAGGTCCAGGACCTGCACTGTGCAAGGCACCCACTCCAGTCTAGCTGGAGTAGGATTAGGGCTCAGGGTGGGGAGTGTGAGGCAGGGAGGGCATGGGCTTGATAAGGCCTGTGGACCAGTCCTGGGCCATTCATCTGGCCTGCGGGGACAGATGAGTTTAATACCCCTTCAGTAAAGAAGAAGTGTTAAAACAAAGCTGGGACATCTTGTTAAGTCGCTTACTGCTGTGAGCCTTTCGCAAGTTTGTTTAACCTGTTGTCACAGGTTTCGTTGCAAGCTTATGAAACTTACTCCTGAAAAGGTTGGGACTATCTGAAGAACAGCCTTTGGTTCACAGATTTTCAGTCCCTAAAATTATGAATATGAAGCTTGAATGGTTTTGGCTTCATGTTTGAACCAGCCATTCCAGGTGATCTGAATGCAATGTGAGGAAGCCATAAAAATCTTAATCTGAACTGCCATCCTTTTAATTTGTTTGGGGTGTTTTTTTCTTCCTTTTGGCAGGAGCAGGCTAAGACCTTATTTGTAAGCACTGCATTGCGAGTCATGCAATATTAACTTTCATTACCAATCTACATATATAGCATCACTTCCATTGTTTCTTCTGAGCCCTTGTCATCACCCTGATGCTGTTTTAAGACCTGTTAGTCTGGAAAAAAAATCAGAAAAGTAGTTTCTGGACAAGAAGGTAACTTGCATTTTTCTGTGCATTATATGTTCAAAGCAAGACTGCTGTTAATTTGATAGGATATTTGCCAGGAATTGCTAGAAAATACTAATATGTGTGTCCAGTACATGTGAAGCAGCCAGTGGAAAATTGGCAGTTCTTCATGCAGTAGGATACTGGCTTAATTTTATTGCATGCTAGAATTAAAAGGTAGGTTTAGGGATTGATTTTTCTTCTTTTTCCCCCCATTCCATTGTCCAGACACCAAATAACAAAAATGTCATGTGGGGTGACTGTGGTTTTTGTTTTATTCGTAACTTTTAGATATCAGTACAGTAATCTTAATCATCAAACAGAAGGGACAGCTATGATCTGATATTGAGGGGAGGATTCATAGTTTAACTAGAATCTTTTTATTCTACAATAATTTTAGTAGATTTTGTTAATATTATGTTTTTTGGAAAAAAAACCTCTCTCCAGGAAATAGTGTGTGGTCAGGGGGAATCAGTAGTGAAAATCTGAGTTAGGAACAGCAGAACAAACAAAGGGAAGAAGTTAAGAGTTTTCTGGAGTAAATAATTGTAGTGTACCTGAAGTGGTTATGGAGTGGGGACCCATTTGACAAATGCTTGCTTCCAGGTATAATGGGGTGAATTCAGGGAGACTAAAAGCAAGCAGTATTCCTGATAGTATGCATTTGCAGAATCAGGCAACAGGACTTCTACCTTTATATATAAGCTGTGTGGCAAATACCACATGCTTCAAATGAGAGGAATCTAACAACTGTACTATGGAGCAGATTTATTTGCCATATGCGACATTATATTATGATGATTCTTCATATAATACAGATTTAATAATTAAAAACCAAGTAGGAAATGGAAGCTTCCTGACTAAATGGTATCAGTAAAACAAGATAGTAGTTTCCCTCTGTTTTACTTTCGCCCAGCCTCCCTGACGCAGATGACAGAAATCTGGAAGCTACTGAGACCTTAATGAAAGCAGTAGCAGACCTGATAGTTGAGTGGAATCTTTCTGGCTGAGAGCTAATCTGGTTTGTATGGACTGAAGTGCTTTGTGGTATGGGGTTAGGGTCTTCCAAGTTGTGTTTTCTTTTGATTGCTCTTGGTTTTAGTGGCTGCCAGATATTGCTTGCAAAGAAATGATGCAACTGCCTATTATGTGCACTGACTTAATGATCTGGCAGAGAGGGAAGGTGGTGATTGCTGCCACTGCAAGGGACAATTTGGCAGAGTGTGGGGACAGACAGGATGTGTTTCCTGGTTCCCTGGGGGCAACGATGTGAGAGAGCTTCAAGGAACACTAACAGTGTTATTTTTTATTGGTCAGTTAATAGCATAACAAGTACCCACCCGCACTCATTCAAGTCCAAGGAAACAGAGAGGTCCTCCCCAGGGAGGCAGAGAATTGTCCAGTAGATAATCAGTTTTCTGGAAGGCATTTAGACAGCCATACAGGCCCCCAACTTTGTGGTATAAACCTAAAACCACAGTGTTAGGCCATAAAGATGACTACCATTTCCTTCCAATTTTGATGAAATGCAACAGGAAAGGAGAGATTGAGGTTAAATATGACGGCTTTGGCTTCTGGTACAAACAACTGAGAGCTATCTGTGTTGCTTTAGTCTGTGTATGGAGCAGCTTCTTTTGCTGCTGTTTGGAACTGGCACTTCTTAAGTATCACCTTGTTTTTTGGGGTTCTGGATCTCAGTGGAGTCTCTATTTACCTGTGATTGAATGGAGAGTTCATGGTTTCTGAAGCATTGTACACTTTCCTTTTGTTTGTTATCCTTTTCTTGTGTGTTCATTCAGGGAAGTGATTTTTCAGATACCTGACTCCTATTTTAAATCAGTTCAGCCCTTTTTTTCTGCCTTTGAATATGTCCCACTAGTGCATTTAACTGGCTGCTGGCATGGGGAACCATGGACTAGTCATTTTATTTTTTTTTATAACAGTACGGTGTGCACAGAGCTCAGCAGAAGAATGAGAGAGGCCTATCGGTATTAACACCCCAACAGCTTTGATTTTTGCCAAAAGTGATCACTATGTGGGAGTAGGCAGAGCTACCAAAATCATTTTATGGATAGTCCAAATTGAATATAAATGTTAATTTCTAGATATAAAAAGCTGGCAAATTTGAACTAGCTGATCATGTATACCTATGCTGTGGTAGCTACTAGCATGCACTGAGGTGGAGGAAAGTCCCATCAGCTTCCAATTTCTCATGAACTGTCACTGTCATTTGGAATTTTGCTCGGACAACGGCAAGGTAGTGGGGAGGGAGAAGAGTGAGGCCAATATTAGATACGCAGAGGGAGCAGAGAAATGAAGAATTGAGATCTGAGAGGTTGGAACATATCCATCAACTTTTGACTATGAGAGAGGCAGTTTTGACCTAGTTTCTGGCCTGAATGGGTAGGTATTGGAGCTTTTAGCAGATAAAACATGGTAGTCTGGAAATACTGGGTGCTGGCAGCTTTAGTAGCAAGACAACAGGAGGTAAAGGCATTCTGAGGCTTGCAGCTCTCTGATAGCAAAACAGTATTTCACAGCCTGAGACCACCACCAGCAATAGATAAGATGTGTGGTGGGGGACAGGTGGCCTGAAGAAGGTTTTTATTTTAAGGCATGGACTATCAGAAGATTAGAATCTGGATATCACCTATTTCACTGACACTGTGTTTGTGCGTCCGCGTGTGTGTATGTGCACGTGTGTGCATGAGCACACAATTCTGATAAGGTATTCTGGTGCCTCACTTCCACTAATTTCAGTGAGAACTAGATGTTTAAATACCTTTGTGTATTTGAGCTTTAGTATATCTATGCTGTAGTTAGTTACCACACTGTAGAAGTGGCTAATGTGACCATATCCCACAAGAGTATCATGCAAAGAAATTGTTCAATATGTGTGAAGTGCTTAGATAATGCAATGATATCTTTCTCCAAGTAGGCTGCCCACTATAAAGGTATTTTTATGCAATTGTCCAAGTCAATCTGCATTTCAATACTATCCAGAAAAATAAGTGTATTAAGAGATATTTATTCAAGTTAAACTGGTTCAAGTCTCCCTTTCATTCACACAAGGCAGTAGAAGCGTATTAGTTACATAAACACTTGGAAATTATGTGAAACAGTGAGATCCCTAGCATGCACTGATATAAGGAAAAGTATAAGCAGTTACTTGTGTGAAATATAAGTCTGTTAGTTTAACCAGACAGTGTTGGCAACATAAGTGACTTGAAAACACATCTTACAAAAGCTGTACAGTATGTCCCATTAAAATGTGAGCCTCAGTAGGCATGAAAACCAGCTTATTGCAAAATCATTTAAATCTTGAACAATCCTCCATCATTCCTAACCATTTACAATTCATTTTATTTGTTTAGGTCATTGAAAGAAGAATAGCGCAGCTGTACTGACATCACAGGATTTGTAGTTGGCTGTCTAAATGCTAAATTCCTAGGAGCTATCTAAATGTCTCTGATGTTGATGCAGTTCTGTCTGGTTAAAGTCAGAGCTCTGTATTTGCCACATTGGCAACTGATCACATGATCTTAAACTTCTAATTGGAAAATCCCAGTTGGATTACTTGTGTAGGGAAAAGTTAGTTGTGTCCATAGTCATTTACAGGATTGCATCTCTAGTCTCACAGGCCTTGAGGTCCTGTAAGTGCCTTAGCTACAGCTTTCCATCTCCTCCTATCTTGTGCAGTCTCCTTCCAGTTTGTCGCATCTTTGTCTAGCCATGAGTTTTTATGCTATCCTTCCATTGTTGCCTTAGTCTTTCCCAAGATGTGACACCCTCCACCTCAGCTTCCCAAATCTGCCTTACGTGCCTTCTCTTGTTGGTTTTCAATATGCCCTGCCTATTTAATTTTTATCTTGCTGAAGACATCAGGTGTTGTGGTAAGGTTCACAAATTCTTATGTTTTCTCCTACGTATTCTATTTTCTTGTACTGCACCAAATATTTTTCTTAGTGCTTTGTTTTCAAACACTTGAGCCTTTTTCTGTTTGCCTTTGTCAGTGTCCATGATTCACATCCATATAAAAGGACAGGTTGAACAATTGTACTATACAGCTGGATTTTAACCTTTCGTGAGATCTTCCTTGATGCTTTTATTTTATGCAGGTTCAACAGGTATATATCAGCACTGTAAATTCTTGCCTTGATTTCTTCAGTTATTTGCTTGTCCTCCGTCATTACTCTTCTTAAATATTTAAATCTCTCTAACTTTTCCACATTGTTATTCTGTATTCTTATCTTCCTGTGATCTTGAGGTTTATTTCTGGATTGAGATCATGTATGTAGTATTGCTGACTTTGATAGCAACCCCAACTTCTTTATCTCTATATTCTTTTGTACCATTTCCATTACCTTTCCTACCAGATGGATATTATCTGTCTATGTAAATACCTGGTTTAGTCTGTTCAGCTGCAGACCTTTTCCCCCTCCTTCAGCAGCTCTTATAACCTTCTTAAGCTTCACACTGGAAAGCATCAATGACAGTGCATCCCATTGTTTGAGCTCACCACTGATTTCTGTCTGGTCTGATAGTATTCCCTTGATTCTCAGGTAATTTCTTGATCCTTCAATGCACATATTAATAAGGTGCACTGTTTTTTTGAGGCATTCCAAACCCAACATGACTGACCATAGTGACTCTTTTCTAATATACTCATAAGCTTTGACAAAGTCTATGTAAACTTGATGTACATCTTTCACAACTTCCCATTTTTTTCCAGCGATAATCTTACTGACAATATCTAATCACTGGTTCGTCTCTCTTTGCTGAATTCATGTTGGTAATCTTGCACAATTTCTCATGCAAATGGGAGGAATTGGTTTGGCAGCAGTTGAGAAAACTTTGTATGTTGTGTACAGTAAGGAGATACCGGAATAGATATTACCCTCTCTTTGATCACCCTTCTTGTAAATTGGGCATATTATTGCCTGTTTCCATTGTTCAGGCATTCTTTCCTCTCTTCAGCTCTTTTTAATCATCTTGTGAAGGTGGTACTTTAATACTTCAAATCCGATTTTTAGGCTGGAATATTGTCAATCTCTGGTGCCGTGTTCTTTTTTTTTTTTAACATGAATCAGTATGTCCTCTAATGAAGGCTTTACTATTTTGACTTCAACAGTTTGATATTCAGCAACACTTCCTTCATTTTTAGACTCTGTTTAGAAGTTCTTTGAAATATTCTTTCCAAACCTTCAGGATTTCTTGTCATGCTATCATCAGGTTCCCATGTTTGTTATCTATCACTGTCAACCTTGGCTGGTAGCTTCAAGTTTATTCAACAGCTCCTTTAAATAAGTCTTGATTAATCTTTTCTTTTCCATTGCAGCAACTTTTTGTTTTAAATATTTATGTTTGTTTTTCTTTATTCATTTCTCAATTTCTCTGCAATAATCTTGACATCACTTTTTCTTTTTGTTTTTCAGTCTTACTCCCATCTTATTTACTGCTGCTTCCTTCACTGTTCTGCTGAATATTCCCTGTCTCTCTTTGGTACCTGTATCTTCCATATCTCCTAGTGCCCAAAATTTGGTGTAGAGTTCTAGGTGGTATTCTTTTTTCACTTGCAAATTTTTAAGAGCATCTGTGTTGATCCGCTCTACTTGAGGCCATTATTTCAACATGTACCTTTAGATTGCCTTACGTTCACTGGTACAGTGACTTTGGTTGACATCCTGGCAGCAGTTGGCAAAAATCCTGCTTATTTCAGTGGGTCTAGGTTTATGACAAAGTTATACAGAGCCTGATTCAAAACACACTAAAGTCCATGAGAGTACACTTTTGAGTGGTACAACATCAATCAAAGAGAGCAAAATTGTTAAATGCATGTTAGATTGTGCTGCTTGATGGATTATGCCAATACATGATAGTGAGGAGGTAGAACAAAGGAGAAGTTCTGGAAAATGTAAATATTAGGATATATTTGAGTATCCTTGCATCTTCTTGTGTCATGTTAGAATTAATTAATTTAAATATTTGCCTGGTTTAATTTGTTGCATAATGTACACATTTGGTGGCAGGCTATTTTGATGCTGAATTGTACTTTATTTTTCTTGAGGAACGTGTGTAAAGAGACCATGAGCCACATCTGTTTGGATCTCAGAGAGGGTTTCTAACAAGCTATATTACCTTTACATCACCGACCTGTGTCTTGATAATGCTGGAAGTGACTGAAAGGTGTTACTTGTAAGTGAGATCAGTGGTCTTTGTAAACTGAATTGGCTCTAGTTTTCAGGTCAAATCTTCAGCTGTTCTAAATCAGTGTAGTTTCATTGTGGAGCTATACTGATTTCTATCAGCTAAGAGTCAGGCAAATCCATTTTTCAGTCACAGCAAGCCAAGGAGTCAGTGATCTTAGACATTGGTATACTTTTCCTTTCACTGAAGTGGTCTCTCTAGGACAGTGGTTTTCAGCCTGTGGTCTGCAGACTCTTGGAGGTCTGCAAACTGTCTAAGGGGTCTGTGGAAGGTTACTATGATCAATCAGAAGCAGTGGTGTTGCACAGGGGGTACATGTGCACCCCCTGAGAGCACTGGTGCATCCCCTGACAGGCCACACTCCCTGCTTAGGTGACGGGCCGGGGGAGTTGGTGGGAGCACCAGTGCCCCCCTATGAGTGCTGGCTGGGTAGTGGGAATGCTGCAGCCACTTCCAGGAGCACCGTGGCCACGGTGAGTGAGATCAGCTGTGGGGGACCCCCCCCCCCCGAGTAAGGTGGCACCAGTTGCCCATGACCAGAAGTACGTGAATACTCACACTTACAATTCAGAGGGGCCGCACCTCCATTTGAAATTTCCAAAGGGGTCTGCACCTCCATTCAGAATTGTTCAGGCATCCACAAATGAAAAAAGTTGAAAACCATTGTTTTAGGATAAAGTCAAAGCATGATTCACCTGTGTGAGGAAGCTTGCAGGGGCTACACCTGTGGATAAACAGAAGAGAACATTTTCTAGAGCTAGCTATCTCATACTTTATTTTTTTGTGGAGAGTGGGGGGAAGGGGAGACATGGACCAGAGAGTGTGACTATATCTAAAAAAATAAAAAGAGACAGTCATGACTTCTCCAAAGATTTGAAGCCTGTACAGAGTTGTTGAGGATTTGGAAGACTGTCCACAGAAACCAGACATATCCGATACTGAATGAAACCCAAAGTGAATGCTGAGCTAATTACTTACAGGGCAAGTTTTCAAATCTAGAATCAGGAAGAGTGGATTGTTCCCTAGATTGCATCCTTTAAAAATAAAAACAGATTCCTTTGATGGACCCTAGGGTTACCCATGCATGTGCTCCAATGTGTTCTAATGTGTCTTGATTAATCAAGTCTGCTTCGCTCTCTAATGGGAATGCTCTAGCATTTCTGTAGTGTCACATGTATAAACCCCTGTGGGTTTAAAAAATGACTACTGGGGTACTTCAGTTAAAGCTTATCAAATGAGCTTTAGCTAAAAGTATCCCATGGTTTAGTTAAAACGGCCCAAGTATGGCCATTTTTAAACGCATAGGGGCTTAATATACATGAAGCTGTGGCATTTTAATGAGAGCATCTGTCTGGGAACCGCTCTAATTAAAATGCTGTCCCCCCACCCCTGATTACGCGTATAGGCAGCCAAAGTGTCAGTGTGAACAGACTAGAAATAGGCCAATTTAGGCCTATTTAAGGATGAAGAACTAAACTTAGCAAAAATTTGAACTCTGAAAGGCTTGCCTGACTAGTATTTTTCCAGAAAAATAATACTAGGAAGAGAAGGCTGTGCCTTCTGGTCCCTTCCCCTTAGATGTTCAGTTTTAAGTGCACACACAAATAAATCTGTTCTTGCTAGGAATGTCAAACTCAGTGAATGAGGGTATATGAAGTTACTAATAGTGTGACAGGGATCACCTTTAATTGCTTGATGTAACTTGGTAACTTTAAGGTGAATTTTTGTGTTGCTAGTGGAGTTGCTGACTAACTTTGATTCTGAAAACTATCCTGCTGAATCTGCATGGAACCCCATTGCTTTCAACAGGCCTCTGATGGATCAAAATGTCCTCTACACGTGTTTTGCCTTGGAGTTCAGGGTCTTATTTTACAGTAACTATCACTCCCTGGACTTTCTCTAATTTAAAAAAAAATCTGGACAGTCCTAATTGTTACAGAAATAATAATTTTGGTAGTATTGAAGTGATGACCCAAAGAAAAAGATATCACCCACAAGAATTCTTGCTTTTTCCATTATTCACTTTGCTACTTGTTTACTAGTGAACTTGTTAGACCAGAAGCATTCTTGCTACTGTGAAATGCTAAATTATTATTATTTTTAGTTATGTCATCATTTCCCTGTACATTTATAAAGATGCATCCATGGGGCGGGCCTTGGTTTATTATGAAGTCCCTTTTGTCTTTACTAAAGTAATGCAGCCCATGAGGAACTGATTTGGTTCTAAAGATGCAATTTACTCAGTAATTCCATGCAAATTCCTTTGTAATTTAGCAATGAGTTAATGGTTACATATAATATAGTGTTACCAAGGTATATGGTGAATGTTTTCACAGAATAAATTACTCTTTTTCCCTGGAGCCCCCTTATCCTTGAGAACATGTTGTAATATGCAGGAAGTAGCAATGCATTGCAATTGCACATTTATTGGTTTGGTAAAGCTTTGGAAAAAAATGTGCAGAAAATAGTGATGGGCTCAAGCTGCAAAATTCAGAGCTAGATTTGTGTTGGAAACATTTCCAGGGTGGAGGGAATGGTTTTCCTGTTTCTTGAAAACTTTAATGATTTTGAAGAAAAAATCTGTTTCACATTAAGATAAAATGAAGATCTTTCCAAGTTGAAAGAGAAAGACATGTACACCCAAGAATAGCTGACAGCTCATTGTACTCACTAGGGGCGCGGGTGAAATAAGGTCTTATGCCTACTCTGCCTTGTTCAAACTGAGGGGTTGAAGTTAGACCTTCAACAACCTAGGTGCCCTGAGTGCCCTAAGCACTAGGTTATTAGGTAGTCTGAGATTAGAGGCAGTTTCCAATTGGAGCTTTTGCCCTTTATATAATTAAATATATACACACTGGGCTTTAGAGTTGGTTTCTTTTTGGCCCCACAAATATTTAATATTTTATACAAAGTAGAACAGATCCAGCAGAGCAGATTGTGAGAGATCTACAACAAAATAGTCATGTGCCTAGTTGTTAGGTCATTCAGTGGGGAGATGGATAATGAAGTGTTGTAGATCTGAGCCAGGCAGAACAAAGCCTTCTGTTTGTCACTCCTGCATCTGCGGTGAGTGTCACATGCACGTTGGGTTTTGGGATTTTTTCAGGGACTGTTTATATATTTTATAAGAAATAAAATGGTCATTGACTGAAATGACTACAGGAAACATCCATATTGCAGGAAACAGTCATTGGCTAAAATATAGAAACAATCTTCGGAGCAGTGACTGAAACTCTGGTGCCCTCAATCCCAGAGGGATTGCTTAAACCTCAGGCTGAAAATGGCATTGAACATGAGTTTTTCATGTCTATGGTGGGTGCTTTAGCTGCTAGGCTGTCAAATAAAATAGGGACAGCAGCCCCATCTCTTCCTCCTCTGACTGTGTTTTTAAAGAAAGGTATGCCTCCTCCCTGGTGTTGGAAAGGATTGTTTGAGATGCCTAACTTGAGGAAAGCGTTCTAGAGTGAGAACCCGAGTGGATGAAGTGGCCTCTCGTGGCTCAGAATTATGTGCTTAAGCCCTGCAGAGAGGGATGGCTTAAGTTATAGCCCAGTCATCAGGATTTTTCACTGAGTACTTAAGTCATTCCTCACTCAGTGCTGGCTGTTGTGAATCTCATTTGTGCTGCCTCACTTTCCCCATTCATTGTGTAGTAATCTAAGTAGCTAACACACATCTCTGGATTCCATTCCTGGAAGGAACCAGGCACCTTAAAAATTAGGTGTTGAGACACTAAGGATAAAGTTGCACGTTACACTTAATCCAAACTAAAGCTGTGGAATGTTAAGCAGTGTTCAAGTTAGAATATGCTGTGAGAAGTCACATGTTAAGGGTTAATACTGTTTTGTGCCTGCACAGCTCTGACTTGCCATTGCAGGGCTGGTAAACTGAGTTGTGGCGAGGAGCCAGGATATCCTGGGTTCTCTCCCTGATTGGGGGAGACATGGTTTGGGAGTGGTGCATCCTGGGATGCTGCAGAACTGCAAACCTTTAGTTTGATCTTTGTGGAGTAGACTGACATTACGCTAATAAGAGCTGGGTAGCACAGCCCAGAGATAGCTTGCACTTGAAGTGATGTAACTTTGAAATGTTTAGAGATCACTTATCATGAGTTAGCAGAGCTTTAATGTGTGGATGCTTGCATTTTAAGTGCCCATACTGTTGTCTAAGTGTAATGTGTAACTTTACCCTTTGTGAATTAGGTGCTAAGTAACTTGTCTAGGGCAAAAAAGTAAGACAATGCCAGGGCTAGAAATACACACCAGGAATACTGATCCTATACTTTTGTGGCAAGTACTCAGCAACATTTATAGTAATGTGTTTGGACAGCTGAAATGGAACCAAGGGGACTGTGTTGCTTTAAACTGCACGGCGTTAATTTAAGAGGCAATGCTGTTGCTGCTGTTATGTTACCAAGACTTCATGTTCAATTTCTGGGTTGGATTTCTAACCCAATCTCCATTGCTCTGCCGTGTTGAATTGTCAGTGGAAAGTTATAGTCAAATCACAGGTAGGATTTTTGGTTGATGCTGTCCCTCTTCAGCCAAGACAGGTCAACTGTAATTTTTGGCAGTATCTATGTACAACATTTCTGAGGTTCACTGAGTTTCTGAGTTCTTTTTTTCCTTCTTCCACTCCAGTTTATGAGTTTTGTGTCCCCTTGCTTAGCAGTGTGTATAGAATGAAGCAAGTGAGCTCAGCAAACTCTGAGCCCCATACAGCTGGAACAGACTGAAATGACTGTGATTTGTTTTCCTCCTCCCTTCTCCAATCTAGAGTATAAGAAGAAATACGGGGAGGAACATGGCTCATGTCAGGCTGGGATTGCAGGCTTCTTCACTGAGGTGGGTAACAGTACTTTTGATGAAAAGTTCAGTTGTGCGGATGGGCTTTCCTCTTATTTTGCTATGTGTACAAGAAAGGAGCTTGATATATACAACATGCCATTTGCAGCTATCCATGTAGTTAACATATTTTATTTAATAATATTCTGACTTCAGTTGTACAACAACCAAACACCCACCTTGCTCACACAGTCTCCTCTCCTACAGGCAAGGAAACATTTTGGTTGTGGAGTTTTGTACATTGTGTGAGCCTATGAAGTAATCCCCATATGAATGGCCTTATGCATTAATGCCCTCAGGAAAGAATAAATGAATTTTGAAAACACATTGAGAGAGTATTTTATTGTACAGGTCCTGTAACATTTTTTTCAGGGTTCTCCATTGTTAGATTAGCTGCTTATACATATTATTTTAAAATACTCTTCCATGATTTTTTTTTTTTTAATATTCCTTAAATTTTTTAATATTCCTTAAATTCAGAAAACACATTGTTCCCTGACATGTCCTAGCCATTCTTTCTGTCTCAGAAATGCAGATGATGAAACTGGTATTGTGGATTATTTCTTAGACTATTTCTTAATTACATTAAAACTTGATTAATTTCATTCCTGATTAAAAATTCATTTCAGTTCCATCTGGGATGAATTTGGTCCATTGGCATTTGCTGTTAATCATGTAGAAAACCACATTCCAGGTTTTACTCTAAATTTCCTAATAACATGTATATCAAACATATGCTACCTTCACTTCATTGTACATCTCTCTTTTTCTCCTTTTCAAAATTAAACAAAATATTCCTATTATTTTTTAAAGTCAAGATAGCAAAAAACAAAGAGTTTTCCATTTACATATGATTTTGCACAGGCTAAGTCCCACAGTCATTATCTATTCAATGATCCCCACCTCTTGTCAGTGGGATTACTTATATCTGTCATTTCTGCTGATGCACAAAAAGGTGCAGGACAGCAAGTATTAACTATTTGTTTAGTGAAATCTGGAGGTAAGAGAATAAAACAAAGAGAGGGAAATCTGGGGAAGGAATTTTTGCTTTTCTCTTCCATCACTCCTATTTTCTTTCTCCTTGTATCTGGTTCCTTCATCCTTCAAAGTTGTCATAGGCTTTCCATCATAATTACATCATTATCTGCTGTTGCCATTACCCTACTGGGGCCAAGGCTGCCTAGTTCAGCTGCTGTGGTAGAATAGTTTCAAGTTAGCTATACCACCTGGCAGTCATTTTAACTTGGCAGTTTAGAGTGCTTTGGAAAGTACTAATGGATGCTTAGCAAGAAGAACAATAGCAGCTTCAGTAGGACAATTTTAAAAGTATGATCATCAAAAAATGCTGTGTGCAATGGGAAAGGAGAAGTGGAAGAAAACGACAACTAAAACCAAGAGAACTAAATTCAGAGAAAAGTCTGAGTAAGTCCAATAGTAGAAGAGAATCGATGTGTGAGTTGGAGCCTTTTACAGGATCACAGATTTTCTTACCTCCTATTCTATTGCTTGTATTGTTTTCAAGGTCTCATATTACAGCTGTGTCTGTGGGGTATTATCCTGATGTCAGAGGGTGTCTGAGTTGGCATAGCTTACAAGATGAGGCCCCTATCTCTTCTTTTGCTTCAATTGGCATGATAGATAGAGTTCTTTTAGCATTGCTAGAATTGATGTCACTACCCAGAAAGGAAACCGAAGCAGTGAAAATTGTTTCATTTGTCTAATTTGTACACCACTTTTGAATTGGCTGAAAAAATTGATTGGCCTGGTTGGTATAACTAAAACTAGGGAACACCACATGGGAAAAAAAAAAGGAATAAGATGTTTCCAGATAAATGTGGATGGGTGGCAGCTCGCGACTGTTTGATAACAGGAGACATGTCAGCAGCAGCTGTTTCCTGGCTTCTCTGGTCTATCAAGCTTGTTTCTTTAAACCTCTGTCACCTAGTTCAAAAGATGCTTGAACTTTTAGTGTTCCTGCCTTATGGAGCTTTAGCTATTTCGATCTGAGCAGGAAATGTAGATAAATAGCTTCCAGGTCAAATAGGCAAGCCCTTACAGTACACTCAGTCCTGCTGATGCTTGTTGTTTCTGCTGAGAGTCAGTCCATTGTCCCCAAGGGCACAGCTACTCCCAAGAGCAAAACCTGCTGGTAAGCATCTCTATTTAGCTGGCTGCTTTGTTTCTTTTCCTTGGTCTGACTGTAGTCCTGTCCTTTGATTGAATTATGAAATGTCCTTATTCAGTATCCACTTAACTGGAACATGCTGGCCCATAAGAATATCTCCAGTATTCTGGTAGCGGGTGCTGTGTGCTCCACATGATTACTGGTTTAAAATTCCCTGTGACCGTCTATAGACAAACAGGTGAGGAAAGCCAGCTGTTTGTTTGAGCAAAGAAAAGACACAAAGCAACTTTGTACTATAGGCTTTCTGAATTTCACAGTTTGTCTACATGGGACACAGATTTACATATATAGTTACACGGCTTTACAGCAATAATCCATGGTTAAAGCAGTGTGCTGCCTTATCCTGAGAAATGGTGCCTTTACGTTAAGCAGTGTTGGAGTAGAGAATAATTTCCAGCATTCTCTACAGAGCGTTCTAGGAGCAAAGTCCCTCTGAATTTAGGGAATTTAGAACAGGATTTCCCTTCACAAGATCTAGGCTTATTTCATGTTCTACTTAAGTAGGGCTGTGCGAATAATGGCTTTTTCAGCTTGGTTGTTAAACTGGAAAAAAGGGGGGAAAATGGTTTTATCTGAACCAAATTTATGATTTTTTCCCCCAGTTTTATTGTCAAACTAAAAAAATAAAAAGAATTTCTGGCTTGTCCAACACAAAGCAGTCTGAATGATCTAAGATGCAGTGTTTTAAATTGGCTCACTGTCAGAAGAGTGGAGTGGTGATGGTTCCATTTTACACAACAGCTTACCTATTAGAAGACTTATCTGGGATGAAAAAGACAGGTTCAGTGTCCTCCTGTGCCCGAGAGGAGTTTAATCCACATCTCACCTTCCAAGAGAAGTACTTTGACAACCACACTGTGGCGTGTACTGAGGTAGGGTACTCTAAGTCTGTTCAGTGGAGCAGGAACTGGAGCTCAGGGCTGTGTCCAGATGTGCATAGACATTTAGTTCCCCAGGGACAACTAGTGGCAGTGAACCTTATGTCACGGAATGCCCGTGCCATACACGTGCTGGTGCGTAGCAAGTTGACCCAGGTCAGGTAGTAGAGGCTGAGGCCAACACTGGGCTGGCCCTAGGAGCCTTACCTGAGGTCTTGGGGGCCTCCTGGGGCTGCAGCAGTGGTGATCCTGCTGTGCAGAGCCTGGCTGGAAGCAGAGTGTGGCTCCAGCTGGCCAGGTTCCAGCTTTGGGCAGTGCATGCTGCCACCGCATGCTCAGCTTTGCTTTTTTTTTTTTTTTTTGGTCTATGGGTCTTTCTGACCCTTGGATATCCAGGGGTAAAAAAACCCTTTCATTCTGCTCCCTTGCAGCATGGAGAACAAGGGAACGGGTGGTATGTGGCACCACAGATATGTCTGTGGCACACATACCACAGTTGTGCTCATCTGGGTGCGGCCCGGGTGTCCAACTAGCTACAGGGATTCTCACCCTCTTGTTCTCTGTCTCAGTATTGTAGTATAATGTACTTTGTATTTTATACAAAGTAGAACAGCTTTAGTGGGAAAGAACCTCATCCCTGAAAGTTTTTCATAGCCAAATGTTTAGGATCCTCTCCTAAGTGGAGAGCCACCTTAGATCCTGCTGTGCCACCTTAGATGCCATTAGAGGATACAAACAGAACAAACACCACACCTTATAATTTAAAATATATCTCAAATGCTGCAGGAGAGTGCATCAGTTTTCAGGGGTGGGGTTGGTCAGGGATCTCTCTTACATCCTAAGAACATCCCAGCATGGGATTCACACATTAATCTAGGATCCCCTATTTAAGAAACTAGACTTAACCTCTGGAGCTCTGCATCGTTTTCCCTATCACACGCTAAACGACTCAGAGTTTCATCTCTTTTCACTCAAGTCTGACTCCTGCATCAGTTTTTCTATAGAGGCACATTACTTAAAATATTCTAACACATTTAGATAATCTTTTCCTTTTAGAAACTGTAATCATACTTCTGTAAGGGTGAGGCTTTTACATGTTGCTTTAACTTTGGTAAGCTCAGTATAGAACATGATGCGCTTCCAATAGTTCTTAAATGGGGGTGGGGGGTTAGTGGGGCAGGAGGGGAGTGATTATTAGTTCCTTTCTCTCCCCATTGTGCTTTCTTTGCAAACCAGCAGAGATGCCCTTTTGCATCCTGACAGTTGATTAAGTGAATTCCAAGATTTGTACAGTTTTGCCTAAGAATGATGGTTCATTTATGGGAAGAGAGGAAAGAGTTCACTCTGAAAATGAGCTACATGAGTCAAGCACTGGGCTTTATTTCCTGTGGAATTAGGAATGGAGAAGAGGAGGGTACACGGAGCAGACCAGTTTGTTCAGGAGTGGCTGAAAATTACCTCAGAGAACAGGAGCAAATTTAATTTTCAGTTCCTTCACATCAGATATTGCCTGGTTTTTATTTTGGGCTTATATTGACTCCTATTTGGCCCTTTTTTTAGGTCACAAATCAAATTTTTCAAATATTATTCTTAGGTTTGGTTTTTTTTCAGCTGTGTGTGGCATTCAGCCAGAAATCACTGTGTGTTTGATTTTACTTGGAGATCAATGCCTCTTGCCCTCCCCTTTTCTACTGCTACTACTATATAAAGTTTGTGGTTCTCACCATTTAGAATGATGGGAAAACCTGGTGGTTTGCTTTGCAAGGATCGGTTTGAACCTTTCTTTGATTTTTAGCTCAGAAGGCTTCAGTTAGCTTGTTTTTTTTTTTGCTTTGAATGCTAGGTCCAAGTAAAACCAGCAACTCAAAGCAAAACTCTTCTAAAATGTTAAAGACATTTTGGCTGATTTCTGGTCAAAACAATCTATAAGCATGAGTTTTCCTCTACCTGAAACACTAAATCAGTTTACCGAGGCGTAAGTAGCCAGTTCTGCAGCCTGGACAGTGGTGGCACAAGTTGCAGTTGGATGTTCACTGTTGCAGGGGAGATGTCATGCCATTTTTTTTTACCATTGATGTGTGTTGAGAGGCCTTTTGACCACCTTTGGTGACTGCTTCTGGGCACCATACACTGCCATTGCTAAACTGTCTTTCTTGCTGCAAGGAATGTTCAGTATGTAGCAAAGATGGGAATGGGAGGGTGAGGCATCCCCCCAGCTCTTTTCTGGTGCCCTCTCCTCGCTACATACACTCAAACAAATGTCTGGGATCATGCTCCACTTGCCTACCAATTGTCATGCTACAGTCAGTTTAGGTCACTGGTATAAATTGTAGTGGATCTTCATGGTGGAGCAGCACTATTTTACAGCAACTTGAGCATCTGTCCTTTTGAACCCATAGACTAGTCGTCCTTAGCAGATCATTAGGAAGTTGGAAGTAGTCAGCAAGAGAAGTAGATCCAGTTGGCTGGTTGGGATTTTGTAGTTCATTATGGATTTTTTGGTTATTTGGGACCCTAGGAGTTTGCAACAACTATGGGAGGAGCACTTGTTGGAAGGATGACTCTGCGGGCATGTTGGTAGCTTACAAAGTTAATTTTGGATACTTCTTGTGGAGGTAACAGAAGGGACCAGCAGAATTCAAAGCATTCAGATATTCCTGTGAAATAATAGGGGTGCGTGAAATAATTCTTGTACTTGGAAAAAGAAACCCTTGGAGGATGTTTGGGATGGAAAATACTACCTTCTTAGAGGCAGATGCTTTGTTGGTGTCTTGATGTAAATTTGGCCCTGTACACAACTCTACAAAACTTGGAATCTTTCATAATTTGTGCTGGCTCCCTCCCCTCTCCCCGTTTTTCTTTTCTCTCTTGTAGGAGCTTGTCATCATGGGAGCACCAGGATCTTATTACTGGACAGGAACCATCAAAGTGTTAAACCTCACTGACAACACATATTTCAAACTAAATGATGATGCTGTGATAGCTAGACGATACACGTACCTAGGCAAGTACTATTTTTTTCAGTAATTCAAGAAAAGACCAAAAGAATAACTGGCTGGATTAAATGGTTTGATAATGATGATTACCTAACAGAATATATAGGAAAAGAATGAGCAGGGCTTTTTCCTTGTTTAAACATTTCTACTCTACTCTAGTTTCCTGAGGAGAATAGAAAATATGCTTGTGTGTTGGGAAGTAGCCTAGCATATTAGAAAACTAAGAATTGGACTGTTAGTCAGGAGCTTCTCTGGAGTTCTAGTGTTGCCCTGATACAAACCAGCTATGTGGTACTGAATCAGCTGACCTGTCTCTATATCTGTTTACATTTTTACCCGTAAAATGGGCATAATGTTTTTAAGTATTTAATGGCAGACTGATAGGACACATAGCAGTACATAAGTCATGCATTAGTGACAGAAAGAGATCATGGAACTAGAGGGTAAGGGTTTGAGTAGATTTTGTAGGTTAACACGTCCTTGGTTTTGATTTCTAGAGACCTTGCTTAAAAATTGATTAAAGTCATAAATGTAATTAAAGGCTTCCCTCTTTTCTCCAGTGCCTGGGAGTGGTATCAGGACCTAGGGAACTCCTGCAACAGGCAACAGTCTAAAAACTCAAACTGATCTCTTTTCTTCCTTAACTTATGTTTTTCTTTTTTTTAAAGAATCACTTAACACAGTGGTTGTCAACCAGGGGTATGTGTACTAAAAAGGTTTTAGGGGGGTATGTAGAACTGATGTAGCCAATAATATGGCTGATAAACGCTATGTGCATGCGTGACGCCTCAGTGCAGTGTGCAGGTCGCCAGGAGTGCAACCCAGTAGTGTGGACAGCAGCTGGGTCTGGCTGGTAAGTCTGTTTTGTGGGAAGGGGCATGGGAGGGACACAGATTGAGGCCCCAGCAGTGGGGGAGGGAGTGGGGCTGAGGCAGGGGCTGCCCAGCTGGGGTGGGGTGTGGGACTGAGCCACTTGGAGGGGCAGCTCCTGCCATTGTGCACACCCCCAGGAGGGCATGGGGGGTGTGCCCCTGGAACTGCACGTGGGGTGGGGTGGGCTGGGCTGCCACTGCGGACTAGGGCAGTGCCGAGCTGTTCCCGGTGGGGTTGTTGGGCCAGGTGGCAGTGGTGCTGGGAGGGACACGGGGTTGAGGGGGCTGCAGCCCCTCCCAGAGCTGCTGTCACCCACCCTGAGCACAGCCCGGCCCATCCCCAGCTGGGAAGAGCCCAGTGCTGCCCTGGCCTCAGCCTGCAGTGGCAGCCTGCCCCGTCCCACATACAGATCTGGGAGTACCCGCCCCCCATGCTCTCCCAGGGTGTGTGGAGTGGTGGGAGCCACCCCCTGCACCCCCCGGCTGAGCCACTCACAGCTCCATTTTGTGCTGTGCCCCAGCTGTGCAGTGTCTTTCCCTACCCCCAGCCCCACTCCCTTCCTTGCCGCAGGAGCCTTGGTCTCCCCCCTCCCCCTGCTTAAAAACAAGAAAAAATATAAATGGGTACATGAGCTGAAACTTTGAGACAGAAGGGGTACACTTGTTAAAAAATGTTGAAAACCCCTGACTTGGCAAACGCTACTTAAGGATAAGTAAATGAAGAGATTGTGTATGTATTTAAAGACATATAGTTTTTGCCACTGATAGACCTGAGTTATAGTGTTTATCATGTGGACAAGAGACACATAATTCACAATGGAGGAGTTAAAAAGAAGACAGCCTTAGAAGGGGAAGCTCTCTCCTTAGACGCATTACTTGTATATCATTTCTCATGCGCACACACTTTTTTTCTTTCTTTTGATGTATACTCATGTTTTTCTTGTTATCCAAACAGAAATCTTTTTAAAGCATTAACTTTACTAACCTCTTCATCTACTGTTGTTTTATTTTTTTTTTTTCTGTGAACTAAAAAAACATTTAATTTTCCAAGCCATGATGGGCAGTGATTTTAACTGAGACAGCACTGTTCTCTCCAGCTACATGAGACTCACAGGCATGAAAGTGATTTCTTTCTGATGATGTGGTCACTCTACTCCGTGTGTGCATGGTTCTGTTTTATTGTTTCTCATTCCTTTTCCATCTGGATTCTTTGTTAACTAATTGTTTTCTATGCCCCTCTTGCCTCTGCCTATACTCTGCTAGGTTTCCACCCACACCTTTGCCCTTTTAGCTTGCTTAAAAACAACTAAACATTCATTGTAATTTCCTGCTGTGACGTGCTCTTGAACTGAATGTTGGTGTGTTCCTGTACAAAAATGAGTGCCTGTTGCTTTTTGCATGATGCTGGTTATCTACACTCTAAAGCAACCGTAGAACCCGATCAGCTCTATCCAGATGGCTGACCTGTTTCTCAGATTTCTTCCTTTTTGTGATTTTTTTTTTTTTTTTTTTTTCTCTTTCTCTTCCCCCTCCCCTTGCCCTACCTCCTGCTCAGGATATGCCGTGACAGCAGGTCATTTCTCTCAGCCGACTACCACAGACATTGTAGGAGGAGCCCCTCAGGATGGAGGCATCGGAAAGGTGCGGCTTTTACTCCAACAATAGAACAGTTAAATGTGACCAGGTTAAATATAGTGACTCAATTCCCATTAATGAGGAGTCATGAGATTTTATCTGAAGATTAATTTTTGACTGGTTTGTCTGGAAGAGGTAAGGGAATTGGTGAAGTCCTCAAATTCACTCCACCTGCCCCTACAGGCACCTTTACTGCCTTCACCCCAAACCACCAAAAATAATTCTTTATTTTGGAGATACAGCTACCTTGGGAAAAAATTACAAACTTATGTCTTTAAAAAAATATTCTTGTTGCACATAACACTGAAAATCTTCAGTTTGTTTTAATTCTTATATTTGACAGCATTTTGTGCGTAAAATATTTCAACATTTCCCCATTGATTTGAATGGGTTTTCATACTGCAAAAGTGAAAACAATAAGAATACGTGGTTGCAAAATTAGTACAATTGAAAGCCTTCCTCAGAGACAGGTGTAGTACATGAAATTACTTTTAAATCCATTTTTAAAGTTTTTTTTCCAGTTGGTATCCTCTTTATAATTTTAAATATATGGACAGTATCTTTGTAGTATTAGCATCTGGATTTGCACTGGGTGAATTTAGAACCCACAGTAATAGAGTGGACAAACACACAAAATGGATTGATATATACACAATTTGCATGTATGAGGACAATATTTAAAGATCAAATCCTGTAAATACCTAAGCATATGACTTTATGACTTTATGAGCTTGAGTAGCCTCACTGAATTCTGTGGGTTACAGATATGCCTAAGGGCTTTCCCTGAGGCACTGTATGTTTTAGTGATTTTGCCAAAATCTTAGGATGATTAAGCAGCTAAACTATAGGTAGAATCCTGGCTCATGGTCATATATGTTAAACTCTATACCATGCTCTTATGTATACTGCTATAAAACTGGGGATAATCTGTTTTATGTTGATGTATTTAGATGAATTTTCATTTCCTTTTCAAACAGTTTCCAAAGGAAGCATCTGAAATAGTTGTAGTTCTTGCTGTATAATTCTCTTCAGTGTATTTCCTTGAAGCTGTCTGTATACCTATCTGTTAAGGGCCTATTAAAACCCAATACATAAGTTAATACATCAAGTTCTTGGATCAAATCCACGATCAACTTTGCAAATAAAGTGGCTCTTTTCTCTTATTACCTGAAACGACACCTGCTGGACAGAAATAGATGGATTGGCTTCAAATTCTACTCTTGCTGTGCCGTGAGCCAAAGAATGACTCAGGAGTTCTGTAGAGACTTGTTCCGCTTTTACAATTAAGTGGGATTTTAATTAAATTATTTTATTTTAAGTTCTTCCTTTTTTCTGTTAATAAATACCATGTACAGGTGAACTGCAGAACTGCTCAGAGAGTGCTGATAGCTCAAATAATGTTAGGATATATGGGGCTCCTTTGGAGCAGATGATCAAATAGGTTAATAGAGACAATCTCCTTTATGATCTTAAGCTAATGTGTTTTACTACCTGACTGATTAGGCAGTCAAAAATAATTGACACCTGGATTATGGTTAAACAATTTGCTACATTATAATTTGTTTCACCAGTACTTCGGTCTAACTTTTCTACAGAAATGAATGTATACGTTTTTTATGATACAGATCTCCCTCTGGCTGCTGACAGATGTGGAAAAAAAAGTGCTTTACTGGAAGCACCAACACATTAGTTTGACCTGGCTCTGCAGCGTCTGTATAGATTGGGTGCTTCAACGGGGCTTTTTGGCACTTTTTTCTTAAGCCAATTGAATCAGCTATTAGATAACAGTGCCAAAAAAGCCCTGCTAAATCGCTTAATCTATACAGATGCTAGGCAACTAATACAATGCTTCTGGACATGAGCTGGGCTCAGTGTGCAAGCACATCAAGTTTAAATTAAAGTTCTGTTTTGTTTTGTTTTGTTTTTTTTAAATGTCTGTAAGCAGCCCATGTGTTTGCATGCATTAAGCTTATGTGTTTGGAAGCCTCCAAACTTCCCACCAATTTGACTAAGTTAGCTTTCCACAGATTTGCTCATTGTGGCTTGTTTGCCATCTTGTATGAATCAGTCATAACCATAGATCCTGGTTTTCTCTGTTTAAAAAAAATGCAAATTCTCTGATAAAAATTCTTGAATTCTCTGATTAACAGCCCCGCACCCCAAATTCATGTTTTTTCTGTGATTAAAATGAAATGCCACTATATACATAGGTATCAGTTGAACACAGTTTTATTGATATATTTACAATTTTAAAGCAGTATAAAAGCCTACCAGTGCTTCAATCACTATAATAAAAGAAACCCTAAATAACTCTAAATGTTGGCATTTGATTTTGGGTTTTTTATCATGTAAAATCAGAGCTCCTTTGCCCCCTTTCCTCACCAGGATGTGATTCCAGCTGCAGCTGTCCCCCCATCCCCCACTACTTTGTGGCACTGAGCAGCCCTGATATGCTGGTACCCTGCCCATGCCATTGCCCCTCCCTCCCCACCCACAGCCCTCTTCCTCCCTCCCCTGCCAGAGGGTACCCCCAGCTGCCAGGGCTACGGGGCCAGGGACCCAGGTCCACAGTCCCCTGCCCCCCCACAGCAGTGCCCGAACCCCAGCTACCACCTGTTTGAGGTGACAGCTGCTGCAGCGGAGCGGGGTGCAAACCCTGGCTCCCCCTCCCCCATGGATGGCATGGCTGGAGCAGAGCCTGTGGAAGGGGCAGGATGTGGGCTGCCCACTGCAGGCTTGGGTGGTGGGGGGTTTGGCTCTCTACCATTGCGTGCACTCCTGCAGGTAGGGAGCACATGTCCCTCCAGATTTGTGTGTGGGGTGGGTGCAAGTGAGGTGCCTTCTGTGCTGCCACCTCTGCTTCTGCTGGGCAGTAGAGGGTTCCTCATCATGGCAGTGCAGGGCTCCTACTGGTGGTGGTATTGAGCTTCCCCACCCTGCCGCACTGGGTCTTGCCTGCTGGGCTGTGGAGGCCCTGCGGGGAGGGCAGCAGGGTGACAAGCCCAAGGTATGCTGTGCAAACCTCCAATATTTAAACAGAATGTTTGGCTATGAAGATGCAAACACACTTAAGGTACGTACAAATGTTTGGGGAGGTCAGAGGAATGTTAGATCATGTTAAAAATGGCCACCTGATCTAACTTAGTTCGCCCATGTGAGACCTTACACTTAGATCCCTAGTTAGGTCAATCTAAAGGTAAACTGTTAGGGTTACCATATTTCCAGGTCCAAAAAAGCAAGCACCTGTCAGGGAGGGGAGGCACGGGAAAGGCAGGGGGAATTTGATGGTCGGGGCAGGGTGTCAGGGTGCCCCACCTGTCAGGGTGGGGAGGGCAGTGACATGCTGGTGCCCTGCCTCTGCCCATTCTGTTGCCCCTCACTGATGAGCCACGCCCTCCCCCCTGCCCTGCTGCTGCGCCTCACTCTGGATACAGTGACCCCAGCCCTGTCAGTGCCCCTCACTCCCAAACAGCAGTACCTTGCCCCCCACCCCTTGCTGGTGCCCTTTACTACTGACCCTCAGCCCCCTGGTACTGCCAGTGCCCTGCACACCCAACCCACAGTCACCCATCCTGTCCCCTGTGTCCCTCACTCGTGACCCACAGACCCCTGCCCACCCCAGCCCTGCTGCCAAAGCAGCTCCCAAATCTCTTTCTCTCTCTCTCTCTCTCTCTCACTGGAGCCCATGTGGGGAGCATGCGACCCTGAAATCCAGTCACCTTGACTGCTGCTCCCAGCCCCAAACAGCCAGCCTGGGAGAGCAGAAAACCCAGACAATTGCTCTTATTTTAAAAACAGCACAGGGGTCCAAGAAAGGGGACGTGTCTGGGGAAACCTAGATGTATGGTAACCCTAAACAAGTTCCAGGAGGGTTAGATTGGTCCAAAAATGGCTGACCTGATCTAGTTTAACCCAGTCTTGGAGGTGGACTTAAGTTAGATTGTATATGCTTAGACTGACCTAATTGAACTTCTGTACAGCACAGTTGCTGGCCCCAGGGCTGCACTTTCTCTAACTCCCCCCTTGTACTGGGTTATTTTTAGTCCCCTGGTCCCCAGATGGACAACCCCATCCCATGGACCAGCTAGTGCTCCCTGCCCTCTCCCCACCGCCAACATGCCAGATAACCCACTTCCTCAAGCCACTCCCAGTTCTGGTTTTACCATTGTCCACTGGTGCTGGGAGCTGATGGAAGTAAGTTCAGGTGTAGGGAGGGGTTGGGGGGAAGGGTTGTTTATCAGGGCGTGGGGGTGGGGGATAAGAATAGTCTGGTGGGGGGAAGAGAGCTCCCTGATCCCACCAACCCTCAACATGGAATCACCACCCCCACCCCACTTGATCTGTCCACCCCTTCCCTCACCCTAGCTTACTTCAGTCAGGCTCCTGGGACCAATGAGAGCCATTACAGCTGGCCCTGGAAGCAGTTTACAGGATTGGGCTGGAGGCTGGGAGGGCGGAGCAGGGTGCTGAAGGGGGGTTGGCAGATCAGAGAGCCTCTCCAATCCTGCTACCCCCCCGCCCCCTCCTAAGCCTGCCTATGGACTGTACTAGACCCCTGATCCCCTTGATACCTCCCCGCAGACTCCACTAGCCCCCCGATCCTGAAGCTCCTCCGCGAGCCTCCCATCCTGCCCAGCCCCCCCGCCCAGCTTTCCTTAGATCCAAGGGCCTTTTTAACTCTAACTTCTCCCTAACCACTACAAATGTCTATACCTACTCTTACTAGTGTAATTTCAGTTTTTACTGAAGCCTTTGCCAAAATATCCTGACTTTTTTTTGTCTTGTTCTGTAGACTCATCCAACCACATGCTTTCTTGTGGAGGAAACTGGGGGTCAGGAGGTTCTTTCAATTCTCTGACCTGCTCATTCCTGGGCACTGTTACTCCCTTCCAAAAGCCATTTCCTTGAGGCTGTGGCTGTTGTGCAGTGGGCTGTTTGCACATTTAAGCTTTTATTAGGATACGATTAAAATCATTGTAATGACATGGGGCTCTCTGTTTGATTCTAAAATGAAGATATTTTATTTTTAAAAAATAGTAGGATTGTCTTGAATTTGAACTTGGACAGATATGAATCACTTTTTTTACAATGATTACACACGAATGTTTCTTTCTGTTCTTTGTAAATAAAGTCACAAACTACCCACTTGCAAGCTGACCTCATGGCTAGTATTTGTAACCATTGTTTAATTTTTTTTCCTCTCACTTGATAGGTTTATATTTTCAGAACTGACAGGAGATCAGGCTCCCTAATAAAGATTTTTCAGGCTTCAGGTAAAAAGGTGAGAGATTTTCACTAACAAGTGGTTTAATCCTGTTAATTAGAATGGTGAATTTAGTTGATAGCTTCTCAAGCATCCAATCTAAGTGTAAATGCCCTCACCAAGAGGTCCTCAGTCAGTCATTTAAACCAGTCACATGCCTTTCAGTCTCATTGGCAATGTCGACTCAGTGCCAGCATTGTTGAAATTTAAAAGCCTAGTAATATTTGTAATAAAAAGTGCTGTTAGAGCTTATGGGGGTTGAAAGAGAAATCCTGTTCCTGCCTCTATGGTTGCACAAGGCTGGTAGAGTGTGGACTATGTGGCAGCATGTAGAGCTTTGCCACAAAGGGGAAGAGATATTGGAACAAATGTGCACAATTTGACAATTAATTGCTGTTGGAGATCATCCATTATCTGGCAGCGAAAAGTGAATGCAGTGACTTACAGTTGTGATCATGAAAACTTGGCTGCTGGCATCATTTGCTTTATTTTGCCCCCTCCAATTCGGTTGTTTCTATTGTCTCCCCCTCGTTATGCCACCAATTCTCATCTCCCTATTTATCTCCAGAGATGGGCTTTTTAGGGTTGTAGTATTGGGCTATGGAGGCTCCATTGCCCTGCTGGTAGACTCCTTCAGGAATCCTCTACTTTGAATGCTGATCTAAGTGTTTATTCCCAAGAGCTTCAATCCAGCATTTACCCTTTGATGTTCTTGCACAATCTAATGGAACCATGCTCCCATGTGTGATGTCCTGTTTGGCTAGAAAAGAAAATACATTATTCTTGACCAGGAAGCATGATATGTCTTCAGGAAAACAAAATGCACATCAAAACTAGCCATAGATAATGGCAAAAATAGAGGTACCCAGCCTAATTCAAGGCTGCACAGAAGGAATTGCTTGCCCTCTCACAGAGCCAGAGGGAGGCTTACAGGGATGGGTCATAAGAGTAGGGCCAGGCTCCAAAAGAGATGGACCTTTGTACTAATAGAATCTGGCTATACTAGGTGCTGCTGCTCTCCTTAGGACACCTGCCTTGTCAGTAGCTCAATTAAACACATGCAGACAAATTCTGTCAACATTTCCTTAAACATTGGGGATGGGAGAGGATCACAGGGATAGAAAGATACTGGGATCCATGTTTCTTCTTATTTCTTCCAGTTGATATTTACATCCTTAGTTACAATGCTGCTGCCTTGAAAAACTATTCCTGGGTGTAAGATCCACAGCTATTAGGAAGCGTAATGGATTTAGCCAAGAAACTTTGCATTCTTAACTTAATCACATTATCCCTGTTGTTATTTCTTAATTTTTTTTTTTGTGTTTACGTCCTTCAAATACTTGTAGACTATTATCATGCTCCTACAATTTTTTTCTAGGCTCTCTAAAACCCAAACTTTTATTTATTTATTTTTCTTTTTTTTTAAACCCGTACACAAAGCCTACATTTTTCCAAATGTCATCTGAGGAGTTTCTGCTCTGACTGTTGCAGAAAACTGACTCCAGCCAAATGCCATTAACAGCAAAGGTTCAAACTCACTCCTCCATATCCCATTTACATTGACATTGATGCACAGGCTGTTTTCCTTGCTCTCTTTTTTTTTTTGGGGGGTGGGGGACGGAAATTAGAAAACTAAATGCAGGCACTAAACATTGATATAATTATTTTATAACAACTGCAAAAAAAATAAGTTTCTGCAAAAAGTAACATGGACTCACCCACACTGAACACATCTAATGGAAATAAGAACCTGTCTTTTAAGGCTTCTTGAATATGCACTGTCATGTTTTTCATAACTCTCATTACAATCCAAGCACTTTTATCATCTTTGTCACCCACCTTGGGACCCTCTGTAGATTCTCCACATCCTTTTTAAAATATGGAGCCCAGAACTGCACGCAAGTATTCCAGATGAGACCTAACTAGTGCTGAGTGGAGAGGCACTATCACTTTTTGTGTCTTTCACCTAGTACTTCTATCAATGTGGCCCAACACCACATTCACCTGTTGTGCAGCTGCATCATGCTGCAGCCTTATATTGAGTCTATGATCTACCAAGACTCTCAAACCTTTTTCCATAGTGCTACCATCCAGCCATATGTCACCAATTTTATATTAATTAACTCTTTCTGTAATCTCAGCTTCAAGCTTTTCCCTAAATGCATTTCAACAATAAAAGTGAGGGCACACCAGGTTTATATGGCTTGCTTTTACTCTGGGACTTAAAAGGATTGATGCCTTTCAAAAGGAGTCTTTTGAGAGGTGCACAGTATATTTTAATCATATGCCTATGGAATATGTGCTGCAGTGCTTTGGCATAGCTGGATGAACTCAGTTCAATGTCAGTCTCCATTCAGTTTCATTACTTGTGTTTAAATCAGGCCCTTGCATGTGGTTTGACTGTCATTTGGGGAATGCTTCATATAGCATGTTAGTAATCTGCAGTAGGTCTAATAAGGCATCTCTTCTGATATATTTTGTCACCGATAGAAAATTTCTACATGTTCAGGGCTTTACCTTGCAAGTTCTCTGTGCATGAAACTTCTCTTGAAATCAGTAGGAATTTTGTGGAATAGGAACTTGCAGGCTCAGATCCTTAGACAGACTAGCTTGCAGTAGGAGGACAATATGCGAAAGAAGAACCAGTCAGCACATTACTTTTCTTTCCGCTTGAGGGTAGGGCTTTCGGAGAAGTGGTCTATCTAATATAAGGCTGCTCAAAATGCATTGCCTGTATCCTCACAGAGTCTGGGGGGAAGCTTAGTGAAAGTTAAGAAGGAAAGTTTAAGATGACCAGGAAAGAGATTTTCAGACCTGCCTAGTGATTCTGGTTGCCTTTCTTTTTCTTTTTTTTCTCCTTTTTTTCCCATTATGGGGGGAGGCAGTACAAACTGAGGAACCACTGAAGCTGCTAGATTTTCAGAAATTGCTAAGCACCCAGCTTCTGAAAATCAGGCACTTTCAGATGTCCGAAACTGATCATGAAAACTCACTAACCAATGGAAATCTTGGCCCAGGCAAGTGTTTCCCTCCTCCTTTTGTTTTACTTTTTTTTTTTTTTTTTTTTTTTTTTTGAGAAAAAGCTGTTCTAAAGTAAGGCCATTCATTGCCTTTTGCCTTAGGGATAAGGATTAGTTGGTCTGTATAATGTTCATGCTGCTGCATAGTTACAGTAAACAGTCTAATTTTTGCCAAAAAATTCCCTAAGGTTTGTCCTTAGGGCTGCTAGGATGAGAGAGCATCATTTGATGTACAAAAAAAAGAGCATAATTGATTTCCTCCTGTGTGTGGGCAGATACTGAATGCTTTGTTGTGACTCGGCTTGGTTACAGATGGGCTCTTACTTTGGCTCCTCCTTATGTGCAGTTGATCTGAACTCTGATGGACTTTCAGACCTGCTGGTTGGAGCACCCATGTTTTCGGAGATCAGAGACGAGGGTCAAGTCACAGTCTATACCAACAGAGGAAATGTGAGTATATGAAGAAGTTGAGCATACTTAAAGGGGAGGCAATTTAACTTGAGCGTTAGCCCAAATGCTCTAAAATGAAACCTTGAGTAGAAGTATATGGCTATTTTCAACAAAGCATGAAGCCTGACAAAATTCTCCCAGTATTGTGATTCTTTAAACTCAAGTTAATCCATTTTTATCAAAATGTTGTAAATCTTCCAAGGAATCATGGCAAAGTTCATGGTTTTGTGTTGAAATATGGTGGGATTTGTGGCTTTTAATTATATTAATGCTAAAACCAAGCAAAACTCAGCAGCTTTGACCAATGCTTGGTTTTTGTTTTGGATGATCATTTGACCCAAACTGAGAATAAAACTCCAAGGATTTAGAAACCCATGAAAAGAGAAACCAAACATTAGATTTGCATTATTGTTACTTTCATGCAATGTATTGAAAGTCTACAGCCACAGTCAACCCTAAACTGCTAAATTTCATGTTGCACAACTATATGTTGGGAAAGTTTGAACTTTGACTTCCCAGACAAGCAAAGGATGACAATTAGTATGGAACACTGAAAGGAAAAAGATGTAGGGTCTCCCCCTCCCCTGCCTTGGAAAACCCATGTCTGAAAAAGCCTTTATTAAAAAAGAGTTGTAAGTGTTGAATTGTGAGCTGTGTTTTCTTACAGATATGTTCTAGTCCTGCTCCCTTTAAGCCAGCTGGATTTATCACTGGCTTCAGCAGTAGCACAACTGGATTCACGTTCGCCTTTTTTTGATAATTGAAATATTGTGGGGGTTTTCTTTTTTTCCTGGATATTAAGCTTATACATAGATCCTATTTGAAGTGTATGAAATAAATCAAAATTGTATTTGTTTGACTGAATTCCAATGAACATCCCTCATTTTGCTTGTTTATTTATTTATTTAAATTTGCCTTTGAAATAGTGCATGTGGGTCAGCCAGATCAAGGGCTAGTGTGTTAGGCTCTACACAAACATATCAGAAATGGCAGTTCCTTTGGGTGCCAAATAGAATTATTCTGTTTCCTTCACTGATCTCACTAAGACCATTCAAAGACAAATTGTTCTATAGGAGGCAACCATGAAGGCCCATAAATTGCTATGTACTAAGAGTCACATGCTGCATCAGACCAGGTCTGATGAACTTAGCTCTACCTACTAGCAGTGCATGCTGTAAAGAAATGAGTAATGTACAGGACTGCCTGCTTTCCACCACTCCTGTCTTCCAATTTCATTATGTGGGATTTTTTCAATGTCAGCAAGTCCCCACAGCCAAGAAAAAGATTTTATTACACATTCCAGCGATTGGTCTACCCATATTCACAAAGGAAAAATACAAAACAAACCAATCTGTGAGGTGGGCATAAAGCTGGCTTGAATAATCAAGTTTTATTTTCTTGTGGAAATGTTCTTTTCCCTTTGAGGGTGGATTGCAAGAAATTAAGGCTCAATATGAAGAATTTGGCTAGAAAGTGGGTGAGCATGAATCACCAGATTAATGAGATTTCTGCTGGGATTTGAACGTAAAGCTGATTTTGTTCTGAGCTTTTTCAGTCTCTCCTTGTTTTATCAAACCTATCAGGGCATTATATTCTCATCTCTCACCTTGCTATTTTTGATTCAGAGTCTAGGATTTTTTAGATCCTTTGGCACAAATCCTTCAGTTCACTGCGCATGGAAAACACTTGTAAACTGTTTGGGAGTTTTGGCTGAGTAAACCCTGACTAAAGACTGCAGAGCTTTATTCTTTTGATGTAATCTGCTTATGGGACAAGAACTGAAGGGAATTAATGCATGATAAAACTAAGTGAACTGATCTAAGCCTCCATGTGTTAACATTTCAGTTATGTCATTCATGTTGATCCTTTTTTTGCCTAATTTAGAAAGACTGGAAGTGAGGATTTAAAAATACTCAGTCTGAGCTTAGCTCTGCTCCACTGGTAAAACTCCTTTGGATCTACAGGGGTAAAAAGGAATTTGGAGACTCTTGAAAGTACCACCCAGAATTCTTAAATCCTGTGTTTTTTAACAGTGGTGAGGAAGCATTGTTACTGGCAGATTGTGGAACACAAAGAACTGTGCTTTTTGCATCTTACCACGTTAGTTCTAAATTTGGAGATGGGGTTATAAGCTAGAATTTTTTCTCGCAAGCCATTTAGTTAGTTAGCTGTTCAGCCACTGTCAGGAGCCTGAGGCCCAGGGCCCTTTATTCATATGTGGCTCTTCCTGTTCAACCTGGCTTCTTGGCTGATTACTATTTATGGCTAATGAATATAGCCTGTGTCATTATCCAGCCTGGCTAATTCAAGCCATTGTGAATGGGTGAATTAGACTGATTTTATTTAACCACTTTGTTTTATAATACCCAAGCTGTAAGCCTTCATAGACCTTCAATAGCAGGGCAGAAGTCATACTGCAGCCCTGCCCCAGGTGTTTCCTGAAATGTTTGTGTATTCCAGCAGAGAGGCCCTATATCTTTCAGTGTTCACTGTTTTTCTGAGCCTGTCCTGTTTCCTGTTTGCTAGGGGGTCCTGGAAGAGAAGCTTGTTCTGAGTGGTGACAATGCCTACAATGCACACTTTGGAGAAAGCATGGCCTCCCTAGGGGATATTGATGATGATGGATTTCCAGGTCAGTCCATTTTTGTTCTTACAAGTATTTTATTGTTTATAGTGAAGGTGGAGAGTTGTTGGGTTACTTGATTATTTATTACTTTACTTATATGATTTTGATAAAACATTCTTATTTATTACTGCCCGACAAGACAGCACGATGCCTCCCAATGTCATTTCTCCTTATTACAAGAGGTAATGCCATGGGGAATTAGTTTCTGGGTGTTATTTCCACGTAAAGACATGTTGAGGCTAATTACACACAATGTGCATGAACTCTCATTGATTTCAATAGGATTTATTCCAGGATAGTTCAGGATAAAACTGGTTAGGGCACTATGCTTGTTTGTTTGTTTTGTTTCCTGTTTTATTTTTTCATCTGCTGCATTTTTTTCACTCTACTGTACGTCTTCTCAAGGACCTTTAGGTATCCCCCCCAAACAAACAAACAAAACCCTACCAAAAAACACCAAAACTTTGTCACCTTTTTTTTCTATTATTTTTGCCATCTCACTAATATCATTACCATTTTATTGGCAGCTTGTTGCTGCCTCCAGTTGTACATTCTGTTTTTCTGTTTCCTTTGCTATCTTACCTCTCAGTTTCTTTCATGCTTTAGTATAAGCACCTACAGTATGATAACAACAGTTGAGAAGGCAGTGTTAACATCAGCAATTTTTCTGTCATGATTTCCAGCTGTGCTGACTAAGAACTTCAAAACATTGGTTGGCATAGTGTGTGTGTGTGTGTGTGTGTGCGTGCACGCACACCTGGATTTGCCTTCTTTCAGACATTTAGCAGAAGTTTTCTGTCCTTATAGGCTTGACATGCACCCTTTTTGACCTAACTTGACTTCTTCGGAAACTTGACATTTCTAACACAGTGCAGAATGGTCATACTCTCTATGTCAGTGGTGTCTTGCTTTGGAATATTGATTGTTCTCAGGCGGGTCATATATAAGGACTTTAAATGGCTTGTTTAGCATCCTTATAGTTAAAATGCATGATTATTAGACACTATATATACACTATAAATAAATAAATAAGTAAATAAATGAGAAGGATGTTATTTACATGAGCTCTTCATTACACTGGATAACTTTTTTCTAGACAAGCTGGCACCAGAAGTGTGATGTTTTATTGTCATCATGATGAGCCATTTCAACATGGAGCAGCAGGCTTCTTATAAAGGCAGGAAATGTTTCCAATTTGTGTTGTTTTACATATGCAGATGTCGCCATTGGGGCACCTAAAGAGGATGACTATATTGGAGCAGTGTACATCTACCATGGAGGTGCAGATGGGATTGTACCACAGTATTCTATGGTAATTTGTTTCTTTCATTATTCTATCATGTGTTGCAGAAATGTACCAAACACATGGATAAAGTATAGTCACAGAAATTAATGATCTCTCTCCTACCTAATCTTCTATCATAGGTGAAATATTATGTGGCACATCTCTAGGAATGACAAAATGTACTTTTTGGCCACTTTATAAAGGGAGGCAGAACTACTGCCTGGAAATGTACATCCGTTGTTATGCTGTAACCATTACATTTTCTTGATCCCATAGACCGCAGGTTATAACCTTTTTGGCAGTTGTGCCACAAATTAAAACCTGCACCCTTCCCACAGTACCACTCCAATCCCATTATGCACCCTCCCCACAGTGCCACTCCCCTGCCCCAATATGCTGCTCTGTTTTATGTTCTCCGTCCCATCTGCTCTGCTTTCTGCTCCTTGCCCTATCTGCCACTGTCATCCTCCCCACACATACAGTCTGTCCATGGTGGTTTGGCCACCCTTGCTGTAGAGCTACTAGTCCACTAAATGACCCCAACTTTGACCCTGAATAAAGAAGGGTTAAAGTTAGAATGGTTTTGCTTCACTTATATCACTACAGACTCTGCACAGGTAAGAGTTGCATTGTAATACACTATATCTGTATCCTTTGATATTGATGGAATTGATATTGATATAATATTATGTCTGCCTTTGCCCTCTCTATATGAAAAGGTTATATCCAAGATAATGTGGCAGTTCTGAAGTTATGAAATTGCATGGGAGTGTGGGGGAGAGATTCAGAAATGTCCTTTGACTTGACTATTGCTTGATTTCTATTAGAGGTGTGCCGATACATCAGTCTATATTGTATCAGCACCAATAAAAGGAAAATTGCCGTTATTGTCTATCAGCTTCTTTTGGACAATGTGGCTGATAATGTCACCGATAAATACCACATGTATGTGTGCAGCCTTAGTATGCATGTGGCCAGGATCTCAGCCTGGTAGCATGGAGAACAACATCTGGCTGGTATGTCTGTTGGTGGGGGAAGAGGCATGGGGGAGGGAAGAGGCATTGGAGTGTGGGAGAAAATCGAGGTCCCTGTGGTGAGGGAGGGAGTGGGGCTGGGGCTGGGGTTGTCCAGCTAGGTTGGGACAGGAAGCTGCAGGACAGAGCTGGCGGCTAATCTGGAGCGTGCAGTGGGGGTGGCTCCTGCCACTGCACATGCCCTGGGGGAGGCATGGAAGGCACGTGCTCCCCAGGTCTTTGCCCAGGGCAAGGGTGGGACAGTGCTGTGTGCTTGGGGCCGGGGCTGCTTCTGCTGTCATCTGTCTGTTTGAAGTTCTGATTTAAACATTTTATTTTGTTGCTGGGTGGTATCCTACATAGTACATCTGTTTAAGCAGAGTACAGGGTTTAGTGGTTATACTGGAGACGCTTTTAGCAGACTAATCTTTCGGTCTTTTACCAAATATCACTCTACATCGGTTGTACAAAGAAATCTAAATCCCCTTTTATGATCCTTTTAAAATGTGATAATTTGTGGCATATGTAGGACTCGGTTCCGCTCTCTTTTTTCAATGATAGCTGCTGTGAGGGAGGTTCGTCTAATTTATGATGAGAATTTAGTCTTTTGAGCTTCTGCATTTCCAGATATGGAGGTTGTTGGGTTTTTTTAATTCCTGAGGGAATGTGTTGCTTTAGTGAGATGGCAGATTGAAACCAGCATAAAATAAAGCTCTTGCTTTTTTCCTCAATTTCAAAGTAAACAAAAGCAATCATATCTTTTTTCATCCTTACATGAAAAAGACCACGTGATGAGTTTAGGATACCAGTGGGTTCATTCCTGCCATCCATCCCTCCTTTTTTGAGGTGAACAAATAAACCAGTTGTGATAGGGGTATGGGTTGTAGCCATGTTGGTCTAAGGTTGAAAGGTATTTGTACCCGAAAGCTTGCAAAGAAGATTTTTCCCAACTGTTTGTATTGGTCTAATAAAAGATATCAGATTTACCCAAAGAACCTTGTCTGCCAGTTGTGATAGTACTTTTATAACCCATCCTAGTATTTTTCATCAAAGAACTAGACAGGACAATAGGACGTTTCACACATGCAACCAAACAGTCTCATATGTTAAAAAAAACTTTAGCTTCCACCTACCTGCTCTGAATTTGAATCAGTGACCTCAAGGTAAAGGGCTTTGTGTATCTGATCACCATACCCCTGAGCCATCCAGATGCCCTGGATTTCCTTTATTAAATAAGCTGTGAGAAGGAAGCCCTGGGTGTATAAATTTTTCACCCTTCCCATTCTCTTTTTCCCTTTTTTTTGTGCAAGTCATTGATCTCTATCTGTTTTACTTGCCTGTAGCAACTTTTAGCAGTGGCTCTGAGGAAAAGCAGCTGAATTGGTTTGTAGCATAATGTATGTGCTCAGTAAGTACTGTCTAACTAAGCTTCATGGCCTGCTGTTTTCATTCATGGCACTTAAAGCACAAGAGAATTATACTTCTGCATTTATACTATAATAGCCTGCAGATGTCTGTGGGATATCTGTAGGCAGGATTTACCACCCTAATAGGGACCCCCCAAAAACTTTGTTGCATTCTGTGATGTAAGTGAAACTATGAGGAAGTTGTTTTCAATTACCTCAATCTTATTCACTCTTAAGACAGAAAATTTAGTTGCATTTGTTTTAAAGCATTCTTTCTTCATTAAAGCTGGCCATTAGGATTGCAGGTTTATCTTAAAGGAACTTGCTCTACTTTTAGGGCATTGGTTTTAAGGCAGTTTTATTTCCTTCCGATGAAGTTCCTGTCTCACTTTTTTTTTGGTTGAGGCTAATGTCCTTTTATGGTTTGAATGAGGAAGTATTGCAGCCTGTAAAAGGCTATGAAGTCCCAGCAGCAGCAGCCTGGGAATTATACACTATAATAGGTCTTTTCTGTCTGTAACTTCTGTGATCAGATTCTATTTTGAACTTAAATTTCCTTTTTGTTTGCAACATACTGTTAATATACAGGAGCCCAGGAGCTGTCAGACTGACTTGGAAGATGAGATTTTAATACTTTGATTTGCTCCAGGCAAAAAATTTACTATTAAAACAGTATGGGGGACGGTCTTATGTGCTAGTGATTTTTGAGGAGGATTTTACTAAGTCAGTTAATGTTCTGGGCTGGGAAGACAAAAATGAAATACAGCTTTAGCAATGACACAAAATAATATATAATAACTGATGAAAAACAGAATTTTCAACTCGATATGGAAATTAATATCTCATTTTTTTCCTTGAACATATTAGTAGACTTTGTTGAAGTGGTTACATTTGATTTTATGTTTCATTTAATCATTAATTTTTTAAAAGTGGTATAAAATTATTATTCATACAGATGCAGATAGTGAAAAACATTGTATGGAATACGAAGCTGTATACCTTTTTGCAGAAAATATGTTTGCTATATTGTTAATTGGTGTATGTGTATTTATGATTTAAGTATATTTTTAATCAAAGGCAACAACTGCATTAGTTGAAGTCAAGAGTAGAAAACAGTCCCTAAGGACTGTATATATGAGGTGGAGTTACTTCAAAGTGGTGCATAAGGGACAGAGAGAAATTAGAATACAAAAGAGCAGGGAGAGGATGAGGGGTGGACAGGACAGGCAGTGCTGGGAGGAAGAAATGAAAATACTCTCTTCTTATACACTGCTTATTGCATGTCCTTTCACAGCATCTGATGAAGTGAGTTTCAGCTCTTAAAGGTGTGTGCTAGATCGATTTGTCTGTCTGTTTATATAGGTGTAGGTGTGTATATCTAGTTTGGTTAGTTTATAAGGTGCCAACATACCCTGTCTTTTACTTGACTTCAGATTAACACAGCTAACTACATCAATCTAACGATACCACAGTGTACATGAAAATGAATTCCTGGGAGAATAATCCTTGTGCTCTTTTTATTTTAATTTTGTTTCCTTTCTGTGAGTTCACTTCCATATTATCTGTTGCAGAAGCTGTCTGGGCAAAAGATAAATCCAGCACTGAGGATGTTTGGCCAGTCCATATCAGGAGGAATTGATATGGATGGAAATGGTTATCCAGGTATATTTTGCACCAACAATAAAAGCAGACAAAAAGCAAATAAATGAAGCATATCCACTAGTTTTCATGTTGCTTATTAAAGCTATTTCATCTAAGTAATTGGAAAGTTAGCAACATTGCTTTTATTGCTTTTCTTTTCCGTCAGCTAGTGAAAGCTAATTATATGATTACTTTGTTCCAGAGAATGTGGACTGCCAGCTAGGTTCAGTGGTGTAGGTTTGAAATCTGTACCAAAGGATTGATAAACAAGATGAAGAAGATAATGACTTCCTTGAAGTGCAGTTGCTTTTAATGGAAAACATTTTAACTAAAATAGTGACTGCGGGCTATTAATATTTAGAACTGGAATGACTTCAGGAATCCTGTCTTGCAGACTTAACATAGGCAAAACATTCAGATGTACTGATTGGCAGATTTAAAATGGAAATAGAGAATTTTTCATCTATTGCACACATTTTAAAATTGTCAAATTGGCTCGAGTAAAATGACTATAAAGAGGTGAATTCTGTGCCCTTTAACTTCTTTTACAATTGTTTATATGTTTGAAACTTTCAGATATGACCATTGGAGCCTTCATGTCAGACCATGTGATACTTCTAAGGTGAGATCAATTTCTTTCTTCTCCGTTATGTTTGCTTTTTATACATCCTGTATGTTGGTGATGTGGTTTCAACATGGCGCCAGGGACATGCAGCACCACAGGGCTGTGGTTAGGCAGTAACATGGAGCCAAGGCCTGTGGCAGCACACGGCCCTGGTTGGGCAGTAGCGTGGAGCTAGGAGCATGCTGTAGTGCAGCAGGCGCAGCTGGTGAACTCAGACTGGTGGGGCAGGTGGAGTGGCATGCAGAGAGCTGGAGTGCTTCCAGCCAGCCAGGAGCAGAGTTTGCAGCCACCTGGGATCTCCGGGGGGTGGGGGCGCGATTTGCAGCCTCCCTGCTCTTGGCCGTAGTGCCCAGCTGGATGCACCTCCCCCCCCCCGCCCCGCATTCCTGTGTGCCACTCTACCCGCCCCACCACTCTTGAGTTCACCAGCCGTGCCTGCAGTGCAGGTTGTAGGCTGGGTGGCAGTGCACAGCAGGGGGTGTGTGGTAGTGTGGGGCTGCATTGTGAATGAGGAGACATGTGGTAGTGGGCTGTGTTCGGGTGGCAGTGCAAAGAAGGGGTGACTACTGCTGATGGCCATGTCCACTGGGCCTCAGGGACCATAATTTCTGGTAATCCACTGGACTACCAGCAGGGCAGATGAAATGGTTCTGTGGGCCACGTCTAACCTGTGAGCTGTATGTTTGACACCCCTCATCTCTAATGTTTGCTTTAGAGATGAATAGAAAACCAGTATCAAGAACTAGAGTGGAGGTCACCTGGGAGCAACTCCAGAATGGTCATTTTAATAGAAGGTATAAGGGAGGAGGGAAATGCTCTGAGTTGTAGAATGAATCTACCAATAAGTGTTCTGTTAGACACAGGAAATACCTGCTTCCATTTCCATTAGAGTTGACAGAAAACCTTGCATTGACTTCAGCTGTGTAGGTGTTAAATTTTTATCGTTAGGATCTCATTAGAACCAAGACAGAGAGAGAAAGTCAAGAGCTTTTCTGTGAAATGGTATGAACCTCAACAGCTGGATTTTTAGACCAGTGTCCTTAGGAATAGCTTGAAAAGAAGATTGAAGATACTTCTTTTGCTTTGTTATGTGAAAGAGGAATTGGAAGTTTTTGTGTGGCATCACTAAGAAAATCCACAACAACGTAGCAACCTCATTCCAAACACTTACTCAGTGCCTGTTTATTTCTTAAGCAATTTGTGCATTATGGACTAACCCGGTTGGTGGGCAGATTAGTTGCAGCTACTGCTAGTCAGGGAGCATGCTGCACTTGCCATTTGGATTAAGATTAGGGAACAAGAATAGACATTATTTTTCCCGGAAATTTTTGTGAAGTCTTCTGGCCAAAAACAACAAACGTCTTGCCAAATGATATTAAGAGCTTTGGCAAAAGTTGAAACTGCCTTGACTTGGGTCTGATGGCAGTTACTTTTTGAGTGCTTGCATGTGTGTGGATGTGGGTGGGTGTGTTTGTGCATGCACATACACATGTGCATCACTGCAACTTGATATATGTATAGCTTTATAAGGGAGTCACAAAATGGATGAACTTTAAGGAGGCATCATGCAGTGCATATCTTGAGAAGTATTTTGTCTTTGGAAATTACACAGTTAATCTATTTTATCTGTTCCCAAGCAAATGACTGTAGCTCATCCTTATGTGAAATGATCAGGGGAATCATGCTCTTCCCTCCTTTTTTTTTGCAGGGATACCATTAATCAGACAAACTCCCATTGTTGTTTTAGTCTTTATTCAAAGAGTCTCTCTGAGAGTCATGTGATCTTGCTCCGGTAGATGAGAAGTCTTTGTAACAACAGCCCCCCATCACTTAAGTATCTAGTGGAGTGAGAGTCTTGAATTGGTTAGCTATGTGGTCTGGCCCTGTGTGGCAGCTTAAGCCCACCTTAGGTCAGCATCTTCTGTTTGCTGCACATTTTTAGGAGGATGGAGTGAGATGAGGTTTGTTACTTGAGCTGGTTTTGGATAATATTTGCTTTTAAGATCTGCAAGATTGAAAGCAGTAAGAATAAAGGCTTGTGAGTTGTGGGCTCCAGTCCCACATGGAGGACAGTTCTTAGTTTTCAGTGAGGCTTTGATATCTCTGTTTTTCCCAGCCTTTCTGTACTTATTGTCATGTGGCAGAACAAAACAATACCTCACTCTCATGGCCCTAGACTTGTGATGCAACTCTAGCTGAACTCTTCTTCAACCTGAAATAACCGTAGCAACAGCCAGGACAGGGGTTGCAAAAGTGGGAAGCTTTCCTTCCTCACACACAAGGAACTGCCAGAATTTAATTTTAGGCAGTCAAAGTAGTACTGTAAATTTTTAGCTCATGGCACGGGGGAATTAGCCAATCATTTCCCCATCCAAAACGATGGGGATATCATCCACTTAACCTGTCTCTTCCCACAGTGAAAAATTACCCCCAAATCTATTTTTTCGTCATGTTTACATTAACAAAGTTTGCTGCTAGAGTATAACATGGAACATTAGAGTCTTTTACATACCCTTTCCTTACTATCCCAGGTCCTTTTCCCTTTTTTTAAGTCCTTACCCAGTGAAGAAGCATAAGTGAGGTCACTGACTAATGTCCTAATTGAATTATATACCCCCTGAGCTAGCAGGAAGTCTCTGTTCTATATAGCCTTCACTAGAGATGATTTTATATATTTTAAATCACAACTGGTCATCCACATTGGACTCTGAATATCTTAAATCAGTGGTTAATGTAAAGCCAATACTGTCAACTTAATTCAGCCATTGATCAGCCTTGCTGAATGAGTGAAGTGCTAAAAAAATGTTTTGTCTGTCCCAAAGTTCAGAATGTTTTCCTAAAATTTTAATGTCTGCTTGAAATAGGATATTTACCCCATTTTCTTTGTTTTCACATTGTTGTGAAATGTCCCTCTGAGGCAGGACTAAATTATACTTCTCCATTGATCTCCAGATCCAGACCCGTCATTACGATGGACATCTCTATTTTCCTGCCAGTGTCCATCAACATCACAGCTCCCCAGTGCCATGATGGCTCTCAGCAAGTGAACTGTCTCAATGTTACAGTCTGCTTTCGTTTCAATGGCAAGCACGTTCCAGGAGAGATAGGTAAGGCTGAATCCATGATATTTGACTTACAATGTTAGAAAGCTGCCACATTTCATTGCATTGGTGACTGGGTTTTAGAGATGTACAAAGAGTGCCTAAAATAGGAAACTACGAACCTAAAGGCCTGAGTTTCATTCCTGACAGGCTAAGGCAAATCGGTTTCTTTACCTCATTTCATGCATAAAAGGGGCCGGTGCCTATGTTACTGGCAAAGATGCCTTCAAGCATCCTTAATGTTTATAAATTAACTTTGAGATTCTAGGATTCTTTTGACCAGGAGGAAGTCTTGTATGTATCTGTTATGTTCTTTATACCTATTGTGCTTATATAATTGTATATGGGTGTTACTGTGTGTGAAATACTGCTCGTTCATCATCCACAATGTGTTCATATGGACAAGGTTTATATGATATTCATAAATTTGTAAGGGTGGGATGTAAATATTTTTGAATTGCATTATGCCATTTTGGTTCGGCCTAGCATATTAGTACTGGTGTGAAGGTGTACTTCTCCAAGGGGACCACCATGCTAGGAGTGTAGTAGATTTTTCTCCTTTGTGGTTGGCCAGCATGAGCACATGGGAAGTAATGGGTTTCCTTATTCTTTGCCTCTCCCACCCCACCTCCCTGAATGGATTGCAATATTTATTAGGTCACGTTTAGAACAAACAAATGTTCCCTATTATCTTCCTTTCTTACACCTAAGAAACCTGCAGCTAAACACTTATCAGGAACTGGTCCTTCATTACTTGAACTTGGGATAGCTGAACTTCAAAAAGACTCCCCAACACTGAATACCCTTTTGGTCTCTAAGATCTGTATCTGTAAGTTTTAGACTTGAAATACTGTTTTTTTTTTTTTACCTCTCCTTTCTTGTGAATTCTACTAGATTCGCAGTGATGAATGTTTCAGTTCAAATGAATTATTTTTATCTGGGTAAGGAGTTTTTACAACCCCCATAGATAGATAGATAGAAAAAACACTAAGTCTTCTACACATGCAGGTAAAGGCACAATAGGATCTAATGAGCAATCTAGAAATCATGTTCCCTACCATGTTACAAGTGCAGGGCAGGAGGCGTAATTGTGGGTTCATGCATTAGATCCCATCACACTTTATTGCCAAAGCAGAGGGAGCCTGATCCTGGACTCCCCCTGCTCTGGCAGAAAGCAGGCTTTCATGGCTGGGAGATCCATCTGCTGATGGGTTAACAATTTTCCATAAATGTTTCACAAGTATTGAGTTTACAGATACTAAAATAAATAAACAACCCATTCTTACTGCTATACATGTATGCCTAAACTGCTTATTTTAATACGTTCCTAGCTCATAAAAAACATCTCCAGATAGATAATGGACTTTTTGTCTCCCCGTTTTTTTCCCAGAGCTGCAGAAGTTCCAACAGCTATTTGTAGATCCGTGTTTGTTTCCACAGTGTAGTTTTTCAGTGATGATACAAATCCTGTCCATTTTATGGGCACTTTATACAGACTAGAATCTTCAGCAATCTTTTTATAGCTGAAATGGTATGTCTAAGTAGAGGCATACAACAGTGGCTTAGTACTGCGTGCCAGTCATTGTCTGACCTTTCTGCCTGTGTATGGGCTGGACAGCTAGATGTTTGGTTGTATTTCAGTGGTACCTTGCAAAATATTTGGATCAGTCAGAAATAAAAAATGCATTTCTTTTTAAGATATTTATTTCCCCAGATCTCAGAAACTGGCTTGCCCTTTTGGCTGTGACTTCATGGGTGGTTTATAACACTGGGGGCTAACCTTTCTGACAGGCATGCCACACATTAGCCCTGCATTTTCCCCAAGTGCCACTCTGATCCCCTTTCTGTGCCTGCTCTGCTTTCTGCTCTTCATTGTATGCTCCCTGTTTAATCTGATGCTCTTCTTTCTGCTCCATACCCTACCTGCCACTGTGCTGCCTGTTCCCTCTCTAGTCTGCTGCATGGCACACACAGAGGTTGCCTATGCCACTTGTGAAACACATGCCATAAGTTGGCCACCCCTTAATAACGTGGCTTTGCTGTTACACCATCCTACACACTGGATGGGCCTCCATTTTTACTAAAAAGTCTGGGTTTGATTTCATCCTTAATCTAGACCAGGGGTGTCAAAACTCAAATTGATTGGAGGACCACAGATGTGGTTCAGAGAGGATGCAGCAGCATGGCCATTTCCCCCTTTCCGACCACATGGCAGGAGCAGCAGCCTGGGACTTTAAGTCCCAGAAGAAGATAGGAATTACCCCATCCCTTCTGCTGTGTTTAGAGGCACATCTCCTCCCATTCCCCACCCCCTTTTGCCTGCCACTGCTGCTGTCCCGCAGGTGAGGGGAGCTCCTGTCTCTCTCCAGTGGGGCTGCTCTCAGCCTGGGCAGTACCAGCAGCACTGGGCAAGAAGGTTTCCTCTTCTTGCCAGTCCCCCTGAGTGTTCCCTGCCAGCCCACAAGCAGGTGTGAGGAGGAGGAACCTGCCTGCCCTCTGCTGCTGTCCCAGGCTGAGCCCAGCTCCTGTGCAGCCCACCTAGAGTGGCTCTGTAGCTCCCAGAATGTGCCTCTGAGCAGGGAGGGGATGGGAAGGAATTCTTATCTGCTTTGGGGACTTAAAAAAGTCCCCAACTTCTGCTCCCATGGCACAGTCTGCCTGCCCTGGTGGGAGCGGGAGGAGGCTGGGAGTGGGATTGTAGCCACTTCTGCAGCACCAGTCACTGCTTCTACACCCCACTTGGCAAAATCCTGGATCTGCTTCTGGAGAGCCGCATTCTCTTCTGCGGCTAGAAACTGTCGGGGAAAACCGAAGGATCGGGCCCCAAGGTCACGGTGGGCCAGGGTGGCAATTAGATACGGACAGGTGGGATTAGCGGCGTAGAGTCTGGAGTTAGGGACTCGGAGCGGATTGAGAAAGAACAGGTGAATTTATTTGACTTACGCTTCAGGCGTAGGCAGAAAGG
>NW_017728886.1:84000109-84031120 GCF_001723895.1 Crocodylus porosus
AGGTCACCCAGGGGGCAAGGACTGGGTGAGCCTTGGAAATTTCCACTCACAGCTTCAAACTGCGCATGTCAGTTTAACCTCTTCTGTACTGGCAGCACATACTCAAAAAATTTCCATGACAGAAACCTGGCTCTTCCTGTGGTGGCAGGGCTTCTGGCAGTGATAGTTGGTGCCTTGGCAAGGGCCAGTAATTGAGCAGTCCCAGCAGCACTTCAGGCAGAAGCCCTGGCACTGGGTGTCTGTCCCTGCAACTGTAGCAAGAGCCGAGGCAGAAGTCCAAGGGTTGGATGACCTGGCCCTGTGGGTAGGATCTAGCCTGCAAGCAGTGTCTCTGAAAACTTTTGTCTATAAGTCATACCACACTGATGTTACATGATATTTCTTATGTGTTGAGATGTAACCAAGAGGGCCAGGAATACCTAATACTTGGTATGTGACATGAATGTTAAAATCATGTTTGTGCTTGCTGTTGCTTACTGGGCAAATATCTTACTATAGCAGCTAGACACTGGTTGAAACTACTAACCTGTTTTACTGGCAAATAGTCCTATTTGAAATGAGTAAATTCTACTGTGGAATACAGTTACATGAAATCTCAGTACAGAATTGGTTTGAATTCTGGAGAAATGGACTGGTCATTATTAATGCAATCTAAATGTAAATGATTAATTCATGCTATATTTTTATGGTAGTATAAGAATGACGTTGTAGCCATGATGGACTAGAAATTATGCAAGAGGCAAGGATTTCTTAGGGTAATTAGCTTTTATTGGACCAACAATGTAGATGGGACAAAGTTAGACAGTCTTTCGAATGTAAGACATTCTTCATCACATCTCTGAATATAGCAAGCTAGGAACCGCGTAGGAGAGGGGTTGAGAGAAATTCTCAGGTGGACACACAATTAGCAAAAGAAAATAACCAAAATACTCGAACATCAAGGCCTATCAAAAGGGGAGTTGGGGGGTCAGGCTCACTTTCCTTGTTTGGAAAGTATTTAGGAGTTGGATAAATTTGGCCGTAAATCCAATATCAGTTTTTAGTTCTTGGTTCTAGTGTTATCCATTTCTTATAAAATGGAAGGCCAAACACCATGAATATTTCATAATATGCCATAGATTTAAGCACCTCTGCAGACTGTGACAGATTATCAGCAAGAGGTAATTTACCAGCAAAAACCTACTGCCTAATATTCAGTCAGAAAAAATGGGAATAAATCAAACTACTGAGCATGCTAATTTTAATTAGCCAGATACTACCCACCCACCCTCCCCCCCATTTGCTTTTTGGCAACAATGTAGCTAAAAAATATCCATGTGTAATTCACTGATGTGACATCATTGTTTATGGCATAGAAACAGGTTGTCAAAATAAAGGGGGGAAAAGAAGACAGTTCTATTTAAAACTTATTGGTTGAAAACATCTACTGCTGCTATAGAAGGGTAGTAGCTGAAATTATTTTTTAAGGCTCTTTGTAGAGTTCAGATTAGAATTTGGGTTACTTACTGTTGTGTTCAACTAGACAGACTTCATTAATAAACATTAATAATGTCATTATTGTGAAGAAAATATTGTCTTTGTCTTTCACCAGTTTTTTTTTTTTTATATATATACACACACACATATTAGGGGTGTGTGTGTTTGTGTTCTTATCCAGTGTTGAGTCTCTTTGGGTCATGGGGTAGGTGCAGGTTCTTCAGAGTTTTGTTCTTTGTCAATGTAGATTTTGGATTTTTCCAGTAGATTTTCATATTGTTGGCTGTAAGTATTTGTTACTACTGTTGTCATAGCATTGCTGTAGCTGTGATAGTCTAGGGAACATGTGAGAAGCAAGGTTTGTTTGGTAATATCTTTTATATATTACTGGGAAAGGTGTTAGATGAGCATTTGGGCACAAAACACACTTCTTTAAGTCTGAGAAAAAGCAGAGCAGCCTATGCTAAATACCAGCTAAAACAATGAACCTACAGGTTACTTCAGAAAACAAGTCTAGGAATGAAAGTTCAGAATCCCACTGGCCACCAAAACAGAGACAAAACATGTAAAACTATTGTTAAAAAATGATTTGTTAGGGCAACTTTTGTGTACAGACAAGGCTTAAGTAAGGCTAATGACAAGATACGTTTCAAAGAATTCATAGTTAAGAAAAAAAATCCAGTCTAAAACTTGGTATAAAAGATCTCAGTCCAACAACAAATTAGCTCTACAATTACTTTTTGAACAGTAGTTATTAACATTTCTTTCATCTGGCTTCAGTTATTTCTGGGTTTAAATGAAAGTTGATTTAAAAGACAGAACAACTATCAGATAATCTGTATGTACCCTAATTATGTAATAATAAACAGAAACACATGTATAAGCCAATGCAAACTGTCACGTACATAATATGCAGATTTATTGACTACTTTATTTTTGGATGGCTGTTGGTGTTCCCTTATTCTGTTAATGCTCATCTGAAATCTCTCAAGGCCACATGGGGAAATGAGCATAGAAACAGATGTCACCTGAGTGTTGCCCTTGTGCTATGATAAAATTACTTATTGCGGTACAGAGCCCTAGGAAATGGACATCTTTGCCCCCTGTTGCACTATAAAGGTTGAACAGTGATAGGTGATCATAAATTTTTGTGCCTTGTCTCCAAGGACATCTGTTTCCTTATAGTATGAGAAAATTGTGGAGCTGGAGACCAAATCATCCTCCAGGAAACCCAGTGTGCACTTCTGTACCCTCTGGGACTCTTGCTGGCTGCTTTGGCCCTGGCTAACAGACTTCTCTGGTTCCAGGTGGCCACCCCTACCTTTAAACTAGTCAGCCATTTCATTTGCTCACCACCTCTGAGACCAGTATTGGAGCATGCATCCTCCATTCTTTGCTAGTCTTCTTGACATCTCTGCCCCACATAACCAGCCTTCTTCCACCATGGCCTCCCAGTCTGAGGAGACCAAACATAGGAGCAACTGGAAGAAGGACAAGGTAAAAGATCTTACTGACATCTGGGGAGCAAATTCACCAGATGCTGAAGTCAAGCTAGTGAAATAAGAATGTGTCTCAGAGAATCACAAAGGAAATGGCAACCTGAAGACATGATCTTGAGTAGACCCAGTGCTGGTCGAAGTGCAGAGTTCTCATGCATTAGTTTCGGAAGACAATAGAGAAACCAACAGTTGAGTGCATGAAGGATCTCGTGTGCCCACTATGATGGCAATGAAACAGTGAGGTCTGAAAACCCAGTGGACACCACAGTTGTTTACACTGACATCCAGGTCATCCAGGAATATACCAAGGATTCATCAGAGTCCATCATGATTGAACAAATGTAGCCCTCCCAGGTCAGCACATCTACCCCGACAATGAGCCAGATCAGTGAGTCCCAGTCCCTCTTACCACTGCTGTTAGCTCTCCTGGTTCAAATAATGTTGGCCTGCAGCTTCCTGCTGCCACCCTATGTTCAGCATCCATCACCCAAGACTGACATGATACTCGAGAAGAACCAGCCTGTGGAGCATAGATCTCAGTAATGGTAAGTCAGGGGCCCCTGTTCCTAATAGCTTTTGCCTACTTGGTTTACTGTGTGTGGGGATGGCTGCTTTCCCCTCATGTATCCTTCCATAGTCCCGCATGTTCCCATTCTGAGTGGGGGTACTGAGGGGACCCTCTGGATCTCCTCATCCCAGGTGGCTCCACTGTCCTGCACTGACTCATTCTGACCTGATCCCAGCCTCCCCAAGCCAGGGACTGAGCATCTAGCATTTCCCAGAGAGGGCTGCAGCTTTTGTTTGCAGCTGGGCAGAGCCAAAGCCCCACTTCCTGGAGTCCGCCATGTGCACGTGCTGCAGTCATGAATGGCCTGCAACATACTATAATTCATGAGGGGAGTGTTGAGGTTCATGGAAAGATTCACAATAGTTGGTTGGCAGCCTTTTTCATGCTTTGTCTAATATGTTATATTTGTTTCCTTGTTTCAATAAAATTTCTGCCTGTTGTCAAATGTATGGCCTGGGTAGTGAGGTCTGTGGTGGGAGGGTGATGAGAGATGATGATGAAAGCTTGGATTGGTGGGATGGGGGTTAATGGGAGCCTACTGGGGAGTCTGTGGAGAGAGGGTCCTCCCTAGTCTATGCTATTTTCCTCTATTCCAGCTACATGTCTAAGCTGTGCCACAGCTATGGCTGAGATCCTCCTAGATAATTTAACTCCCCAGGTAGAATGGGCTTTTTCTGAGCAAAAGAGATGTGCTTCATAGATAAAGGCAACTTCCTCTAACTGCAGATTAGATCAGAGGGCTCATATAGCTAGGGATTCACCGATAAAGAGTTTTTTTGGCTGATATGGCTGATTAACCAGATGTATCAGCTGATACTGATCAGATACCTGATATGTAGCTCAGCAGCTTGGAGAGCAGCATCCAGCCAGTAGGTCTGTGATGGGGAAGGGGAGGGGAGGAGAGGAGGGGCATAGGGGGAATATTGATGCCCCCATGGTGGAGGAGGGTGTGGGGCAGGGGCAAGGGCAGGCACTACCCAGCCAGGACAGTGAATGCGACCCCATTGTGAGCAGGATGGAGTACATGCGGCTTGTCCAGGGGTCACGGGGGAGGTGAGGAGGCAGGGTGGTTCCCCACCACTGTGCATACCCCTGAGGGAGGCATGTGAGGAATGTGACCCCCAGATTTGTGCAGGGGGAGAGGGTGTGCTGCCTGCTTTGGGCTTGGAATCAGAGACTGCAGAGACTGGTGAATTTTACAGGGTTGGGGAATAAAAGCAAATACCTTCCCAACCCAATCCCCTTGCTTGTTGGTGCCCTTTGGAGGGTACTTATAAACGTGCTCAGAGATAGGAGGAGCACTGTTTTAATTAGAGCTGTTCTAATTAAAATGGCTCATTTTCACATGTATTAAGGTGCTTGCATTTTAAAATGGCTGCAGGGGTGCTTTAACTAAAGCTTTTTTGAGGTTTAGTTAAAGCACCTCCACAGCCATTTTAAAGTGTGGGAGGACTTAATATACATAATGGTCAGGTGATGCTGGAGCGCTCTAATTAGAATGTGGAGTAGACTTGATTAGTTGAGTCTGCTCCTATGCATTCTAATTAGAATACAAACTAGCACATGTACGGGCAGCCCCTTTTTGCACTTAAAACTCATTACTGAAAACCTATCAGATTTAAGATAAGTTATGTTGTCAAGGAAGCCCTTTATGTCAAAAGGGCTGTAGTTATATCAGAGAGCAGAATTTGACACAGCTGTTTTTGCAGTAGGGTCTGGGCTTGCTTTGCATCGTGCCCCATGTTAATAAAGTATGTTGCTATAGCAAGATGGCAGTGACCTCTTTGTTCAGACCACCTCATGCTTTCCATTAGAAATGATAAGGGGGTGAGGTTCATTGATATTTCAGTGGTTACAATCAAAATCCAATGACTTTGCTTTTGGGAGCCAATGACTTACCTTTTAGGGGCCATTGTTGGCTCAATAGTTATGTCGTACTGCAGCCAGGTAGCCATTATTGCCCTTAAAGTCAATTGCTCTTCTAACGACCTGTCCCGTCCCATCCCATCCTATGCCATCCCTCTACTGAAAGCTAATAGCACTCTGGGCCCAGCTGAGAATTTCCTTCTCAGGCCCAAGCTCTCATCTACTTCTTGTCATTTTCCCAGCATAACCTTCTAACATGACCCTCTTGTACAACCCTAACCCATCCACCACCCCTTCCCCATGCTGAAAAAGAGAATGCCAGAGCACAAGCTTATTTTAACTGGAAACTTTACATCATACTCTGATTCTCCACTCATACTACAGAGTCTGTAAAAGTAGTCTGCGAGTGTGTTTCAAAAGCACTGTGCCATGCGAGCTGCCATCATTTGTGAATTTGTGGGCATGGCACTTATCAGAGGTGGGAGGCACTCCATCTCAAGTGACGGGCAGGAACTCAGGCAGAGGCTGTCCTGTGGCCTCACAGATGTTGTGTAGCACATATGCATTGGTCGCCAGTCAAGATACCTTGAGCTTGCTGGCATCTATGTGTGTCCTACGTGAGCCTGGAGCCACCTGAAAACAGCCATCTCACAGCTGCTGAGCTTGTAGCTGAAAAGTTCCTTCTGGCCATCCAGGATTCCAGTGAATGGTTTCATAAACTAGGTGTGCAGTGGGTAGGCAGGATCTCTGATTAGTATCAGGGACACGGTCACTCTCTTGATCTGAATGTCAGGCAGGCGAGGGGCAAACTCTTTTTGCTCCATCAGCCCTGATCGGAGGGAGTTCCTGAAGATCCTGCACTTGGCCTGACCTGCTGGCATTTACATGAGTGAAGCAGCAATGGTAGTCCACAGTTTCATGAAGCACAATGGAGATGTAGCCCTTTTGACTGATAAATTCATGAGGATGATGCTCTGGAGCAAGCCAGGAATGGCAATGTACGAGTCATCGATGCTGTAAAGCAGTTGGGGAAGTCCAGGCTGGCAAACCCATCTACATCTTCCTGTGGATTGGTGATGCATAGGAGGCGTGAGTCCATTGCCTTTTGGACTGCAAGGCATACCTCCCACACTGCTACTCCAGCTGTGGACTGGCCTATGTTGAAACAGCAATGTGTTTCTCCGTGGTTAAGGGCACCCACATCACTGTTGTCTGCTGCTGTGTGTGGGGGACGAACTCAGGACAGGTCTCCATGAAGGTGTTCTTGGACATGTGGAAGTTCTTTTACCACTAATTGCCATCTCAGGTGCCCATGATTATCTGCTCCCACTAGTCATTTCTTGTCTTCCTGGCCACTCTATGGCTTGTAGTTACTCGCATGTCAGCCTGGCCACAGTGTGGTGACCTGTAGCCAACAGCTCTTTGTGCCAGCGACTGCTGTCATGAATCAGGGTCTGGATGTAGCTATTACCCCTTCTTCATTGGGAGCATGGAATGCATATGGTTTTCCCTTGCAGGTACTGCCCCACCCTCATAAGTGACTATAAATGCTGTTAGGGCAGTCATCAGAGAATGAGTACAATACTTTCTCTGATCATTGTCCCTCATAACTGGGTCATCAAGGTCTGCAAGGCAAAGAACATGTATGGATTCACAGACACTGCAGTGGAAGATCCTGGTCGCAGTTGCTGCTGGCGGGCATGCAATGTATGAAGCACACCTTGTTCCCTCCCACCAAAGTCTAAGCACCTACCAATACTTCAAGCAGCTAGTGTGCACTGTGGACCTGGTCTGCCTAGACTCACACCAAGAGCTTGAGATGAGCATTCATCAGATCTTCATCAACCTTCCCATTATTCACCCTGCTTCTATATGCATCTTTCCTCCCCACTTCTGTCACCACCCAGCCAAGCTTTCCCCCTACTACCAAGCTGCACTCCTCTCTCTCCTGTCTCAGAATTCCCCCTGAGGCAGCTTGTGCAATGAATTGAATTTTTCCTATGGATTTGAAAGTCGTTGGGACTGAGGGGAAAGCCCAGTGGGGATTGTGGGTAACTTGTGGTTAATTAGAAATTTCCCATAGATCTCCAGCTCTGAATGAAAGCCACAGCTCTCTCTGAGGGATGTGGGTATCTGGTCGCCAGCTTCATGGGGGTAGGATTGTGTTGGCAGAGGTCAGCATGGGGTAGTGGGACTGCCTAGTACAAGGAGAGCTGGCTAGATCAGCTCAGGAGTGGTCTGTGCAGCTCCCCACCCCAGGACAGGAATGCAAGGGGCCAGAGAGGTAAGCCACAGACCTGGTCCAGCTGCCTTGAGTGGGAACAATACCCCTAAATACTCCTGCATCTTCCCCAGCCCAGGACTTCCAGACACTGTCCTCATTCTCAACTGCCTCCCAAAACTAGCAGAGCAGCCCCCAGCCAGAGGAATTACCTTCCACCACCAAGGTCTCATCCACTTCCTCTCCCTCACCCAACATGTCCCTCCAGCACTCCCCTCTTTTCTCCCATCCATGCTGCCCCCCTGCCACTGTCCCTGTATGAGCTGGAAAAGACTACATAAGATATAGAATTATGATTACACAGCTTAATGGGACACAGTACTTTATTACAAACAGAAAGTTTTTTTTGCAACAAATGGAGAACTGAAAGATCTGCAGAATGTCAGGGTCTCAGGGTCCTTGAGTTCTATGCTACAGAGCTGCTCCCTGTACCATGTGCTGCAATGAGCTGAATATGGGATGGGAGGAATGAGAGTGGCAGGACAAATATAAAGGACATTGAGGCACAGTTACTCTCTCAACAATGTCACCACCTGCAACCAATTACAATTTTGCTACCCACCCACTTAAATTTTGCCACCTGCCACCTTGAATAACCAGTTGGCACAAGAGAAAGAATCGGAGATGGACCATTGGCCAATTGACCACCTCTGGCTGTGCTATGTCTGTTCTTTCAGGCCCCCTGCTGATAGAAGGGTGGCAGTAGGGGTGTGCGAAGCAGACAGTATTCTATTCGGATTTGTATTCAGCCTGATTCAGGGGACAGTGATTTGATTTGCTGATTCAGATCACTGTCCCAATTCATTTTGGCCAAATCTGAAGATTTGATTCTGATTTGGAGAATCAGCAGTGAGGCCATGAACACAGCTTTATATGTTTTTTCTACATACCTTGAGGTACCAGGCGCAGCTCATGAATGCTGAGATGGTGGGGCGGATGGAGTGTCCCATGGGAGCGCAGGGGGGCCTCCATTGAGCATGTGGGGGACCCCCCCCCCACTCTCTGGCTCGGTGATTGGCCATGGGGGCACCCCAGGTGTCCCCCCCAGACCTAGGAGGCACCTGTTACTGCAGCGATCCACAGTGGACCTGGAAGTACTTTTGGTCCACTTCCGGGTCTGCTGCAGAGTGTGCGGGGGACGTCCCCTGTGCTCCCATGGGACACTCCATCAACCCAACAATCTCAGCATTTACGAGCCATGCCTGGTACCTCAAGGTATGTAGAAAATATAAAGCTGTGTCTATGGCCGAATCATTGAATCTCTCCAAATTTCTCTGGGTCTCTTGATTCAATTCAGATTTGGAGATTCAGCTGCCAAATCGGGCTGAATCTTCTCCAAATTGAATCAGCAACTGAAGTTTCTCACAGCCCTAGGTGGCAGTATACCCAGCCACTTTGTGAATAGCTTTAAAAAAGAGACATGTTTGCTACAGATGCATGATTTTTTTATTACGGGACAGGTCGTGGCACAACCAGAGCTGCAACAACAGTGACATCTGTTTCTATCCTGTAATTCACCAGTATGAGTATTTCTCTGACTTCAGACTTAAAACCACTTCTGACTTGCCAATTCTGTATTGGACTTAGGCATCAGATACCATCATTGTTTGCCAGCATAGTGCACAACCAATCTGGATTATTCAATCAGCAAACAGAGTTGAGTAGACTGATAAGAACCTTTCTTTTTGGGCACAGCAATATTTAATCACAAAATTGAAAGTTCTGATTAAACTTAACTACCTGATAGGAAAGAAGGATATAGGATCTATTGTGGTAGCTTATCAGTCTACCAGGCATTAATTCTTCAGATTTCAAGAAAATAATATTTAGGAGTAAAAACCTTAATTGCAATAATCTTCCTGCAGTTAAAGTCTTAATGCAATAAGGTTGCAAACCAACCAAGAAATTGCAAGGAATTCTGGCTGGCATTTGATTTTTAATTTTTGCATTGTAAATGAAGGCATCAAGAAAAATGAGAAAAAGTAAGGCTATACATATTTTTAACAGAATAACTGAAACGTCTCTAGATCTGTTTTTATTACTTTTGAACATAATTTTTTCATGCACTCCTGCAGCCTCTATTAAGGACCTTGTCCTGCATGGTGCTCATCTTCGTATAAATGCATGTGCTTAAAGATGCAACAGGATAAAATGCAGGATTGCTAGAAAATAAGCTACTGTTTACTGACATACCTGGAATTTCTTTGCCACTTTTTTTTTTTTTGGATCAGGCTTGAATTACCACTTGACTGCAGATGTGGCAAAGAAGGAGAAAGGCCAACAGCCCAGGGTTTACTTTGTGTCTTCTGGAGAAATGATGGGGCAGGTCATGGAGAAGTTACAACTGTCATATATGCAGGAGACGTGTGAGCACTACCTCGCCTATGTGAAGGTCAGTCCATTTAATTTCTTCCTTGGCTGTAATCTCTTATAATTATTTTTAAATATTTGGATTCTAAACAATAAAATCAGTTATATTTGGCTTGGGATGCTTCTTGTTAAAGTTTTCCAGATTGGTAAAAGGAAACTTTTGAGTGGATGGTTTGGAACTCCCTCCCCTTGGGTAATCAACCAGAGTTTATATTTGGTGACATTCAGGACAGTGTTTAAGGATTATTTATTTGGTTGTTCTGTTTTGATTTGACCTTTTATTGGATATTGTTGAAATACGTATTCCAAGTTATTTTGTCAGGCGGAACTTTTAATGAATTGCGTACCTTCATGTAATTAACATGAGAAAAGTGGATGCCATGATGACTAGGGCTGTTTTAAGAGGCAAACGGCTCAACTCTATCCTGTGGAAAACTTTTATCAGATTGTTTTGGGTTGAGAGTGGAGGTGAACTAATTGAATGTTTTCATCCTGATAATGTTCATTACTTTCTATGATTCAAGACTAATAATTTAACATAGCCCAAGATATGTTTGGATGTGTTTCTGGAGGAGAACTGTTGTTCCTTTGATAGATTACTCTTTAATGATCAAGGGTTCATGACTATCACTCAACTATATGCTTATCTGAGAAGTAAGTGCAATAGAAAGTAATAGAGATTTCTGTCTCAGCTATAGAAATCTATTATAAATAATAAGCCAGATGTATTGCAACATAGTGCAGCGTGGCAAATTGATATGATCCTGCTGGTGGTACATACACAAATTTTTTACTATCAATAGACTTCCTATTCAAGGACATATCTCCATAAGTTAGGTTTACATAAATTAATTGTGATTCCCTTGGCACTGTGTTAGTTTTTAAACTTAATGTCATTTTTGGATTCCCATTAAGCAATTGAAGAGCAATAATTCTTGTACAAATGAACTCTTTCAGGAAGCTGCTTTGTACCTAAAGACCCTGAGCTTGGCAGATGAAATCCATCCTATGACATTATCAGCATTTTTGTGCAAGGATGTTGAGATAATTGAAAATAAACTAGGGGACCACCAGGAAGGCAACTAAGTGCAATTAAGTTGCTTGTGTCCCTGGGAATAGACTAGATATCTCCCAAGGTCCTTTTCTTCCTGTTTCTGCTGTGAAAAAGCTCATTACCAGGAATGTAGACAGATTTATTTAAGAGATATTTGCTAGAAGGTAAAAAGGGAAAAGAGATCAGCTGACAAGGAGTATGAACCCTTTAGTAGTTACTTAGAGCTGGATCTGAAATGGGACTTGGGCAGGGTGATTATGAACGATCTTCTGATTGCCTTTTAGGTGCCTTGATCTGAGGGTGAAAGTCCTAAGCCAGCCAGTCGACACTGTGACCAAAATCCTATCTCTTTCCCAGATTTGGTATTTCCCTACAGCCCTCAGCCAGGCTGAATTAGGCTTTGTGAGACTAGGATTCACAACCTAAAACCCATCCTGAGACTAAGACACCTGTGTTGTTCCTTCATGTAGAAATGACTGATTCACTGTTTTCAGAGGTTCAAGCATCTATTTCCAAAACTGATTGTATATTATATTCCAAGTCTACTACAGCAGCGTGCATAGGCAGTTTTAGGAGTTCCCCCTCTGAATGGAGTGTTCTCCTCGCTGGCCAGTAGAGTCAGGTTCCCTCTTGCTTGTGGAAGTGGTCCAAGCTATGGTATTCCTATCTGTGCACTGTGCCAGCTTCAACTGGAGGAATAGGGGACAGGGTGCCCTCAGCTGAACTAGGGCCACAGACTGATGATTAAGACACTCTCCTGGGAGTTCTGAAATATGAGTGGGAGATGTGTGCTTGAAACCCCTCTAGCTGAGGAGGGAATTCAACAAAAGCCACGTACTTCCTGGTCAAGTGCTCTAACAACCACCAGGCTATTATGCAAAATCTCCACTTGTCATGTTTTTCAGTGAACATGATTGTGGGTGCTGAGCTCAGTGCTGTAAGCATGTTTGGCAGTGCCATGATCAGGTCATGGGCAGTTAGGCCTAGTGGTTTGGCTGGGGTCTGGAACTTGTGTCCAGACTCAGGTGTTAGAACAAGGTCATAGCCAGATCTGGATGCCAAAGATGTGGTTAGGAACAATCCCAGGTCAAGAAGCCAGAGTCAGGCGTCACAGGTTGATCCAGAGAAAGGGAAGCAGAATTGTAGTTAGGAGCAAAATGACAGTCAGGCACATGGATACCAGGGGGTTAGAAACAAAGAGTCAAAGCAGTGCTGAGATCAGGGCAGTCTGTAAGCTCACGAGGAAGAACTGTCATGCAGATAGTTCACCACTCTCTCCCCTGCTCGTTTTACGTCTGTGTTTGGGGAGGGAATCAGTTTCATGCCAGCAAAGTAGTCGGTGATTGACTGCCAGGATAATGTCTCATTCCCCAGCTGGAGTGCGCCACAGGCCTGGTCAGAATGTTCTGACCGGATTGGGGCCCTCATGGGATTTATCTGTAACAATGTCTAGGTTGTAAATCCTAAATAGTTTTCGGCAGGGTATAGGGACCTAAGCCGTCACCTCAGCCAAAATGGCAGCAGTTCCACCAATGGCCCGTCAGGTGCCGAAGTCAGGCATCTGTCTTGAGGACCACATGCTTTCCTTCAGCAAGTAAATTTTGCCTAAAGTGCAACTTGAACACCTTCTTTGGATGTGTCGCTTTAGTAATACTTTCTTAATGCTAGCCCTGCTGGAGTTTTTGCATGCTGTGTAAGATTCATTCAGTATGTGTGCCTGTACAACTTTTATTTGTCATAGTGTTTGTTAGCTAATGGTTTGAATGCAAATGAGAAGCTGTGTGTCTGCAAATAGTTCTGGGGATTGTAGTTATATAAGTAAAGGAAACATACGTTTGAATATACCAGCAGCTCTTTATTGATCAAGGGAATCCACTGGTTAACCAATGGAATGATTAACTGTTTGACAGGGCTAAACATTTTTCCCAGTTGAGAGAATAGTTGAAAAGTCCATAGTTTGTATAAAAATGGAGTAATTAATTTTAATAATTAATAAACTAATAGAATATGGTGATCTCTGTACTTTCCAGGGGAGGAGATGATAAAATGCACAGTCATTTGACATTGGAAATGTCACTGAGCCCTGCAGACTCTGGAGGAGTAGAAATGGGGATCATGATCCTCTATTGTTGTTATCAATGCTTGGCTAAGAGCTAGTAAAATGTGCAAGTTCCTAGATTGCATAGTTTCGTCATAGTAGTGGTGATAAAAGATCTGGGCTTGAATGTGGCACTGGAATGCTTTATCAAATGTTCTACTTTGCTTTTCCCCCTCTAACCCTTTGTACAACACATAGTATGATGTTACCCATGTTTGTGTTCTGTAATTTCAGAGGCTGTCCCCTACTCTGATTACTTTATTTATTTCAGTGGTCAGTAACAAATACGTTAATATAGCACAGCTTATTTTTGACATGGCAGTTTTGGAGTTTGTTGTCAAGATGTAGCGAGAGTAGTTCTTAGACCAAATTGTCTGTTGCATTAACACATAGGATGTCTTTAATCTTGATACAGAAATAAGATCTCCAATCCTTCTGGTAACTGGCATAGCCATGGGTTATGATGTTTGAGTAAATAGAATGATGTTTGAATATATAAAAGTACTAGTGAATTGCCCATCAAGAATTTAAGAATGGGGACGGAGGGTAGGGAAGCTTGCTAATCCTAACCCCTCCCCCCTGCACTACCATCACCTCCTGGGGGTGGGGGAAGTGTGCCCTGCTGTCCCCTCTGTCTGCTTCCACCGGCATCCCACTCTGTTGCTGCCTCCAAGGAGTGGGGTAGGGGGTGCCTTGCCCCCTATCTCTGTCCCCTCCGTCCCTGTTGTCGTGACGGCGCTCTGCCACCTCCTATCCATAACACTCTTGGAGCACTCTGGTTGTTTCAGTAACCAATCAGAGTGCTCCAAAAGTGTTACAGACAGATGAACTAAGCCCTTTATTATATTAGAATTTAAAGTGCCTGGAGTGTTTAAGCATCATAATATGCCTGGATGGCATTGCCTCCGGTTATAGCATGAGGAAAAAATTTTAAAAAAGGAACAGAAGGAAATAAAAGGAAAAAGTTTTTTTATGATGGGGTCATGGACTTTTCTGATGGAATTTTTCTCAAGACTTCTTAAAAATAGAAGTTGAGTACTGTGATTTCAAGCCATGCAATGCGGCTATTTTGTATTAGATAAACTAGAGTTCTTAGCGAAGCAGCTGTTTGCAAATCTTGCTGAAGAAGAATGTTCACTGGCATGAATTCTTCTCCATTTGTGCATCCTAATCACAGCAGAAGTCACCACTCTGATTTCTACTGCTGACTTTGAGACTATTAAACTCTCTGGCTTTTTAGGTAAGAGAAAATGAGTACGTCTCAGAAGGTTTGATTTTTTGCTTAGTTCAGAAGATAGCAGTCTTGTATGGATATCATTCAGATTGTTGTGAACATTTCAAATCTACAAATTTTCTACAAAGCTTCTACAAGGTTTCTTCTTTTGGTTTGAGATGGGAAGTGAAAGACAAACAGCGCAGAAAACAAAATGCCTCAAGTTAAAAGTAGAGGGAGAATTGAGAGAGGAGAAGGAAAAAAGTATGAACTTTGCATCTTTCCTTGGAATTGATTCTCTCATTTCTGTTTAAGTTCTGTTAGAATCAGATGGACCCCAAGCAATACATTGTTCTTCATAATACATTTAGTGTTATCTACTGCTTTCATTGAAAATGCTTTCGGTTTTAATATTGTTCTGTTCAGTAGAGAATTGAGGGCAGCAGCTGGAGCTGAACTCTTATTGCAATGTTTAAGAGTATCGCTTAAATTGGGTCTTCCCAATTTAGTGTTTAGCACTGATGCTCTTCTGGTTTTTTGTGTTAGGTGCTCTACTGCTGGACAGTTCCTCACATGACTGCATAAAGTGACAGCAGTATGCAGCTCTTTTAGCTGAATTGTGCTGGGTTTCACGTCACTAATCCACAGATCCCACAGTGAAGCCCAGCAATGTCACCCTAATAGTGAGAAAAGATTTCGTACCAGATTCTGTTGTAAAGACTCATTACTAAGACAGAAAAAGACATTACAGTGAATTTACTAATACACAAGGAAGCAGGGCCACCAGCAATTATATAACCAAATTACATCATTTTACTATAAATAAACTGAATTTTAGACTGGAACTGCCTGTGCTTTTTGGTAGTGTTGGCTCTCCCACTCAGTAGTTCATAGACTATACACAGTGGAAATTAGATTTGCTGTTACAGAATCTTTAGATTTATAGTAGCAGCAATTGGAAGTAATATCTGTGATCATTCATTTTCCATCTTTTAATTTTTTCTTTTTTTCTGTATGATGAGGATGTTGGTAAAAAGATATTGGATCAGTTATTGATAAAGAATAAGAATCCATTAGAGAGCTTTTACCTTTATCACCAATCTCAGACACTGTGGAGAGACTGCTAAACTCACCACAATTCAGAGTTGATTGCTTAATGAGGCATTTAGTGGTGCCATTTCTTGTACTAACCTAATATCAGACTGGCACACTAAGTATAGGAAGTAGTTGATTGATCAAAAGAATCTCAGTCATAGGCAGCGACTTTTGTTTTTGCTGGTGGGAGGGGAGCGGGGCAGGTAAGATGATGGACACTTGGAAAGTTTTACGCATTTCAGGTTACAGCCCTCTTCCTGAGGGGGCCAACATACTTGCCACTCATGATCTCAATCATTTTATTTTTATTTGTTGGGGGAGACTAAACTGAATGATGCATTTTTAGTCATCTTGCTATAGTTATTAAAAGTCTTGGGATATTTTTTAATCAAGAGGAGGAAATTCCATCTTGGTCTTCCAAGAGGAAGACATTCAGTTACTTGCACCTTTCTTTTTTAGTGTCTGGTCTTCCAGATGTTCAGTCATTCATTTTTAGGATGCTTTGCTAATAGGGTGTGGTCCTGAAGGGTACTTTGCACCTCTTTCAAAATGCTGAGTGTATGCCAACTTCATTAATATGAAAGAAAGTGAAGGGCAATTAGCCTTTGTTGAATTGCTCCTTTGACTGTTAAAATCTATAGAAAATTTGCAGAAATATATCAATAATTATACAGTGCTGATCATTTAGAGAGAAACAGAAAAAAATCATTTATTGGTACACACTAGCACAGCGTGTCTCCCACAGGCTCCCACAAAAGCTTTTCTTTAAAGCTCTGAATGACTTTCTCATCAGGCTTCCACTGTCAAAAGACTCGTTCCCAATTTCTGTCGTGCTACAGATTACCTGTATTATGCTGATATATTTTAAATCCTTCATAAAGTATTTTTCTTGTTTATTAAATTGTTTTCATGAAACTTCTTTTTCCTCCCTGCAACTTAAGGCAAGTAACAAAATATAATATGGGCTTTGTAACTGTCCATTGGAATTCTCAGAATATTGAGAAAATTGAAGCAATTGTTTAAACCAGCTTAACTGTTTTGTGATAAGTATAATTTTTTTCAGTAAAATGAGAAGCAAGCAAACACAGAAAAAGCAGGAGCTTGGGAGGAGATAAATGAGAGAGAGAATAGAGGCTGAGGGTTTATCTATATTACATACTTGGTGTGTCCTGGAAGGGTTACTCCCAAGCACACCTGTTCTTCCAGTCCTGCTTGCACAAACTTGAAAATGCAGTGATGGAGCCTCTTTGGAAGTGGATACTAGGGGCACCCAGGAGCAACTTCTCTGCCATGCTTCCAGGAAAGTGACAACCTTCCTCTAGGGGCACATCAAGGACACAATGAACCAGAGGCTGTAGAAACTGAAAAGAGGGGAGGGGAAAGCTTTTGAGGGTTTATTCATAACTGTCTAATCTTTACCGTAACTTGCAGTGTTATGATGTGCAGCTCTCACTCAGTTGTTAGAGACAGTCTGAGTGTGGGTGTGCTGAGCGCTACCCACAGCATTTACCATGAGGTCTGATCAGGGCAGAATGACACTATGACATCCCTGAGAGGTTTCTGTTCCTAGTTCACTGCTTTTCCTTCCTTCTTTGCTGGGTTTCCCCAATATTAAAAAAAAAAAATGTTTGTGGAGAGGATCAGAAAATCCAGTAATGTGAATTTACAACTGGGAGCAAAATGCATAGTGCCATGCATTTATGTAGAAGAAGAAAAGATCTGATAACTATCACAAGGCCATCATGATGAGGTTGAAAACCCTCATATGATCCCTATGTTTATTATGAAAGAACCATGTGAGTTTGTATCGAGCTGAAAGCTGGCCAGATTGGGCTAACTATTGATAGCAATCATCACTGTCTGCGTTCAAAGTCAGGGCCTTAATAAGCCTCCAACAGTATCAACAAATGTAATACACAATTAAATCATAGCATTTATATTTTCCAGATACTTTTATCTTGATGGCTGGACTGTTTTTTTTTAAACAGTCCCATGATGCCTATAATATTAACTCTTAGGAACTCCAGTCACAGCTGTGGGGGAGAGAAGAGCTGATTGACAAAGTCTGCTGCTCTTACTTTCATTTATTATGGCTGTCTCGGTTAGTAGTTTGTGCTGTGGCTGCATAGGTAAATAAAAGACGGGGGGGGGGGTTAGCTGTTTTTTTGCAGAATACACATTGACTCTCTGTCTTGTTTGTACCTGGAAATACTGTTCTTAGATTGTATTTATGGTGTGTGGGCTTCTTAAGGTCCTGATATGGGAATTGCTGCTTTCACACAACTACGTCCTTCATGCTAAATTCAGCCTTTTGCTTTTCTGACTGTACCTCTCTTTGGAGCCTTTTGATCTCATCTAATACCAATATCTGCATATAGTCTCTTACTCTTAACGCCATAGTTATTCTTTGTAATGTTCTTTGTAGTACTCAAACGGCCTTAGCCTCAATATTGAAGTTGTAAAGATGTTGTAGGGTTTGAGTGTACATAGAGACTTTCTCTTCTGAGGCTTGCAGATCTTTGAAATAATCCTCACCCTTTTCTGTTTATTAAAGGTATTATGATGGAAACAAGTTGAGGGATGTTTAATATTACAGTAGTATATCAGAACCTTAATCGAGGACCAGGAGTGGGATAGACTAGGAGGATGAGGTAACAATAAAATGAATTGAGCTTGGCAGAAATAGAAGTCCCAGTTTATTTTGTCTGCTTCTAAAATCCAGCTGTTGGCTGCATTTCACTTGTTTTCTCCCTTGAAACAATGAATGACTTCATTAAAGTTTAGAGATACTGATCCCCATTAATGATCGAATTCCATTACATACTGTTATAGATCTTTTCTTCTTCTTGACACCTCTCAAAGTGTTGAGTATTGCATTCATACTTATATTCATCTTTTGCTAAGGGGGTTTAAGGATTTCTATATTTACCAAGGATTTACAGAGACTTACAATTCTGGCAAGGAAAACAAATCCCTATGGGTTTGGACTTATTATACATTTCTGAACTACAGAACAAATGTCTGCAGTGAACTTTGTTAAAAATGAACAGTGTCCCACCCTTCTCTTTCTATAGGGCACAATTTGCTTTGTACTTCAAAACCAATAGAAAGCAGAATCTCTTTGACAGGCTGCTGTTGTCTGGTCTTGGTAAATACCTTATCTGATTTTTAATTTTTATTTCAAGTGCCAACTGAGTTCCAGATTCAATTGAGCAAGGCTCAGTAACCATATCTACAAAACTCCATAAGCCATAAAACTTATGCCAGTACCCCCCTCCTAGACTCATAGGTCTTGGGGGTTCAGATACTCCCCATATCCAGGTGGGCATCTTACATGCAAGTCCCATGCCTGGAGTCTCAAGAGTTGAGATACCCTCACTTATGCTTCATCTTAGCCAAAAAGCTAAGGCCCAGGATTGAGCCTGTTTACCCACACTGATGTGTGATTGGCCAGTTCCAGGAACTTACCACTTTAGGTGAAGAAACATATATTGTGCATCTCTGCCTCTCCAGGAAAGGAAGTGATAACTGCTCCTTTGAACTCTTCCCTCCATTACTGGAGACTCCCAGTGGCTTTAGAGCAACGCTCCTCCAATTTTAACCAGACTGGAGTGGGTGCATGATAGAAACTAATGTGCACAGAGGGAGAAGAGACAAATTAGAGAGAACATTTTTAGTGTGTTCTTCTGTGCCCTACGGCAGAGCTATAGTAGCTGTGGTAACCAGTCACAAATGAAGTGTTTCGCAGGATTTGGACCACAGTGTAACTGAAGAGAGCATTGACCTATTGCATTGTTCATCAGGAAGTTTATGAACACTGTATGAAAGACCAAAGGCTGTGTGTAGCTTTGCCAAGAATGATGACTGACTGCAGTGAGAATCATAGCTACAGGCTCATGGCAGGGTTTACATATTTGGGTTTGTTTCTTTTATTGTTCTTGCTGAGCCAACAAGAGAGAATATGGAGTGAGCCAGGATCACGTCACAAGTTCTGCCTTAGAGGCTGTTTGGTGGGTGACTGATTTATAAAAGCTCTGTTTACATAAGTATACCACGTTGGACAAACTTGTATATCACTGCTAGCCAGAACAGTGTGCAAAACGTGCTAAGAGTCTATTGTACCTTTTCCCCTGGAGGGCCGCACAGAGACCGAGGGCTGTAAAATTGTTAGCAAAACAAACCCAACATTTTCCATCGCCTCATGCTGATGTAAAGAGCTCAGCCCTCTCCCTTTGGATGCATACTAGCCAGGAATGACTGTCTCATGTGGAGCTTGGATGTCTTTCCTTTGAAAAATAACTCTGGGACAGGATAAGTTGCATTTTGCATTGGAAAGTTCCTCTTAACAGATCAAAAGAAGCACAACTCTTAGCTGTACAGTACTTCATTATGAAGAGCAGCCGCAGCATAGCAAAGGGTTCTCACTGTGTCTCTTAAATGTGGAGAATAAGCTATGATAGAGAGGATGTTAGGAATATAGTAGGGAGAGGAAAAAATCTGAGCTAAGCATGTAGTTGCTAGGGTTTTGAGTGCCATTAATTGTCATTTACTTGTCTTTTGCTTCTTTTGCTCTTGGCTCTGCTGTTTGCTTAGGGTGTTCTCCAAAGACCATCAGAGTCAATGGGTATCTCCATTTGTGTCTGGAACTGGACCCAAGTCTAGTTTAGGAACTATCTGCTACCCAAGAACTGCCCAAGCAGAACAAATCTGTTCTTCCTTTCTTGCTTCCAAGTGCCAGTAAAGACCTCCTTTAGAAACCCCCATAAGGCTGACACTTGTCTGTGTTCTGATGAAGCAAGTCTTCCGTTTGCAAAGCTTTTGCTCGGCATCTCTGATTTAGTCAGTCCGTAACGTGCAAATCTACCCTGTCTTTATTAAGCTGTGCGCACAAATGTTAAGGCAGAGAGAGAAGTTTTATAGAGTATGATCTCTGCTGATGTCTCTAACTCTCAAGGAAGTTGTTATAGTGTTCCTTGTGTTGATTTATGACTTGGCTGTAGAAATTTAAATGCTGTATGTTACTATGGTTGGGGAGGGGAACTCCTTTTGATTACATCATGGCACAGATGTGTAGTAAATCTCTACTTCCTGGTTGCAGAGGGTCTAACACTTACCAGGAAAATGGGTTGCTTTCTAGTTCTCCAGCTTTTCCATTCCCCATGAAGCCTTTTAATCAACACGTGCAAGTTATAATTAAACCTTATATATAGTAAAATGTACAGGAAAATATAGTAAAATTGTGCTGGAATTTAAATGTTTTTGTTTGAATATATTTCATAAGTATAATAGGCAGTATTGCTTAATCCTCTGAGATCATTAATCTGTATAACATATGTTCTATGGAGAGGTCTATGAATGAACATGCATTGAGGGTTTTACAGTTCTATTGAAAGTAAACTCTTGTCTTTGGAAACAGAATAATTAATTTACCATATTAGCTTTGAGTCAACCTGGTGTGCTTGGACAAACCAGTATGTTATTTGTGGTACAGCAGGAAATATGATTGCTCTAGAAAGGTGGATATATGGTAGCATAGCCTGGATTTAGTTAATCCCATTTGTAGATCCAGCCCTGAGAGATCTTATATTCTCAACATAAAACAAATATTAGCTTGAAGAAGTTTTATTCTGCAGAGTACCCAGCTGCTGATGTTGTTTCTGCAGAGCCTTGCTGTCTGCTTGCTTTCTTTGCCAGTTTTCAACCACAGTGATTCCCAGTAAATTGGAAAATGAATCTCTTATTGTGCCAAAATTGTACCTTTTGATTTGCTTATCTCCCCTCCTTGTCTAGCCCCTCAGTTTAGTTTATCATGGAAGAGTAACACTACCTTTCTAAACAGACTTTTAAAATTCAGATTTTAGCTATTTTTAATTTATTTAAAATATATGCAGTGTGTGACGGGGGCAAGCTCGGGGCTGGGTCTTGTGCCGGCCTGCCCACCTGTCTCTATGGGGGCAGTCCACCCTGTCTTGGCTGCCACCACTTTGCTGTTCCCTTTTCTGGTGGTATAATGCAGAAGGCTGCCCATTACATGCCCCAATGCCAGGGGACACTATCTGGAGCTCTGAACCTTCCCTACACTGTGGCCCATGACTCACAGATGGCATCCAGCTGATACTCTTCAATCCTAACTCGGCCTCATGACATTGGAGGACGTACCAGGGTTACTCCAACCCATACACACAGCCTCCCCATGCCTGAAAACTTACTGGGGTCAGGACTTGCCCCCAAGTCCTTGGCTGAGCCCCACTCAGCCTAGCACCTGGCCTCCACCTGGAGGCCTCCTACTCGGCCTAGTGCCCGGCCCAGTCGGGGTTCACACCGGGCCTCAGCATCCATCACCGGGATCAGCGTGCCAGATGACCCTACCTCCAATCAACTGCCACTTGTGCCCCTCTTGCTTGGGCCATTACCATTCTTGCCCCTCTCCAGGCAACTACCACTCTCACCTCTCTGGGCAATGTCCCTCTCTGGGGCCTCACATAGGGACCCCTCTCTGGGGCCACTCAACTGTCCCCACACTGGGGCTTCTGGGGTCTTCTTCCTCTGTGGAGGCTCAGGTGACTACAGCCATGCCTGGCCTCTCGCCTTTGCTGGGGTCTTACACCCCCTAGGGCTCAGATGGCCATAGCCAAGCCTGACCCTTATACCTACCTAGTAGGGGCTAGGAGTTATTGAGGTGCTATGACCCACCTTTCAGCAGAGAGGTGAATGGTCCTGGCATTTGAGTGGGGCTGCTGCACCACTGGTGGTCCCACCAGGCCTCCCTTCCCTGGCAGGATGCAGTTTTAGGTCATGCCTAGGACCTGGAGCCTCCAAGCCTTCCCCATAGCTCTTGCCCTTACCTCCAGGATGTTGTGAGCCTCATCTCAGCCAGGTGATGTTGCTCCCTCAGCTACAAGCACCACACTGCTGCCTCTGCCTGGCTGGCCTTGGTTTTACGATGGCCACTGTAATCAAGCACCTGGCTGCAGCTCTTAAAGTGAAAAGCACCCAAAGGTGTACTGCCACACAATGTTACATATAAACCCTACACCAGACATGGAATATATAATACTTGTCCATGTGATAAATGGAAGAGATGCACCAAATTGCTCGGGTATATCCTACTACCATATTACCAGCCCACTAATGTACCTTGCTTAAAAAGATGCTAGCATACCATGGTCTTCAAAAATAGGATATTATCCTTATCCTTAGCCAGTCAGGCTTAGCAGATTCAATCAAGGCTAGTGACCACTTTTCCAGAGATAAAAATAACACAATTTTGTTATCTCTTGGTTCTGAGGGGCCAAAATTCGAACCTTTATCCCAAAAGTGTACATTACATTTCCCAAAAACACTTCCACATCGCCTAACAAGGAAGAGATTTGTAAGATTTAACATGTTTGTTACGAAATGTACAAGGGGATGATAAAGTCAAAGAAGGTGTTTTACGTTTATTAATTTTTATTTTGGGACTCAAGAAAATTAAGTGGTTTTCAGGCAGAAGGATAGATGAAATGCATCTAATACAATTTTAGAAAATCATCAAACTATTTTTGGCCACATGACATTAAACTAAACCCAGACTGTGTACTGGGCTCTAAAGTTTTATAAGTTTTATAAACACTTCTTTGGAATAGACTTAGACTCTGGGATAATGGCCCCATCCCCAAGTGGTAAAGTTTTGTTTGTTATAAGAGCTGTACAATACAGAACTGGTGTGTGTGTATGTGGGGGAGGGTGGAGGGCGCAGGGGGTCATGTGTACTCCTTTAGTCTTGCTGCAGGTTTTCTCCTTACAGTTTGTTTGACTATGAAGAGGTAGTATCAGTCAGTGTGGTGACACACACACACTCACACACACACACACACACACACACACACACACACACACACGTTTGCTTATCGTGACTAAACTGGGGAGTACCTAAAAGTGACACCGTTTCTTTTGGTTGCTTTTTGGAAGGAATAAGCAAAGCACTTTATCAGGAAACATTAGAGGCAACTTCCAACTCCTGTTTACCCTAAAAGAAAATAATTAGTTTGTGAAGGATGTGGCCGCTGGGTGAATTCCAAAATTATAACCTCTTGATAAGTCAGCAGACCCTGAGGTCTCCTGGGAGAACTGTGCAGAGATTGTACTCCATTTGTTTTGGATGGTTGATGAGTAATTCTAAGCTATTGCTTTAGTTCAGATTTTATGAACCCAATAATGTGTTTGAAGATGCATTTGTAATTCATTTTAACTGTGGAATAGATGACCTGATATGATAAAAAGTGCTGTCCACACAAGTTGAATTATCACTGTTGAAATTAAAGCAGAATTTTTTAGGCTTAGAAATATTTGGTGTCTCCCTTCTTCACACCACACACATCATCCCTCATTTTGGAAAGCAATAGCAACATTGCAACTAGTAATTAACACATTGTTCCACTTCTATGTCACCCCCATATATTTTAGTTCAAAATTAAGAAAAATTGCTTTTTACCTGAATAAAACTTCATAACTACAAATAAGAGGTGAAACTGGTATTGCCTTTACAACATCCCAGAGAAGAATCAACCAAGGAAAAGACCCAAGCAGTTTAATACACCAAAAATACTAAGTTAACCTGCACTGAAAAATGTATGACTTGATATGTTTTTGGCATGTTCAAAAATACTTCAAGGGCAAAAGTTAAGACTGTTAGGGATCCAATTATCAGATGACCTACCTATATTAAAAATCACATTATCTGGCATAAATGTCTGTGGTGCTCTAAAAACAAGCACCTGTTCTACAAGCACTCCTGACATCCATTTGCTTTACAGAATGTTTAGTACTCTGCATCTGAACCCTAATAAATTGTGCTACATAAGATTGAACCTTTGTGTCCACTGAACACCCACAGAAGACACTGAGGCTCTGTGCTGGCTCAGAGCTCTACCCATTGGAAAGGTTGTAGAATTGGTACCATAATGTATTGTAAGTTCTAACCTACAAGTGCTTTTATTTTAATGCGGATGGGAGAAAAAGGGGGCAAATCATGGGGAATATAGGCTGAATGGGGAGATTATTGGTGAGTTGGGAAGGATTCCTGGATGAAATAGATTTTCTGAAGTTTGAAGAGGTTGTTTTAGGTTCTAGAAAAGGGGAGCATATTTAATCACAGTGGGTTCATTGACGTGAGACGTTTACTGTGGTGTTGATTCATTAGCTCTGCAGTAAACATCTCACATCTACATGTGTAGTGCTGTTATGCAGGAGTAAGCTAATTAACTCCGTATTTACAAGTACTATCCTGCTGCAGAGTTGTTTTGCTCTGCAGCAGCGCCCATGTAGACAAGGAGTGACTGGCTGGGGCAGGAGGGTGCTTCAGTGTGGGGCTGCCAGCTAGCCCTGCACTGGAGCATCCTTGTGCTCCAGCTAGATCCCCCGCAGCACACTGAATGGTGTCGGAGTAGCCCTGGGCTGACAAGTCTGACTCCCCTGGGCCCCCTGCCAGCTCAGGTTGCTCCAACCTGGCTCAGTGTGCTGCGGTCTCAGAAACATGTGTAAACATGGTGCCTGGGAAGCAAAAAACTCTGGCCTGATAAGTGCCAGAATTTATTGCTTTGACTTAATTGCACATGTAGACGTGCCCAGTGATAACTATGGTTAAAACTGGAAAGCTAGACAAAGGAAATGGTAGAACAAAAAGACTGGGGACAGGAAGAGAGCTAACTGGGAAACTTTGAGGATAAAAGAGCTTTAACTTGAGATGGTAAGAGGACAGAAGTCTCTGAAGATATCTGAAGAAAAGCTAATGTGGTTTGAGTAGATAGTTTAAAAAAGGAAGGGGTAGTTTAACTTTACACATGGGATAATTTTATATAGAAGTCTACATTTTAAGTTGTTTCTCTAAACACAGAATTGAGTTCGAGGTTTTAATGCTGTTGTGAATAATAGATCAAACCACTGGGCAAGAATTAGGTTTGTATATGTAAACCTGTGTTCTTGTAGGCTATTAAGTAAGATTTTGTACTTGGCTTTCAGAAACCTTATTTTTATCCGAGTCTGTCCAGTCATTGGTGTCTGCTTCTCCTGTAGTGTGTGAGGCATTTTTTCATTCTTTTTTTCTCTAGCATTATAATCTTATTAAAAAAAACCCTCATTCTTTATACTGCCAAGCATTGAGAGTTATTGCCATATGCAAACCCAGATAGTAAGACAAGGTATTGTACATACAGAGGTTAAACAGGAGAGGACTGATGGAATATTTTGCCTGATGTTTGGAAATGGGATCCAAAAAAGCAAGAGAATGGTTTCATATTACTTCATAGGTTAACTCTAGTCTAGTTTCATTGTTTCCTGTGGGACCAGCCTATCTTTTTGACTGAATGTCTTTTGCTTCAGTTTGCTTCTTGAAATCTATAGGAGGTTTTGTTACAAAGCAGTCCTTACTAGGGAGAAATATGGCTGTACTTTTTCAGCACTTCATATGCATAAAATGACCTTTTATTCTATGTCTGTGAACACTATGCTTCCATTTCCCAAAAACCATATTTTCTTATATGCACCATGCCCTGGAATAAAATATACACCTTGTTTTTAAAGGCACAATAAAAAAAAAAGACCTTTCCTTATAGTAACTGAATAACAGTGACTAGGGAGCTGACTGAGCCTGCTAAGTGTCATACTACATGTGGATTGCTGCAGATTTTACTTTTGGTTTCATATTTTTTCACATGTAATGACCACCCCAATTAGCAGCAGGTGGTTTTAGGGGGAAAAAGTGTATATTGTCTGTGTGAAAACAGTTTTTAATTATAGACCCCATTAAATACTTTGTTGTTGTTGCTATTTTGATTTTAAAAGATTCTGTCTTCAAGGCATGAGCTGAACACACAAGTTTTTTATAATGCACATTTAAATAAAAAATGTATAGTAAAATTTGGAACATTCATCATTTCTCCTGAAATCATGAAATAGCCTTGCAATGTTAAATTTAATTTTATTAATAAAAGGTATCATGTTGGAACCAAGAGTTCAAGTTTTTTTGTATGTCTTCTTGGGAGCTGGGTTGCTTTCTTTGACATATGGGAGACTCATCTAATACTCAGTCCTGAGGCCAAATTTAGAATTATGTATTAAGCCTAAGGGAACCTAGGAGGAGTCTACATTGAAGTAATTCATACTTTCTTCCTTCAGCATGTTTGTTGCATCATTTTTGATTCTTGCAAACTTAGAAAAATGCATTTGCTTAGAGTTATTCCTGACTTTGAATAGGTTAGACCTTATCCTACATTTTTCTGATTTTGGTAAAATAAATCTAAGAGAGTCAAAGTTGATGCAAGTCTTGTACTACAGGGGCCAGAAGAGAGGAGTTTAACAAGACAAGGGGCTAACCAAATAATGTATGAAAGCTTCAAAGCAGACCACTTCTTACTTCAGTTTACACCTTTGATCTGTTTTTCTGGCCCCATTCACATTCATATTATGGCAGCCTTGTCTTTCAGTTACCCATTAATTAAATAGATAGCCATGGTGTTAGAGCTAAAGGGATTTTAAGTGTTTGGGAAGTAAGCAGCTGATCAAACTCCCATTAAATTCCAAAAAATGTGAGGGAGTCTAGGCTCTACCGTTTTGCTTATGGACTTTGTCTTTTTCTCTGAACTGGGAGAAGTGGAAGAAGCTATGATGGGAATGCCTTCAGCTTGTGGGTGAGGATAAAGAGGAGGGCTTCACATTGGTCAACAACTCCTCCAATACTGTGTTAACAGTGCCTAAAAGAGTCCATTTCCCAGGTCCTTTCAGCTAGACTTGGATAGTGGCTGGAGTCCCAAAGTATGGCTTGGGACAATTTTAGAGATCAACAAATCTCCAAAAGGTTTGGAGAAAATGACAAGTAAAAAGGTTAAAGAAAATAATTAAGTATTTTAAGTAGAAGCCTCTCTCTGGCTTTCCAGTAGTAAAGAATTGTTACAAAACTGCTCTGAATGGCAGAGATGCTCAGCGTTGTGGAAAGCAGAACCTGCTCTTCATGCACTTGAAGTACTTGAAAGCATGACTGTTAACATTTATATGCTGAGTTCTACTCTGTCATGTATTACTTTAACTGCAGGTGGCCCTTGGAATATTGATACTTCATTGAGACCATCTCATATAAATATATGGGGCAAGCTTTGAGAAGCTTTTAACATTTAGGCAGCACTGACGCTGCTGATAGCAGCCAGCAGAAAATTCTCGTCCAGCTGTTCTCTGCAAACGCAGCAGCAGAAGCATTTGACTAAAACAGAAAACGTTACAACTTTCCATTTCAAATTTATAGCCTTCATATGCAAAATCTCTGAGACCTGAATTAAGAATAGATAAGGTCATTGGGCAGTTTTTTGAATTATTTTAGGAAACAATTTAATGGACTGATAAAAAACCAAATCACAACAAATTAGGATCTTTACAAGGCCTGTGTCACATATAAAATGTCCCCATGGAAGTGGGGAGATAAGTGCCATTCATGAAAGGATTTTTGGTGAGTCCAGACATTCTTGGTAAGTAAGAAAATTAACTGGTAGGGCTTGCAGGCCTCTTTGTGATGTCTGCCAAGTGCTATTCCCTGCTATCAGTTGCAGGACTCTGCATCCTTTGGAAGAAGTCTCCCTGTTATCCTCCTGTTCGAAGTCCCTTCTTTCAGCAACCTGCAGCAGTCACAAACCAGCTTTGGAATATTGGTTTCTGGGATGTAGCCTGTTACAATGTATTATGTGTTAGAAGACATGGGCAAAGGTTACATTCAATTTCAATGGGACGGGGTTTCACCTTGAGAATGAAATGAACCCTGCCTCACTACAAAAAGGGAAAGTAGTGGAATTTTATTGAATCTAACAGATAAATAGTTCTTGTTTGATGGATATGTGAAGGGTTCAATTGGTTTTGACAAGACTCACACCCCTAATTCTCTCTGCTATCTATCTGGTGATAGTTAACAATTTTTGTTTCTCTGATGCATGCTTACTCAACTATGACAAAATTAACACAGCATATTCTGCTGAAATGGTGCCAATACTTAAAAAAGCAGGCTGCTTTAACACTGCAACCATCACAAGCAATAAATATTATCTAACGGGCTGTTTTTTATTTGTTTCTTTCAAGCAACCAATTTAAATATTTGTTATGGCTCATATTACTTTCCTTATTATTTTGGGGACACTCTTCATTTATCCTACATTGTTTCTAATGTTTTTATTCACTGTTGGTTCTCTTTCTTTTTGTGGCAAAATGGTATGGCGCATGGCATCATTTGAAGGCTAGTAAATTCCCAGCAAGAATTGACACATGCTTCAGTGAATGTAGAGATAACACATACATAACAAAAGGGAGCATTTTGAGCTAGCTATCTAATGATCCAGCTTTTTTTTTTGACTATGTAATTGGGCCATGTTTTATTTTTAATACTAGCACAGACTGTCACAAGCCTCTGGGATCCTGTATTTGAGCATGCCTTCGTAAAGGAAAAGCTGTTAGGCAGAAATGGCACAGTACTTGCCTGTGTGTTATTACTGTCAGCTTCTCACACTTGTGGGATGTGCCCCCATGTGCAAGGGCATGCATTTGCTGTGGCACAAATAGCAGTGGCACATATTTGTGCTGCTGTTTTGTGCCCCAGGGCATGCCTCTGCACCAAATTGTCCTGGGTTCGGGTAGGGGGTGCTGGCCCCAGCAGCCCTACGTTCCTGGGGGTCTCCTGGGGCAGCAGCAACACTGATCTGGCTGCACGGAGCCTGGCCAGCAGCCAGAGCATGGCTCAGGATGGGCAGGCTCCGTTTCTGGCAGTGCATGCTGCTGCCGTGTGTGCTATACCGCTTTTTTTGTGGATTTTTTGACACCCGGATCTCCCAGTGTCAAATTTTGGTGCTGCACTGCAAATTTACAGTCCGGCAAATGGTTGCACATGCGCTGCATGTGGTTTGTAGTATCTCAGACAGGTTTGAGAAAACAGCTTCCCCATTTGAAAGACACTCCAATTTTGGGGAGCTGGCTTTGGGGGAAAAGGTATGTGTTGTATGTGAAAAAATATGGTAGGGGAGTATGCAGACATATTTGCCTTTTATTGTGGTAGCTCTTCCACCTCAGCATGTGTGTCACTGTATCTACTAGTAGTATCTTGTCAGAATCATAGACTGGAGAAAGGCAGTCTTCTGTTGCTGGCATTGCTGTACCCAATCATGGTGTTAGACTTGGATGTCTGACCTGTTATGTCTAAGCACAGCAACTTGGTGAAGAACACTAATAGGTCTGGTAGCCTAAGCATATCCAAAGAGATACCTTGTAATTACCAAGGAAGAACCTGCAGCTGCATTAAAGTACAAGATTATATTTCTTGATCTAATCTAATTCAGGGGTCGGCAACTTTTTCTGACTGTGAGCTGGAACAACCAATGCCACATTGGAGGTAGGCAAACCGGTGCATACTAAGACCTGGCCTCTTCTCATCCCTGACACTTCCTCTGCCCCTTCCCCCCCACCCCAACCGGTGAATACTGCTAGAACCCTATGTCTGAGGACTGGGTCTGGACCACAGGCCATAGGTTGCTGACCTCTGATCTAATCTAATAATGACACAAAGAAGCCGTCTAAGACTCTCAAGAGAATGCAAAACGAAGGACTTTAGAACTTTCTGCTTTTTGTTTGCCTGTAAACAAAGTGTAAATAATCTTTCTTGGATTACTTGTGCAATTCCTTCTACTACCAGCTGGAATCAGGGCAGGGAGTCAAATAGAAGAATAAGTAAAAAGTTGTTTAAAACATCTTTGAAAATCACAACAGGGTCAGTCTAAGTTTTGAGTACAGCTTGGCCTGTCTTCCTTTTTAGGATTTAGCTGTTCCCCTCCTGTTTTTCTTATCCAAACAGTGCAGAATTCTGCTGGGCTCCTGGACCATGAAAAGATACTGCTTCACGGTACTAATTTGGTGGTAAAAAGAAATAGAGTATCAATGTAAGAGTAAAATAAGTTAGATGATTAGGTGATAAATGTTTTAAATACATTGTAGAGCTGATATTATCTCTTAAATGAATATAAAAGATTATAGTTTCCTCCTCCCCCCCCCCCCTTTTTTTTTTATTTCTAGATCAGTACGGGCAAACTCTTTTTGGCAAGTATGCCACAAATTAGCTCCACACTTTCCCCAAGTACCATTCCAAGCCTCTTCCCCTGCCACTGTCAGCCTTGTTAGGTATGGGGCTTGCAGCAGGGGCAGCATCAGGAATGGTGCTGCTGCAAGCCCTACAGCTAGTGGGTGTGCACCACTGTGGGTCCCTCTAAACTTGCAGGTAAAGGTGCAATGGGATCTAATGTGCAGTCTCACAGTTGCGCCTCCTGCCATACATGTGTCTCCTGTTTCCTCAGGCATCTGAAGGCTGCACTTTCGCTTTTAGGGTGATGTTGGATTTCATAGATTTCATGATTTCATAGACATTAGGGCTGGAAGGGACCTCGGGAGATCATCGAGTCCAGCCCCCTGCCCAAAGGGCACGAAGTCAGCTGGGG
>NW_017728886.1:84032100-84050915 GCF_001723895.1 Crocodylus porosus
TCCCGGGCGAACTCCTGGTCAAGCTCAGGACTTTGAGTGGGAGGTCTGTAGTAGACTCCCACCGTTGTGTCCCCTGTGCCGTATTCCCCACGAATTTTTACCCAGAGGGTCTCTAGCTGTCCATGCCAGTTGCCATTTCTTTGTTGATGTCAGCCTTTTGCGAGGGATGGCTTCCAAAGTACGGGAAATGTTTAACATTCTTCAGAGTCTCACCATAAATCTGAATTATTGGAGCTTGGGACTGCTCAGTAAGAGCTTGTTGATGGAGGACCTTAGTCTTCTGAATGTTAAATATCAGTCCTGTTTTCTTGTATTCCTCAGTGAAGACATCAGTGATTGCCTGAAGGTCTGCTTTTGTGTGAGCCACACCACACCATTATCAGCATACTGGAGCTCAATAATTGAAGTCAAAGCACAAATGGTCTTGGTTTTGGCTTGGAGTCATATGAGATTAAACAGTTAACTGTCCATTTAACTGTCCATTTGGTAGTTTAGCTCCACTCTGACTGGAAACTTGTTGTTAATCAGATGTAACATCACAGTAAGGAATATCGAGAAGAGTGTTGTAGCAATGATGCAGCCTTGCTTAACTCCTATCTTATCCTCCAAGAGATTTGTGGTAGATTGATTACTGAGAACCACTGCTTACATACCATCATGGAGTAGGTGATGAATTTCGGTGGGTATCCATACTTCAGAAGGATCCTCCACAGCACTTCTCGGTTGGTAGAATCAAAGACTTTCATGAGATCAAAGAAGGTAATATAAAGAGGTTTGCTGTTCCTGGTACTTTTGCTGTATCTGGCAAGCTGTGAAGATAATGTCAATTGTGCCTCTTGATGCTCTAAAACCACACTGAAATTCTGAAAGGAGCTATTCAGTAAGTTGAAGGAGATACTTCAGGAGGGTTTTTGCACTGATCTTTCCTGTGGTGGGCAGCAAGACGATTCCTTCATAATTTCTAGAGTCGGACCTGTTTCCCTTTCATAGATTTCATAGACATTAGGGCTGGAAGGGGACCTTGTGAGATCATCCGGTCCAGCACCCTGGCCAAAGGGCAAGAAAGTCAGCTGGGGTCAGATGGTTTCCCAGTTCCTGATGTACACCCCCTATATACTTGTAGGCTGACACCAAGTTCCCCCTGAGCCTTCTGTTCTACAGGCTGAAGAGTCCCATGTCTCTCAGCCTCTCCTTTATAAGGTCTGCTCTCTTGACTGCTAATTGTATGTGTGGCTCTCCTCACTTCTTGTAGATTCTCATGATCGTGGTGTCCCTGTGGTCATCTGGGATTTCCTTATCATTCCAGATCCTTAAGATGGGGGCATCAGGCTGTGATTTGAGTTCACTTCCACCCTGCTTGAAGATTTCAATGGCGGTTCCATCAGTTTTAGGTGCCTTGTCATTCTTCATCTGCTTGATGGCTTTCCTTACCTCATCAAGGGTTAGAGGGATTCCAAGATCATCTCTGACTGGGTGCTGTGGGATGGAGTTGAGAGCACTCTCATCATCAGAGTCTAGATTGAGAAGGTCCTCAAAATGGTCCTTTCAATGGGCATTGATGTTTCCCCTTTCCTTAATCAGGTTTCCTCCATCCTTGGGCCTCAAGGGGGTTGGTCCCTGAGTGCTCACACCATAGATGGCTTTGGTGGCACTGAAAAAAAACACATACATTGTTATGTTAGTGAGATGTTGAATCTACTTCACTTTGTCTTCTTACCATCTGTTCTTCATTGTACAGGTCCTCCTTTGGACCACGGCTTGGCTTGTTGGTAAGCCGCCACCACCACCAGGTTGATGGTTTGGAGTTGATGGTATTCTGCCAAGTTACAGTTGGTCAGCTCTTGGATCTCCTGGTCATTCTCATCAAACTAGTCCTGATATTTCCTGGTAGAGAATCCGAATGTCTCTGGTGACAGTGGACTTACCAGAGTCCACCTAGCATAACTAGGGTGATGCAGACATTTTTGTGATCACGGGCATGAACAATGGCATAGTCAATCAATTGTCAGTGCTTAGATCATGGGTGTTGTCATGGTATCTTGTGCCTGTTTTTCTGGTGGAACAGGATGTTGGTGATGGTAAATTCATATTCTGCGCATTTCGTCAAGAGGAGGATGCTGTTAGAGTTGAACTTTCCCACTTCTTCCTTGCAAAATCTTTCTGGTTTTGTTCCAGAGTTTGGAGTCCCTTAGGAGACTGGCATTGAAATTGCTGAACAGAGCAAGTCTGTCTCCCTCCTGCACATCAGAAAGGACTTGGTAAAAATGTGCATAGAATTCCTCCTTGTTTTTATCAGTGGCATCAAGAATGCAGGCATACACACTGATGATAGTGGTGTATTGGCTCCCCAATTTAAAACTGAGCATCATGAGGTGCTCATTAATTCTGATAGGAGCTCATTGAGTTGGTTTATGAGTTCATTCGTAGTGGCATGGTCTACAGGAAGTTGGTGTTTTCCTTGCTATTTACCTTTCCAAATGAGGATATAATCACCTCCTTGTTTTTTGAACTGCCCATCTCCCACTTGCCAGATCTTGCTCCATGCAGCAACATCAATATTGTGTCATGACTGGGAGCTTCCAGATGATCCTGCCCCCTTCATCACTAGTTGGTCACTAAAGATCTTGAAAAATGTGCTGGAAAAACCATTTTAATGGAAGATGCCTGTGTGTGAATGTTTTTTTTTTTATCATGGAGAAGCTGCTGTGCATCAGCTTCTACATGGCTCTTGATAGAATGGAACCTCAATCCAATGGCAAGGAGACCAGGACAGCTAGAGATCTCATTAAGCTACGGCCTTTTCTGACTTCGCAGCCATTGAGATTCTAACCTTTTCTTCTGCCTGTTCTGCCACTGAAAACTTGTAGACCCATGGCTGGGGGCTGGACAGCTAGCTCTATACACTATTCACAGCACTGTCAAAGGATATATGTGGTTTTCAGGAGGGAAAGTCTTGCCATCTGCTGTCCTCATCACATTCTGGTGGTACTGCCACTGTTTGGTCTGCAACTGTTTATTTATTAATTACCCCTGCTTATTTCGCAGCTAAACTTCCCTGAAAGTTATTCCACTATATGCCACCTATGGATGCACTGCTCTACCACCAGTGTGACCTACTGGGTGTAGGTTATTTAAACACTCTTGTCATGATTTAACAGTCCATAGACTATACATTGTGATGTTAAGTAGAAAGGAAATTATATGGCATAGGAGTTCAAAGAACAGCTAAGAATCATGTTTGGACTTTGCTAGAACCAAGTGCCACAAGCTTTGGCTTGTTGATAGTCTTCACAGCTGCATTAAACAGTTTTAAAAACAAACCCATGAGGCTCCAAGGATTGTTGGCAAAACTTCCTCTGCTCTAAGAATCGTGAAGTATTCCTACTTTGGTAGTAGATGTCCGCATTTCCTCTGTGAAAAGCCTTTCTTCTACTTTTATTAGGATGCTGTAAGTGTTGATGAACTTTCCCTGCTTGCTCTTCATGTGGAATTTTAAGCAAAATCATTAAGTGAAAAAATGCATAGTTTTATACTGGATATCTGATGGTGTGGGCTTGAAAGATATAAGGTCTCAGAAAGAGGTTAGCACTTGGTCCCTTGTTGCTTTGTAGAGAGCAGCTTTACAAGGAAGTTGTACTACATTCTTGCCACATATTGGGTTTAAAAAATATTTTTGACCCAGCAAAGGAATAAGTTGTTATTGAAATACTTGTTCCTATAATAGATGATAAAGATTAGCTGAGATAAAAAAAAGTTTCTGCTTGCTTGCTTCTACTTTAGTAACTACCATTAAAAATCTTTTTAACCTTGGACAAGAGACATAGAAAAAGAAGAAAAAATAGTGAAAGCATTAAGTAAGGCTTTTGCAGAATTCCCCACCCCCCTTTAACTGAAAATCTGATGAAAAATTATCCAATTGACTCTATTATGAATAATTGTAATGCCCAATAAATAGTGAGGTACACTACAAAAAAGATCTTAAGAAGACTTGCTCTTTGATCCAAAGAGTTTAACATCTGTGTACCGATAGGTCATGGGAAGGGATGAATCAAGAAAAGACAGGAAATACAGGAACAGACACATCCCTGACACATCCCTTTAAATCATCCACCCTTAGTGAATACCAGAGGCAGAACTGTTAGGCAAATAAACATTTCTTTATTGATTTCATTTGTTGTAATAGGAGATTCTAAAGTACATTGCTGTAAATGAGCTCAGAATAGGGTTGGGAACCCATCTGAGATGGAGAGGAGATCTAATTGGAAAGTGGTGTTCATGTACATATAGAAACATTTGGCTCTTTGTAGAAAAGTTTTATTTTTCTTCCAATGAAAAATCAACATTTTTATGGAAAAAGGACATCCCATGTGTGACAGGGGGCAAACTCGAGGCCAGATCTCAAGTTGGCCTGCCTACCTGCCTAGGGCAGCCTGCCCTAACTTGTCTGCCTCACCTTGAATGTTTTAAAATATAATATGCAGGAGGCTGCCCTTACACAACCCTGATGCCAGGGGGTGCTATCCACAGCTCCTAACCTTCCCTGCACCTTGACCCATGCCTCGCAGATCACATCCAGATCAATATTGCTCCCTGGTCTGAGGTTGGGGCAAACTCAGACCATTGTTGGCCTCTTTCACACACACTCGCACACTGCCCCCATCTCACAGGGCATCTTGCACTCTGCCCCCCTCTCATAGGGGCCTCTAAGATGCATTGCTGAGCCACACTCTACCACTTTTGCTCCTCCTGAGTGACCCCTCATGGACTTTTCTACTCACTTCCCAGCACCACCACGCAGCAATTTCGGATCCCGCGAGTTCACTTTCTCTACGTGGTGGGACCTTATGCGAACGCTGGGTTGCTTTTGCCCCTAGCCCCTCACTGAGCAACTGCTCTCATGTTCTCACACTTGGGGCTGGCCCCTATACTGCTCTTCAAGCTGCCCTTGCAACCCTACTCAGTACGCCCCTGGTGCAGTCCTTCAAACCACTCTCTGCAGTCCTACTCTGCACCCCAACTTGTGTATTCCTTCAGGCACCTACTCTATGCAGGTCCATGCAGTCACTATTCACAATAACACTACCATGCTCCAGGATTTCCAGGACCCTTTGTCCCTGCTGGGCTGAGGTGCCTACTAACAGACACCCCTGGCCCCACTGCTTCCACAGCTCTCTCTATTACCCACCAGATGGGGGCTGGGGTTAAGGTGCCCCTACCCACCTTTCACCAGGAGGGGTAATCTGGTCTGGTATTTCTTGGGGGCTGAACAAAGCCCTGCCAGACCCCCCCCTTACCTGGCAGGGTGTAGTTTTAGGTCATGCCCAGGACCAGGAGCCTTCATACCATTCCCGTAGCTCCTGCCCTTAGCCCAGGATGTTCCAGGAGCAGCAGCTCAGCCTGATGTTACCTCCTTGGCTGTGAGCAGCAGACTGCTGATCCAGCCTGTGTATCTGGGCGTTAAAATAGCCTCCCTAACAAGGCACCTGGCAGATGCCTGCTTCCAGCCCTTTAAGTGGCAGGAACCCAAAGGTGCACTGCCATACCATGAAAGCCCAGTTTTCCACTGAAAAACAGTTTAAGTGACTTTTTTTTAACTTTAATCTACTTCTGAGTCACTGTCATTTCTTTAGATAAATAAATCAAAATGAGTAACAATGGAAACATTTACATGAGCACTGTGGCATGTCGATAACGCAAATAAAGGCCGCAACCTGGATGGACTTCAGTTGGGAGAAACTTTTTGCGCTACAGCCCTTGCCTCCATACAAGCTGCTGTGTTTGCAGCATAGTGAAGCCATTGGCAAGATGCACTGATTTCAGTGAGCTTCTACTGAGTGTCTGTATACTGCCACAAAGAACTGTTGCTCATAAAGGAGTTGGCAATCACTAAAAAGATATCACTGATGTTAAAATATATATATATTAATGATGAAATCAATGACATTAGTTTACTTACGTTGTTGTTTTACTGTTCAAGTCATGTGCTACGTTAACAATTCCCTGCCTTTTTCTTCAGGCCTTCAACACTTCTTCCTGATCTGTCATTGACAGAGATTATCTTGGGCTAGAAGTTAGCTTCAGCGTGTTATATTTTTTTTTCTAGCGTTGATGAATGAACTATAGCAGTGGATCTGACAAGTTTCCTTTATTTCTCCAGACAAAGCATATCCATCTGTCATATGCTTGTTTTTAAACTTCCTAATTCTGTGGTAAGGAAGTTGTTAAAACATACAGTCTTTCTTTTTTTTTTCTCCTTTCCCAGTCAATGCTGATCTTAAAAGCTTTGAAAGTACAGAAAGAGAGGGAGAAAGAAACTGTCCAGATATATAGTGAGCTGTCTAGTTCTGTGCCAGTTTCCCACAAGCCAAGTTGTCATGATAAAAATACATCTGACTAACTCAGCATTTCAGTGGAACAGGATGGCACTTCAGTTTTTATTAGTGTAACACTGGTTTCTATGACGAAATGTAAAACTTTTCTCTTCATCTTTGGCTGCAGCTTTTAGTGAGTTCATATCACACTTCCTGCTTAAAAAGAACACCAAAGAAAAGATCAAAGGAAATAATCTGAGAGGCTAAGATTGTGGTAATTATCAAGAAGAGTTGTAGTTTGCCTTTCATTGCAAGGAAAATTTAATCTGAGGTGCCTTCACTAAATGGATTAAGCAAGGATAATGTAGGTTGAAACAACAATTCTAAAGAACACCCCTATTTCATCTGTAGCAGTTGGTGTTTGAGAAGACTTTTCTGAACCATAATATATACTTGTATATTAAGCACTGTCTGTTTGAAAGATCTACTTTGCCATCTTGTGAATGGAAAAATTAATTCCAGTTAAGGAGAAAGAAGTTCTCCATATGATCATGTTCAGAAATTCTCATTTTATCATTACAAATACTTTGAAATTTTATTGTTATTCACTGTTATCTTTTTACAGTTAACTGCTTAACTCCTTTTTCTAAATTGTTAACTTGGTTTCCTTCCCTTTTCTAATATCAAAACACTTGCCAGAACTTTTCATTTTAGAAGTATTTTTACAACATTTTCACTTTTAAGTGCAAGCACAACTTGGAAGATACCCTGGTTAGATAAAGAATATCAGTTATTTCTCTGAAGCCAGCAGCATTGCTTTTCCTTAGGACTTTGTTATATTCCCAGCTCTGCAACTTATGTGGAAGAGGCAGCTTAGTTCTTTTTCTACTGCTTCTGTCAGATTTAGAAAAAAACATTTGTTGCAGTTAGTGACAGATGAATTTTCAAAAATGTGAAATTTGGTTGCACTCATATACTGATCTGAATTATAAAAAGTTTGTTGACTCTGCAAATCTGAACTAACAAATTCAGTATGTTGGTAGTACTTATGATACCCCCTTTGCCAAATGGCCTTTATGATAATGAATTCAACTTTAGCACCCCCTGCAAGTTAGGCAAGCAATATACCCTAAGTTTGCAAAAGGAAGGAACTACAGCTAGAGAAATGAAATAGGTTCACGTAGGAAGACTCTCTGGCAAACCAGGCATGGAACTTGGATCTCCCAAGTTCCTATACTTCTTCCAAAAGACTAATTATGAGGACAACTTTCTTTCATGATTTTCAGTACCCAGAAATACTGTGAAAATGAGCACTTAGGGCAATAATCATAGTAGAGGCCAAGAAATAACAAGGAAGCAAAAAAAAAAGAAAAGACAAAAATAGAGAAAGAGATGGGGAGAAAACATTGCAGAACTGCACACATGATATTTTTGTTTGGGTCCAGTTCTAAGAAAGACTAGGCAGAGGTCTGGCTTGTAGGTTTGGTGTTTTAACTCAGCCCATGGTTTTAAGACTGAATGAACCAGAATGAGTTGTGCATTTTAGCTAGTTAATTATGCTGGGATCAAGTTCCAGGGCTCTGCGCTGTCTCTGTGTGGCCCCAGATACCAAAATCTTACCCCATGCCACCTTGTGTGCTCAATGTAGCATGCAGGGCCAAGGCCTGCAGGACTCCCCACAGAACCATGGAGAGCACTGTGGGTCAGATGACATGGCTGCAGATGACCAGATCTGGCCTAGGGGCTTGGTACCTGTGGTATAAAGTGTTCGCATGCTGTCATGAGTATTCCTTCTGGTAAGGAAACAAGGGTTGGTAGAAGAAGCTTCACCAGGACTCAGTTTCCAGCATCATAGAAGCTTCCATATCAGTAGAAGGTTTGGCAGAAATGAACATGATCGTTCATCCTGAGGCAGTATGATGAACAATTTACATACCTGACTTCCAGAATGTGCAATTTAAAATATCAGTGTATTGTAGTGCAATTGGAATAACATCTTGACAGGGAATTTATTGTTCCAGATAGTACAGTCACAGTCACTGTAGGTACTATACCTGCCTCTGAATTCTATTGCTATAACACAATTGCCAATAAAGTAGTGAACCGAGGCCAGATTATTCACAGGAGTAATTCCCCTGGAATGAGTGGTGTTATTTGTGTGAAGGAGGAGCAGAACGTTTGACCCAATAACTCTACCAAAGTGATCAAATTGTCATGTGAAGATTGTTTTATTGCTGCACAATAAAAGTTGCTGCAAATTGGCAGGGATGCTATTTCAGATGTCAGTCGCATCAGTCAAGATGCAAGGGATAAATCCCATAACAGTGCAGGAAGTTAAGATAAAAACTCTCCTGTCCATAAAAATAGCACTCACAAGTGTGTAACTTTAACATCAATGCTGATTTTCAACAGAAGAGGGCCGGATTATGCAGGGTAAACTCTGGTCTGCATTGAGAGTTGTTTGGGTAGAGTTTCATAGTTGGTAGGAAGGGACCTAAGCAGATCAACAAGTCCGACCCCCTGCCATGGGCAGGAAAGGATGCTGAGGTCAAATGACCTCAGCGAGGTGGTTGTCTAGCCTCCTTTTGAAGATCCCCAGGGTAGGGGTGAGCACCACTTCCCTTGGAAGTTGATTCCAGATCCTAGCCACCCTGACTGTGAAGTAGTGCTTCCTGATGTCTAGTCTGAATCTACTCTGTCAACTTATGGCCATTGTTACTCCTGGTAGTGCTTGGGGGAACAGGGACTCTCCCATTGCCTGCTGGTCCCCCTTGGCAAGTTTATAGGCAGCCACCAGATCCCCTCTCAGCCTTCTCTTGTGGCTGACCAAGTTCAGGTCCTGTAACCTATCCTTACAGGGGCTATCCTGCTGCCCCCTGATCATGCAGGTGGCCCTTCTCTGGACCGTCTTGATGCTGGCCACATCCCTCCTGAAGTGCAGCACCCAGAACTGGATGCAGTACTCCAGCTGTGGCCTGACCAATGTCACATAGAGGGGGAGGATCACTTCCTTGGACCTCCTCGTGATGCATCTATGGATGCATGACAAGGTGTGGTTAGCCTTCCTGACCGCGTGCCCACATTGGTGGCCCATGTTCATCTTGGAACCAATAGTAACACCAAGATCCTTTGCCTCTGTGCTGTCAAGGAGGGAGTTCCCCAGCCTGTAAGTATGCTGCTGGTTCTTCCTTCCCAGGTGCAACACCTTGCACTTGTCCGTATTGAAACCCATCCTATTCTCATCCATCCACCTCTGTAACCTGTCCAGATCTAGTTGTAGCCTGTCCCGCTTTCTCTTCTAGCATGCTCACTTCTCACCACATCTTAGTGTCATCTGTGAACTTGAACAAGGTGCTTTTCACCCCCTCGTCCAAGTTGCTGATGAAGATGTTGAACAGTGGGGGCCCGAGGACTGAGCCCTGGGGAACCACTCTGTCCATGTCCCTCCAAGTCAAAAATGACCTGTACACCATCACTCTCTGTGTCCAGCCCTCCAGCCAATTTGCGACCCATCTGACTGTGTAGGTATCAACACCACAGTTGCCTAATTTTTTAACAAGAATGGGGGTGAGAGATAGTGTTGAAGGCCTTCCTAAAGTCCAGAAAGACCACATCCACCACGACACCTGCATCCAAGGCTTTTGTGACCTGGTCGTAGAAGGAAACCAGGTTGGTCTGACAGGACCTACTCTAATGAACCCATGTTGGTTGCCCTTGCCCCTTGCAGATGTGCACCTGGATAATTTTCTCAAAGAGCTTCCCCAGGACCACGGTAAGACTAACAGGCCTATAGTTTCCTGCATCCTCCTTCCTCCCTTTTTTGAAAATGGGGACCACATTGGCCCTTTTCCAGTCCTCTGGCACCTCACCAGAGCACCATGAGTGCTTGTAAAGCTGTCCCAGGGGTCCCACAATGACCTCTGGCAATTCCCTCAGCACTCTGGGCTGGAGATCATCAGGACCTGCTGATTTGAACACATCTAGCCCTTCCAGAATTTTCCTGACTAGGTCCTCACTGACCCTGGGCCTGGCTGCGCCTCCTTTGGGTCCGTTTAGAATCCCAGTGTGGGGGATGTCTCTGTCCCTGCTCAGAAAAATGGAAGCAAAGAATCTGTTAAAGAGATTAGCTTTGTCGTCTGGTGTTACCACCAGATTACCAAGCATGTCCTGCAGAGGCCTCATATTACTTGATACCTTCTTTTTACCCCCTTTTTTAGATGTATTTAAAAAAAGGACTTCTTGTTATCTTTGATCTGGGTCACTAGTCGCAGTTCCATCTCTGCCTTAGCCTTCCTAACAGCCCCCCTACAATCTCGAGCAATCGAGGTATAATCCTCCTTGGTGATATCCCCTTTTTTCCATTGGGTGTATGTCTCCTTCTTAGCTTTGAGACATTTCTGGATGCTTTTGGTGAGCCATGGGGGCTTTTGATCACTCTTGCCCCCTTTTGATTCGTGTTGGGATTGTCACCCTTTGGGCTTAGAGGATCATCTTCTTAAGGAACGGGCACTCTTCTTGGACTCCCAACTCCCCTCCCCTCTGGGACCTTAGTGCTTCCCCGACTGGTCTTCTTACCTCATTGAAATCCACCCTCCTGAAGTTCAAGGCTGCGGCCTTGCTGCAGGGCTTTGACACCCTGCGCTGGATGGTAAATTTCTGTAGGTGATGATCACAATCATCCACGTGGTCGAGCACCCGCAGTCCCCTCACCAGGTCATCGCCTGTGGCCAGGTCCAGGTCCGACAAAGCATTTCCCCTGGTGAGACTGTGCACTTCCTGGGTTAGATGGAGGTCCTATAACTTGGCTAGGAACCTACATGAGCAGTCAGATATAGCTAACTGCTCTTCCCAGCAGATGTCTTGGTAGTTTAGGTCACCCATGTTGACTACGTCTCTTGACTTAACTGCCTCCGCAAGCTGACCTGAGAATTCCCAGTCCAGCTCTTCCCCCTGGTTAGGTGGCCTGTAGTAGACCCCTACTGTTAGATCCCTTTCCCACCGACCCCCTTGTATTCTGACCCAGAGCACCTCAGTTTGCCCTACCTCAGAACCAATTCTGTTTGCTGAGGATGTGTATTGCTCTTTGATGTACAGCACCACACCCCCACCTCTCCTCCATGTTCTATCCTGCCTATACAGCCACTGCAAGTATCTGGAGAGCAAACAGGCTGTGTTCATTAGAATGACAAATTAGGTTTTTCTCTCTGAGCACAGCTAGATGTCTTCCCACTTTCATCTCTGCATATACTGTGTTTCATTTTACTTTGATCCCTGTGTAGTGGGAGGGAATCCCCAGCCCAGAATCCCTTAAGTGTGGGTTGTGCACAGCTCACTGCAACCCCAATCTACTGTTCTTATTCTAGACTGTGTCCTTTTACCTGCTTCTGCTGAAGACCTATATCTTCACACTTCCTTCTCTGTGATTCTTTACAGACCTCCTCCTAGGCTAGGGGTGGGCAATTATTTTGGGTGGAGGGCCGCTTAACAAGGTTTGGTGAGCTTTCGAGGGCTCCATGGGTAGCCCTGCCTCTTGACAGCTGCCCTGCCCCCAGGTCACCATTTTGGGACTGGAAGTCCCACCCCTAATCCCTGACCTTTGCCACTGGCTGTTCCTCCCCTTGCCCCCTGGAAATACTTCTTTTGAGAGTGGAAGGTTGCCATCTTAGAACCAGAAAAAAGCCAAATCATACACTAAAAGTCAAATACCTACTATGACATATTTTCATTTTATTACAAAAATATTTTTGTCATGATTTGTATTTGCGTACTGTATATAGAGGGGATTGCATAATCACACTTCATTCTTAGTCTTGTATATTGTGGTGGGGGGTTGTGAGGGGTGTGGCTATGTATGGGGAGCATAGGGTATCTTGTGGGGATGTTTATATTTGGAGGGTTGTGGAGGCGGGGTGTGGGTATGTGGCATTTGTGGGGTATGAGGGAGGGCGGAGGGGTATGGGCACCCCCCCACAGTCCTTCCGGTGGTGCAGAGCGGGCAGGGGCACTCGGGACACTGGTACCTGGAACTGGTGCCTGGTGGCATGCAGCTCTAGCCAGCGCTGCACATCATGGTGAAGAGTGCAGCTCCCACTGGGCCATCTCTATCACCAGCGCTCCCTGCTATACATGTGCAGCCCCTCTACTGCCAGCTCCAATACTTGGGGCTTCCCTCCCATGCCATGTAAGTGTGGGAACTGCACATGCATAGCAGGAAGCACTGGTGATAGAGATGGCCTACAGTGCTGGCCGGAGCCACGTGCCTCTGTGTATATGTCTTTTTGCAAATAATTGAATAAGATATTAGCCCATGTTCTGAAGAGAAGATGAGAATACTTTTGTCTTATTTCCTTGTATTTACTCCATCTGTCTGCATCCATCTGTTGTCTCTTGAATTTTATTTAGTTTCTTAGCTTTTGGGAGCAGGGACTGTATTGTTCTGTTCCTAGACAAATGGGGTTTGGTCCAAAATTGGTGCTCCCAGGTGCTAGGTAATACCAGTTAATAGTAATTCTGGTGAAGAGGATTAGAAATCATGTTTTGGAAGATTTGCAAAAAACCAAAATGTTTGGTACATGCCGGTTAATTTTTCTCATTTCCTTAGGAAAATTACCTTTTCTGTGTGGGGAAGTAACAAGAAAGAAAAAAATTAAGACAAAGTGAACCAGTCTCCTTTTCACTTCAGGTACCCATCCATCAACACCCACTTAAGACTGAAGGAATTTTAGTGTGTGCTACACTGATATCTAATGCTAGCTGGATGAGGCCTGCTCAATGCTTTGGAAGAAAATGAAAAACTCCTGAGGTTCCTTGTCACTGCTGATGCACTGTAGAGGGAAATGTCTTTACCATCCCACATTTGGTGGAAAGAGAGAAACTATTCATTTGAACAGTAATCATTGTACTTCATCTAATCCTATATATAGCCTAGACATCACTAGCAAAGCAGGCAGTTGTCTTTTGATTCTTGATCTGAACAAAGTGCATTATGATGGGACTTCCAGGGCCAGAGGATTTCAAACGGTAATTACACAACTCATTTTCCTGAGGATCCCTTGGGCACAGTGGGCATACAATTATATTCAGGCATATTTCAACACAACATGACACAAATAGTATGACTTAGGGCATGCAATTTGAATGTAATAGTTAAAATGGACCAGATTAAGTTTTGCTAATACTTGATTTTTTTTCCATAAAAATGTTTTCTTAAGACACTCTGGACACCTCTTTTTTATGGGGCAGGCATCTTATTTCAGCAGTTTGGGCCCATAGTCAGAAAGTCTAGCTCACACAGTCAGTTTTTGCTTTTATATTTAAATGCTGCCAATGTAGGTGTTTTAGGAATCATTTTCACCTCAAAGAAAAGGTTAATACATTTTTGACTCACAAATATGATTTTTTTTCTATATAACAGTATAATGCATTTAAGCTGCTTACAGACATAAAAAACCAAACCAAACCACACTTTACTTTAAACTTGGCGTGCCACTGTGCCCAGCCCAGTGCATGCCCAGAAGAGGCATTGCATTAGTTTGACTTGGCTCACCTAGTGTCTGTATAGATTGGGTGCTGCAATGGAGTGCGTTAGCACTTTTATCTGATAGCTGATTGAATCAGCTATCAGATAAAAGTGCCAAAAAGCTCCTCTGAGCCCCGTGATCTATACAGATACTATGGAGCCAGGCTGAATTTACATGCTGCCTCTTCAAGTAAAACACCTTTTTTCTTTTTTTCACATCTGTCAGCAGCCTTAATTCCTACACAAGCTGCTTCTGAAATACTGTATTTACTCAAATATAAGACATCTCTGAATATAAGATGACCTCCCCCAATTATTAGATTCTATAGCTATAAAATTTATGTTTGTTATAATTTTCCATTTATAGAATCTAATTATTGAAGGTTTGCCTTGAATATGACCCTTTCTAACTGCTACAGTAGGGGAAATAAATCTGGAGGATCAGATAGCCCCTTTGCCCTCTATTCCCCCTTCATTTCTTCCCCATGCAGCTCCTTCTCCCTGTTCCTGCTCTCCCTGAGCACATGGAAGTGAGGAGCAAATTTGAAAACAATGATTTTGAAATGAACATACCTGTAGTAATTTGCCTATAAAGATTACTACAGGTACTCATGGATTTAGTTAATCCAAAAAGAAGCATTTTACCTTTTATGAAACTGCTTAAAGTTTTAGCACAGGTACTCTATAAACACACTTCTAAGCAGCACTTTTGTAACTACTGATATATAATAGAAACTATGCATGATATTAGTCCATAGCCAAAAAGCTCATGATTTACGATGTAGTTCATTGGAATGAGTCCCACCAGTGTCAACAGCATTTCAAGTCATGATGACCCCACAGGTCAGCAATGCTCAGTATGTATGTGTGCTCCAGATTACCCACCCACTCCCCCAAAAGGATCCGTGTGCTAATTACCACCCCCTCCCCACAATGACTGGAATTGGGTGTTTTTGTCATGAATCCTGGGATCCTCCAAAAATTTATATGCAGATGAGGTGTAGGGCGACCTGATCCAGCTCCATGTCATGGAGTTTGTGGACATGTTAATCGCACGTGACAGGCTGAAAGAGGGGCAACGGAGGGATTTTAGGTGAAATGTTTTGTGCCCCATTTGATGGTGTTTGCCAGACATTTAAGGCTGGTGAAGAATCAGGAATAACTGTACATGGGAGGGTGTCAGGGCTGGCGTTTACCCTCCCGGTGCTGGCTTAGTATAACAGTATCTCCAGGCCCGGCGCCAGTTTCCTGTGGAGGGAACACCTGCCTGTTTTGTTTTGTTTTAAAGGACAAAAAAAAAAAGTTTCCTATAATTATGTTTGTCCAATATGGACCATGTGTTTTATAGTCATGCTCAGGGTTGGCTGTTTTTAATCAACTTCATAGTTGGTTTCCATTACTAAGCACATGCTTCTTTTGGCAGCAGTTTAATGACAGACACTGTATTTAATAAGGTTCCCTAGAATGGGAATGTAAGATGAGTTTTTTTTTCCCCCAAGCTTATTGGAGGAAAAAACCCTTGTCTTGTATTCAAGTAAATACGGTATAACCACTAAAAGAAGAACCCCATTTAAAGGAAATTAAACTAGACATCCTATTCAGTTATTAAAGATTTCAGTCATACTGAAGTGTCTGAGGGTCAAGAAAAGTTTACCTTGGAAGCATGTTTAAGAGGAAAAGATTACAGGAAAATGGAAGGCTACAAGAAGTGAAGGACATAGAAATTACTGGGCATAGAAATTTTAAACAGAAAGGCACTACTTATGTGAAAATAAGAGAGACTTCGATTAACTGTTGTTTAGGATTCAAGGGTGATATTCAGAAATACAACCTGAGTTAACTGTTGCAGAATGAGTCAATGAATCTCTTGTTAGTAAAATATGGTTTCTAAAGTGAAAATTGTGTTTGAACTTTTCCCTTAGAGCTGCTCTTAAAAGCCTTGACTTTGCATGTAATTGCAAAATGAGTATGTGAGGAAAATTTACAATAGGATCCAGAGTGCAATATCCTTTTACAGGGTTGCTTTATAAGAGAGAGGTTTATAATATATTGTATCCTGCTGTCAATCTGCGTGTAATTTCCATTGAATTCATTCAGGAGTTTGGAACGAAAACCCTTGGGCATGATGGTGTTGTAGTTAAGAACCTGTTCATCAGTTGGTTGTTTTATAGATATTCTGTTGGATTTAAGTTAAACGAGTAATGTTCAGTAACAGGCTAAATATGTGTTTTATTGTATATGCACCAGTAGAGCATGTGTTGATGTGTGTGTGTGTGTGTGTGTGTGTGTAGGATTTATGTATAATATATAGCACAGTGGTGCTACTATGATGAATACCTAATTTTTCATGCATTCATAGTACTTCTGTGGAAAATTTAAATGTGGATAATTTGTGTGAGGTCATTTTTTAAAGTCGTCCTCTGTTCCTTTCATAAAACATTTGTTACCCCATCCAGAATTGTTTTCTTCTCTTTTTATTTGAACCAGTTTGAGAAGATGCAGAACTCGTTTACTCTGCCCTCTCCCTTTGCCCTTTTTGTATCAGGTAATTTCTTTGAGCAAGTATACTGTATGCATAGCATTTCATTTCCTACTTCCTCCATACTGAGAAATCATATCTAGGAATTTTAAGGTCTGGGAATTCATGTCCTACACCAGGGGTTGTCAACCTGGTGTCCATGTACCCCTAGGGGTACTTTGAAAGGTCCCAGGGGGTATGCGGGGTGGGAGCGGAGGAAGCGCTGCCACCCTGTGCTGCTGCCTCACAGGAGCAGAGCTGGGGCAGGGCAAGAGCAGGGCCGCACAGACACTGTGCTGCTGCTACTCTGCCTCCCTCCATGCCCCTGCTCCACGTCTGGCTGCTCACCACTTCCCCTTCTCCCCTCGGCGTCCAGCCGCTCACCACTCCCCACCCCCAAGGGGGGTACACTTATTAAAAAAGGTTGAATACTCCTGTCCTGCATCACAGTACAGAGTGCTTCTGCGAGACTTCCAGGACTGAAGTTTAACTTCAGAATAATTCACTTCACAAGTGATTACAAAATGAAGGGAGGGATTTCCTCTATCAACTAAACCTTTAAATATTATTGCTGTTAGATAGTCAGTGACTACCACCTAGAAGTCTTACTCAAATCCACAAGATCATTAATTGAATAACAACCAGCTCATTTTTTTTTACAGGAGCTTTCGCTTTAATTTTCGAGACAAATGACTGTACGGACTTATTTGTCATGGGCTCCTACAGACATGTGGGGAGTTGGCTCTGGTACATGGAAATCCACTGTGTTGGTGCATGGAAATTGATGCGCTCTGGTAGCCTTCGTGTCACGTGTATCTGCATCCCCGTGCTGAAAAAATGGTGGTGGGGCACTTTGAAATAAAACATGTTTGATGAGCTTTAGTTCAGAGTGCCCTACCGCCATTTTTCCAGCACAGGAACACTGATGCGTGTGACACGTGGGTGCTTTTAATTAGCATGACTTGCAAATTAAAGTGTCCGGCTCCATGTCCCAAAGCACGTGTAGAAATGCCCATTCGTATCCTCATGTGCTTTCTTTTTGTTTCGCTGCATTTGTTATTGCACAAAATAATAACAAAGGCCTTCTGAAGTAAAAAGCTAGTACCTGGGACCATTGACCATCTTGTCTAAAAATACATCTTAATGTGTTGAAAATGTTCTAAGTAGCCCCATAAAACAAATGTGTGTTATAGTTGTTTTTTCTAACAGTTTGACTCTATTAGTTTCTGTCTGGGAATGAAGCATATTTCATTGCTGGATGTAATTTCTTACAGAGGTCTTGTATCTCCTCTCATATCCTCTAGTTAAGGAATCCATTGTTTCACAGTGTTAATGGGTCTGTGGCAGTGCTAGTGAAAAAAGAGTGAACTACTGTAAGGACATTAAAATCTTAAATATATAAATGTGAGTCATGTGGTACAGCCCTGTTGAGTTAATATAAAAAATAAGTTTGGACCAAAACCCCAGACCTAAATTTATCTGAACTTTGGGAAATGCAGATGAAGTTGTGTTCTGATAGTAAATTCTTAGCCAGGTAAATTTAGCCAGGTTCACAGAATCAGATAGGCACAGTGAGAAGTCTGTTACCAACATAAGGTAAGCCAGTTCATTTTAGGTAGAAAACCCTAAGTGTTCAACATGTGACAAGTTCCAGTGGAGAAAAAAAATATACATCACAAATCCTGCTGTGAAGTAGGATTTGTTGGTAGACTGTGAATGTGGAGCATGCAGTTGGTATTGGCTTAGTAGTGCAAATGAAAGAGGACTTCCTTTTACTGCAGGTCTCAATTACCAGTTTATTCATGCAGTAGCATTTTAAATTTTGTAAATAATTTACAAATTATTGTAAATAAAAAACAAGTTTCTACATGAATAGAGGATAAACAAATGTCACTCTGAACCCTCATTTCTTTCTTATCAGCAAATGTTAGAGCAGCTGAAATGTTGTTGTCATTAATACAAATGAAAATGCAATTTAATTTTTAGAATGATCTCTGATTTAGTGAAACAAATGACAAATATTAATCCACCTTTCCTTATAAGAGTTATAATTATTTTCTGTCCCATTCTTTATTCATTCCAAAAGCCTATTCACTTTTTTTGATCACTGCCTCACATTAAGCTATTAGCTTCCTCTTATCTGTCAACAATGCCACCCAAGTGTTTTTCCTGACAAGTTACAGAATTTAAAAACCAGCAATGTGTATCAAGTTATTTCTGCCTAATGTACATTGCGATGGATTTATCACCACTAAATTTAATGAGCCACTGCACTCGGCATTCACTTTATAGACTTCTGAAACTCCTCATAATGTTCTCTGCCTTCCCTAAATCATTTTTGTTATTTGCACATTTACCTCTTCATCATTCGGTCCCTTTTCCAGATCATTCTGTTATATATGAGGATAGAGGAAATCCCTCCCTTCATTTTGTAATTGCTTGTGAAGTGAATTTTATATATATATAA
>NW_017728886.1:84051015-84065384 GCF_001723895.1 Crocodylus porosus
CAATGCTTTATTCACACTCTGATTGGCTGTCTCGGCAGCCAGAGTGCTCTACACAGACAGGGACAGACAGCAGAGCACCCCCATGACAGTGGGGACTGGAGGGTGGGGGGGGCGAGGCCAGCAGAGTTGGCCTCTCTGTCCTCCCCTGCTCCTTGGAGGCAGAGGTGGACAACGGGGACTGGAGCACCGCCAAAACGGAGGTGATGGAGTTGGGGGGGTGCATGCCGCCTCGGGTCTGCTCCTTGGAGCCAGGGGCCAGTGCCTCCCCTGCAACAACAGCTGGCAGGGAGGGGAGGCGGTGGGGAACAGGGGAGGGAGGGCAGCAGGAAGGGTCGGGGGAGTTACAGCCTAAAGCGGGGGGTGGGGTGTGTGTGGGGGAGAGGGGGAACAGCCCCAACCCCAGGCAGGGGCAGGGGGGGAGAAGGGATGCAGACCTCTGCCCCCCCATCTTCATTCTTGATGGGAAATTGGCATGTGCGTGTGTATGTATATGTGTATAACGTGTGTATATAAATGTATATACATGTGTATATCTGTGTGTGAATGTAGATGTGTGTGTATATATGTGTACACACACACACACACGCAGAGTGTTGAGCACTGACTTCCAATTTAACCATTATTGGTTAAATACCACATGAGAGAACTTATGAACCACATTTGGAAACTAACTGTGAAAAATAAAGCCTGAAAGGTGAGTGTGCTGACAATGAAAATATAATCATTCATAAACAATAGCCCATTGGTCTTCAGACAAAACAAAAAAGCAACAGGTTATTCACAAGGTAATGGAAAACTTTTAAAAAAGTCATTAACTTGTTGGGACTTAAGGATATATTTCTTGCTTAAAGGAAAGTGGGTTGCTTAAAGGAAATTTGTTTTGACTTCAAAGCTTTTTTCTTCCTCCCTCAGCAATACACTATGCTTTTTAAGCTGCTTTGGAAGTGTTGAAAAATCTTGCTTAAAAATGTAAAGGTGGACCAAAGTTAAGACATAGCACCTAAACCCTTTCAAACTTCAAGTGACCTCAGATCTGAATGGAATTCTGTCTTGTCTCTCTCTCACCATAAGAGTAGACCCAAAGAAGTTCCTCAGTGAATTCTCACAAGAATGGCAATCATTTTCAAATGATCTCCCACTCAACTTGCATAGTTTTAAAAAGGCCTGTCGGCAGTGGTTGAGACCTGAAGCTTCATTTCCAAAACGCCTGCAAATGCCTCTCCCATTTCAACTAAAGGGACAATGTTATTAGCTGGTAGCATTACAAGCCTCCATCTCCTTTGTTGCCAGCATATGACACAAACTCCAACATTGAGCACCTGTTCGTTCTTTAAATAATCCATAAGGTTTAAAAAAAAATCAAAAGCTGAAAAACTTAGCATGTTGTAATGACCTTAATTTTATTTGTTATTGTCTTTCTGAGAAGAAATAGGGTTTTAAGGCACTAATAATGATGGTCATGATGTAGGATGCTTTAATTGTAAGGGGCACCTATACATGTGCCTGATGCCTGCTTCGATGCATGCTAATTAGCATACGGCGCAGACTTGATTACTTAGCATGCTCCGGCAGCCTTAGCATCACATGTATTCAGCCTCCCCATGCTTCAGAATAGAACAAGCCTTAGTTAAAGCACCCCCAACACCATTTTGAAGTGCAAAATGCTGAATATATGAGATGCTGTGGACACTTTAATTAGAGTGGCTCCCGAAAGTCGCTCTAATTAAAGTGTTCTCCCTCCACCCTGGATCGTGTGTAAAGATGCCCAAAGAGATTTGGGTTCAATTTCCAGCTTAAAAAAGATTTCCAGGGTGTACTGGAAAGTCACCTAAATGCTATATTTCAGTTCCCCATATTTATTATGGGCAAAATAATGCTGCCTCTCTCCTTTTTCTATTTATACTGTAAGCTTTTTATTCTGCATTTGTAGCCTAATCTGTATCTTACCTGGAGTCTCCATGGCTACCATATTGCACATAATAGATAATACATGTAGCAATTTTTTCCTAAATCTGGCTGTGTTCTGTATAGTTTTGCCTAACAGGTTAATTTTCACTTTTTCTTCATACTACAGTTCTCCCCCAACCCTTCCCTTTAAGCCTTTTGGCACACTTAGATATTAACAATCTCAGTCTGCCACATTTCAGCATGCAGACGACTTGGCGAAAGTATGCAAATTGTTTAGTCGCGATGGCCAATGGTGCTGTAAGAGGCTGAGCACTCCAGGGTTACGGGCCAAGGCAATAGATCACAGAGATGCTTTAAATGTGGAGGAATCAGTTGTTTGTTTTAAAAGTTCCTTAGTCTTCCATGCAGAGTGTGTGTATGTGTGTGGGTCAGTGGGTGGGTGGGTGGGTGGGTGCATGTCTGCATGTCTGCATGCATATCTGCCAGCTGGACCACGTCAGATTCATTTTGTAAACACTTTTCCAACAAGACATTTAACAACATTCTCTATTCAGGACATTGTGTGTTGGGCTGTTCCACCTAGGTCTATTGGAGTGACATGCCCAGCTAGGGCCAAAACCTCTTGTCCTCCATTATGAATGTCTGTCAGTATTGTGCAGTGACAATAGAACAAACATTTATTTGGCCTGTTGATACCAACAAATGCATGAAGAGTCTGAAATTTGTGTCTCACGCTGTGATCTTGTCAGAGTCCATAGGAGAAGCAGAGGCGGGCAGGCTGGGAAAACCTGTATGGGAAACTTGCATGGAAAATCAGAAAGATGCGAAAAAGTGGTATTGGTGTTTTAGTTTTTGCCATTCTTTCTTCTGGATAAGCAAAAAGCCAGTAGCTCACCATGATAGGGTACTGTGCAACTGAAGATGCTTTGTAACAAAGTGAGATGTAAAGCTAAGTTCTTAACCTTGTGTATTTATAAATCCCATGGTTTACTGCAACAAAGGAGAGGGAAGAGCAATGGTTGTATTATGTATTAGAGTCCACACCCTGGCCACATTCCAGTTTGGGTTACTTCACTCTGCGTATTGATATTCCTCTTGCAGGGTTTTTTTCGATGAGGCATTCTTTGCCCTCTGCCCTAAAACAGCAGTGTTCATCATATGTGCTGTTAAATTACTGTCATGTTTTCCCCTAAAAGTGGCTGGACTTAAATACTGATTTAGGTGATTTAATCTAGTCATATAATGGTTTACAAAATGGATCTGGAACCTTCTGGATGCACGGTGATGAATCTTCTTTTATTTATATAATGTAGTAGCACATAGGAGCTATAGTCATAGACCATGTCATAAGAAGATAAGAACTGGCTTTTAGTGGGTCAGACCCATAAGTGCATCTAGCCCAAATGTGGATGTTGAAGGAGAGGGTGAATAATGTCCAGGGGTTTCCATCCCCTATACCTCTCCTACTGCAACTTCCAGCATTCACATTGTGCCAGCTCCTGTACAAACACAGGACAAGAAAAGCTGAGTCTAAGCAGAGCCAAGATTTTCCAAAGTGACTAGGGATTCTGGGTGCCTCAATTTAAGACCTCTAATTTTCAGAGCACTTAACACCCTTCTTATGAATATTGGGCCCTTTCAAGGGTTCTTGGATTGGGCCCATAAAACTACTAAACAGTTTTGCCCTAAGACCGTACTTAGGCATCAGTGTGAAGGTTTTAGGATATAGTGTGTGTTAGATACAGGAATATCTAAGAAGCTTGCCCAGTTCCAGAAACCCTTAATTATTTATGATGCTAAGCTTTCCTGTTTCTAAAATCTTTGCTTAAATTTCCTACTCGTTAATTAGACAGCAGCAGTAGCATAACTCAAGAGGTTGCCCCTTACTCAGAGAGGGAAGGAGATTCTGAAAGCACTTCTTAATTTTGCTTATTTGAGGAAAAGTTTGTTTGGTTTTTTTAACAGTATTCTTTCTTTTAAGCTGAACATTTGATTCCCTTGCTTGGCTTGTCTCATGAGAGGAGACGTGACAGTTCTGCTGCTACTGGAGAAGAATTACTACTTCTGCAGAACATAGAGTTCAGAAACATAAGTAAAACATGTATCAAAGCACTTGAATGTTATCCTGTCTTGCAGATTTATATGAATGCTTTGAAGTATGGTACAGTGCAGATGTTGACCCATGCAAGGTGAAATCCTGGTAAAACTCCCATGGACTTCATTGGAGCCAAGATTGCACTCTTTCTGTCCCCCAACTTCTGGCTTCAGCTTAGTTCCTGACAGCTGTAAGAGAGAAGGGACCAGTTTTTTGGTTGATATACTAGGCCTTCAGTATGTCTGGGTGCTCTTCCTTTGGCAGACTTCCACTGAAGAAAGAGCTCTTAGGATCTACTTTACTACAGTCTGAGCTTGTTAACCAAATGGAGGCAAGTATGTCTGTTAAAATTATATGTTTGAGGAGATATTTATGACCCAAACATCTAGTCAGAAGACAACTTGCAGCTGGGTTGAATGACTTCTGTATATACCTGCCTGTATTTCAGTCTGGACTATAGGCACTGGAGTTCCAGATAAGTGACTGGTCCTCTTCCAGAGGTCCCTTTGAGATAGAGTATACTTTTTCTTTTTTTGCACATCTTGTCTTTTCATACAAACTCAGACTCAGTGTTTTACCATTTTAGGTGAAAAGCTGATTCAGGCAGCTCCAGAGGAAAAAAGCTCTTCCATGAAAAGAAAAAAAAGTGAGGTTGTGTTAGAGAAGGAAGAAAACTAATCATACTAATTAGAGGAGAAGGGACAACAGAGGAAGGGAGAGGGATGGAGAGATATACTAACTGAAGCAAGAATTAGAAGGCTTTAAAACCCAGGAAAGTGATTATGGAGTAGATGTGGAAATTAATAAAAATTTGGTGAATATGGGCAAACTGATGAGTTATTTTCAAAAATAGTTGTTTTTTTCCCCAGCCAGGCTTGCAGTCAGGGAAAAACTTTTATTTGTGTTTGTATGTCACCACACAGAGACCAAATGACATGAGAAAAAAGCTTTGTAGTTGGTACATTGTTACCATATAATCCTGCATTTTATCTCTATTTGCTTTTAAGAAATCAGCTTTTTGAAGCATTTCTCATTTTTCTATACATCTGGGAGAAACCAGAGGAGTTTTCTCTCTTTTGTACAACATAGGAACCAAAAGCTTCATTAGGTTTCAAGCCTTATTGCCCACAGGAGAGAGAGAGGTTGATTTTAAAATTTCCCCTCCCTATGTATTTAAAATTTTCCTCCTTCCTTTTGAGCTATTCTGAATGGTGGACAAATAGCCTGGCAATTAACAAAAGAATGTTTAAAAATGTAAGCTGTTCTATGACATTTTTTTCCCCCTCAAGTTTTAAAAATAGCAGAAACCCAGCTGCGCGTGTGTCTGGTCAACAGGTTCCCTGACAATCTAAACAAATTATTTTATTTCATTGGCTCTAAAAGCACTTGTCTGCTTTAATAAAAGGGAGAAAACTCTTCCAAATAGGGAGTGAACCAGATGTGGAAACATTACTGTGTTTGAATATTTTGCGCTTTAGAAATGAGGGAAAAGTTTGAACTGAAGAATGAGCATGATTTCAGACATAGCTGTTAAGATGAAGGCAGACAAGGTTCTTTGGGTATATCTGATATCTTTTATTAGACTGACTCAAATAGTTGGAAAAATACTTCTTAGCAAGCCTTTGGGTATAAATACCCTTCATCAGGCTGAGGAAGCATCTGCAGTTGGTGTGCGCTCTTCCTGGGTGGAATGAATATGGTTAAGATGCGACATTTATTGCAGCATTGTTTCAGGCAACTGAAAAGTAGGATAGAAAAGGATTTTCGTTTTATATGGATGACACTGAGGAAGTCCAGGTGACGGCTGTGTGCATCCTCTGAAAGGAAAGCATAGTGACAGTTGGCAACTCTTAAGTGTTTCAGTGTTTGGCTCCCTTGTAATATGCAATAAACTGAAGGAGTTTTTTTTGCCAAAGTACAGAGAAACAATAAAGACAAAATTGCAGAGAGTCTTGGGAATTCTGAATGCTTTATGAGGATTTTCATCTCTTGAATGTTAACAACTCCTGCCCAGAACATTCATTTTTTTTCATGTAACATGACGTTTAATAGACTCAAAACTCTGCAGACGCCTTTGCAATAAAGGCGGTAGAAGCATTTCCCTCTCTACGGGAGCATATAGAGCCAAAAGTAAAGAAAACTATTTTGATTTTGTTCAATCAGTTTGCAGAGATTTCCTATGGTATGACATATGAATGTGTGAGGTGTGATGAATCTTTGCTCATTCTTTTCCAGTTAAAATATTTAAATAATCTATGGGCCATAGACTATGAATGTAACTAGCTCTAAAGCGCAGTGTTAGAACAGTTGCTTGACAATGGCTATTTGTGTGTCTACACCATGTCTCTAGCACTCTTGGGAGGGGCTCTCTTGAGCCCTCTCTGCTGCTTGCCCCCACTTGCACACACGAGATCTGGAAATACAGACCCCCCTGACACAAGCAGCTCTCAGGTATATCAAAGACAGCAGAAGTGTTGAGAATAGCCTCACTGCTGCATTTCTGGGTTTGGCACTTGAGCTGGGAGCATGTAGGTTTGGGAACATCCTTCTCTGAGAATGCTAGGAAACTGGTGTAGATGTACTTACTATAAATGAGGCAGAGAAGAGTTAAATCAGAGTCTCTCCTGTATGAGCAGCAGGTGGTGGTTCTCTTGCAATCTTTCCTATTGAAAATGTTCTATTTCTTATGAAATGAGCCAGAAAGCATGAATGGAATAAGCATGTCTGTAGCCCAGTAACTTGATGTTGGAACACCTAAGTTCTAGCTCAAGTGAGTGCCTTGACTACTAGGCTGTTGTGTAAAAGGTGGGTCAGCAATGCCACCATCTCTCCGCTTCTGGTTCTGTGATTAGTCTGACAAATGTTTTCAAGCAAACCCGTTTGTGAAGTCTACCTTGAACTTCATTAAAAAAATAAAGAAGTGAATTCTGTACCCTGAATCGAGCACCTATGCATAAGACAAGTACCTCGCAGAGAAACCCAGAGGTTATAGAAGAATTATGGCTGTTTCTCAGCAAAGCACCAAGCGAACATGGCTATTCTGCTCCTAGTACCTGAGCCAATCCGTTCAGAGCTGCCTGGCACTGCATTGTGCTATGGATACATAGTTTTAGTAATCTAATCAAGAGTGCCACCTTTTTTATCACCAGTATCCAGTTGTTTCTAGAAGGTCCTTTGACATTTCCTTGGATGACATCACAAGGTGGAATGTGGAACATAGGTTGTTCTGTAAAGCATAAGTTTGCATTCCTAAAACTTCTAATTAAGCTTTTAAAAGGAAAAGGTTAACTAAAGTAAACTAACACATTAGTCTGCATTTTATTTTATATGCCAAAAAATACGTGTGCATGAATAGGGGGAAAGGAAAAGTGCGCGCATGTGTATGCATGCACATGTCCATGTCTGCATGCCTGCGTGTGTGTCTGAGCAGAGAGTAAAGTCATATTTCAGTGTTCTGTTGACATTTACAGAAATGAAATATGGTTGCTTATAGTATTTGGCAATGGATTTTAGAGTAGATTCTCTGCCTGCATCCACAGGGGTAGGAAGTGTTCAAGCCTTCACTAGAAAAGTTATGATTATTAACCTTGTTAAACCAGCACTGACATGATTGTATTTGGGCATTACAAAAATAGTAACTCATTGTAACCAAAATAAGAAAAAAAAGGAACACTGGACATGGCAGTATTTTACTGATTCACGAATAAGATCCGCGTTACAATGCTAATGGAACTTCTCCCAGGGTACAGAGATATCCAGGGTTTTGGTTCAAGCTCATTTTTCATTTCTGTTTTAAATTTAGGTTTCCATCTAATCACGGGGGAAATTTTGAGCTTGATAATTAATCAAACACATTTTATTTTGTTGTTATTCAGGCTACACTAAAATATTTGCGTTTTACATTTGCCAGTCACTAAAATTTACCAGGCTCAGAAAAATATTGAGAGAGAGCAAGAAAGCAGTGTGAAGGCTGCTGGTCACTAAACAGGCTTACTGTTTTATACCTAGACATTGGCCACAACTACAGTAGGTGTGGGTGAAAGGGAACCAGATATTTGTATCATTACACAATAATCTAAAAGGCCCATATTTCATTTATCTTTTGCAAATGGATAGGCTGTGCTGAAAGCAAGAGTTTTAGTGGCTCTGTATGTTTTCTGCCTTCATTTTATTTTTTCCATGCAAATGCTTTTTTTCTATTCCATACTGTGAGGTGATCCTGCACCATAGCTTGTAAAAGGCAGCAATGTGGAGCTGACATGTTTAGAAGATGGGAGGTCATAGTTACTCTTTGGAGAGAACTACAGAAGTTCCTTCCTAAAAAGGACAGACTGTATTCTTTCTCCAGTCTTCTGGTGTCTCCAGAATACTGTATATAAAATACTGTAGCTCTTGCGCAGAAGGCTTGGGATTAGATATTTATAGTTACTCCTACACTAGATGACTCAATGACTTCTACACAAAAGGACATGATTGATTAAACTGTTCCAAAAATTCCAGTGGGAAAACTTCACAACTGAAGTGGATCATCCTCTGGGGATTTCACAGCTGTTCAGATTTAGGTTTGCTGAAAAGTCTTTTGGTACTTTTGGTTGCTACTTTTTTTTTTGCAAGGAAAATGGCTGAGCAGCAAGATGACCCCCCTCCTTCCAGACTACTTAAATGAAAACCCTGACACAAGTTATGGAAAAAGACCTTTCAAAAAGACCTAGGAATTCCTAGGCTGCTGCTAAGTTAGCATTGCGTGCCCCTTGCCAGCTGCAGTGGGTCCAGTTGTAAAACAGACTATATAAACTGACTGAAGAAAGAAATCATCATGCAATATATACAGCAAGCTCAAAAATTAAACATGTCTTTGTACTATATTGACATAAGAGGATATTGGTCCTTTTGCTGCCATTCCAGTATTGCACCTGCTCTGCTAGCTGATGTATTGTTCTCTACTGTCAGTTTGATAAATGAAGTAATGGAATGGTTTTAGACAAGTCTATTAGTCTGGAACGTAATGCTGCTTTGGTTAACTAACAGGGCAGATGCTGAGAAATTGCAAGGCTAAGGATCAAAAGGAGTGACTCTTTCCTTTCTGCTGATTCCATACCTGTTTTGACATTTGGGACAGGGTTTGATTGTCCACGGTAAAAAGCAAGCCTCTTTTAACTAATAACACCTTAGTTCGTGGTACACTAGAGGTTGTTTCTTTGTGCCAGGAGTGCATAGGGACCCACATCAAATCAACATACTCTGCCGAAAGAGACAGTTTCAAGTTTAGAGAGAAATGTGCTCTGAATGTGTTAAAAAATGTGAAAACAGTACATGCAAATCTGGAAGCAATCTATTTCATCCTGTTGCTTTATAAAAATCTAAAACTGCTACTCAGTACAGTAGGTGATCCTACAATAACATATCCTGCAGTAAATCAAAAAATGTGGGTCCAGATCATTACTTTCTTGATATTAGAGCTGGATTCCACCTTTTTTACAAGACCCAACTGGAACATTAAGCCCTGTTTTCTTGGATTCAGTTCAGGTACAGAAGTGGGTGGCAAGTTAAAACTCTGAGGGATTATGAAGATTAGCAAACTAAAGCTGCTGTAACAAAGCCGACAGCTCGAAACAATGTTTATCTCTGATTCTTGGTCAGAAGATAGCAGCCAGTGTTTACCATACGCTGCATGTGTTGAACTTTTCTAAGTTTTATAAGATAAAGTTCAACATCTACAGCCTGCTGCCTAATGTGCGTACAACTTCAACATACATGCCAACATTGGGACTTTTATTTCATTCACTCTCTTCTTGAGGAGTAAACTAGAAGAATCGTAGGGAACAAAATTATTTGAAAATGTTTTCATTTAATTTTTTTCTGTTAGTTTTGGAGGAGAAAATTATTATTCAGAAGCTCCCTTTTACATTTATTAAACCTATTTTTTCCAAAGGTTTTGTGGCATTTCCCCAGGACAGAATCAGTAACCAAGACTGGAATGGTCACAGAGATCTCTGATGAGACCAGTAATCGTCCCTGAATCTTCTTTTTTGTCTGGAAAGTCTTTCATTGTTCTCTTATATAAAATGCCTTGCAAACTAGCAATGTTCTTATTTCCAACAAGGCTGATAAACTGATGAGTATCCTATATTTCTATTTTTGACTTGACAGCCCATTGTAAGCTTAAATTATGACAGACTCTAGCTCAGTTGCCACTTTTTGCCCTACTGCTATGTCAGTGTCATTAATTCTCAAGGACTCTAAAGCAGCACCTGGGACTTGTGCCATATGTACATCTTCTCTAGCCTAGCTGAATTCAGAAGTAGAATTATCACTTCCCCGCTTTTGATTTATTTTGTATATGGAAATAATGCTTCTGAAAAGTTTTGGAGTGGCAGCCCTGGAAACTGAAATCCACTGTTTATTAACAGGACATAACATTGGCAGTCTAAGCTTCTCCACTGTAACCTGCCAATGTCCCACTGTTTATGGGGATGAAATGTTCCTCCATGCTCACTCAGGCTCTGCCAGATAAGTTAGGTATGGCTTAATGTGGACGAAGAATAATTCCATTGGATGTCTTTCATACTGGACATGGTTATAGTTTCAGAAAAAAATCTGTTCTGATAGCAGAATCTTCATTCTTTAATTAATCTGAAATATTATTTAGCGTTTTAGTATCATTCTACTGCAAAGTATATCGAACATTGAATATAATGTGATCTCAAATATAGACCCTCTTCTGTGCTGTAAATATATTGGTGTGGGCATTGCTTTGATAGCTGTCGGGTAAGAGCAAAATGGGATAATATATCACGAGGGGAAATGCTCCATATGCTATTAACAGCTTCATGAGCCAGGCAGTGTTAAAATTAGTCATTATAGCTGTGTTTCCACCAGTTATAAGTACTCCTAAATTTTGTCTTTCCTTTAGTAGGCCTCTATTTATGCACAAAGTAAGCCAATTTATTTATTAGTCATTAGTTTAGTTGGTTTCCCTCAACTGAGATATTGATATATACATCTTGTTCTAATGAGGCAGTTCAGAAGCTATCACTGTTTCCAAGCTGGGTGTTATTCCAGTGAGGTGTTTATTATCCACTGCTAGGAAATGGATTTCCACTGTTATTCCTTCTTAAGCTTGTAGTCAATGGATGCATAGTATTATTATTTTGATTAATAGTAATGCTTAGGAGATCCCACTATAGGCTGAGACCCCATTGTAATGTACAGAATACAGAAAATGGTCCTTGACCCACACACATCTTATCCTCAGGACAGCACACAAATACAGACAGGTAGCAGAATACAAGGAAAAAATGAGGCTGGTTTAGTTGGTATGACAGGCTGTAATCTCAGCATATCAGTAGCTTAATTGCTGCCAATTTTTTATAGGTGTCATGGAGAATTTTGAGGAGGAGTTTGGAGAAGGAGGCAGAAGATTTGTGGATGTTTATGGGGAGTTCCTCCCCAGCATGAGGGATGGTATGGGAGAGTGTGAGACAGGATTTATTTCCATCCTTCCTTTGCTTGGATCTGAAAGTCTTTCCAAATAGGAAACAACCATAGCTTCATGTTTTCTCTTCAGAATGACCCCAGACTGCATACATTCTAGTGCTTTGAATGTGTATGCTCAGTTTCCCTTTAGTGTTTGATAAAGGGCTGAACAAAGCTTTATTTCACCTAGTGTCACGTTCTCCTACCCCATCCTATCATCTGCTTCTAGTCAGGACTGGCCTTAACTAGAAACCTAGAATAAACCACTTGAATCCTGAGCTCTTCTATGCACACCTTAAAAATATATATATAAGCCTGGTGTCATCACCGGGCCACGAAGCCAGCAGGAGAATTTTAAAAATGGAAATTTGAGGCAGCAGAACTAAGTGACTTGCCCAAAGCCACAAAGTAAAACAGTGCCAAACTACTGTCAAATGGTAGTTTCTGGCTCCTAGTTCTGTCTTCAGACAGCTAAGCCCTCTATCAGTGGAGACAGCCTCATTTTTATGACAGGCATATAGTGAAATGCAACTTTATTGAAATGCAAGAATAAGGAGAACCAGAGCACTTAATCCGTGGCTCTTTGTGATTGAGAATTCAGCTGCTACCCAACTGGTAGTGCTCTCATTGGATTGTTGGTCACTGTGGTCAAGGAATTCCCCAAAGGACAATCATTTGGACCTACCAGCAAAAGCAAGGCTAGCTAGAGAAGGACAGTAGTCCTTCATGGCAGGAAGCCCCATCTGTACAGGTCTCACTTGCCCTTCGTTCAGTAAATGTAAATCTATTCACTTCTTGCAAAACTGATCCCAGGTGATGCATAGATTTTTCAGGTCACTTCTGTGTGAATGAGCATGATATTTGTCTATCTAAAATATTTGCTAGTCTAATGTGAGTGGTCTATGTTTCTTGGAGAGTTTTTGTTGTTGTTGTTATTCATTTGTTTGTTCAGCTTAATTTCAGATATTCAGTTTTAGCCAGGAGGTTAGGTAATCTTGAGGGTTACCTGGAATTACCTTCTCAAAAAAAACACTACAGTGAGACGATAATCTTTCAGTGCTCTCATTCTTCTTATGGACTGCTAGAGAAGCCAAAGTTTGGGAAAAAGAACAAGTCCAGTAAAACCATGCTAAGATAGATGATGAGATACTTATATTGTGCATGGAAGTGAACTGTGACTTGGTTTTGCTTCAGTGTAAGTTGCTTCAAATCCATATTTCCTTTAGAGCTGGACAGGGAGGGAGAATTTCATTTCATGGAGGATTTTGCTATTTTGAAATGTTACTTTGGTTCCAGTTAGGAATGAAATCCAGTCATGTCAGAATTTTCTGTGAAAGGGAATGGAGTCCTAGCCCCACAACAGTTCACCTGGCAGGGCAGATCCTGGCCTGCTGGCCTAGGAAGCTGTTGGATCGTTGACTTCAAGACATTATGCATGAGATCTTGAGACAGTCTGAGCCATGAAGGCACAAAGCTGTGGAGCCCCTTATCCTGGGATGGGCCATTTATTGAGGGGCTTAAGTACAGGTTTACAGGTCTAAATTTAGGCTTCTATTTTTCAAAATTTGGCCTTTGTATGTTAGTCGGCAGAAAGACCAATATATGGGCTGATGCAGGGTGGCTTCTCTCAGCCACAAAGTAAAAACCAGCTAATTCAACAATTTGTACTATACTGTTCCAGCATTGGAATAGTAATCATGATGACTTACTGAGTAGATCACATAGATATAGTGCCATATTGTGTTCCTTTCCATCTCCTTAACAGTATAACACTCTTCCTCTATATCAGCTCAAGTGGTTGCAGTAACAATGAAAGTTGAAGTGATTTCAACAGCTATTGAAGAAGAATCAACCAAAAAAACTCCTTCACTTTCAGTGGCTAACATTTGGCATTGCCCAGGCATTGCAGCTCCCCCAGGCTAGCCCCAAGCCACACACACAGGCCGCAGACCAAAGATTCTGGTCCGATTTAGGCATGGTTAATCTACAAAAGACACATTTGATGGGGAGGCAGGAGCAAACTTGGAGAACACAGCACTGCCACAATCCCTACCCTGCACATCCTGCAGGAAAGTCATTCTATACTGCATCAACAAGAAAAGTTAATTACTTGAATGCATGGTCACATATTCCATGGCTTAATGAATGATTGTATCTTAGAACAAACCTGCATGTGTGAGAGTGAGTAACTGGGGCTGATATTATTGCAGCAGCAGGCCATGCTGGAGTGCTCTAGAGTAAAGACAGATGGAACATTTCATAGTGCAGCACTGAATTTTAGGGAATGCTTTTGCTTCTAAACAAAGTGGAAAGCAAAGTATTTGCATTAGCATCTAAACCAAAAATACTGTGTCATCACACCTGGGTTCCCCTTCACCCTCCTTCTTACACAATAAAACCCTCCATTCCTTTTTGGGTCATTGGTTTTGTACATAATTCTTTAGAAAGATTTGAAAGTATGTGACAATGAATGTATCCAACTGGATTTGGGTTCTTTATTTATAATCCTATAGGTGAGGTCTGTCATTACTGCAGCAATGTTTTATGGAGAGCCTTGGTCTCAAATTGTGTTTCTATTCAGGGCAGAGGATGTCTGGGGTATTACCAGATTTGCCCGCTACTTTGGGGTGTGCTCATTTTTTAGGGCTAGGGTCCTGGTAATTCTATTAATGTGCTGCTTGTGTTGCTTGTGTTTCTATACAGAGCTGTATCTCTCCCCCTGCAAGCCCTCACCCCCAATGGAGCTGTCTTGCAGGACTCAATTCAGTGGGGCTGGGTTCCTCCAGTCCCCAAATCAGTCATACACACAAACACACACAGATTAACGTGACACGCCTGACCTGGCTGGGTTGATCAGCATGGACAGGCTGACACCCTCATATGCCAAGAA
>NW_017728886.1:84065484-84099528 GCF_001723895.1 Crocodylus porosus
GGGAAAGGAAAAGTCCTTTGTAAATCCAGATTAGAACTTGTCTGATAAATGTTGAGCTGGGTATGTGGGTTGATTAGCATTTGGAGCACAGATTCCCCATCATGCAGTGCTCCCCTGCTTCGCTGATCCCAGAATTCACTGCACTGTCTGCTTCAGGCTTTCTGTTCTCCATCTCTCATGTAAATGAATGGTCATCTGGTTCCATCTCAGATGTAAATGAGACCTAGGGCAGTTGTTTCACTCTTGTCACCCTTATCTGGAGGGTTTTAGGTGCGTCTCTCACTGCTTCTTAATCAGTTTCTGCTTGGGTAGAGGGGAGGGGGGGGTATTCTTTGTGAGTCAGACAGTCTGTGTCCTGTGTCAGGGTTCCCGAAAAACATGGAGCTGAGAGATAACAGGGGTGCCTCCAGATCACAGTTAAAAACATTTTTTCCAGTTTAGCAAACCCAGTTTTCCACAAATAATTCCACCTACCCAGGGCTGAGTGCGGAGCTTCACTTGTGACAGTAGGAGCCATATCATTCATGGTGTAATTCTAGTGAGATGACCAGTCCCAGAACTTGCTATACAGCATCCAGGGACTTGTACCAGATTCTGGTATAATGCTTCATAAAGCTATAGAATCAGTGGAGTTCAACCTGGAATTAATTCAGTCTTCTGGCCTTAGCTGCATTAATAATATAATAATACTCAGGTGGTGTTGGGTAATGTCCAGTCATTAGGACCTGGTGGGGTGCCATTGTTGAAGTAGAGATGCTATCAGCTGTGCTGGGGAAAGAAATTGATTCTCTGAGGGTGTCAGTTCTGTGTACTGCAAATTTTTCACCTGAGTGCTAGGCTGTCAGTGTGGAGAGTTGGCAGTGTTTCTGGTCTGCAGTAGAGTTGTCTGTTTCTAGTCTGCAGTGAAAGTACGTGACTATTATTTTAGCTGTCAAGAGAGTTCTGTGATATGGGTATATCCACACAGCATAATGAGATCCCAGATAGCTGCTGAGAAGCAGCCTATAGTAGCCAAGGTGGAGCACGGTGCTGAAGTACCTGTATTTCTTTCAGTACTGGTGCTAGCTTATTCAGGGCTAGCGTGGGTGTTTACATGGCACTACCTTGCATTGTTGGTAGAGATTTTAATATTAAGCTAATGGATAGCTAAAGTTAGTGTCCTAAATCCATCTATGTACCTCAACATAAATGACCTGGTCTTGGGAGATGGGAGAACTGAGGGCAGGAGGAGCATTCTCACTTCTGAAAATCATGCCATGTATTTGGATACCCAACCATGGATTTAAGTTTAGCATCTACTTTTAATCTTGGCCTTTGTTTTATTTTTTTCCAGATTAAAGTAATTTGACTAGATCAGGCCCAGAATAATGGAGTTGAATATTGGTGTTGGTTTTAATTTTATAAAATCTAGTATGAATAGTTTAGATTCCAAGAAATTAAAAAAGTACCAATGAAAATGGTTTAAGTTTTCTTGTAGTTTGAAAATTCTCCTGCTTTACTTTGCTTTAAATTTAAACCCAAATGCTAGTATTGCAGGGGGTATGTATAAGAGTCAGCAGGTGAAAATAGCTATAAACAAAAAATGAAGTATACCCGAGTCCCTGCTCCAGATCCTGGCCCCGAAGGCTGCAGGTGTTGTTGCACCTCTTCCCGTGCCTACTGGGGGTCCTGAGGCAGGCCCACAGGTGGCTGCAAGGGGCCAGCTGGGCCTGGGGCTGGGGCCTGGATGCCAGGGAGGACAAAAACCACTACCAGGGCTAGCACCATATCAAGGACACGCCAGTCATCCTCAGTGGCATACTGCTCTTTCTGGGCCTCCACCTACCTCTGTCAAAAGGCAAGGTACACCTTGCAGTCCTCAGGGTCTGCCTGGTCCATGGCCTACCATATCTGGTAGAAATTGTGGCAGCAGGTCTGACTCTTCTTGAGCCAGGCTTCAGAGATGGTGACCAGCTGCTTGAGGAGAGCCCTGGTCCTGGTTTCATAGATTTCATAGACATTAGGGCTGGAAGGGACCTCCCCAAAGGGCAGGAAGTCAGCTGGGGTCATAGGATCCCAGCGTGATAAGCATCCAATTTACTCTTAAAGATGTTCAATGTAGGTGCTTGAACCACCTCCAATGGCAGGCTGTTCCAGACCTTGGAGGCTTGGACAGTAAAGAAATTCTTCCTTATGTCCAGCCTGAAACGGTCTTGCAGTAGTTTATGACCATTCGACCTCGTCATCCCTTGGGGCGCTCTGGTGAACAACTGTTCCCCCAGGTACTGGTGGTCACCCCTGATAAACTTATAGGTGGCCATCACTGAGGTGAGACTAATGGGCCTATAGTTTCCTGGGTCCTCCTTCCTCCCTTTTTATGAAGATGGGAACCACATTGGCCCTTTTCCAGTCCTCTGGCACCACACCACAGCACCACAAGTGCTCATAAGCCATGCCAGGGATCCCGCAATGACCTCAGCTAATTCCCTCAGCACTCTGGGGTGAAGATCATCTGGACCAGTTGATTTAAATACATCCAGTCCCTCCAGAAGTTCCCTGCCTAGATCCTCACTGACCCTGGGCCTGGGTGTGCCTCCTCTGAGGCCTATGGGGGTCCCAGTGTGAGGGGTGGCCTGGTCCCTGCTCAGGAAAATGGAGGCAAAGAAATCGTTAAATAGGTTAGCTTTGTTGTCTGGGGTGACGACCAGATTTCCTAGCATGTCTTGCAGGGGCCCCACGTTACCTGGAACCTTCTTTTTGCCCCCTATGTATTTAAAAAAGGACTTCTTGTTGTCCTTGATCCGGGTCACTAGTTCCAGTTATATCTCTGTCCTCGCCTTCCTGACTGCCCCCCTGCAGCCCCGAGCAACTGCAGTGTAGGGCTTACTGCATGGGCAGGCACTCCCAGTGGTCAGATGCTGTCCCTGGCTGTGGAGAGGAGGTTTGGGTGGCTAAAATGTCCTGGGGTGGTAAAGTGTGTCCTTCTGGTCTGTGGCCCCTGGCTTGGACTCCTGCAGCCTGCCCTTGCTGCAAAACACATGGGGGCCTTGCCAGGATCTGTGTGGGCCAGGATGCTGTCTAGCTCCTACAAGAACGGCGTGGATCTGTGGGCAGCCCAGTCCACCTGTTGTGGTCCCAGACATGAACCCACTGCACCCTTAGAGCCTTGGCCTTGACCTGACACTGCTGGCCAGACCTCTAGTGTTCATGCTCCTGCATCTATCAGGCCATGTCTTTTTAGACATGGGTGTTGGCTGTTGTTGCCTGGCGAAACTGCCACTGGACCTCAACTTTTCCCCAAATGGCAGTGAGGTCTGCTGTTTCCTCATGGCTCATGTTGGGCTCCAATCCCTGTGTGTCAGCAGGTGCAGGGGTTAATATGGTGGTGGCTGGCACGGATCTTGGCAGGTCAGCTCCAGCAGCAGGTGGTGGTGTCAGGTGGCAGGTGCTAGCAGTGGTGGGACCTGGTGCCTGGGGAGCAGGCCTAGACTGGCAATGGCTTTGGCAGGCTTAGGCCTGGGCTCTGGGTGACAGCATTAGGTAGCAGGTGCCAGCAGCGATGGGGCCTGGGTCCTTGGAAGGTCAGGCCTGCACGTATTAAGTGGCCAGTGCCAGCAGCAGTGCCACTTAGTTCCCAGGGGGTAGGGCAGGGTAGCAGGGGCCTCAGTGGGTCAGTCCTGGGCTCTGGGTGGCAGTGCTGGGCAGTGGAGGAGCTGTGTGGGCCACAAGGTTCCTGAAGCTGCCAAGCCATGTGGCTCAGGAGCAGGTAAGAGTTTAGCTGCCTGCTGGCTCAGCTGACTGGGCTCAATTTGTGTCCATGTCACCATCTACACATGCATTTAATCTCAGTATTTTACTGTAGTGTTGGGTAACACTTGTGTCTGATGGGACTAACCTATGGCGGAGTAAATTATTCTACTCTGGCTTAATAGAAGCGCGCCTGTAGACTGTGGCATTTTTTTCTGTGGAGCACATTAATTTACTCCACAGTAAACTGTACATGTAGCCGTGTGCCCACTGTGTAGGATGTGTGTGCAGTGATAGTCACTGTTTGGACAAAAATATTCAACTGCTTTCAGGAGGTAGAAATTAATGGGGTTACAATTAGTATGTTTAAGCTAGATAGATGGGTAGATATTTCTAATGTTTCTGTATCTACATAAAGAAAGTTCTGTCTGCCAGAAGCTGGCGTGGATAAAAACTGGATTTATTAGATATGGCCAGTTTAATGTAATTAAATTAAGAAATGTCCTCTCCCTCCCCAACTGAGCCATTTTTAATATTCAATCTACAAAATGTGGAAGGAGGAATTTTGCAATATCGCAAATTCTAGGATGTAAGCTTCAGATATAGTATCTGCACCATGATCTTCCATATGATGTCCTGATAGTCCAGAAACTATTTTTCAGGACTTTTAAAATGCCTTGCTTGTCTCATTTCACAAGTCAAAACATTTAAGTACGTAGTAAAATTTGTTCTGTGTTCATCAAGAACTGACAGTTCAGTGGAAGGATCATTTTGCATGATAATGGTGTCTAGAGTAAAAAGAATTGTTGAAAGATAGAGGAGACGTTGTCAAAGCAGGGTGTATTTTGCTCAAAGTGAAGATTAAGGAACATTTACTCTGTGTTTTATGATAAATATGCTTATATATACAAAATGAGTGGAAAAAACCCTCCAATCTAAGAAACAGGCATGTTGCTGTTGAATTGTCTCATTTGCCACCAGTATAATTTTCAAAGAAAGTCCTTTCTATTTTGTGTGATTATTTTGTGATCAAAAACTATAACTAGAAAAGTGTCATCTTTTATGAAAATATGGTTCCTTTAGCTTCTGTGTACCTTTTAATCAAAGCATTAGATAAACAAGCAGCAGTCTTAATTTGGCAAGGTGCTTTGAGTAGACTTGATATCTTTTATTAGACCAACTGAGTAGTTGGAAAAAAGTTCTTGGCAAGCTTTCAGGTGCAGTCACCCTTCTTTTAAGGGATAGGGACTCTCTGCTAGTCTGAGACTCCAAGGAAAGAGAGAAGCTAAGTGTGGCAGCATGTCAGCCAGAATGTAAATAGGTAGAAATTAAAAAGACAAAAGGTGAATCAGGTAAGGGAGGCAGAAGATAGCAGGGGGGGAAAATGGCTTGAGGGAGACATAGCAGTAACAAAATACAAGGTAAAAAAGAGGCTGTCTGTGAAAAAAAGAAAATAGTAGGAGATCGGGAAAACAGGAGTTAGAGAAGCTAGAAGTGTGACAAGATGTCAGTGAAAATAGGTAGGAATAAACATTTTATTTTCACTGACATCCTGTCACACTTCTAGCTTCTCATTCCCGTTTTCTTGATCTCCTACTATTTTCTTTTTTTCATAGACCGTCTCTTTTTTACATTATATTATATCACTGCTGTCTCCCTCAGGCTCTCCCCCCCCCATCTTTCCTCTGCCTTACCTGCTTCACCTTTTCTCTTTCTAATTTCTAGCTATTTAAATTTTTACTGACATCCTGCCATACTTTTAGCTTCTCTTTTCCCTTGGAGTCACAGACCAGCAGAGACTCCCTAAGCCTGAAGAAGGGTGACTGTGCCCGAAAGCTTGCTAAAAACTTTTTTCCAACTACTCAGCTGGTCTAATAAAAGATATCATACCTACTCAAAGAGCCTTGCCTGCCTGTGTCCTTAGACCAACATGGCTACATCCAAAAACCTAGTGTTAATCTGTAATTCACTATGCCCCACTGCACCAAAAAGGGGAAAAGGGATTAGTCATTGATTTGTGTACATCAGGTGGGAGGGCTGCTAGTCAGTCTCCTTAATAGACATGTTATGGAGAAGTGGATTAGTACAGAAACCGTGTTACTAGGCAGGGCCAGGCACAGGCATGGGTTAACTAGGTGGCTGTCTGAGGCCCGGACTGAAAGGTGGCTTGAAAATGGTAATTTAAAAATTATTATTATCATTATCTCTGGTGAAGGGGGCCCTTTACTAAAAGTCTGCCTGGGGCTGGCAGGAGTCCAGGTATGGTGCTGCTAGTAGGCACCTGAACATTGCCCTTAGCTGTAAGGTTTTATATCAGAGATGATAAAGGCAACACTGCAGACACAAGAAAAGCTGGAGCTTATTGGAAGGAAGAAGTTATAGATGGAGAGCCATAAGGTCTTTGGAAAAGAAATTAAACAAGCAACAAGGGAGATTTGTAAGATATCAAATATTCCGCTAATTTAGACCTTTCCACTGACATCTAATCTTTTATGTGTGTATCTAAACCACGTCCAAACTTAGAACATTTAAGATATGGACATGTTGTGACAATTTAGGTTTTCATAGTTTCATAGTTGTTAGGGACTTCTTTAATAAATTCTATTTATCTATATATGGGAGATGAATTTATCTAGCAAAACAGTATTAAACCCAAATGCAGACTCTAATATGAACAAATCTGGATGTAATAGCAAACAGCTATGCTGGCTGGCCAAGGGAGATGACAAGAAGAAATATAAACTGCAACAAGCAATCAGGTTAAGAAACATGATAGTTGTAAGTTGGCATAACTCTTTTAATAATAAGTTTAAAAAAATCTGTGCAAGGAACAGAATATAATCATATAAATATCTACCATATGTACATTCTTGTATGCATGTGTTCAATCTGCCCCATGCTGCATACTCCCTCCATCTTCCTTAAGGCCATATGGCACTTCATGCGTTTTTGAATAGGCACTCTAGGAGGTGTTCGGGCATACCTACGCTGACTCCGTGCTGCTTTTGAGATGGCCCACCCAGTCCCCTTCAGTACACCCAGAATGAAGCAGTGAATATATTCCAGAGATATTCCTGAGTGCAGCTCTTGAGACCCCTGTCTTTGGTGGTGAAGGCTATTCCAGGAGTATCCTCTGGGTTTAGAGCCCACACGTAGGCAGAACTTGTTATGCAGGGGCAATCTCAAGCATAGCACAGAGCCAACGTAGATATACCTTGACTTGCTCACTGGATGGGTGGAGCCAATTGTTCTGTTTTTCCATAAGAATCACTTTATTTTCACCTTGAATCTTTTTCGTTTTTGAAAATTATGTTCTTTTGCTTTTTTGCTTTCCTTTTTCCCCCAGCGTAAATAGGGGAGGAAACTCCTTAAAATCCAAAAGTTCCAAAAATGTTTTCATTTTGAAAGCACTGATTTATAAACTTGTGTCCAAACGGAAATGAATAATGAAAAATGAACAATGCAGAAGCTTATTTTTCACAAAAAGAGATATTTACTTAGCCAAATTTTGTTCAGCTGTAATGTCAACAAAAGCCTTCTGGGACCTTGAATGTGGTGATTTTCTTCCTTTGATTAGGAGAGAGAGAGATAAACAGACTACATAGTGCAGTCTATCTAAAATCACAAAGCCATGGCAGATTTCAACAACCACATAAGTTTAAGTTAAGGAATTCTCCTTTGACTTGGGAATTGGCAACATTAGATGCAAATAGGAAAATCACAGGGACTGAGAACAATCAGATAGATGTCAATAATAAAGGAACATACTTAAGAAAATTAGAAACATCAACTTGTACCTCAAGGAAATAGTTTTTAAAAAAGGAAATAAAAAAGTTCTGAAAGCAGAGCAAAGGCTTTAAAGAGCTGGGTTATATTAAGTGGTTTCTGAAAGGTTAACCAGAAAACAGATATCTAGGCAAAACTGAGTTATTGCAACAATATTTTAAGTTTAAATGGCCCAAAATAGCACTGTGTATTCTCTTTAAAAAATGTGGACAAAATGATGACTCATAATATGCCTGCTTTTTTAAGAAGCTAGGTCATGCTACAGGCTGACACATGATTTTAGCCAGATTTATTTGTTGGCTAAAATTGGAGTTTATCTTAAATATAGCAAAAATAAAAATGAACTGACTTATTTGGAATTGTTTCTCTGTTGCTTTCTATTAACCCACAGTGGTTTTAAAAAATCCTCAAGCTAGCTGAAGGGGTAATATGTGACAAGCAGCTAAGGTAACACACTTACAAAAGATGAGCAAATGGCAATGATACTTAATGTTTTGTTATTGTTTTGGTGATTTATAATCAATGTATAAACCTATATAAACATGTATCTGTATTGTCCAAATTAAACATGGTCTCTGATCCTGTAACACTTTGGCCCTCCAACCTGTTGTCAATAGCAGTGCTCTTAGTGGTAAGGTTCTCCCTTGATAGTGCTGGATTGGAACCATAACTAGACAAAGAGTGAGATCAGGCCTTGGATTAAACGTCTGCCTCTGCTTGAGCAGGTCATAACCTGAGGGCAACCTCTCTCGCTGTTTTTCTGCCTTTTTATTTGCAGTTCTGGCTGGGGCTTGGAAATAAAGATTTGTGCAAAAAATGAAAAGCAAGTTTTTTGTGGCTATCCCAGATGTAGAATTAATCCCAATCCCAGATGCTTTCCATGCTTTTACATAGGTCATCTTTTATTGGTTGAACTGACAGTTTTTAGCAAAGCCCTGGCAATAAACAATTCAGTGCAAATTCTGCAGTTGAATTGTTTCCCTGACCCGTGATATCCTTGCCACAATCTCCTTGCTTCTGAAAGCTCTTCCTTAATCATCCTATTTACCTGGGAGTCCAGCCCTCTAAGGAGCTGACCTGTTTCCTGTACCATGACTCCTTCATTAAGCTCTATTAAACTTTGTAGGAATCACCTGACCCTTTCCCTGGGTCTGATACTCCACTCTACCAGGCCTAAACATTTCTTATTAAAGAGGTTCTCCCTCAAAACAGAGTTAATCAGAGGGACAGACTACCTTGTTACAATTTTATTTATCAATTTGTTTTTAAAAGTTACCAGACCTTTTTCTGAACTTCCAAAACCGAACCAACCCTAAACCAACTCCCCACCAAAGATTATGCTCTTGTTAAGTTTACATTCTAGTCCAAGGGTGGGCAAAATAAGGCCCGTAGGCTGAATCAGACCTGCCAACAGATTTGATTAAGCCTGCATGTGAACTGCTGCTGGGTGGGCAAGTGGGACTGTTTCTGCCCAGCAGCATCAGTTGTAGACCCATCTCCGTGGGCAGGCAGCAGCAGCAGCAGCAGCTGTGGATGCTGCAGGCAGGTTCAGGAACCCAGACACAATCTGCCAATGGCATCCGCAGCTGACCTGCTGGCCTCCCAGTGTGGTGAAAGATGCCGCCTGGAGCTCTGACCCAGAACCTGCCAGTGGCATCAGCCAGGACTCAGGGAGGAGCGACTGCCACACCAGGCAGGCGGCAGTGTCTTTCCCTCTCCCTTTCCTTCTCTTTCTCCCTTTGCCTCTCTTTCTCCCTGTGACTTCTTCCCTCCCTTCTTCCTCCTCCATCTAGAATCTGGCCAGAGCTGTAGTATGCCAGGAGCCCTGACGCTCAGCTGTGGACCCAGGTAGGAGCTGCCGCCATGCCGAGCGGGTATCAACGTCAGCTGTGACAATGCCAGCAGGTTCTGATGCTGCTGTCCACTTGGCGTGGCAGCAGCTCCTGCCTGGGTCCACAGCTGAGCACTGGCGGTTCTTGTGAACTACAGCATCAGTCAGCTTTTGGACACCGTGAGAGAGATGGAGGTGGATGTGGCCCTCAACAGGTCCGCAGAACTCATTAAATGGCCCTCCAGCCAAAATAATTGCCCACCCCATTCTTATCTGAAGCTTTAGCTAGTTATTTTCTTACATTCAGTCAATTCTCCATCATTAAGCCCTTCTTTCCCAATTAGTTCAAAATAAGCAGCTCAACAGTCTTCACTGGGGTCCTGTGTTGGTAGGTCATTCATGCTTCTGTGTCCCTCCGAACCACACTTATTGTCTTAGTGGTTTGATTTGCCAGAACGCGGAGGAGCCAGGATCCCAACATTAGTAGATTAATGTAGCTTTCATAACTTCTCCTGATCCCACCCTAGACTTCCTACATTAGACAGAGGAAAAGAATTCCTGTTTCCAAAAACAATTCTAGTACCTTTGTTTCTTTGATTTTCATTTGGCTTGTGTAAATTATTGCCTGGTAGCAGCTGCTAAAACTAAAGTTGCAAAAGAATTTCTATTATAGCACCCTGCTTTTCACACAATCATAACTTTTCAGAACATTGACCTTTAGAGATGAAATTTTCCATGTGTGCAGTCTCCATGGGAAGTATGAACAAATCCCTTCAACTGCATTTGTGTTCTGTCAGGTTGCAAAAATATGCACTCTGCCCATTCTTTTCTCTCTCTTTTTCTGTTTTATTTCCACTTAGATAATCCACAGCTGGTTGAATATGTGCACAGGAAAAACTAGGAAACAGACTTTTTTTAAAAGTACACCAGTAACCAAGCAGAAGCCATGCCCTAGGGACAGTTTTTAATGGGACAGTTACAATCTGCCACTTGTAAGAAAGGCAGAATATTTCCTTTATATTACAAGTTAAAGAGCATAAATGAGAATGAAAAATCTGCAGCCACAATATTTTAAAGGCTTTCCAAAATATTTATTGTATTTGGCAATATTTCTATAGTACCATTCAGTTGGTCCTTCATGTTTTACCCATTTGTGATAACAATGAAGGGAAGCATAATTTGTAAATGAAAATTTACAGTTTATATATGCAGAATTCTTGAATAACTGTGAAAGCCTTAAATTTTGTGCCAGTAGTTCTCTCCTGTCCCTTATTTTTAAGGAATATGTTTGGATTTGGATGTTTGCCACAGTGGTAAAGAAACAAATCCATGAATTGCCCAGATTTAGCGTATGAATGTATGAAATCAGTAGATGATGGAAGTCAGTCTTTCTCAGGACAATGTCATTAAAAAGATGTATGGTAAAAGAAGGAAGAAGTCTTTGAAGGACAGTTTTAACTGTGTGGCATAAGGTAACAGTAGATGCAGGTATGTACAGATGTTTTGTAAAATTAGGTATGTGTACATTGAAACCCTAAACCGGTTGTCAGTCAATCAAATTTCAAGCTTCCCTTTAGGCTGCAGATTTTCAGCCCTATAGTTCATGCTGCTGTTAAACTGAAGGACCTAGTGGAAGATTTTGGTTGTTCCAAGGTAGCTGAAAAGTGCTGACAAAGTGGGGATAAAAGGCCTGTCGTGTCGGACATACAAGGAATGTGCTCCATGGAAATCCCAGACCTCACTCGAGTAAGGGCCTAAAGCTGTTATTATCCTAATTTGTGTGAGGCTGAAAGCCAAATGCCCAACACTTCTTCAGTGGGTCTCATCAGGAAATAGAGAAAGCATAATAGAGTAATGCGCATGGATTTTTATCAGCCTTCTGGCAGCTTTTTAAGAGATTTGTTTAAAAAAATATTCCTACTGCTAGAGTGATTGAGTATGGCTAGGACTTAATCTAATTGATTTTTGAAGAGACTCAGTTCTTTAAACTCCTCAATAAGTTGAAGGGACCAGCTTTGAAACTAATAAAACAGGAATAAAAATCACTCTTCCCATAGAAATGTAAGTTTGGATGTGCTTGTGACTATCTGGGAATACACACAAAAGGTTTAGACCCAGACTTTGTAATCTACATCTGTCCTTTTTCATACTTTCTTGACAATTTTATGGCAGACAGCGTGTACTTAATTGTTTGCAGCATGAAGATTTGATGTGAAGATGTTGGAATCCTCAAATATATGAGGCTGTTAACTGATGAGGATACCCTTTCAGATTGTTTACAGCTTGGAAAACCTACTTGGTTGCTTTTTTCCCTCCCCAGATGTCTTGGCCTGAATTAAATCACTAAGCTATTACTGGTGTAGGATGGGGGGTGGGTATATGGGAGCCAGACTTTCTTTGTGACCAGGACCAATTGGAAAAGCAGAGAAATGTAAAGCAGTTAGTGTGAATTAAGATGGGTGTCATTGTGTAAAGTAGGATCCCATTTGTGTATCTGCTTTTTGGAAGACTATTTGGAGTGCTGGTGGATAGAATGGCCACCTCTGTTAGTCATGTGTATACCTGAAGTCCCAGGTATGGTACAACAAGTAAGCATGCATATGAGTATCACCTTGTGAAATAAATCCCTGAAGGTATCCAAAAAAGTATATGAAAATAATCTGTGAATTGAAATAAAGGATTAATTACTACAGCAACCAGCAAACTTTTCAAGACCGGGGCTAGAACATCCTGGCTGTGGTCCAACACAGGGCGGGTGGTTTCCACTGCATGTCAGCAGTGGAGGCTTTTCCAGTGCCTACACTGCTGCTGCTTCTTTTTCTGCTTCTAGGCTGCAGCTGAGAGGTTGGAAGGGGGGTCAGGATTGGCAGCAGCTTGATCCATCGTCACCCCACGGGCTGGAAGCTGCAGCCGTGCCACAGCTAGGGAAGGCTTGAGGACAGAGGGTGGGCAGGGAAGAAGAAGCAATAAGGGTGTAGCTGGAAGTTGCCTGACCCCACCACAGCTCCTTGCTCTTTAATTCCAGTGTCAGTGTGGGCATGGGCAAAGCCCCTGAGCTCTGCAGACTGGATCCTGCATGCCAGTCATATGTTGCTGACCCGAGTTGATTGGACCTGGGGTAGCATACCTAGTGCTGATAGAATAGAATAGAAAAGATTATAGCACATCAAAGTAAACTCCTTAGGAAAACTTGATTTGTAGCAGCACTTCAGAACCAGTTAGTGGTAGAACTCTGACCTGAGGAGGTTTGTGTTTCTTTTTAGAATTCTGCATAAGGTATTTTCTCTTTTCATCGTGTATTTGTTTTACAAACACATGCATGTCCCTAGATACACGCATTACTTTGTCCCTTGGAAAATTACCTTACTTGTTGCCACTCAGAAATCATAAGGGATGCATTTCTTTGGCACATGGACAGTCAGATATTTGTACTACATAAATGGAAATAAATGGTTTTAGAAAATAGAGGTGTACTTGCACACACTTTGGTCAAGTGTATGCATGTCCCATCTAGCTGGGGACATGATTCCAGAGCATTTTATTCTCTCCTATGCATGAAAAGTAAAATGTGAATATCCTTTGACACTGAAGATTTGTAGAGATTAAGGACAGTTTGTAACAGCATTAGGAATATTTAAGAATAACATTTAAAGCTAAAAAGTGTACTTTTTTATTGCACTCGATGCACAGTGTACATGTGAGTGTTTTAAATATAAACGATGCCTGACAGCTCTGTTTTAAATGACTGTAAAGGTGCTCTTTAGACTGACCAAAGGCCAAGTGCTTTCATTACACAAGAAGTGCCATGGAAGATTTATCAAGTAAAATGTCATTTATCTGCTTCCTCTACAACTGTGTCTCTGTGGTTTCTTTTCTGCTCAAGGCCTTTTAACATTCACTTCCTTCCTGAAATCCAACTGCACAATGATGCTCATGAGAAATTAGCTGGCCTAAGGAAGAGAGCTGAAACAATGTGTTAGCAGTTTTGTGTTAGGCTAAGTGCAGACAATCAAAAGGACGGAGGCTGAATCAATTCAATATTTGCAGGTTAATCTAAGCTGCACAGACTGAACTGATAAGCAAGTGAACAGACATTAACTTTTGCAGCCCATGCCTGCAGTGGTCTAGCCCAGGAGCTAGTGGGGTGGGGGAGAACAGCACATCTCCCTGCTTTGTTGGAGCAGACAGCATGAGCCAGGGCTAGTGTGCCCACCCTGCAAGGAGGGAGTTGCAGGGGAGGTGCAAAGCATCCTAGGATGCTGGGGGACTGTAAGTTAACTTGAATCTGGAAGGGATCTGGGACAGAAGTTCAATAAACCCATTTAATCTAAATCAGTTAAGTCTCTGATACTACATTCATGCAGGTTTATCTTAAAATGATTTTGGCCACTTTGAAAATGGTGTATATGCGCTGAACTTTTGTTGTGTTACAAATTTGAACTGGTTTCCAATCACCTAGGGTTCAGACAGAACTGCAGCTCTCTGCTGTATCTTGGAATGTTTTCTGCAAGCTGTTATGAGTTACACTGTTACCCTTGACCAAACAGAAGTTCACTGTTGGTTCTAGTGGGGAGGAGAACCTAGCTGCGAGCTGGGATCCTGCAGCCAGGTTGTCATAGCAATGGCCACAGCTTTCTGCTAGTGCCTGCTGTTTTCAGAATGGGGGGAGGGGGGAGGCAGTGGAGGAAGCCTTGGGGCTCCCCAGCTGGTGCTGAAGGGTCAGGTGGGTGAACTGGAGTCCTCCGCGACCTTGGGGGCTGAAACCCTCTGGGGAGGCTGAAAACCCTCCAGACTGAACTCCCTCTGCTCCCTTTCCCCCCTCCCATTCTGAAAACAGTGACAGGCTGGGAATTCCCAGGCACAAGTTACAAAAGATGCTACATCTTGAAACATCTCTATCTGATATCTAATGCAATGAGGGGTCAGATTTTTACTCAGTCAGCCATTTTTAAGCTGTCTGCAGCAGTGCACTTGTTTTTAGTCACATCTATAGGCTGCTTTCTGTGGCCAGATCAGGTGAAAAGTGTCACTTCTACCCCTAGTCTTAGTGGCTGGGCAAGGCAGTTCAAAGGGTTTGTTGGGGGCTTGATACCAAATGCAGGGGCAGGTATCAATTGGAATGCAGCTGTATATTTGTGTTCATGCAAAAAGAGAAAGTATCTAGAAGCACTACAGAAGCACACTTGGAGGATAGATCCTGTTCCCAGTCTTAAAGGCTTCTAAAGGAGAAAAGCCCAGTGAGGGATTTAGATACCTGCTCATCAGCCCACTTGAAGGCAGCAAGGAAGCCTCAGAGACAGAGATACAGTGTGAACCTGAGAGAAGCTGGAAAAAAGATTTTTTCATCAGAGTGCTGTCTGGGAAAGAGTCCGTGAGCAATGAAACTTTTTTATTGCTCTGTGCTTTCTACTGGCTTCTGGGAAGCCGGGCTTTTTGGAAAATCTTTATAAACAAACAGGATTGCATTTCTAGATAAGACCTTTGACACAGGTAGGTACTACCAGAAGCAAATAAACAATTCTTTCCAGGGAAGGAAATACTTGCTTTGTAGTAAGAAGCTGGTTAAATTAGTTTCCCTTTGTTGAGACTTCAGTATTTAATTTAATGTTTTTAAAGCTGTGAACTCTTCTGTACAAATTGCTTTTCCTCCAGTCAGCATCACCCTTGGAAACACATTTTAGGCAATGGCAGCTGAATAGAAAATCACATTTTCTGGATGTGAAAGTTTTTATAGGGCCCTTCACTCTCAGTGTTTTTTAATCACATATATACTGTGGTATCTCTTATGATAGCTGCAAACAGAAGCAAAATACTTCATGTTACATTTATCATCCTATTAATTAGAAAGGAAAAATTACAGCATGTTGAAAAAATAGGCATCCGCAATACATGTAGGCACAAGATATTGATATCATGTACAGTCAGTTGCATATGTTAGTATGTACTGTTCATGTGAAATGCCACATTTTGCATGTACAGTTATGTGCTCTCCTTTTTGTACACTCTGGGCACGTTTACACGTGCCCCTATGGTGCCATTGTTACTGCACCCTCATTTAGTACTTGCTTTAGTATCTCCAAGTGGGGTGCAGTAACAGCCATTACTGCTCTATGCTGGCAGCGCGCAGTTACTTTTAGCCACTACTTCACTGTAAGTACGCGCTATAGTGAGGGAGTATGTTGCTACAGCGACATAGCTGTGTTGTTGCAGTTTTTTCCACTGATGCTACATTGCCATAGTGTCTTGTGTAGATATGCCCACTCTGAAGGTGCACCCTGGACAGAGATTTTCAGAGAAGCTCAATTTTGCTACCTCAGGTTCATGCAATTCCTTAAGATTCCTTGAGAATTCTAATGCTGGGTAGCTAGTTTTGAAAATTTCCCAAAAGCGAACATTCAGACATTTCAGTAAATGTGTATCCCGTAACATTGAAAACATTAGAAAACCTAATAAAATAAAACTAGTTGCTGGGAATGAGCATGATGAAATATGTATAAGGCACCGCCTAAAGTTCCTACAAACCTTCTGTTTTACCACAAGTAGATGATGGTGTCAAAGGAATGGGAAAACCTATATCAGTTTACAGGATGGGTTGTTTAGTAGTGTGCAATTATAGCAAGGCCTGGGTATGATTGGTACGTTGGTATGTGAGAATTTTTGGCTTTTGAGCCCAACTTTTACTTAGTAAATGGCAATGGTCCAGTCAGATTAATGCATGACACAGTAGGCTTCATTTCTTTCTTTGCTTTTTTTGCATCAGGACTAGTATCCAACTTTCTGGATTATCTGGCTTGGGTGATTAAAATATGGCCCAGGGAGCTGTGTCTTCTGGCTCATGCGGGCTTCCCATGGGTCCCAAAATTTGGTGGTTGTGGAGCAGTGGCAGAGTTAATTGCTGGAGCTCCCAGAATTTATACTGCTGCTGTTTTGTGCCACCCAATTTCCAGGCCTGTGGGAAGTCCTGCAGGCTGGGTGACTTGGCTGTGCATACCAGCGCACAAACCTGCCCTGTGCACTGGATGAGTGGGCACCACTAATTTAGCTCTCTCAGCAGGTTGTTGTTTGAAAGTACTATTCTATTGTATATGCCCAGAAAAGGGGATGAAGGTTCAGCTTTGTATCTCAGTCTGAGGAGCTGTAGTGTTGGTCTAAAGCAGGGGTCAGCAGCCTATAGCCCATAGGCCAAATCCAGCCTACGGAGAGGTCAGATCTGACCTGTGGAGGTCCAATCCAACATTGTGGATCAGATTCACAGAGGTGCACCATGCTGCCCCTCCACTCCTCCACAGCATCTGAGTTTAGCTTTGCTCCAGGGGGACTGGAAATCTGTCTGCCAGCTGCTCCAAGCAAATTCTGGCTTGCAGCAACAGCTGGGTTGTAAGCTGTGGCCTGTAGCAGCTAAAAGCTCCTGACCCCTTGTATGGAGCTACACTACTAGCTTCCTCTGAATTGCAGATCTTCATTTTAAACCCTGGCTACATTAGCCAGAAAAATATATCTCATGAGAAACCTTTGTAACCTTACCTTTGGAAGTAGATATCGTTACTGTGGTGTGTACAGTATATAATATGGAGAATACCACATGTGCCTCAATTAATTGCTTTACAAGGGTTTAGCAACCAATATTCATATGTATGTGTATATATACACATGTCTAAATACATATGAAGGTATATGTGTGTGTATGTATTGTCTTCCTCTGTTACTTGAAGTTTTAATACAGTATGTAGTTTAGATAGAACAAGCAGAAAACTGACTTGCAGTAAAAATGGTTAATTTAAGATTTTGGGACAATTCATAGTTTGTTTTTATGTAGCTGTTTTTTTTTAAATGCCCTTCCTGAAAAAAAGATGCAGTTGTTAATTTGGTCCATTCTAAAGGTAAGCCTGGAGATTATGTGTTCTGCAGACTGGTAGCCAAAGAAATGGAAAAGTCAATTAAGGCTATTTCTACACAATGGAAAGGGTTTTCCTTACCAAGGCTTTGGAAAAACTCACTGGAGGTCAACATCTTCCACTGTAATCCGATCTTTATTTTTTCCTTTTATTTCCTTTTCAAATGTCATTTGCTGGGAGAAGCATCTCCTTTATTGAGGGGTAGCGGTAAAAGCTGGTTTCCTTGTAGAAAAGACAATTCCACCCACTTAAAAAAATGTTCTATATTTTTAACTTAATAGGCAGGGTTAAATAAGATGCTCTTTTTCATCCTGTAACTTATGATGTCTAATTTCATCGTTCATTGCATGGCTGAGGCCTTTTCAGAAGGAGTCAGCTCGCCGGTAGGTGGTGTAAATCACTTCTCCAGTCTAGGTTTAAACACCAACCAGTGTTGAATGTGATTTTTAAAAGGCAATTTTCCATTGCAGTAAAAGGCATAATTTTTAGTGAACCTTACCACAACCTTAAGTCCAAGACATAAATATGGCTTTATATAGTTACTGGTATTGTGAGTCTTTTACAGTGTGTTATATGAGACCAGGACATCTTTTAGTTGTGGTTATTTCATGATCTGAGATTAGGAGAGAATGCTTGAAATGTAAGTTATAAACCACATGTAAAATCAACCTTGAGTAGGAGGGGGCTGAAAGATTGTTCTTACATGTACAGTTTCCTTTACAGACAAAAGTTTTGGTCCAGTGTATTCCCAATGGAGGCTTTCCTTAGCTTTCAGTACAGTTTCCCCCTGAATTTGGTCAGAGGTTCCTGAAATGGCAGCTGTTAGTTGGTCTGGCGTCTTCAAATCTCTTCAACTGAAGTATCATTATTCCTGGTATAGCCTTCTTTTTCTTTCGGAGTCCCCTGTGATGCAGTGGTAGACTCCTTGTTGGCCACATAAAAGACCTGGGTTTTGTTCCCCAATGCTTATACAACTACAGCTATGGAGGCACTAAATGTCTCAACTCAGTCTGGTCTTTGAATTTTGTCTCACTGGCTTAAAGGGGGGATGAAAGGTCTGAGCAGTCTCCAGTCCTCCAAATTCCTGCCTAGGCATATATGTCGAAAGTCTGGATGACCTCTCACGCATGCACCATGATCTGGAAGGATTGACAGTTGCCAAAATCAACCCTATTTCTATGGCTGAAATGTTATGTGGGAAACATTTGGGTACAAAAGAAATCCTAGCAATGGTAGTGGCATATTACTAGATGAGGACGGTAAAATTGTCAATAATGATGCTGTAACCTGGGAACACTCAAGGGTGTGCCTGTCTTCAATTGGAAGGGATAGATGAGGCAGGCGACAGTGCTGAGAGAAGGAAACCAGTGATTTTGAGTGCAGGTCCCTCTTTCCTCTATAGAGTCAACCCCATGTCAATGCTCTTAACTATTTACAGTTTATTGAATTATAATATACTTAATCATAAAACTAAATATCATATACATATATTTACACACTGAACATTAACCAATAACCAAGGTCAAACCCTAAATAACACTGTGCGAAAATCACTCCCAACCACAACCCCCAAAGAAAACAATATATCCACAATAAACCCACAGCTTCCCCACCCTACAGTGGGGAACCTGTACTCAGTTAAAGGGTCATGCAAAGTACAAGTGTAGAAATGTGTTTTTACCTTGACAGAGGAACAGTTCCCTCTTTCTTTAATGCAGAAAGATGGGCATCAAATGGAGCCCTACCTAATTAGAGGACTTAGCATTCCAAGAAACCAACAGGGTGCTTTAAAAAAATTACTCTGTCCTGTGATAACACTATTTACCCATCACAATAAAACAATTTCGGCAGCATCAACACAATACAGCATCAGCACAATACAACATTTCAATTACAAAATATAAGGTGCAAACATAAACAACCTTAATAACATCTATTCCTTAATACAGTCCCTGACCCATGGCAAGAAAGAATCCTCCTTCCAAAGGGGTCCTCCTTCCCAAAGGGGCCAGGAGGGGTGTCCAGAAAGCACCAGGGACCCCTGCCCTTAGGGCCTTGACTAGGCAGGGGGGCTGTTCACCCAGCCCCTTCTCTGGGTTTGCCTGCCCGAAATGTCTTTCCCCTGTGGGATCCAAGTGCCCAATGACTCACGCTTCCTTAGGTGACAGTGGTCAGGGTGTAGCTCGATGAGGTTTTCTCTGCTGGAGCGTCTCTCCAAACTTCTCCCATGCCTCTGGGCTCCTCCCCACCCTGTGCCTTGCTTTGGGCACCGAGGGCTCAGCTCCTCTCAGCTGCTGCACCACTGCTGTTGGCTTCTGGGTGCTGGGCCTCATGCTGTAGCACTACTATTTCCTCGTGCCCTGGCTTAGCACTGAGGGCTCTTCTAACATGGGCTAGGCCCTTCAGGCTCTGGCTGTCCATCCTTACACTGGGTGGCTAACCCAAGCAGCCTCTGTTGCTCTCTGGCTCTGCTCCCTCGTGTGCAGCTTGCTCATCTCCCTGCCCAGTCACCTGCCGGGGTTACTCACAATGATGCCTGACCTGCCCTGCCTCAGCTCCCAAGGCTTGGGCCTGTGCACCATGGGACCTGGCTGCTTGCCAGGAGATGGGGTCTGAGCCGCCTCACTGCGGCCCCCAAGGCCCTTGCCCCATGCGCTGTCCCATGCACTGTGTGGCCCGCTGGCCCTCTGGGGTTGCCAGCTCAAGCCGCCATTTGCGGCTCCCAGAGCCCAAGCTCCTTGTGCCAAAATGCGCACTGTGATGTCCAGCTACATGTTGGGGTTGCAGGCTCAGGCCACCACTTGCACCCCCCAAAGCCTGGGCTCTGTGCACCGAATCATGTACCATAGTGGGCCTGAGTGGTCTCACACTGCTCCCAGGGCCAGGTCTCCATACACCATCCCTGTGTGCTGTCAACAGCCCGAGTGGTTTTGCACTACTCCCAAGGCTGCTCCTCCAACAGTGGCTTCAGGAGCCTTGGGCCTATTGCCCGCTTGGGGAGAGCTCCCCAGCTTTTCTTGGCTTCACTCTTCTTGAGTCCCTCGCTGCTTCTCCCCAGCATGCTGAGCACCTCACCCCACCCCACTCGGAGCAGGGGCAGGGCAAGCCCCTCCCAGCTGTTACGTGAGTGGTAGAAATGTTCCACCAATCCAGAGTGTCCTTCTCCAAGCCAGGCTTGCTGGGCAAAAACAGTGAGACCTCCACAATGAGAAAAGGCAGAAATATTTAATAAATATGTCTATTAGAAAAGAAGGAAGATGCATTCTTATTATGATATGATTCTGAAGCAAAGACTGAAGGGTAGATTTGCATCTTATAGACTAACTAAATTAGAGATATATAGCAGGAAAGTTCTTTGGGTAGATGTAATATCTTTTATTAGACCAAAGATATCACATCTACCCAAAGAACCTTGCTTGTCTATGTCCTTAGACCAACATAGCCAGAACCAAAAACCTGCAGATATGTAACATGAATTTTCATGAGCTGGACCTGGCTTCAGATTATATAAAAGGACATACACAGAACAGGGTTATAATAGAAAGTGATTTGACTACAAAAGGCAGAAAGCGGGATGGGGAGAGGAAGAAGGAGGGCAGTGCTAGGAGAGGCAAAAAAACAATAAACCCATAGGAACAAAGGGGTCACAAAAACTAATCCAGGTAATGAGATAAGAAACCGTAGTTCCTTTTTAACTCAATCTAGTTAGTACAGAACATGAAATCATCCACCATCTCATTCAAATTGGTGTTTTAAGGTTTGCTGCCTAAGAACAGCTACCCTGAGGTCAACATCCTAAAAGTTGGCTGAGGAGATCTCTGGCTTAGTGATGTTACTTTTTAGTACATCTTAGAATATAAAAGAGATTCCATAAACCTGCAAGAATGGCAATAGGTGCCAATATCCATAAAAGAGGAAGTAGGACAACCTGGGTAAATATAAGCTAGTTAGCCTGACATCAGTCCCAGGCCAAATAATGAGAGCGCCAATATGTGATGCAATTGGTGAAGTATTAAAGGATAGGAATACATACTTTAATACTTCAGTCAACAGGATTTACTGGAAGATCTATTTTGTCTAATCAACTTGATTCATTTTTGATGAGTTCCTAAGATTTTATAACTTAGATTTTTTTAAGATGTTTGTTTAGTATCATCAGACCAAATACTAGCAGCAGACGATAAAACTTTTAAAATTGATTAATAACAGACAGAACTCAAAAAGAAGTTGCCAATCAGGAATCATCACTGAAGAGGATTCCTTTGGAGTTCTGCAAGGATCAATATAAGGCCCAAAATTATTCAACTTTTTCATCTTCTACTTGGACAAATATTTGAAAGGAGAGCAGATAATCTTTGCATCATACACAAATGTTTTGTGGGATGGTAAATGTTGAGGACAAGACTTATGCAAATTGATCTGCATTGCTTGGAATGATGGTACCTTCCAAAAAAACATGCTAACACAGTCCAATGCAAGATATACATCTAGAAGAAAGGCATGTACACTATACCTACAGAGAGCAGAAGTGTCTCCACGAAGGCAGTGACCTTAGAAAGGATTTGGGAGTCACTGTGCAACTCAGTGGGCATGTCTATATGTTCATTAATGCACCATAGGTATTGCGCTTTTAGCTTAATACTTCATTAATGAAGTAATAGCTGAACATGTGGTAACTACATTTACTGTGCAGTAGCACCAGCACATGGTTTTCTTGTGACAGTTACTTTGCAGTAGCCTAATAACCAGGAATCCTGGTTCTCTTTGATTTAAAAAAATTCCCAAGTTTTGGATTAAAAAAAGTAACCCAAATCCCCATTTTCCCGTGATTAAAATGAAACACCACTAATATATAGATATATAATAGTAGATATTAGTAGTGTGTACACACACACACACCACACACTACTAATATCTACTATTATATATCTATATCTATATATTAGTAGTGTTTCATTTTAATCATGGAAAAATGTTGATTTTGGGTTACTTTTTTTAATCCAAAAATTGGGGATTTTTTATTTATCAGAGAAAACCAGGATCCCTGCTAATAACACTACACCATAGCTTAATAGCACAGTTTTTGACTGGTATGCTATTGTGCAGTGTTATTAGACTACTGTGCAGTAAGAGTCTCATGTAAACTTGCTCAGTATGAGTTCCCCATATGATTCTTGGCAAAAACGTTTGTTGTAATTATTGGATATATAAACAAGGGAATAACAAATTAGGTAGGTAATTTGATTTCTGTGCAACATTGGCAAGGCTGATTCTGGAATAATTTGTAAACTGCTGGCACTCCTCTTAAACATAGGAATTGAAAAACTAGGGGGGGATGTAGAAGAGGCTCACAAAATTAGCCAAGGGCTCCAGAAAATGCCTTATAGTGACAAACTTAAAGATTCCTGTGTGTTTAGTTTATTAAAAAGAAGGTTAAAAGGACACAGTGTATGAATGGAACAAATAAGAAAAAGTATTAGACAGTAAAGAGCTCTATAGTGGAGCATAATGAGAACCAGTGCCTGGAAAGTGAAACCAGATAAATTCCAATTAGAAATTATACTCAAATTTTAAGTATAGTTGATTAACCATATGAACATACTACCAAATTAAGATTGTGTCAAGCATTCAGTATTGAGTTTAGTATGGGGTCACCCTAGTGAAACTGAAAAATTTGTGATATGTGGCTCTTCAGATCATATCATTTATCAGACCTCTCTTGCTTTAACCTCTACAAGAGGTCCATTGTTCCCTTATTTCTCTTAATATTCTCTATCTTTTGATTTTCAATGGACTAAAAAGAGCCAAATCCTAAAACAGCAACGCTAATTTTTGCCAGCTGAGAACAGGCCTATAGTTATATGCTTGTGTATGGAAAAATAGTTATTAATTTTATTTTAAACATGTAGGACAAAATTCTGATTTCTATTAATGAGATGGCATGTGACAGGAATCAGCCAGTCTATGATGTTATTTATTCTAAAGTGTTGGTTATAATTTTAAAATGAACATGGATTTTAAAAAGGTTGACCCAGCTGCACTGGTTTATGTGTAATAGTGTTTGCGAAGGTCTTAGTTTGACAGGCAATATTACAGAGAAATGTTAGACTCAGTCATTGGGAAAACTTACCTTAAGTTTTACTTTGCATTTTACTTGCATTTGTGTTACATCACTGGTTCATTAAGACTCTTTTACTTGTTTTGTATCTACAGGCTGTCCATCAAAGATTTCTGAAAAAAAAATTTGCCCCGCACCTCTGGCTTTCTCTAAACATTTTGTTGCTGTGGTTTGTTGGCGAATTTCAGGCTTCAGCTATGAGCTCTGTATAGGCTTGCACTACTCTCTTACAAATATTTTGAAAACTGCAACTATCCATCAGTGTTAAAGAGCCCACTTACTAAAATTGCTAAAATGGGGTGGAATTACATTAACCACTACCTGTTAAATGTCTCTGTTTTTTTCAGTTAGATAAATGGCTGCACATAGTTAGGCTGCACTGGCTAGTGGCCTAGTACTGTGCCCATTGATTTTTCTAAAGTACTTTCAGCTTTTGATCTAAATAATCATAGAAAGGAAGGGTCTTATGGCATGGGATATTTAGTATGTGTTCTGTCTGTACGGTATTCGAGTTAGAACGTGTTCTCAGAAAGTTGCCTGGTAATGTTTACTATGATCTCTAACATGCACAGCTCACTGATTGTGGGTCCTCACTCTGGCATTGCCCCAGTCCTAAACTGCCTCCAGTGTAGTAACCCATGGGGCTGGGACCAACAGTCAGCTGATTGTTGGTCCCAGCTCTGGGATCCTCCGGGGCTGTGGACACCTGGCTTCCGACTTGATTCTAGTGGAACCTGGTAAGTGAAAGATCTGGGATCCTTTCTCCTGACACATATGGCTTCCTTCATCTCACCTGGGGGCTTGGTACAGAAGGGGGTTCCTTGGCTTATGTCACAGCTGGGTGAGGATTGCAGATTGCTCATATTATCTCTGTGGAATAGCTGAACACATGTTAACTTAACATGATCTGGAGATATAACTCTTGCAAAAACATCATAACTTTGCTATGATATGACTGCTCTTAGCTCTTGTTTTACTGCTTGAACAGACTGTTGCTAATACTTTAAGTGCATTTAATACAAGCAAAATGTAATGTATGACATGGCCCAAACCATAATGTTCTCCTGACCCACTGATTTCTTGTCTTGGCCTTCTTCAGTGCTATTTGGGTCCTTTAAACTCTCACATTTCCACCCCAGTAATTCCTTCTCTGCTTCTGCTGTCTGCTTTGTCTCAGCCTTTTGATTCTTCTGGTGGGGGGGGGGGACACTTTTGTTTCCAAGTCACTGATTTTCTTCACCTCCATAATTCAATTGCCCTCTCCATACTCCCTAGACTCTCTGATTCCCTCCCTGAGACTTTCCTCCCTCCTTCCATGAATTCAGATCTTCCTAACTTCTGAATTCCAAATTTCTGATGCATTGCAGCACTTTCCAAGTACTCTGTGGCCTGTTTACTTGCTCCTTGTACTCTCTGGTTTTTCCCTCGGTTGTCCTTACTGTTCTCTGATCTCCTGTTACTTTAGGGCTGTGTCCTGGCCAATTTGGAAATGAACAAGCCCTGGAAAAATATGTTCCAGAGTGTATGCAATAAGAACATTTTTAAAAGATTTCACCCCTTAAAGCAAATAACCCCAGCAATGACCTATTTTTAGAGCTACAGCAGTTACTGTATTTATTACTGATGGTTCTGCTCTCTGTGATACAAACAGTATTCGTCTTTAAATCCAGAGCTGCAAACAGAGCAGCCAGGAATTCAAGTTATATAAGCAAGGCAGTAAAATGCCTCCTAGTCCCAAACTGGAATACAGTCAGCTACTCTAATGCTTCTTATAGTCTTAAAACAAAAGAAGCACCCTTTTAAAACCATACAGCAAGGTAAATAAAAGTATCTGTATTGTTCAAGAGTTACTTAAAAGTAATGAGTCTGAGTGAAGTCTGCTTCATTCAGGATTTTAGTTGTAACTGATTAGTGTTGTGTAACATGAACCTGTGCATAACATAACCAGTTCCAACTGACTCATGGTATAGCATATTGAAGGTACAGTTCCCCACAGTAGCATTTGTATTATTTTCATAGTTTACTCTTTGAAGGAGAGAACTCCCCTAGATAAGTTTTAGTAAAGCACTTAACACACTACTATGAATGTACCAGTAAAAACTAATAATTGTACAAAGTGAGTCATGATTTTTGGCTGACATTAACTGTGACATTGAAGAAGAATAAATAGCACAGTTTTGGAATAACAGATGGGTTATGCTGATTAAAGAGCAATAGAAAGTGTGGCAGATCTCTCTAAACTACTAGTTCTCAACCTTTTTAGACTCGAGGTACCCTTAGGAAAATGTCAGTTCTTAGTTTTCACTTGTTTTTTGACTATGCTAAAAACAATGCGGCAATTCTTCTGTTTCAAAGAGCTCTGAAAGACCACAACAGGTCAGAATGCTTTTAACGTTATGGGTTCCTATTTGAAATCTCTGGGTTAACAGTGTTAACACTGCATGGCACTTTGTGGCACCCCTGAAAGGCTGTCATGGCACCTGAGGGTGCCAGAGCACCCCAGTGGAAAATCGCCACCTTAAGCGGCAGTATTTTGTACTTACTTTGCTGCAAATTCTTACCCAGGTTAATCTGAAACTGTGCTTGCTAAGTGTGTGTGGAGGGCAGCAGAACCCTGAAATCCTCCTTAGCTTTGGAGGAAGTGTTACAATGGAACATTTCTGTCGTCATATATACAATTAAGTTCACATTTCTAGAATTAAGCACTTAATAAAAATACTTATATACAATTAAGCTCATGCTCCTAGAATGAACAGCTAAATAAAAATACTGAAAGTTAAATAGCTTGTAATCTCATTTAATTATCTGCTTTGGGATAATGAAAATATTTCTCCATTTCCTGATAGATAAAATATCTATTTGTCTAAATGCCCTGCCCGGTTACTCCTGCTCTGTGGCTATATGTTCCAAATGTTGCAAAAACGCCAAGTAACCACCATTAGAATGGTGCTGGCTATGCACACCTCGAGGGGGAGCTTGAGAGCAGTGTTGGGCATGGCTTTAGCATATGCCAAACAATGGCTACATGACATTTTTCAGCATTTGGCGCACATGAAGTGGCAGTGAGTGGGTCAAGCCATATTTTTACACGGGTGCTATCTACGAGAATTGGAGGCTATATAGATCTTCCCTGTGGCCAGTGGGGTTAGTTTCATGATTCTGTTTGATGTGCTAAGCACAAGGCAGGTCAAGGGAAGCAGAACATATGTAAATCTTCTGTTAGAAGGATAGGTGTAAGTCTGGACTCAGTTAAGCTGATCCAAGTATTTATTTCTTATTTTATAGCAGTATGCTGCCATAGCAAAGCAGAGGACACCAGCCTTGGGAAAACCCAAGGACTTTAAGGTTTGATTTTTCAGCAGAAAGTTAATGTTTCCTTGACTGAAAAAATGGGCTTCCAGTATGGCTTAATCAGTTTATTCAGACACTTCCATTCCCTTTGGTCAAACCAGCCTGCAACCCTGCCTGAACTATTTTTTTTCCCATTCACTACTTTGTGTCTCCTTTTCTGCACAGCATGGCCCTGGAACAGCCTATGGCTTTAACATTCTCTCCTAAATTTTCTGAAAACTCACTAGCTCTGTGAAACATTCCAGCTAGCAGATTACATTAACATCAAATGCTTTTCTGTTGGAACATTTCTGGGTAAATAGTTGTTCTTGCCATTAGGAAGTTGTTACATGTTCATGAGTGGGATAGGATGCCTTCATGAAAAGCTGCTTCTAATGAGATAGGAATCTTTGTTTTACTGGGTTATCTACAAGTGCTCAAAAACTACAAAAAAATCTCAGATTTAGTTGTCCAAATGTACCTAGTAAAAGTTTAATGTTTTATTATAATAGTAATAGAATGATCATTTTAAAGTTTCATTTTACTTAACAGAAATACAACTCCAGCCTCAGGATAAACCTTTCAGTGTCTAGCCTTACACGGCAGCATGGCTATTGTTAGCACTTATTTGTAGAGATTTTGTCTTGTTTATTTTTGAAGTCAGTGGAACTTCGAAGGAAAGTTTTATTTTCCTTCTGTTCCCATGAGAAACGCTCATTCTTCCTGTTCTCTTTAACAGATTGAAACAACTGCCCTTTGTCATCTCATACAATATCTTCCTACCCCAAATACCTCAAAAACCCAATCTGACTTTTCCGGTTACATGGCAGTGGATCAGGAGAACGTTAAAAGCAATGTCTTTTTAGGGGTGACTTATGAACTAGAAGTGAAATATTAACTCCGCTTAAAGTCAATGGCAACATTTTCGTTGACTTTGATGTGGCAAATGCTTCGTTCTTAAGAATTACCAAGACTTAAATGGATTGAAATAACAATGAAGATTCTGAATTGTATTTTGATTCCTTTTCAAGAATGCTCTACTTTGAGTTAGATTCTGGGTTGCATTTCAGCTTATGGTAGTGTTAAGAGGCTGCAGTGAGGGAAAGTATTGATATGTCAGTTATCATAGGACACAGAGAAGCCAGAGGCAGAAGGCAGGCAATGAGTAGTAGGAAGAGGAGTGCTAACAAGGTTGTTATCTTCATGCTAGGACTAAGCAATGGACAGCAATAGTGCTTTGCATGTTAATTAACAGTCGTTAGACTAATTTGTGTAGAATGTGGGATGTGTGATACGTGAGAGAGAAATTGCCTTTTGTTTTCCTTCCTGTTCTTCCTCCCAGCATTATTATCTGGTTGATTAGATTACAATATAAAAAATAGGGACCATCACCTTACACACAAATCATTCCAATAGCTTGATGGCTCGCCCTCCCTTCCATTACCGCAGGTCACATACTTGCACTAAAAGATCACAAAATATGGAATAATTAACTCATGCTGTAGATCATTCAGTATATCACACTAAGGAGAAAAGTTTCTTTATATTGTGCTTCTGTCCTAACCTTTCATTTAGTTTGGATGTGTGCATTTAATTAGGTATGACACGATTAACTCTACCATCATTACTCTGGATATGTAATAAGTTTAAATATTCATGCCTTTAAAATATTCCATCCAAATAATCAGACTCATTTTCCAATCCAGTTTAACAGCATGAACTGGTCATTTGAATCAAGATGTGTCCCAAATCCTAACATATCACTTCCAGCATATGCATAGAGGCACTTTTTCATCATTTGTGAACTGAAGTGTATGCATGCTATGCTGCATTTCAAAGAATGTCTTAATTTATTAAGGCTGAAAGATAGTTTAAACTTTCAACCATTTTCCTTTCTCATATAACTGAACATGCTATTACTGATAAATGTTGCCTTTCTTTTAGCATACAAATTATCTGCTGACGGATTTTGATTATTCTGAACTGGTTTGTTGTTCTAAATGTATTGGAAGTATTTGACATACACACATTTTAGCCTGCTGATTGCTTGTAAAATCCAAATATTGCTTGTAACTGCTGTTTGCAAGTACTTTTCCCTTTTTAATTGGACGTTCACGGGCAAAAAGAAGAGGATATGATCATTAGAGGTTACGTTAGACATATGTTGGCATTTTTCCTCTGAAATATGCTCATATTGGAAAAAATAAATATTTAGAAGATGTAGATTTTGATGTAAAATTGGGAGGGAAGAAGTTTCTAAAAGAAGAAATTTTAGTTTAGATTTTTTTTTTCAAAATTTGGGAAATTAATTTTGTATATCCAAAATAGCATTTTCTGTTTTATATTATCATACTTTGTTCTTTTTATGTTTATTTTGTTTTTATCATTTTGTATTAATTCTTAATACTTGTTGTTTTGTCGTTTGTGTTAAAGTATCAAACTGTTCAATTACAACCCAAATAGTAAACACCTTGATTTGGAAAAGAATATAAACTGGACACAGCTATGTGAGACATTTACTTCAGTTGCCTAAAGTCTCAATGGGCATTTTTACACGTGCTCTGTGGGTGGAGGTGTTAATTAGAGTGCCCGGAGCGTCTCGTGTATCAGCATCTCCGTGCTTCAAAATGGTGGTGGGGGTGCTTCATCTAAAGCTCAGTGAATGAGCTTTAATTAAAGCGCCCCCACCAGCATTTTGAAGTGTGGGGATGCTGATACACAAGATATGGATGCTGGTTGGAGCATGGCAATTACCATGCACCAGCAGACTAGATTAATTGAATCTGCTCTCATGCGCTGTAATTACAGTGCAGAACAGCTTCCTGGCTCATGTATAGGCACCCAACATCTACATGTGTGGCCCTATTAGGCTGCAGGAAACAATCAACACTGCCATAGGTTAGTACTAGTAAATACAAGCACTATCCTGCTGTGGTGTTCTTTACTGTGCACCAACACGTGTAGATGCTGACGGGGCTGGCTGGGGCCCAAGGGTATGGGGCTGCCCGTCAGCTAGCCCTGCACTGGAGCACCCTTGTGCCCCAGCAAGCCTCTCCGCAGCACATTGAGCCAGGTCAGAGCAGTCCCAGGCTAGCAGGCTGACCCCCTGGGCCCCATGCCAAATGGGGCTGTTCCAACCTGGCTGTATGTGCTATGGTTCTGGGCACACGTGAAGATGCGGTGCTGAGGAGCACTACATTCTAGCGCAACATACTTTGGAATTTATTCATGCACATTAATTTCACATTTAGATGTGCCCACTACTAATAATTAAAATAATACTGGAATAGCATAATAGAATTATGCTATTATATTATTCCACATATGATGACAGCTATGCATTGCTCATGACACATTTGTGAAGTACTGTAAAAATACTAAGTAAACGTGGAACAAAATTTTGGCATATCAAAAGACCATTTCAGAATTCCAAAACAGAACTTTCTCATAAACATTTTTGGATCTTCATGCTACAGTTAATTAAAAAATATTTTGATTTAATGCCAAATTACAATGGAAACAAAATTAAGTATCAATAGTCCATGAGCCAAAAATTCTGAGTTTCAATGAGTTCTGTGTTTTTATTATTATGATCATGTCATTATACACTTTTCAGGGTAGTAAGAGCAAAGACAGTCTTTCAGATTTAGGAGAAACTGAATTGGCTGGTTTGTGAAAGTTTGAAGACATTTAAAACACTTTTATTTGCAGCCTATTCAAATCAGGCCTTACTTGTGTTACTGTGTGGGAGCGGTGAAGTTACAGGGCTGAAGGGTACCGCTCGTTTGGAGTCAGAATGTCGGTGTGCAAAGGGTGAGCACTGAGAAGGACTACTTGGGACGAGATTACACTTTAATTATTCAGGAACTAATTTACTACTCTTTAGATTGCTTGTTCAACTGTTTAGCTTTCATAAACAATATAAAACACAACATACACACAAAACTATGAAAAAATTTGCTGCTTCTGTTTCTGTGGATAATAACACTACAAAAAAGGATTACAAGTACAGCTACAAATTATAACTAGTTTCTTGATTTCAGTATTATTTGTATTATTCATATTTCATACTTACTACACCAACAGGCGTAGCATACTTGGTTATTCTATTCTGTTACTGAGTCAGACGAGACATTGCTGGCTCGGTGTTCTGTGGCTTTCAGGTGAGGCAACTTGTTCACATAAAGTGAGATATTTGTCTCGGGGAGTCTGCACAGTTGATCAGGCTGCAGCGTGAACTACTTGTGATTCTTCCTTCAATATTCTGCAAGCGAGCTCTCCTCTAAATTGAGATCGCTTATGCTTGGCTTATATGGAGTGAGCTGATGTTGTGGCCCCCTCCTACTCTGCCTCGCTGAAGTCCCATATTCCGGTGCGGATGCAGCATCTAGCACACGCTTGTTTTTTACTCCACTGACCTAGTTTTGGGCGATTTTTCCTAGTCCGAGCCAGTTCCTGGGACTTCCCACTTGCTCTAAAGTAACCTAGTAACCTTGTATGCTCAGTACCTGATTGGTGCATTAAGTTTCATTTTGTTACTTAAGTTTTGTTTTACTAGAAATCACTGTTAGGTTTCGTTTTTGAGTATTTATATACAAGCCCTTTCAACAATGGCCAATAAGCAATACACTTATACTTATTACTGTGACAGCTTGGATATCTTCCTACTGTATAAACCAGTCTGCCATAATGATACATGCTGAAGCCAGTTTTAATTAATACTTTGAGTCCATGATCACAAAATTATTACATGTCATGTATATTAGAAATCCTAGCCAGAAAATGTGACAAGATTCTTGAGTAGCTTATTTTATACTTGTGTGCTAAGAAGCTCCAGCCAAAGATTCTGAATGTTCCCATCTGCCGAAGGTTCACCATCTTTAAGTGTATTAGCAATAAGTCGTTGATTTAGAACTCCACCGGCACTGTGTTTTCCTCTTCCTGCTACATTATTCTTAAAACCCGTGCAGCAGTTTCTTTACAACATTTATTTATTTATTTATTTATTTTGTGTGTGTGTGTGTGTGTGTGTGTGTGTGTATCACTGTTCATTGCAGTCATTTTCACAAATTATTAATTTTGGCATCAGGGTAAATGTATAATCTTCTAACCTTTGTTTTTGTGGGTGTGCCCAGCTCTGTTGATACAGCATTGGCCTGAAATTTCTTGTACAGGAAAAACAATTAAGATACATTGAAAGCATTTTTTCATTTGACGTACCTGGATTTCTATGGATGACCACTGTATTCACCAATTCGTATGAACTGTATGGACATGGCATGACTGTATGGACCCAGTCCCAGGTGAAAAAGTATAGCTTGTTGCCTTTTAAGAGTTAGTATTTTATGACTCCAATGCAGGAGTTTGGAAAACAGTGTGTCCTTTGTTGTATTCAGTAGCTTTGTTCTGTTTTTACTGGTCTATACCATGATATAGTGTAGAACAGCAATATTAGAAATTGTCCTGTGCAAAATCCCTGAGACAGTTGTAACTCTCTTCAGCCTGGAAAAGCGCAGGCTTAGGGGTGATCTGGTGGCAGCCTGTACATCAGGGTTGTGCATGAGGATCTGGGGGAACACCTGTTCACCAGAGCGCCCCAAATGATGACAAGGTCAAATGGTCACAAACTCCTCCAACACCATTTTAGGCTGGACATAAGGAAAAACTTTACTGTCCGAGCCCCTAAGGCCTGGAATAGACTGCCTCCAGAGGTGGTGCAAGCACCTACTCTGGACTCTTTTAAGAAATATTAGGATGTCTGTCTTGCTGGGATCCTTTGACCCTCACTGACTTCCTGCCCCTGGGGCAGGGGGTTGGACTCGATGATCTTCTGAGGTCCCTTCCAGCCCTTACATCTGTGAAATCTATGAAACATGCGGCTCCCAGACAAACAGCTTTATTATTGCACTTTGACACTTTTGCTGGCAGCTCACTTTTGCTAATTAGCTATTTGAGATCATAGAATCGTAGAAAATTTGGGTTGGAAGGGACCTCAGGAGGTCATCTAGTTCAAACCCCCTGCTCAAAGCAGGATCAACCCCAACTGTATCATCCCAGCTACGGCTTTGTTTTCCCAGGTTTTAAAACCTCTGAACATGGAGATTCCACCACCTCTCTGGGTAACCTGTTCCACTGTTTTACTATCTTGCTTATGAGGGAGTTTTTCCTAATATCTAATGTAAACTTTTCTTGCTGCAACTTCAGACCACAGCTCCTTGTCCTGTCATCTGCCGCCACTGAGAACAGTTTAGCTCCATCCTCTTTGTAACCACCTTTCAGGTAGTTGAAGGCTGCTATTAAATCTCCCTTCAGTATTCTCTTCTCTAGACTATACATTTTCCATGAATAATTTTTTTTTCCCATTGTGAATATGGTAAATTGGTTTCTAAGTTGCTAAAATATTCAGCATGCTGAAAAAACGGTGAAAAATTTCCCTTACTATTACTTTAGTTCTAGTAATTCAAAGCTTTTAAGTCCCATTTTGGGGCTTGTCTTCTAACCAAAGCTGATTTTTAGCCTGAGAGTTTTAGATTAGCCATGTTTTAAGAAAGGAGAATGAATAATCAGTAATAACCACTGGAAAAATAAGAAGAATCTTGTGATCTTTTTCTGAACAGCTCTCCCAGAAAGGAGTAATACGAAAGCTGATATTCGGCATGGAAATTTAACTAATAGAGGAACACTGTTTTTTAACGAATTTGGCAGAAGAGGTTATTGCACTCTACATTTATAATTAAAAAAATATCATTGTCAAAGGAAATTACACTATTAAATACTTCCCACCCCCATTTGATAGTGGGAGGAAAGATGCAAAGCATCTCTTTCTAGCATACTCTCCCCTATTCTGGAATTAGGTAAGGCATCTGTCCTCTCTTTGTTGAACAAGTAATGGTTTTGCATTTAAATCACCTTAATAGTGGTAATTTCAAAAAGTAAAGCCTCTTTCTCTCAATAGTGTAGGAAGGTATTTAGCTGTGTTAGTCTGAAGTTGGGCAGAAAGCAGGGTGGGTGGCACCTTACCAACTAATTTGCTCAAGGAGGCATGAGCTTTCATAAGCTACAGCCTACTTTATCAGACGCTATCAGTGAACTTGCAGAGCCACTGACTATCTCGAGGCAGGCTTGGGGAAGAAGCCTGTGCTGGCTTATAGGCAATCCCCCAATCTTAAAATATTTCCCTCCAGCAACAACACTACCTAACTCCTAGTCTGTCCCAGCAGAGCCAGCTTTTGGGAAAATGGGTCCATGGGCAAACTTGTATTTTGGTGCCCTCTAGCACCTCCCCCCGGTTTCTCCTCAGCGCCCCTCCAGCTCACCAGCACTGTGCGCACATGGGGTGAGGGGTGTGTGTGTGTGTG
>NW_017728886.1:84099721-84241330 GCF_001723895.1 Crocodylus porosus
TGGGGGGGGCATGTGTATGTGTGGGCACATGTTCTTCATCAGCTGTGCTTGGCAAGAGACCCTGTGGGCTATTGCAGAGCTGCATGTGTCCACTCACTAAGATGCTGGCCTGGTGCTGGGCAGCAGGGCTGGGGGTTGATGGGGGTTCAGCACTGGGTGCCAGGAAGGGCAGGTGGGTAGATAGCAGACAAGGCTGTCTGCATAGGAAGCCCCACTCCAGCAGCAGGGCGCCAGTGCCCAGCACCACTTGGCTGCTTTTACCCTCACTCTTGGCAGTGGTTGCAGTGGCCTGGGGTGTGGGGCACTGCAGCTTAGCCTCCAGCCCTAACAGGTCAGTAATGGGCCCTTTTTATTGGGCACTGCTGCTTTGCCCTTGGTCTGGCCCTTGGTGCCCTCCTCCAAGCCTGTCATGCTGCCTGGCAGTACCCGCCACTGCCACTGCCTAGGGCTTTTTGTCCCACTGCCCTAGCTGGCCAGCTCTAATCAGCTCTCAGGGGGAGGGTAGGCCCTGCTGCCCATTCCCTTGGATTAGTTGCCACCTAAGTCCCCGCAATGACTCCCACCTGGCATGAATGGTAGGGCAGGGCAGGGTGTGCGTGTGTGTGTGTGTGTGTGGTGCTCCCCTTAACTGTGGCACCCTAGGCAGTTGCTCATGCCACCTAGCCCTAAGGGTGTGTTGCTCTGTGTCCAACCCAACAGGTCTTGCAACAGACCTGGGTGCCAGTTGTGCCCACTCATCAGCACACAGCCTATCATCTCTGGACTAAACAACATGGAATATAATATCCAGGGTTTATATGCTTGCTCCTCTACTAGCCTCATATGTTATCACCTGCTTATACTGAGTTCCAGAGTCTGCATCACGGATAGTTTATGCATTTTTATATTAAATAGTGGATAAAATGCATAAAACATATATATGTACATATAGTAGTATGTAACTCGTTGTATATATACTTGTAGTTTGTAACTATTTACCTACTTATGTAACTATTTAGCTACTTACCTATTGATATATGGAGGGGATGAGAGAGAGCAAGCCATACAATATATGAATGGCCATACAATATATGAAAGCTAAAGATTGCTATATCGTACTATAATGACAAACAGAGCTCTCTTCATTATACATCCTGGACTTGTAACAAATGTATTATCAAAGAGTATGACCTAAGAGCCAAGAATGAAATGTCTTTATACTATTAGGATTGTGTAAGTTGATTGTGTATTTCATCAATTTGGAGGGAGAGGTAATTATACACATAATTACTATGTAATTCTGCATTTTTAAATAGCAAAGAAATACCGCAGAGAGAATCTTTATTGGCAGCATATAAAATGTGGTAATGTCAGCTGAAATAAACGTATACTACACAATTAAATTTACAAATGAAAATTTTAATTTAATCCTCTCATCTCAAAAGACTTCTGATTCTATATTAAATACATGGATTCTTAAGAAAGTTTTAAATAAATATTTATCTTATCATTGATGATTCTTCCCAGAGCCTCTTCCTTTATAGTTTTCCTAAATTTAGAACTATCTTTTCCTCTGAGGCTCAGAACCTTTGCCTGGCCAGTACTGTAGGTACCCGAGTGGAGATTTCTGGTGTAGGTGCATTGCAGTAAGTAAAATCAAGAAGAGTGTGTCTGAGAAGCACATTCCTCAGAAAAGAAAAAGAAGTTTTAAAGCCTCTGAAAAAGGAAAGCTCTTTTTTTATTACATTATTCTTTTTTTTTTTTTAAAGAGCAGCTGGGCCTCGGCAAGTGGGATACAATGGAGAAAATGAATGAATAATTTGAACAGGTTAAAAAAAAGGTTGAAGCACTGGAGAGACCCAATATTCACAGAAATGACAGATGGAACACTGAAAACACCTGCAGTCATAGTTTAGTCATGACCTTTTCAGTAATGGACTGTAAAATAAAGTCAGAATGCGCTGACTAACCAATCATTTTCATGATAATGCCACTGATGTCAGTGAAGGTGGATGTGGAAGTTGTATTTGACCCAATGAGTTTTTGTTTTTATTGATCATTCTTCAAGAATATATAATTGCTAACGCTTCATAAATTATAACAATAACGAGTCATTATGTTTTTGGTAGGAGTCAGGATTGTAATTATTATTATTATTATCCTCAATTTTCTGATGGAAAATATGCTGCAGAATGCTGAAATGATATACCTAGAGTCATACAGGGTGTCTATAACACAACTGAGATTTGAGCACAGAATTTCCTAATTCTCTTAACCATGTATTTTTCTTCCAAAGCAGAAAACATCCCATTGTATATTCTGTAATACACATACCCTTTAGTTTTACTTGCTAGTATATCCTTCTCTGTTCCTCTAATGCTTTTCTCAATTTCTGCTTCTGAGGTGAGGAATGCTTGGCGTGATGGGAACAGCTGTGAGACAGAATAATTCTGGGAAAAAGAACAAAAAAATCTTGCTTTTTCAAACAGTAACTCTAAGCAGCTTTCGAAGATGTGATTCCCTATGAGTTCATTACTCATTTCCCTATTTTAAATGTTAGGATTCTTCATAATAGCTGTAATGTTTGAAGTATAGCAACAAAGAAATATTTATGTACGAGTTGAATAATTAGCTCATAAGACCTTAGAAAAAAACAGAAGCAAGTATTACTGTAGCACTAGACCTCATGATTGCCTTCAGATGCTATTAATTACACACAAATTAACTGAGAACATTGAAAATGTGCTTAAGCCAATTCAATTAAGCTTTTAATTCTGCCTCACCCATGAAACAGAAAGCTAGTTTTTCCCCTTAACTTGCCAGCGGGCATGCCTACATGAGATGCTATGTCACTGTAGTGACAAGCTACATTGCCATAGCTCGTTGCTATGAGTACAGAGACGAACTGTGATGCTGACACTACTGTTTGGGAAAAGACCCATGTGTCATCCAGGCTGTGCAGTAACATCAGTTACTACATGGTCAAAATGACTGCGCAGTAACAACTGCGCAATCTGGTGCATGTGTAATTGTGCCCAGTAATAACTTCCAGGGATTGCTCTGTTCCAAGCTCCAGAAAGCGTTATGGGCATATTCACACAGTAGCAGGGAGCTGGGGACTCCTGCCACACTTGCAGAAGCAGGCTGAGCAGAAAGGCAGGTGCATGAGGAAAGTAGCCCTGGGTCATCTCTCAACAACTAATTACTCCCAAGGATCTATTTCTTTTTTGGGGGAGTGTGAAGTGTGGGGGGTGTTACCAGCTCTGTGTTTGTATGGGAGAGACTCAATTTCAGGTGTCCTCTGATGGATACAGAGGTGTATTCCTGAGCCTAGAGCATCAGCCAGAGCACTGCAGATATCGCATAGTTGAAGCTTGCAGCTGAGGATTCCACTAGGCAGAAAATACTAGAGAGAGAGAACTGGGGGCTTTGAGTGCCTTTACACAGACTCCCATGGGGTAAATCAGGTGGAGATGACAGGAAGACTTCACTTGGTAAAAGAGGTAGTTTAGTTCACTGGAAATCATAGATTTTTTTCTTGGGATCAAAGTAGATTCCTGGGAATGAGTGTCATGGTTGGGATGTGACGGGGCTTGACACTGTGAGGACCGCACATGAACAAGCCAACAAGGAATATTGCATCATGCAAGGAGTTATTTAGCCATTTCATCCTATCATTTAACCAAGGGCAAGAAAGAGAAGTAACTTTTGCTGTGAACTTTAACCTGTCCTCTATTGTAAACCCAGTTTGTTGCATTGGTACTTTCCCCATACCAAACTATTCCCTTTGTTTCACTGAATTTTGCAAGGGGAAGAGGCCAAGGTCCAAAATGTTCTTTCTGTATGGTGGGGGCTTGACCAAGGCAATAGGAAAAAGTAATTTGAGGATGAGGCAGCAGAATTCAGGAGAATACTTTTATTTCTCACTTATACAGAACAGTCTCATTTATATATGTGTGTGTGATACTGCATATTCCTAAAAATATGCAAAGAGTAGTGTTTTATTTGCATAAACCCTCCAAAGTGGTGGAACTTTGGCCTGAAGAGGTTTGTATATGGGTAGGGAAAGAGTTTAAGGCTTAGTGGTTACATGTGGGTTAGTCATGGTTTATTACTGTGGTGGGTGCAGATTAACAAGATAGCTTTGTGTATTCTCCCATTATGTCACTACATTATTTATTATATTTGGATGGAAAGTTTTAGTTTGCAAATGTTAAGCTCAGGGATAGGTACTTGCTTAAAATATTTAAAATAAATAAATTTAGGCTGGAAATTTCATAACTGAGTGTTGTGAAGTTAAACTCCTGTGTCCATATTTAGAAAGCTAAATAAAAAGGCTCAATTCTCAGAAGTACAGAGCACCTAAAAATTCCACTTGAAGTCAGTGGCATCTACTGGTTTGGGAGGAACTGGAGCTAACTGAGGGAGTGTTTCTGTAAGTAGAGAAGTTCACAAGGAAGAGAGGAAAATCACAAGGCGAGGAAAGGGAAGAAAAATTGGGAAAAGATAGAAGGAAGGAAGAGAAACAATAGGCAGAAATAGCAGTGCTTCTAACGGTGAATATATTTTCCCAGAGTAATAATGAAAATGAAGGCAGTATTAACCCAAAATTTTGTTACTCTTCATTTTTCCAGGAGTCCCAGTTTAGATAGATCAAGGTTATGTAACTCTAAATATAGACCTCAATCCAGAGGCCATAATTAAAAGTGGAATTTGGCGCTCTCTGAAGCTGCTACTGAAAACTTTCACCTTGTGGATTTAGCAAAGTATGGATTAGATATGATGACTGATTGGTTATATATACAGTCCCCTGACTGTACCCTGGAAATGAGCAAAAAGAAATTGGAATTAAATGCAGTCCTCCTTCACAGCTACTCACAATGAATTATCTGATTGTGAGCATATAAATCCTGTCCTCTAAAATAAATCTTTGACCCATTTCATGCAGATTTGTCTGGGGTCTTGATATATGTATATTTTTTTATGCCAGTGATTTCAGTTTGAAGAAGGATGTGAACACTAGAAAAGGCTGTGTTTCAGTGGGAAATGGAGCCCTGTACCTTTATACCGTCATGATGTGTGAAAGTTTCAGAAAAATATAATCTCTCATATCTCTATCTGGCACCTAGGAGAGTAAGCTTCTATAAATTTATTAATTGCATTACAGCTACTGGAGAGAGTGCTGAAATCAAAAGTCATGTGTTCACAGTCACAGTGGCAAAATATGAGTACCAAGCTGTAATTAACTTCCAGTCTCTTACCCCCCCCCCCCCAGTCTTTCAAATGCTATACTGAATCCAAAGAGCTTTTCATTAATAAAGTTGGGTTGGTAAGAGAGGAGTTACAGTAGAGTTTTTCTGTTAAACCAGAAAATATAGGTATATGCTACTGCCCATTTCAAGGGTCTTTATTATCTCATCATTTTTATATTTCCCTGTGGTAAATATTTTGGGTGTAGAAGAAGCAGCCTGCTCTTTGTTAGGATGAATTTTGGAAAGGTGTTGGTTTTGTAAAACGACTGTTACATTCCTAGAATGTCTCAAATGCTTCAAAAAACCCAATCAGCTGGTTGCCAAAACCCCCATATCTGATAGCCATAGCTGGGCTGCTGGGCATTGAGAAGCAGAGGTTCCTGGCAGGAGTGAAGGAGAGAAAGGGCTTTTCCCCCTGGGGACTTTACACTCCAACAGGAGCCTGTATTCCCCCTGTACTCCAGCAACCCAACCAGAGCTACTGGTATGGAGTTTAAAGCTAGTTCTTTAAAGTTCCCTAGGCACTGGGAGCCAGAAACCAGGAAGCCTCTCCCAACTGTCTGGATCTGAGCACCTGGGACTCCTAAAAAACATGGCTGTAGCCCAGCTGCAAACATATTGTTTAAAGCTCCACATGCATCAGGACCTGTGATGTGAGGCACGGGCAGCTGGGAGCTCCTGGCTCCCCTGCTGCTCATGCTCCACACCATGAAGCAGTGCCCGCAGCTGGAGTTTAGGCATTCTAGCCCCCAGATCCTACTTCCGCGGTTGCCCCAGGAGCTTAAAAAATCAGACATGCAGCTGCAGCCCCAGCTGCACACGTGCTTTTTAGAGGTCTGAGGCACAATGAACGGAGGTGCTCCCTGATGTCAGACTCACAGCACTGCTGCCCATCTCCCCCTGGTGCTGCCCCCAGGCCAATCCCACTGATCAGGTAGAGGATGGCTGTGTTGTGGATCCTGGAGCTGCCCCACACCAGATCCTTATGCTCAGCTGAGTGACAAAGCCCTATGCTCTGTTATGGGTGACATGCCACACATTCAATGAGCCACAGAGGTGTTACACGTCACATGTAGAATAGCTTTGTTATTTGTTTGCTAAATTGGCTTTAATGTGTGGCTGGGTTATGGTTATGGCACAATTAACATCGTAATCATGTCCTAAATATAGCGTGTGTCTGGGCCCTAATCCAGATCCATTATGTCCACCTATGAAGCAGCATAGCTTGCAGGAAAGCAAAACCTGGTGTGGAGAAATACAGCTGTCCAAGACTGTTTTGAAGGAAGTATATTTTGTTGGAAAACGCTGATTTATAGAAATCAAAACTTTTTGTTGAACAGTAGCTATTTCAGTGAATACGTTATCAGATTAGTTTCTTAAGTCCAGAATAAAGTTTATGGTCAAAGTGTTGAACCTGGGCCTCCCACAACCCTAACAAATGCCCTGATCACTAGATCGTTGTTATCTTAGGATTGATGAATCTCCCCCTAATGTTTTTTCTAGACAAATGTTGAAACAGCTTGGCTTTGTCCTGTTGTAGTTGAGGGCAAATCAGTTTGCTTGTCTGTCTTAGATGCTCCTAGCTTGCAGTATGACTAATGATGTTCTTGAGATTTTTAAAGTACTTTTTGAGTAGAACATTAAATATTAGTTTACTCCTATCTAAATAAGTAGAGAAATATAGTAGCAGTAATAGTTAACCAGAGACCAGGGCCATGTCAAACAAAATACTGCATATATGTGCAAGGAAGATTTGATCCTTGAACCAAATAACTTACAATTTAACACTACGCTTCTGCATATTATATTGTGTATATTTGTTTGCGTGTGCTATTTGTGCAAGTAGCATTGCTGTTTGTTAGAATTGCGCCCCAGATCGTGGGTTGCCCAATTATTTTCCTTGATTTTTTAACCCCTCTATATTGCAGTGGTTTGGACGTCCACTAAAACTTTTAGGAGTAGTTCAGTTGTAACGTATGCTATTAGTTGTCAGACATGCTTTTCAAGTTGCCAAAATCTCTCTTGCCTTTGATACTTTCTTAACCTGGATGTGTTATGATAAAGAGTAATAAAGCCATGAAACTGCTTATGATACTGTTTGCTGTTATAAATCATTGTGTGTGATTTAAAAAGTAACAAAAATAAAGTTGTTTGGCATAAAACGTTTTTAAATACTTTCCTCTAATCTAGCTTTTTATGTAATTCCTCAATCAGAAGTGCTTTGTGTTTAATGACAATGGCTATCATCATTTGATTGAAATACTCTCTAAAGGGAACTGGAAGGTCTGGGTGAATTTGAACCCAAAAATAGTGCATCTTCTGTTGTGCTTAAGTAAAATTTTAATTTCATTACCATGTGGTAATGTTCTGGAAAAGCACATGTAGTATCTGAAGACAGAATTGTGTGCTCATTTTGTTGTTAATGTCCTGTAGAACAACTGCTTGGTGTTCATAGTCTATAAGCCTGTTAAGTAGAAAGGACAAAGCATATGGTATAATTAATAGGTGGGTAGGATCCACATTTTCATCTTTAATTAAAGACAAGTGGGCATATGAAATATATTCCCCCAGGAGGATGGTGAGAAAATATGCACACATGTAATTAATCTGGCTGCTGGAAGTCACAGTTTCATCACTGAAATAAAGCAGAAAGAAATGTCAGTGACCAGGAAGGCGCACTCAGCAGCCAAGGAAACTTTTCTATGGACTTCAAAGGATGTTGGTTTGGGTGCAAAAAGATCATGTTAGTGTTTAGAAATGATTAACCATTAACTATTAATTTACTATGCAAATTAATGCTGGACAAGCTGTATGTTTGTGTTTCTCTCTCTGCCTGTATTATTAATTACTGTGAGTTTACATTATGCATAAATTTGATTTAAGGCTGCTCAGTTAGCTAAAAATCTATTGTACTGGAGATATAATAGGGTTCCTGATAATCTTATTTGGTTTTCTTATCTGTATATATACAGTGTTCCTGAACACTCTTGCAATCTTTATTTAAAGAAATATTACATAATGTGTATCTCTTGAACTGCATTATCGGGTAGAAGTTTTGGCTCTGCTATTATTTAATGCTTATGTGCAGTCTGGGACTAGAAGTGTTCAATATGCTTTGCTAAAATGTGAATAAATACCGTCTACCCTAAATAGCTGACAGTCTAAGCTTGGGTTGCAGTAGCCTGACTGTTAGGGGGTGCGGTGTTTGCAGATAGACTGACCACTGTAGATACTGACCATTGGAAGCCTGGGTATAAAATGGAGCAGGCTATGTGAATGGCATTTGCCCATGTTCCCGATGTCTGTATATCTGAGCTGATAATTTGCAAGTTGGCTAAAACCTTAACTCAATATAATTTTTGGAGGTGTCTGAATTCTAGTTAGATATTTGCACAGTGTAGGTATCTGCCTTAAAACAGATATCAAATAGGCTATTCAGAATACTTGGTCTAGCTCACTGGACCTTCAGCCCAAGAGCGCTGAATTCAAATTACATTTTATGCCTGTATGGTTTGTTATGACTGATGGGCTACATTCAGAAAAGACTTCATTCTAATGGACTCAGGATTGGTGGCTTGGCCTTTTCCAAAACTTTCTAAGCAATTTCATATACATCACATTCATATAAAATGTTTTAAATAAATACACACTGAAAAGAAATATTTGTCTATGAAAATCTGGAGTGTTTAAAGTTTCTCTGCTTATACAACTCTAGATTGAATTGTATTGTAACAAGATTTATCTTTTGAATGTCATCTTGCTTTAGATCAGGGATGGGCAAAATGTGGCCTGGGGACTGGATGCAGCCCGCCAGGCCATTCTATCCAGCCCCCTGGGCCCCTACAAATTTAAAAAGTGAACATTTATCTGCCCTGGGCTGCCTGTCATGCGGCCCTCGATGGCTTGCCGAAACTCAATAAGCGGCCCTACACCCAAAATAATTGCCTGTCTGATCTAGATGCTTGTACTGATCTCTTTCTTACTAGTTGTGGGGTGATGTTGCAGATGTAACAGCCCAGGAAGGAGGCAAGAATTTTTGTGGGTCTTAGAGACCTGAGGAGAGGTACCATGGTATCTGAAAGTTTGCCTGTGGCCCTCCCAACTATACAGTTAGTCAACTAAAATATACCACCCCCAAAAAATCCTTACCTGTCACATTCTTTCTTACTATATACATAGATGTTTCCACTTAATTGAGATTCTCACAGATAAATCTTTTGTTCATTTTCTTTTTCAGAGAAGAGTCAAAGATGTGATATCTCCAATTGTGTTTGAAGCAGCCTACAGCCTTGGGGAACATATGGTGGGAAAGGAGGAGAAAGAGCTTCCTGCTCTCAAGCCTGTCCTTCGCTGGAAAAAGGGGCAAAAGATAGCCCAAAGGAATCAGGTTGGACTTGGTTTTAATCCTTATTAGAATGGTAGAGAAATGTGGTGTCTAACTATCATGCCACGCAGAGCAGCTTTGAGCAAGTTTAGACAGCATGGTGTGAGATCCTCACCTTTGTTCTGGTGCCTTTGCTGGACCAAGCGATGTGAAGAGACCCAAAAAAGTCTGGTACTGTCTGGGAAGGATCATCTCTGCAGAGGCAATGCAGAAGACATCTTAAGTCCATCCTCTCAGACATCTCTGAATCCCTGTCCCATTAGCCTTAGAGGGGTCAAGACTTTGACAGTAGGTAGGGCATCTTTAGGATGATGCTGCAGGAGGGAATACTGCAGTCTGTTGGGAGACCCACTAAGACTGTTGTGACTTGGATCCCTAGAAGTGTCTAAATTATGTTGGGGATTTGTGTAAATTTACAAAGCAGACCAGAGTGGGGAAGGCAACAAGGTGATATCAGTCGGCTTTAATCCCATCCCTTGGACTGGTCTGTACTTCACCTGTGAGGGAAGCAGCACCATCGAGGGAAGCAGCACCATCCATCTCCTTCATGGTACCCCAAACCCGGCCCCCTCTAATAATAGCTGGTCCTCACTGTTGGTTGCCTTGGCCTTGCTACCTTGGTATTGGCAGTAATGGGGCCTTTTTTCAAAAAGGGTTAAGTGTAAGCACAACCACAAAATTCTGGGAATCCTGTTTTCTTCCAGTCCAATTCAAAAGAGCACTTTTGCCATTTTCTAGATGGGAGCAAGGGAAGACCCTCAAGTTTCAGGATCTTTACTGCTCATAAATCTGTGTTTTGACTTGGTTCTTGCATGTGTCTATACCCCCTTGCATTTAAGGATATGCAGTATATATAAAGGCATATTTCATTTTGAAAAGTTATTTAAAAAAAGAGTTGAATTAAAGCCAGGACCTTTTTGAGGGAGGTGGAAGAGTAAAATGCACTGAAGAACCATCCCACATGCAGCTAAATATCATACCCTTTCAAATATATTATAAAAATTAGCTGTATAGCAGAAAACCTTCATGCCTACAGTGTGGCTGAAAATTAAATCTATTAGGCTAAACTATGTGAATCTTTTACAATGAATATAACAGAGAACGTCAGATCCTACCTTAGGGGCACAATGTCAGATCAATATTAAAATACCTAGATGTAGAGATTACAAAACACAGAAAGACAAATATTTTGAGAATGTCCTTGAGTTGTTTCCTTCTGTAATTTGTATTTGGGGAGGGAAACTAGATCAATGGTCTCTTCCCATGTGCCTTCCAGATGTTGGTCTCTTAGTCAAAGTAATAAATGATTTGGGGCGGGGGTATGACAGTGTGGAAGAAATCAAACTTTGCGTTGTGGTTGAATCAAAACTGACAGAGCCAGCTTTTCTTTATTGAGGGCTATACTGTGATCACAGGGAGAATTCCACACGGCAAGATTTGGGGCGGGGGTGTGATAGCTAGTGTATTTTTAGCAAGTAAGATGAACTGAGTTTTACATCTAGCATGGCATTTCTGTGAGAAAAACCTGACTGAAGAGCCTCTTGGAATAGCAATATATCTTTAAAAAATTATATATTTTTATAAGAATATCATTATTTACTAGTTTTTATTCAGAATTTTTTTGTAAGTTCTCAAATAAAAATCACTTTTGAAAACTAAGCAGGATAGTTGACAGATGAATATCAATCTGAATCCAATAAAGAGGCTTTTTTCCCCAAAGGAACCAGTGATTTTGGGTGTTATCTTTTGGTGATCCAACCCAAGGTACATTAAATGATACAGATTCTTAGAGGGCATGTGTTCAGTACTTTAAAAAATTCAGGCCCCTTTCACACATTTGAATTTGATTATTCAAAAGCTGTCACGTACCCAATCACTAATCACTGTTGAAACTGAGATCAAATAAAGCATATATGACTAATATTTGTGCTTGTTTTGTGTAGTATTCAGATAGACAGAGCATGTCTACATGGGCAATTAATGTGAAACAATAAACTTTGGAGTTTATTACTCCGGAGTTTATTGCTTCTGGGCATGCCATTTGAATGTGTACCAGGGACCACAGCACGTTGAGCTGGGTTGGAGCAGCGCCGGCTGGCAGGGGGCTATGGGGGGTCAGCCTACCAGACCAGGGCTGTTCCTCCTGACTCATTGTGGTATGGAGAGTCTGGCTGGGGTGCAAGGGTGTGCTAGTGCAGGGGTAGCCACCGGTCAGCCCCTGCACTGAAGCACTCTTCTGCCCCAGCCAGCCGTATAAGCATCTACATGTTAATTAGTTTACTCCAGCCTAATTGCCTTGCAAGCATAGATGCCAAGATGTTTACTACAGAGCTAATTAGTCAATTCTGCAGTCAACATCTCGTGTAGCTGTGCCTAGTGTGACTTGGGATCTTCATAAATCCTGACTATAAACATTGTGATTCTGTGATTAGATACTAACCTGCAGTTTTACAATGGTCATTTTAAAATGGTATCAAAAATTGTCATTTTGCTATACAGTACATCTGGCTAATTTTATGAATAAGCATGTAAGGAAATCAGGACTTTGGAAGTGTAGTTGGTGTTGTGGGCGGGAGTTGTGCCTGAAGGCAGAGTGAGAGACAGAGGTTCGAACCTCCATCTTTGAGCAATCCATTTGAGTTCTGCTAGAACAGGGGTGGGCAAAATGCGGCCCGGGGCCAGATGAGGCCTGCCAGGCCATTCTATCTGGCTTGTGGGGCCCCTAAAAAATGTAGATATTAATAATAATCTGCCCTGGGCTGCCTGTTATGCAGCCCTCCATGGCTTTCTGGAACTTAGTAGGCGACCCTCTGCCCAAAATAATTGCCCACCCCTGTGCTAGAACTATTTGAGGCACCGCAAGTCATGACAAGGGTCTGTAGAATTTAGACTATATGTATATATTAACCCATATGTAAGTTATTAGATCACATCAGTAAGCTTGAGTGGTTACTTCTACTGGGAGTTAGGTTTATTTTTCATGGCCCTGATATCCCTGGACATAAAAGACTTTTCAGTACATGGCTCTCTCTGTGGCCAAGTAGAAATGGTGCCCCATAATCCTCTGTCCCTATATCCCACCACTATGGTCTGAGAAAACCATTGGTCTCTGAACCCTATATTTTAAGACAACTTCAAACTATATAAACTTTTGTTTGGCATCCCACTGCTCTATGGAGCTACCTTGAAAAGAGGTTTCACGAGCAACTACTAGCACAGAAAAGCTATGTCATCTTGATGGCATAATACTGTGAGAAACCTTGTAGGGTTTTCTGTCTTAGAAATCATTTTTTCCATATGAGAGAACAGCCTGGTCCCTTGTTATGTTTGTGCTTAGATGACATTGAAAGAATGCATAGATAACTACCTTGTATAAAATGTATTTATTCATTCTTTCATCCACCTTTATCTTAAAAAAAAGTTAACCTTAGCTCTAGGCACTACAAAATATTTGTTCAAAAAACAAAACAGAACAAAGCAATTGAGGTGCATTTATATAGCACTGACTATTGAATTCAATTGTATCCCTAATTGCCCTGGAGCGAAATCATAATGTAGTTAAAAACTGTAATTTCAGATGGGTCTCAGCAAATGCACTTTAATTGGAAATTGCCCTTGAAAAAGGATGCAAGCATGAGACTTTTCATAAAATTTGTATTGGACATTTTTCAAAAGCAAAGAGACTATAATTTAGTAAATTGGAATAAAAATTAATTAAGTTGGCCTGAGGGACTGATTGATTCAAGGGATGCTAACATTGGACTACACAATGACTTGTACATTCTCTCTGTATCAGTGGTCCTCAACCTTCTTAGACTCAAGGTACCCCTCTTTTGACTTGAAGGCACCCCTAAAAAATGCCAGCTCTTAATTTTCACTTTTTTTACTACAGAAAAATAATAAAGCAATTCTTGTGTTGCAAAGAACTCACAATAATCACAACAGATCTATATGTTTTTAACATTATAGATTCCTGTTAGAAATCTTATTTGGACACCTAATAGTGCCAGAATTACATGGGACCCCATAATACCCTTGACAGGATCTCAAGGTGTCTCAGGATGCCATAGCATCCTGGTTAAGAATCAGTGGTCTATATGAAGCTATGTTTCCTCTTGTGTTATATAATTCATGATAATAAAAGCAGTAATGTTGGGTTTATGTGTGCATCTGTTGATGTAAATCTAGGTAATTTGTAGAATCATCAGTTGATAGCTGTCTCAGTGGGGAAGATCCCAGCTGCATAGGCTGGAGATGGTCAGCTATTTCATTTTCTCAGATATAAAACTTACGTATCAACGTAGAAAGGAGAAGCAAATTATATTTTTCATTGTGAACATTAGGAGCCTTCCATCCAAAGGTTGACTTTTCTTTAGCTTCCTTGCTGCTTGCCTTTTCTTTGTCAGTGCCTTGAGTCCACTGTTACTTCAACCCCTATCTCTACATGGGGAAAAAAGGCTTGCTACTTAGAATAAGCTAACCCCATGTAGAATTTCACTTGATTTAGCCCAGGGGTTTTCAACCTTTTTTGGTCGGTGTACCCCCAGGGGCTGGTTGAGAAATGGGGAGTCCCCTGGCGGCCAGTTGACGAGTGGGGGGTCCTCTGGCAGCTGGTCCTCAAGCAGGTGTAGGGGTTGGGTCAGAAGTGAGGCTGGCAAAACTCAAAGTGCCGGCAGCTTCTCTGCACCGCTGCCATGTACCCCTTGGGACCTTCGAAAGTACCCCCAATTGAGAGCCCCTAATTTAGCCTATCTAAAGTGGTTTGCAATGTAACATTTATTATTGTACATGTTGTATAAATACATGTTGACAGAGTGAGAAATTATGACCAGCAGCATATTTGATGCATCCTTTAAACAATATTTGAAATTAATTTGTGATATATTAGTTCCCTGTCTGTTTTAAATGGTGTAATATAATCCCCTGCTATTAGTTACACCACCTTAGGCTACGAACTTATTCATGCCAAAACTGTGTATTTTCCCACAATGTCTCCATTTTATACATTGGTCTATGCATATCCTTTCACAGCATCTGATGAAGTAATTTCCAGCTCACAAAAACTCATGATACACATACATACATACATACATATATGTGTGTATATATATATGTGTGTGTGTATGTGTATCTCTCTCTCTCTCTAATCAGTTAGCATGTGAGTTGCAAATCTACCCGGCTTTCTTCTTGATAATAAGAAGCCCCTCTTTTATAAAGTTTGGGAACTTTGTAATCCCACCCCCAGTATTTATATTTAGAAAACCAGTAACAAAATTAAACATAAATAAATCTAGGTAGACAGTGGGTCTAGTACAAGCCAGTGGAGATTTGTCTTGAGCTGGATTGGAGGGCATTTGCTTCTTTTTTTACATTATATGTTTTTCTTATCAAACAGGAATAATTCTGTAGTGCTGAGAAAACAATGGCAATACTGTAATATTATATTATAGTATTATATTATACAGTATCCTTAAAGTGATTTATTAATTAGTTGTCCTCCTTCATCTCTGCTGTTCTGGAGCTCCTTAGTAAGGAGAGTTGGATCTGAGTATTTTTTGTCAATTATTTGGCAACTCTTTCACCAATGAAGAAAATTGTTTAAGGGCTGAAGACTGGATTATGTCTTGCACCTGTCTATCTTAGGTGTTCTTATGGCCAGCATTACTGTTATGTGTGGGGTGTACGAAATGAGCTGTATTCGATGCGGATTCGGTCCAGATCAGGGACAGTGATTTGATTTCTTGATTTGGATCACTGCCCCTGATTTGATTCAGCCGAATCCGAATCTGAAGATTCAGTGCCACAGCTTTAAATATTTTTTCTATGTAGCTCGAGGTACCAGGCACAGCTCTGTGATCCTGAAGTGGATGGAGTGTCCCTCAGGAGTGTGTGGGGGTGCTCCCACATGCTTGGCAGTGAACCTGGAAGTGCCAGTCCACTTCCAGGTCCACTGGGGAGTGCATGGGGGGGTCCCCCCACCCTCTGGCTCAGTGATTGGCCATGGAAGACCCCAGGTGCCCCCCTGACTCAGGAGGCACCAGTTGCCAAGCTGGGGGAGGCATGGGGGGGTGGCCTCCTGCATGCTCCCTGGTGGACCTAGAAATGGACTGGAAGTACTTCCAGTCCACTTCTGGGTTCACTGCTGAGCACATGGGGGGGCTCCCCCACGCTCCTGTGGGACACTCCATCCGCCACAGCATCACAGCGTTCACGAGCCACGCCTGGTACCTCGAGCTATGTAGAAAAAACATTTAAAGCTGTGTCTATATCCGAATCATCAAATCTTTCTGAATCTCTCCAAATCAATTTGGAGGGTTCCGTTTCGATTCAGAGAGATTCAGGTGCCTCCTGATTCAATTTGAATTGGAGATTTGGCCACCGAATTGGACTGAATCTGCGCTGAATTGAATCAGGGACCAAAGCTTCACACAGCCTTAATTGCTGTGTTCTCTATTTTGTGCATTTCTTCTCACAAATGGTCTTATAACATAGGGGGAAGTGCTCTTTTCCCCATTTTACGCAGTAGAAATTGAGACACAGACAGACACTGTGACTTGTATAGGCTTGGTAGAGTAGGGGTCTCCTGAGTTCCAGACTAAAGTCCTAACTGCTTGACTATTTTTCCTCTCTGGGATAGGCTCCAAATCATTGTCCCACTTTTGTTCTTCCAGAGAGCTGCATCAGCGTTTCAGTTCATTCCAGGAGGTGTCCTTCTCTCATTGTTTAATTAAAAATATTTTCCCTAAAGCAGTTAATACCACCCACCTCTCAATTGTCTTTCTTTGTACTATAGTTGTGATTCTGGGGTCAACTATTAGAATCAATCCTGAACTGGCCATGAGTGGGTACTGTTCATGCCAGTGAAGCAAATACAGACCCTACCCTGAGTCCATACTGGATCAGGCCAGGACTGAATTTACTTTTCTTTTTCTTAATAAAGGAAAGTGTTACACTTCCAGAAACAGGTCAGATCTGAATTTGAACAGTAGGTGTGAGGCTGATTTGTAACTCTGAAATGTTTATAATGAGCTATCTTGAATAATATTAGAGAGACCATTTGTATTGACTTTAATACATGGCATCTTAATTTTGCTAAGCTTATTCTCATGCAATGGTAGATAGCTCTGCAATTCTTAATTTGTTAACAGCGCAAAAGGCAGGATACTCAAGACCCTGTTGCACATCTTTATTCCTCTTAGGTTGAGAACTCATGGACTTAAGACCCATGATTCTCAACAGGGGTGTCTGGTTCAGAGGTGAATAAGTTTTAGTTGGAGATGTGATGATGTAGACTATATCCTAAAGAGTATGCCTTTCTGAACTAGTTAATCTCTAAGGTGCCACTTTACCCAGCATTCTGCCAACTTTATATCTATGCCATTTCACATCTTTAGGGATGGGCAGTGGATACATTTATGCTTGTTAATTTGTACTTGGAGTTTCCAATAGCTAGATGAAAGGGGTTTTTTTTACTGATCTATTCCCCTGACACCCCGCTTCCTTAAAGTTTTTTTCTCTTCTCTTTCTCCTATTTGCCCAGTATTCTATCTTTGTTTTGGTGACTGTGCCCATGTTTATAGGATGCCATGCCTGCTATAACCTGGTAAAAAGGACAGGTAGGAGGACCGAACTGACATTCAAAACCAGGTTTTATAGGAAGGAGAAAAACATTAAATTGGATCTTACCTGACACTATAAATATCAGTGTATAATTACTGAACCTGTATTACAGAGCTTCTCAATTGGTAAAGCAGATTTATTCTTCTGTGTTTCACCTGGTTAGAGTAGTTTAATTCCTCAAGTAATTTTATTCAGGTTTAATAAAATAATAATTGCTGGCCAGCTTCTGTTTCCATGTGCTTTACTAATGTGTTGTAAATATACAGTTGTTTTCTTTGTGTGCAAATGTAGTACTTCATGGGAACACAGGCAGAAGAGCTTCCTAGCTGATTTCAGACCCTCCTGTTCTGTACCATACTGTATTGATACAGCTGTTTTGTTTTAGTATCTTTCAATGGTCAGTATCCTTCTGCACCTTTACAGGCGATATGGACTTCACTCCCCCGTGTTGCTTTTGCTCCCATATTCACTATAGAGATTCTGTAAATAATAAATAATTTGCTCTTATTTTAGCCAATGCATGTAATTAAATCTAGGAAAGGATTTTCAGAACATTAAGTGCTTTTCTGGATGGAGCTGAATTCAGTCTTTTGTGTACTTGGCTTTGGGCTATGTAGTTTAATAGGCAAGTACTGTGAACAGTGCAGTGAAGTGGAGGGTGTCAGGGTAGGTTCCAGAACAGTCTCTTCACCTAATAATCAACAGGCATGTCTATCTCACAGCTTCATTTTCAGCACAATTTGAAAATTTCATCCAAGGTTTAAAAAAAATCGAGGCTGAGCTTCCTGAATCGACAATTAGGTATTTGAACTTGTGGCCTGATTTTCAAAACTGCTGATCACACAGTAGGCAGGCAAGCTTCTTTGGGTAGATGTGATATCTTTTATTAGACCAAGTGAGTAGTTGGAAAAAAAGTTCTTTGCAAGCTTTTGGGTGCAGTCACCCTTCTTCAGGCTTATGGAGCCTCTGCTGGTCTGAGACTGCAAGGAATGCTGTTAGGTTCTCAGTGCCTTTGAAAATCAGGTCCCTTATTCAGGTGGCTAAATGTGGACCTGGAAACCTAACGCTATCAGTTAACATAATGATGTGCCTGGGATAAAAACTCAGTAAGAGCAAAAGGGGTTTGAAGACCTTTACCTATGTGTGTGCTTGTGTTGTTAGCACTAATCCCCAAGTCATCCTTTCACATATAGTATGGGACTGACCTCTATCCAGTTTAGTGCTAAGAAGAGCATTCTTTTAATCAAATGTTGATTGGGAAGATTATTACTGTTTATATCACCTTTTTCTTAAGAGCTAAAAGCATAGCTTTTGTAAGTATGTACCACAGCATTTAGCCCAGAAATTCTGACCATGGAGATTAAAGGGTCATTTCTCTCAAATGTACTTATATTAAAGTGAGTGACATCTCTCAAAATTATTTTATCTCAAGAATGGGATCCTTCTCATCCAGGCAGGACAGTTGTCCTCCATGGCAAAGAAAAAGAAGCTTACCTCTTGAAGCTGAGTTCTTTATGAGTTTTCCCATGTGTAAAGTTTTGAGAAAACAAAAAAATAGGAAAGGGAAAAGGAAAATGAACACAACAGATGGTCCCTTGAACTGCTCACCACTTTTTTCTTTCTAGAACTGGGCCAGCCTGCCCATGGAGCCATGCTATCTGGTTTGTGGGTCTCCCCACAGGTCCAGAAATTTGTCAGATGGGGAGCAGTGATAGCATTAATTCCCTATCCCCTGCTACCAACTTTTTGGATCTGTAGAGAGCCTCATTGACTAGATGACAGTCCTGTGCACTGGACCATGCTGGTGCCTGGTCGGGCCTGTGTGTGGCTGGATCTGGATGTGCAGTTGGGCCAGTGAGCACTTAGATCCATCCGTATAGAGCCAGGCTAGTGTGCCAGAGTGTGCACACAAACCAACCTTGAGTTGTTTCCAGCCTGCCGTCGTGCAGACAAGCCCTGCACCACTGATCCAGCCCACAGGACTGAATAGGCTGAACACCACTGCCTTAGAGCAACAGTTAGTAATTTGACCTCGCTCCTGCTCAAGACACTTGAAGAGTCAGTCAGAATGAGAACAGGCTCTGTGCTTTGTATGCATCATCCAGGTAAGATGAGGACCTCACTGGTGTTTTTAGTCCTTTTAAAGTCGTTTTTCAGCCTCTTCCTTAAATAGCCTGATAGTCTATACAATTGGGCAATGGTCTCTATTCTTTCCACCTGTTTAAGACTGTGACCACATTCCTCTGGGAGTCTCTTAACAGGATTCAGGCTTGATAGACCCAGGTACCATGGGCAGGCTCCTGTCTTACCTACCATTGCGTCTCACATCTGAATTGCTGCAGAGATCAGCATGGCCATATGTAAGGGAATCTGAAATTCAAAACTATGTACCCTCTTCTACCTGCCTCCTTTGCCTTTATTTTGTGGAAGGATATCACTGCCACCACTAGTAAAACTTGTCGCGCCTAGGCACGGTGAGCAGTCAATGATTGTGGGTTTTTTTTCTGTTGTTGATTTCACTGATAAATTTTATTTTACCGCATGCATTGTCAACTACCACTGGATTGTACAATAGTTCGTTAGGTTGGACAGTAGTTATATTATTCTGGAAGTCTTAGTAGAATGTTTTGTCAGTAATTTGACAGTTCCAATAGCTTTCCTTGTGTATAGGAATGATATGTTTTCTTAATATAAATAATATTACAAGGAAAAGGAAAAATCTTACTTCAGTTACAGATGCATGAAGAGTTTTGATTAATATTTCCTTCTTGTTTCAAATCTCTCTGCTGCTTTAAATTCTACACAAGCCCAAATGTTCTCCAGAGCTTGCATTTTCCACATTTATCTTTCATTTTTTATATGCACATGTTGGAACCAGAAACAGGACTGTCAAAAATATTGTGCAAGAGGTAATTCTGACCTGGCCAAAAGGAAAAGGCTTGAGGGTGTCTGTTTCTGGGGAGCTTTCCGCTCTGTTTTATCAGCATGCGAAAAGTTCAGATAAAAATGAGATTTGGCTGTCTCTGAATCTCTTGAAGTTTACTCTTGTCTACTTTTGGTACTGTGATATCTCTCTTCTCTGTTTTTTACAGACTGTTTTTGAGAGGAATTGTCAATCAGATGATTGTGCTGCAGATTTGAAACTTCAGGGTAAATTACTACTATCAAGGTAAGTAAATGAAACCTATATTCTTCCTTTTACAGAAACTTGTATCGTGTTCTTACTTTTACATCTAATATGTTATTGATTTTATGAAAAGCAAAATACAAATCCATGCCCTGCCTGTGTACATCTAGGATGATGATTAATACATATTATAATAGTGCTCGAGGCTCTTCCTGAGTTCAGGGCCTATTGTGCTTCTAAGGGTCCTTCTACACCAGCAGTTCTGAACTGAGGGTACATGTACCTCCAGGGGGTACATGAAGCCTCATCAGGAGGTATGTGAGATGTATTTCCTACATTGTGTAACACAGGTCGAAGGGCCTAAAAAAATTAATTTCCCACTGAAAGGGGTTATGTGAAGTCTCACTCTGAGACCAAGGGGTACGGCGACTGAAACAGGTTCAGAACTGCTGTACTAGACATTCAGGTAAAGGTGTGATAGGATCAGATGCATGATCCTATGTGCACGGCAGGAGGCTTGATTGTGAGATCCAGCATCAGATCCTATCACATCCTTATTACTGGTACAGGGGAAGCCCAGGATTGCCATCCCAGGCGCCTTCCCTGCACTGGCACCTGTGAGTCCCTTAGTTGATGGAACTCTGTCATGGCAGTGCCCCATGATCGCTGGAACCAAGAGTCCTGCTCTTGCAGACTCTTGGTTCCAGCAGTGACCCATGGGTGCTGTTGGGATGGAGAATCCCAGCAGCTATGTGCCTCTATGTCCTGGCAGCTGTGGGGTGTTGCTGGGGCTCAGCATCCCCTCAACTGCAGGAGTCCCAGACTTGGCACACAACTGCAGCTTCGTGTCCTGTCAGTTGATAGGGGGACCCTGCTACAACCAGCTATACAGTTATTGCACATTTTCCTGCTCTAACTTCATAGCTGGATGGGCCTTTTTATGGTTTCATAGACATTAGGGCTGGAAGGGACCTCGGAAGATCATCGAGTCCATGTGATAGTTACTTTGCACGTGTAGCCAGTTTAAATTAATTGTGTTAATTGTGTAATACACACAGTGTGTAGAAGGGGGCACTACCCCAGAAAGTTTACAGTCTGAAGAGACAAGGCTGACAAAGAATGGGTGGGAAAGGAAGTAGACGCACAAGTAAAAAAAAGTGGAGTAACGCCAAAGGTCACATAGCTTCTTTGTTCTGAACTTTATCTGCTAGTCCAGTTCCCAGGGCCACATTACTTCTCACTGGCTTTACTAATTAATTAAATATTATAACTTAAGGCATGGTCACTAAAGCCTGATTAAACTTCTCCACTTTCCTGTATAAAAGTATCATCTGCAAAAACAAAAAATATCTCAAGAAATAGGAACTTTATTCCATTGCTTTATAGCTTTACATTTTCCTGTAGTTTCCCAACTTGCTTCTAATTTTATGAATTCACTGACTCAGATTATTTGTCTTCATGTGTAGGTTTCACAGTAATTTTAATGCTGATTTAGGACTTTATTTTCACTTTTCTTTGTACATAGTAAAACTTGCCTAGTACCCCTGATAAAAAGTTTCTTGTTTTGTTCCTATTGACTTATGATCCTAAAAAAGAGTTGTATTGTTTGGTCAGGATGTACAGATGGACTTAGGCAGTTTCTAGATTTACTCAGGTCAAAGGTAAACTGTACACATCTCTTCTGTTTCCTTTTTTTCAAGCATTTTTAGTGCACTTTAAGGGTCGGAAATGCTGATCTGAAATATTAATCTTGTGTCAGGGATTTTGCTGTTTGATTCAGATACTCTCTGTAAAATTAGTTTTCAGGCCAGGAAGGAGAAGGAAATGGGTCCTTTACAAATACAGAAGCAGTACTATCAATAGATATATATGCACTTTGCATGACTAAATGTGCCATAGACGTGACTAGAGAAAGGCCAAAAGCCAAACTGTGGGCAGTGAGTGCTTCATTTACCTACTATGGTAGTCAACAGAGCCTTTCTGCAGCAGGGAGCTGCAGCCACCTCCAAGCTGGTAAGTAGCGGCGGAGGAGGTGGGGAGATTTGGGGAGGGAGGAGAGGACCATGAGGGGTTCCCTGCCAGCCCCCATCCCTTGTCTGCTCCCCCAGCCCTCCCATTGCTGCTATGCCCATCCCAGCTCCCGGCCCTTTAAAGAAAAGCCCTGGTGCTCACCCGGTGCTACTGCGTGGGGGGCGATACCCACTGCCCCACGATGAGCCTCTGACTCCCCCAGGCTCCCCCCATGGGTGCCCTGCCTGCCCCAGCTCCGGCCCTTTAAGAAAAAAAAAAAAACCAAGAAAAGCCCCAGGACTCGCTGCTCCTGCAATGGTCTTGGGGCTTTGGGGCACTCATGCAGAGCCCCCCACATGGCATGGGACAGTGTAGGGCAGCAGGGATTGCCCCCTGCTGGCAGGAACAGTGAGTGTGGGGCTTTTCTCGGGTTTTTTTTTCTTAAAGGGCCTGGGCAAGGCACCCATGGGGAGCCTGGGGGAGCAAGGGGGGAGAGCTCCCCATGCAGTGTGGGGTAGTGGGGGGCAGCAGGGATTGCCCCCTGCCTGACAGCACCTGCTGAACCGGAGCTTCTTTTTCCCAAAGAGCTGGGAGCTGGGGTGGGCACATCAGCCATTGCTGGGCTGTGGGGGATGGGCCTGGCTTGGCTGATTCAGGAGCTGAATCTCTGAATCAGATTTGGCCGAATTGATTTGAGACAGTGATTCGAATCACCAAATCGAATCACTGTCCCCCGAATTGGCCAAATCCGAAACGAATACTAGCTGCTTCGCATAGGCCTAACGCCCACCCTGCAGGCCAGATCTGGCCCCCGGCACTATGCCATCTGGTAGCCTCATGGGCCATGTCCCTACAAAGTAGATTAAAATACATGGGCAGAATACATCCCATGGCCCAGATCTGGCCTGTCAGCAATTTCATTTGGCCTGCTGGTGCCCACCAACTAATTGTAACCTATCCAGCCCTTTTTCCCATGAAGGTCGGAGTGAGGTGCCCGTATATACACCCCTGCCCCCCACCAAAGCATACCCTGTTGCACCTCACTCTCACCCTTGTGTGCGGAGGGGTTCGGCCCAGTCAGCACGTAGCTTCTGGATGGGGCTGCTGCTGGTGAAGCTGCCAGGGGACCTGCTCAGCTTCCCCGGCATCCTGCTCACTCTGGGCATCAGATAGGGAAGTGCAGAGCGTGGGGCTGGCAGCAGTGTAGAGCCCATGGCCAGAGGGGTGGAAGGAGCACAGACATCAGGTTGGCAGGGTTGGGAGTGTGGGGTCCCACACTCGCACGCCACTGGAGGAAGCCCCATGTAATGGAGCCAGCTCCTCTCCGCTTCCAGTGGAGTCCTGGGACCTGCACAGCAGGGGGCAGCAAAGGCAGCCAGCTCCATTGCTTCCCCCAGTGGTGCACAAGTGTGGAGGCTGCATGTCCATCACACAGAGCCCCCCGTGATGGAAGTGGGCTGGCCTGGCTGCACTTCTTTCCCCCATGTGCTGGCCGGAGCCTTGTGCCCGGGCATCAATGCCTACACTGAGCATGAGCATCCCAAGTGCCCCCACCTGCTGCTGCCACTGGCAGGGGCTGTGTGCCATGGGGGGGAAGTGTGAGGGGGCCCCACACCCTTTCTCCCACCCCACAAATACTGCACACCCACACTGCCCTCACAGCCACCTCACCTATACATGCCCCCAAAACACTTTATTGCCCCCTGACACACAGCTGCTCCCCCTCACAAACTCCTCCCACACACACCTCCACTCATCCCACCATATATACCTCCCAACCACACCCTGCACACACAATATACAAGAGTAAGACTTTATTTTTGAGTTATTTTGAAATCACCTCTATATATACTACACAAACACAAATCATGACAAAAATATCTTTTGTAATAAAATTAAAATATGATACAGTAGATATTTGACTTTTAGTGTATGATTTGTTTTTTTCTGGTTCCAAAATGGCAACCGCCCCCTCCCAAAAACAGTACTTTAGGTTAGGGGATGGACTTCTGGTGGCAAAGGTCAGAGGTTAGGGGCAAGATTTACAGTCCCAAGGTGGTGACCAGGGGGCAGAGCACCTGTCAAGGGATGGGGCTACCCTGGCAGTCCTCAACATGTCACCAAAACTCATTTAGTGGCCCTCCAGCTGAAATAATTCCCCAGCTCTGCACTAGATTGTGCACACAGGGTGGCACAGGGCCTGATCCTGGTGGAAGGGGGCGAGGCCTGATCCTGGCACTTTGGGCTAGGCAAAGGTGATGTGGGGTCCTAGAGCTCCAGCATGTGGAGCCAAATGGAGGAGGCATGAGGCCCTGATCCCAACATGTGGGGCTAGACAGAGGTGGTGCAGGGCAGTGTGGGGCCTGATTCCAGCATTCAGGGGCCATCTAAAGCTGTGTAGGGCCCAATCTAGGTGTGCAGGCCTGATCTTGTTGCATGGGGTCTGACCTGGTTCGCAAACAGGTCCCTCTAGCTTGCTGGGTCAAAATGTAATACTAAAGTAAGTCTCATGCAATATAAGTTTATTACAGCAAAATATTGAACATCCTCTCAACTTTTCATTTTCAGTGCAGCCCTGAATTTTTGTTTGAAATAAATGGTATGATTTCTAGTGCACCCGTTGTCATATGATAAAAGTCTATACACATCTCTAGTTTTTCCTGTATAGGTTAAATCCATACTTGTTTTTGTACAAGACAACTTAATGGATGAATCATTTTCATATGCATCTGGGAGTTAATTAGGACTTGGATAATATGACATAATTTAAGGTAGGGAAGAGATGTGATTTAGTTATACTGAATAGAAAAAAAAATCTTGGAGGCTATTGATTGCAGGCTAGTCCCTGTGTAATTCTGTATAAGGCATGGTCTACAGAACAAAGATTTGGCAATAGAGGTTTTCTTTTCTTCATTTTTTTGTGGATCCATTTACCTATTTGATGTAAGCTGGAAAACCCCAGCTGGAATAAAGCCACTTCTGCGAATGACACAAGCCTTCTTTCAGCAGATAGCTGCTGTCTGGATGACAGTGTGAACATGCTTGAGTGATATAGCAATGTTGGCAGGTTGAATCCCTGGGCACAGCATATTTTGTCATGATTCACGGTTTATTGTGCCAACGCAGCTTGTTGCAGTGAGATGCATGGCACCACTGGAAGCAGCCAAATGTTCATGTGCTCCAGTGATGTAATTATGTTGGCAGATGTAAGTTAATAGGTCTGGTGGCAAAATTTTCTACTGCATGCGTGGCCTAACTCTTTAGCTCACAGAATGGAGGACAGCCTCTGCTGGCTCTTGTCTGCAGAAAGGTCCTTTACAAGAGCTGGCATGGATTACTCAGTCAAAGATCTGCAGACTATGCCCCAGGTAGGTAAGGAAGTGGCAGTTTAGAGCTGTGTGTTGTCAAGTTATGTCTTGGGGAAAAAAGAAGCATGGAATATTGATATCAGGGATTGATGAAAGGATAACAGTAGTGACAGGGATCAGACAGGACCAGAGAAGAGAAACTTTTTCATGTATGTGGCTTTTATCTACGTCTATTTTCGTTAAATTACCCCCCCCCCCCCCAAAAAAAAAACACCATTAGAATTTTTTTTTCCTGCTCTGGGTTAAAAATATTTTGTGAAGTTTTATAACTAGGTCAAAAAAAAAAAAAAAATCATGATTTTCCGTGTCTTGAGGACTTGCTCCATCCTCACCATTTTGGAATCATTCTTAGTGATACCTTGGGCAGAATCTGTTACCTTTTATGAACCTAAATGGCATTTATCCACCTAGATAAGAAGGCCTCTGAGGCACTTAAGCACAGTTTGCTCTTGCCTATAGAGTTTGAACGTGTAGGCATGTGCATGTGTGCTGAACATGTACAACAGGCTATGAACTGGCGGGGAAGGTACATGGCAATGTAGCATAAGTCTGGGGGAAGAGAATCTCCAGACTGGTTCTTGAGATTAAGCTCCAGTAGCTGAGCAGTTTGGGCACTTGCCCAGTAAGTATAAGACCCGGGTGCTAGGCCCATCATACCTGGAGGGGTTTTGAAGCTGTCTCTCTGACATCCTAGGCATACTATTCAAACCACCAGGCCACTCGCTACACATTATCCAGTCCCATCTCCAGTGTTCATTTTGAAGCGGAACCATTGCACCTTGCATTTAATAGATAAATTGATAAAATGGGATGGAGAGCTGTGGGGAAGCTTCTAGACCACTATGTCCAGGACCAAACCCAGGGCCTCCTCCTATCCAGGGCAGCATCCATCACAGAGCCACATATCCTGTCTATCTTTTTACTTCCTCCTGGCCCCATGTATCTTTCTCTGCTGGCTCCCCACTGGGCCAACTTCTAAAGAAGCTATTGAAAAAAGAAGGCCCCCTTCCCTCCCCTGTCATGAGTTTTTGTCTGGCTATAATTTCATGAGTGATGTGTAATCTGGCTGTAAGTACACAGCTGTGTCTATGACCAGCCAGTGCACAGCCTACTGCCATTTAGGCCAATGGTTGTCAACCTTTTCAGGCTCAAGGCACTTCAAAAATGCCAGCTCATTTTTTTTTACTCTTACTCTTTTTTTTTAAACTATGGAAAAATAATAGTAAAATTCTTCTGTTGCAAAGAACTCAGAAGACCAGAATTTTTGTGACACTTTGGATTTCAATTTGAAATCTCTGAATTTATGTTGTGAATTTTGTAGGTAATTGCACACCAAATATTGCATGACATCCCACAGCACCCTAAGGTTCTGCATATGCCTGGCTGAGAACCTCTGATTTAGGCACACAAAGGGCATGTCTACATGTTGCCATACAGCAGCATTGTAGCATGGCACAGCACAGGTGGTTACTACGCTGTGCACATGGCGCACAGGTAGATTTCACCTCTATGTTGCTGTAGTGGCACGCTATACCTGGGGAGTGCGCCACTACAGAGACATAGCTGTCGATCACATTGCTACAGCGATATAGTGCACTGTACAGCAATGTAACGCATCACTGTATTGCCTTAGGACGACGTGTAGATATGCCTTTTGCGGCTATTATAGCAGGCTGCAAAACTTGGCAGTAATCCTTGCAGTGATATCTCATTCTAAAACTGATACAAAGATTACATTTACAGATAGTTAGCAGTGCTAATGGTACAGTACGTCTCTCTCAGAAGAACAGGAATAAAATATTTTACGCTAGAATTTAGTTTTATGGCCACAGCCTAGTGACTCAGAATAAGAACCACTACTGCCTGCCAGGCATTTTGCTGTGAAAATGTAGTACAGGTTTCCCTCACCAACCACTGGTTTTAGGTTCCTGAAAGTTCCCGTGGTTGGCAAAACCGTGGTTGGCAAGACAAAAGGCTTATGGGAAAAATGGCAGGTGGCGGGTTGATGCGCTGCCACGGAAAACCATGGTTACTCAAAACTGTATACTGTGGTAGCCAAAATGGTATATAGAATATTAAGCATGGATATTCAAAACCGTGGTTGGCGAGGGAAACCTGTAATTTAGAATGCAGATTAAATAAATACTCTAATCATTAAACTGAAGTGGAAATCTTGTTACTTAAGTTTAAAATGGACTATTTTTGAAAGAGAAATAAAAATATCCTAGTATATTTTGAAAAGTACGTTATTTGATATTAGGATAAATGTATTATAGGTCATGCCTACTGTATTAAAAGAATACAGTAAAATCTATAGTACACTTTTATTAGGTCACTGAATAGGTACTTATTTACAACTTGAAACACATCTGTTTCCTTAGTTTTGGAAAGTGAAATTTTAAGGCCTGTGTTATACTGATGATTCTTCTTCATAATGGTCCCTTCTGGCCCTAAAATCTATGATTATATATCCCCACTGCTATACGTGGGGAAAAGAGTACTTTAGTCCTTTAAGATAAAACAATGCAAGTAAAGTAGCAGGGTGAATGGGAAGGAACAAATCTCATTTAAAGTACTGAGTTCTCGAAGTGGCATCTGGTTCTGGTGAGATATCTGCCTGGTCTGGTCTTAAATCAAAGCACTAAGCCCTAAGTATCTTGAGAGAGGTCCTGTCTCTGAGGGGTCAGCACAGAGACAACCTAAGAATCTCATTAAAAAAGAATGCATGAATTCATGTGAAAGTGCCATCTGACATGTGCTGTAGTAGCTCTGCGGCCATGTGGAATATTTGCTGTGTTGGACATTTTATGCACCTGTCCCACTATGCAAACCATGATCAGCGGGTGTTGAATCAGCAAATCCTCCTGACCATGTAGGACAGATTTAGTATCAAGAGTGCCTTCATTTTCAGGCTCTTGGGCAGTTAGTTTAATGCTCAGGCATATAAGTATTGTAAGGTTCTCTTCAGTATTTGATGGAACCTGATCGAAAGACATGTTTGCTTTTGCTTCAATATTAGTGAAGTGATAAGTTTATGACTTCTTTGAAAGGCACAGCAAATAGTAATGCCTACTACTTACATTACAGGGGGAAAATGTAATCACCATCCCTGTACAAGTAAAGACTAGTATCATTATTATTATTACTTCTGCTGTTACTACTACTGTTATTATTATCATCATTATTATTGTTGTTACCATCATCATCATCTTTGTTTCATTATTAATTTCTCTCAATAACATTATTAATTTCTTTTCTATGATCTGTCATATCACAGTAATATTCCATACTGGTGAACACTGACATAATTTATGTGCACAGATTGTAAATCAGTTTGTAAGACTCTGAGGATCCCTGGCTAACTAAAGCTCTCTAAGTAATTACTATTTATGAGACCATTTCAGAAGAAGCCTGTGCCCGTATATTATATGGGTCTCATATATGTACATATATGTCCTATATAAGGTTACCTTTCATATGTCATTAGAAGTAGAATCACTCACCAGCTGAAATATTTCTGGTTATATACTTGGCCTAGAGGTCAAACAGTTTGGAGATTGATTTTCATGTTGGCTTTGACATGATCTGCAGCTGTCCCAAATTTACCTCCCTCCCACACAAACCCGTTGGTGTTTGTATTATTTAGTATTGTAAATTATTTGGGTTGAAAATAGAGAATTGTGAAATGCAAATCATAAAAAATTGGAACTGCCTGGGGAATGACCATTATACTTGCTTAAGGGCTCTCAAAGGTTTGCAGTGAGTGAATACTGCATTGGATATTCATTTTGCATTGGAGCAAAACCAAAACCTTTGGAAAGTTTTTGCCAAGAGAAATTTGTCAAATGTGGTGGTGGAGTAGTAGTTGTTGTTTTCCTTGGGTCTTTCGCTCTCTTTCTTAATTTCTGTCAGTGTTTGGAATAAACCAAAGGGTCTACTCTAGAAACATTTCTGTAAAAAAAAAAAAAAAAAAAAAATGTTGAATTAATATATTTTTGGAAAAAGTTTTCATTTGGATATGACAGCACTTTCTGGTGAGAAAATATAAGTTGAAAATGTTCAGCTCTACAGATAGTAGTATTTTTTTCCACAGAAATTTATTTCTAGATTTTCAGCCTCCTAACCTATTATTTTTGCCACTTCTCATTTAGGTTCTTTCTCCTCTTCTATGTCTTATCTCTGGGTCTTTTATATGACACAAAAGCAGGGTGACTGTTCAAATATACTCTTTTAGGTTTGATCTTAAAGAGCCTGATCAATAGTCCACAGAAAAAAAGAAAGATTCCCTTAGTCTTTCAGTGGGATATGGGTCATTCTTCAAATTTGTACCCATGTTATTGGTATCAATAAAAAAAAGTAGTTCAAAAATGGTGTTTAATCAGCAGTTACTTTATTAATATATGCTTTATGGATGCAGATTGGGGATATGCTCCTACTTCCATTAAAATTGATGCAAAAACTCCCTTTGGCTTCATTTAGCATAGGCTTGGCTGTGATGTTTGAGAATTGTCATTGCCTAACATTGTCTCTCTGACCTGTCATATCATTATAGAACCTGAGCAGAAGGAATCCAAAGGTCAAACTTGTATTATGACAGTTTGGACCAATTTGCAATTTGTCAATGAAAAATACAGAAAATAATTTAACATGTTAGCAACTCAGATTCTCCATTACTTCTAAAAAAAAAAAAAAAAAAAAAAAAGGCATAGACAGCATTTTAACAATCAAACACTTCATTGGTCATAGTCACTGGATCTAGGAAGGCGGCAGAGGGGTGCAGCTACATCCCCTTTGACTGCATGTGCAGTGAGCTCACCAGCTGATTAGAGAGAGCTCTGTCTAGAACCACTGCTTTTGCACAGTTACAGAGCCTGCGGGAGGTTAGGGTGGGGAAGCACTGTCTTTGCTCATCCCCTCCTTTCCACTGCTGCTGAATTCAACGTGGCATGGGTAGGGGGAAGATAAAGAGAGGACAAACAGCAGTGGCATTTTCCTCCTGGGCTCTGGCACTATGCCAGATCTCACTCCAATCAGCTAGTGAGCTCAGATTTCATTGTGCATATAAAGCTTGACCAAAAGCTTCATGCTGACCAGACTATGATCTCAATGCATGTGCATGGAATAGGCAAAGGGGGGGTGGGGAAAGGGGACATGATTGTGCTGCCTCACCACTTTGGCTCCATTGCTGGTAACCATGTTTTTCTTTAGAAACAGAGGACCTGATCCTATCCACCTATTATTTATTAGATTTATATCCTACGCAATCCAAGAGGCTTAGAGTGGCTTACGGTAAACAAGCAACCCACATAGAAGATTCCCCAAACCGGAGACCTCCAACTCCTCCACCTCATCACACAAGCAAGCCCTCCTTCAGGGCTCAATTATGCCTCCCTGCTTCAACTCAACTCCGGATAAAAGAAATCCTTCTTCACCTCCTCACTCCTAGACCACCAGCTCCCAACACCCTGCCTCAATCCCAGAGAAGATTCCACCCCCATCCTCCCCGTCCCCTCCAAGCTCACATTTAAGTGGATCCTAAGTCTTGTCATTTAGTTCTAAGACTAAGATGATGGCTTGTTGCAAAATTAACTGCACTAAAGTTTTTGCAGAGACTTGAGAAGGCTGGAATAGGATTGTACTTAGACACCTAAATGTTACTTACATGCCTAATAGAGAAAATAGGATGTAGCAAAGTGCTTTTTAACTGGTCAGATGTTTTGTAAATCAATAACAAAAACTAGAGGACTTCTGGCTTTATGTGGCAAACTGTGTTGTTTCAGAAGTTTTACTGAGCCAATGCCACAGAACTTATCTTGCTTTGATCAGGTGATGGGTATTGGTTCCCAGCGAGGCCTCACATTTCATTTCATGTGTATTGTGGCTTTCTGCCCCTAAAGAGTATCTTGAAAAACAATGGTGCTGAGGAAAAACAATGTCCTTTCATTTGTGGCTTAATTACTTGCTCTGATAGCATCTAATGTTTCCTTCCTCCTCATTCAGAGTAGATAAAGCATTTTTTCCACTTCTGTCATCATTCATTAAACAAATGTGTCTTTAAACAATATTTTTTACACTCTTTTACTCTAGTCAATATACTCAGAGCAGCCAAATTAACCAGCTTATCTGCATTCCAGAAGAGAACAACAATAATTACCATGCTCTATGATTTCAGTAGAGCTTTCATTTAAAAGGATATACTAGTGCTCTTGGGACTATCAAAAGTCTCTTGAAGTGGATGGATTTGGGATCAGGCCCTTTCTGCCACATAATTACATATTCTAATAGAGGTACTTGGAGCTATATCCTGTTTTGCTTTAGGCACCTAAATAGCACACATGTAACCATGCAGCTGCAGTTTTTGTGATCCAGGTTTGTCTGTGTAAAGAACACTGCACCATGAGTGGGGTGATGCAGGAGGAGGGCCTTCTCAGCTTTAGTCCAATAGCTTAGTGGTTAGGGCACTAGTCCACAGAATGGGAGATCTGGATTCTTACCCTGTCCTTCATGGGGTTTGAATCTGTATCTTTTCTTTCGGAGCAAAGTGCTCTAGCCATTAAACAATCAACTGAGCATTGCACAGACTGTTCTTGAAGCTGGCTTACTTGACAGTCAAGAGAGGAAGATAAATGGAGGATAACAACCCAATGGGTGGATCTGCACATACCATTAAGGTGACGTGATAAACTCTGGTGCAATTTGCACGGATTCAACTGTTCCTGGACACAGCACCTGCATATGTGCCTGGGACTGCAGCAGTTTGAGCTGGGTCAGCCCCGGAATCTGGGTGGTGGTGTTGGGTGGTAGAGGGGCTGGGGCATGAGAGTGCTGAAATTGCAGAGCCATGTGACTGACCCCCCAAGCCTGCTGCCAGCCCAAGGCTACTCTACTCTGGCTCAGACGGTTGTGGTCCTGGTCACTGGCCACACGTGCATTACTGCGCAGTAAATGATTCCACCATAAGATAGTACTGTCCCTGATGCATGTGTAGATGTTGATGCTGATTAGTCACCTCTGCAGTGAAATGCATGTGTAGATACACCTAGTGGGTGTGTATCTCAGTGGGATGGAGAGGATCCTGGGTTCTAACCTGACCCCCTTAGCATGTTGTGGTCATTTTCTAGTGATATCTTGAGATACAATCTTTTTACAAGAATGAAGAGGCTATTTCCTGTTAGAAGAATGGCCACCAAAATATCTAAGGGTAAAACTTGGAGATATGGGGATTTGAAACATACCATGTGAGGTCTCTCAGAATTATGCTGAGGCCTCACACTATTGTATGAACCACTTCTGAACTAAATTTCATGGGATGTAGGAGTATAAGAATTAATTGATAGTGCCTACTATAATATTTTTTCTTTTTGTGAATGCACTGGCTCTAAAAATCATGTAGTGTACTGTATACAGAATTAAATATCCTTGAGTTCAGTGCCTTATCTCTATTCTTAGCTCTAGCCTGTTGATAATCAAGTCCATGCTGCACTTGTGAGGCATGCACAAATTTTTGGTTTTTGTATCTGATTTTCAGTTTCCTGAATGTGCTACTAGCAGAGCTGGCAATTAATCAGAACATAATGTAAGTTGCAGGGAGAGCACAGTCCCATGAAATTAGTGAATGTTTTCCATTATTGATGTGCATTGGGATGGGGGAATAACTCCTTGATTTCCATCTGGTCGGCTACACTCAGGGTTCCAATAAATCTCTTACCATCCTCCGCCACCAAAAAAGTGCAAGTAAACCCCAAACTATGGATGGTAAGGGTCCTGTCCTGTCTGACCATAAAGTGATTGAAGTGTTCCAGATGGAAATGAAGACAACAGACAATGAGTTGTTGCAGTATTCAAGAGTCCATATATCCAGTGGCACCAAAAGAATGAGGATTCCTATTCTTTACGAGCCAGGGCACTATACAAATACAACTTACTTTTCCATGAGCTTACCTTTTTTCTGCAATAATCAACTAGTTGTTTCCATTGGAACAGAATCTTACTGTAGGTTTTACAAGAAATGGCTTTTAAGGAGCTGTGGCTTAGTGACCTTTCAAACTGATTATTAAACTAATATAAATCTCATCATTTTTCCTGGACATATCAGCATTCACCCTAAGAGCTTACAGGACAAAGTACTGTTTCTTGGTCTACCAACCAAATGAATAAGGTTAAAAAATAGGTTTGAACTACTGCAGCATTTTCATGTGTCTGAGAAACCATCAAGATATCTAAGTTCAGCTGATATTGCACAGACTGCGAATGTGTGATGGAGTCCAGAACACAATTATTGTTATGCTCTTATGCAATAAATCTTACTGAGCAGATTTTTGTTAAGCACCTAGACATACTTTTTTTTAATGTGCTCTGCAATTTGCAAAATCCAATAAAGCTGATTTCTTCACAAGTCAGCTGGTGAGTTGCTTTGCTGATCTGGAGCCAGTACAAGATTTGAGAGAGATATATTGCTGCTAATAATTTTTATGTCTTATGCTCCCTATTTATTCATTTATTGGATTATGACTCAATTAGGCATAACAACTAACACTTGCCATAAATCACCTAGTCATTTGAAACATTTTTTGCTGCAACTAACCTGTAGATTTCAGGAGTTTTTATCCATGGGTTAATACTTATTGGTTTCAATCTATACACGAGAGACATACTGGAATGAGTTACCCTCCCCTTGATTCTGTGCTCACACTAGTATGCTAATAGATTCTAGGTTTTGTTCCTGCCTTCCAGGATGAGTACACAAGATGAAGCCTGCTTAATCAGATTTCAGTATATCAGTTGCTGTATACTTAATTTCTCCTGTAGACATTTGGATTCCTTGCTGTCATTGCTGCAAGTCTAATTCAGTGGTTTTTAACACTTTTAAGACTCCAGGCACCCCTCATTTTAACACCATTAAGACTCTGGGTACCCAGGTACCCCTTGTCTTAGCCGTTACTTGTTTTCTTGACTAAGGAAAAGTAATAGAGCAATTCTTCTGTTGCAAGGAACTCAGAAAGACCAGAATGTTTTTGACACTGTGGATTCCTATTTGAATTCACTTAATTTATTTTGTGAATCATGTATAGATACTTGTACAACTACAGTGCAAATACTGTGTAGTACCACATGGCACCATTAAAAGGTCTCTCACCCCCTAGTGTGTTAAGGCAGCTTGGCTGAGGACCACTGCTCTAATTCATAGAAACTGTACACTCTGTAGTACTAAAGCCCTCCCCAAAATTTACTACGTCTACCAGGCCTACTACTACTAAGCTTCCTTGCAACATAACTCATTCCTTTGAACATTTTGGATTAAAAACATCTGTGATTTCTTACTGTTAAGTAGCACCCATGTTGTATCTGTTTTCTACTGATTGATATGTGGGATTAATTATACCCTCCTCCTGTTCTCTATGACCAGTCTGTGCTCTTTTTGTTTTAATTTTAGGATCCCGTCCTTCCCATATACATCCACAAGTGTAAAGTTACTCTTGTACATGTGTGTTGAGGATTTGGGTCTTAGATTATAGGCTCTTCAGGGACAGGGGCGCTGTGCCTAATTTTTCTTTCGCTTCTGCTGCTGTGAACCAGGAACAAGTGCACTGTAATCAAATGAATAACACTGTGGAAAAGCCCATCTAAGTAAGATCAGAATCAGGCTTTTCTTTTCCTGCTTATTTCTGGGGGCAAATGGTAGTGCACATTTGCATCTCTGTATAAATACTAAAGTGAAAAATGCTTTTTTGCAAAGTGTTGGTAAACATATTGTGTCTATAATATAAAATATAAGAGTTAAGGATTTGTGACTGGAATACTGGCCCTTCAGTTGGGGTTACCTAAGGGTTATATGAAGGAATTAAGTTTGGGAAAAGAAAATTAGGTATTCCAAGAGAAGGACTGAGAATACTAACTGTGTCTGATTTACTTAATCTTTCAACAGTAAGCTCCCTTTTATTGCAGTATCACAACAAAGACCAAGCCTAGCTCTATGTGTTGTCTTTAGTGCCATCTTTTTCCTGGCATTAAAATGAGTTTATTATACAAATGAAGGAAGAAAAGAAAGAAAATGTATGTCAACCATTTAACCCTGTGACTTAATCCTGGATTTCAGTATGCGTGTATTGATTGATTGCTTTTGATTTTAGGATTATCCCTCCTTCGCCTCTTAGGCTAAAAACAGACAGTCAAAAAGCCCAAGGCTGAACCAATTTAGTCTTTGCAGTTTAGTTTAAGAAGAAGAGAGTAAACTGAAGAACAACTGGACAGACATTCACCTTTGATTCAGGCAATACTGCCACATGCCTGCAGTGGCTCAAGGCAAGAAGCTTGGGGGGGGGGGTACTAGAGCACAGCTCTCTGGCAGGTAGCCAGCATGGGCTATATGTTTGCTTTCTTTCTGCTGTCTCTGGGAATTGCAGTCCAGAATCGCAGCAGGAGGCTTTGCAGGGTTGCTCGTCACATCGTCTTCTTGCTTCTAGGTGCCTCTGGGATTTGTAGTCCGCAGCTGTAGCCAGCAGTAAGTTTGACCGGGAGAAGGGGTGTTTAACCCTGCTCCCTGACCCCATATTTCAGCCTGGGTTTGCCTGGGGGGAGGTGGAGGAGTGAGCCAACCGGTGAGGACAGTGAGCCAGTTAAGGAGCAGAGGGGCAGGGCCAGCCCTGCTCTCTGGAGCAGACAGCACAGCCCATCCAGGGGCTGCAAAGCATGCTGAGGTGGTGGGGGACTGCGATTTAACTTGAATCAGGAACAGGTCTGAGACACCAGTTTATGAAACTTCTTTGACCTCAATCAGTCAAGTCTGATGCTACATTTGACCAGATTTCTCTTAAACTAGTTTCAGCCATTTTGAAACTGGTTTATGTGCACTGAACTTCTGTTCTGTTACAGGTTTAGACCAGTTTCTGATTACTTAAACCAGTTTATGTGTAATTTCTATCCCTAGCCTCTTAGCCTGTGGTACCACTGAAGTAATATAGCCTCCATGCAAAATTTGTTGCCCCTTCATATGGAAGGTGGTATAATCAGTGATATTCCAAGCCTCTCACAGCATAGCCCATACACTGGAGTACGAGGATCTCGTCTGAGCAGGGGTCATTGACTAATGTATCCAGATTCAGCCTTTTCCCTTTCTGCTGCAGCACCCACACCAGGGATGGCTGCTGGGAGGAGTTGGTATGTTTCTAAGTCATAGGAAATGTTGGGTTATTTTGAAATATGGGAACTCTGCCTTGGTTTCTTCAGAAGTTCATTAAACCTAAGATGAAACATCTTTAGCTCAAATCATAAGCATTATCAGATGAAATGTTCTGTTAAAAATATCCAACCAGCTCACTTCCAGCTTAAAGGAGAGTGCAGGATTTTGGCTTGGAGGTCTGCTAATAAAGAACCTTCCGGTATTAGTCAGTAACATATCCATCCAGGTAGTCTGTTGACTTTTGGACTCTGGGGAGATGCAACATTGTCTGCTTATGGGCTAGGGGGGAGGCAGGAACCTCAGAGCTGTACCGCATCACACCAAATGGTTTTGCTTCACATGGGGTTGTGTGAACCCCTGTTCGGTCTGCAACTCTTGAGTGCTGCACCAAGACTCTTAACAGATTCCCGCAAAAAGCAAATATGATCAAAACAACTGATTTTCATATGTTTTTATGTCAAAAGCAGGTGAAATGGAGAGCTTCACTCAGCTTTCACTGCTAAACTATAAATTGGCTGTGGTTCACTCAAAAGTTTTGCAAATCTTTCGCACAAGCCTGGTCTGCATTTAGAGTCTGTAACAAAATCCTAAATGGGGCAAGTTTAGCATAGTTTGGGGGCTTGTTCCAACCATTTCATACAGCTGCATTTAATATTCCATGCCCTATTATGTTTGAGGGCAAATGGTGGCATTGCATATTGAAGGTGGTGATCTGTTCTGTATCGACTACAAGAAGAATGCTGTTTTAATAACCTAGACTGCCTCTGCACTAGCAAAAAATGTGATTCTAAATTCTTCACTGGTACATCTCTATCTCCTGGACCTTACAGTATAGGTAGAATATAGGCAGGCATAGGCATTTTTACTTTTGTGTTTTATCTTGCTGAGTTGAACTTCCCTGGTGGGCAGCAGAGCTGAAGTACTTGTATCATTCTTACTAAGGTTGATTCATATCAATTCTAAGGACATGATATAGAACATGAAAGGAAGAATTGTGAGTCAGTTGAATAGAGTAGGTGAAACTCCTTCCCTGCCTGATGTGTAGCTTGCAGGGAAGAAGGAGGTTAAGTACAACACACATTTTTTCTACTTGCTAGTACAGGAAATGGGGGATGTATCCCTGCATACTTTTTGGAATGTAGATTATGTTTCCCCAGACCCACATTAACAAAAGCACCATCGTCTTGGGGGGGTGGAGAAATGAAAGTTGCAGATCTTTTCTGATGGCCTTTTTATTTTAGTTGTTCTTCCCTATGATGTCTGAAGGTATTGATAGAGAATATTGAGAATATTGATAGAGAAGGTATTGATAGAATATTAGATTAGGTTAAAACGCTGCTGCCTTGCGAGCCCCTCTGAACATCCCCTGTCAACTGTGGGGCTCACAACCATGGGAGCTGGTGTACTGGGAGTCTAGGATAATGATCCCATACTTCCTCTGCCCTGGTGATAAGGTGTGATGGAATCTAATGCATGATCCCACTTGTGCTTCCTGCCATACATGTATGGTATGGCAGACGATATGATTGTGTGGGTCATGCATTACATCCCATTGTGCCTTTACCTGCATGTGTAGAGGGCCCTTAGAGTTGGCAAAGGCTTTAGTGAAGGGTAAAATTTTATGTTACACTTACTTTTAGGAATATTAAGTGGTGCCAAAGTTAGAACATGCAGTAAGCAGCTACATGTTTCTTTCCTGCACAGCCCTGACTTGCCACTATAAAGCTGGTGAGCAGGTTCATGGGTTGGACACCTGGGCTTTATGACTGCTCAGGTTAGGAGGAAGTTGAGGGGCTGGGAACAGTGCATCCTGGGATTCTGGAGGACTGCAAATTGGTCATTTTATCTCCATGAAGCAGATTGATATTACCCTAATATGAGCTAGGTAGCATAGCCCAGGGTTAACCCTTGCCTGTAGTGGCATAACTTTGAGACTCTCAGAGGGGACTTTGCATGAGTTATCGAGTTGTAACATGCAGATGCTCAAGTTTTAAATGCCATAATTATGGACTGAGTATAATGAGTAACTTCACCCTTTAATTAATCTAAACCTGAGATATCGCATATTTGGCAACTCTGAATATCAGGTGTGTTTTATGCAGAAACTGATAATATATAGTTATAGAATTTTTTGTGCACACACAATTTTAAGAAAAGTTTCTTTGGATAAATCCAATACCTTTTGTTAGACCAAATAAAATAGTTGGAAAAACTCTTCTTTGCAAGCTTTTGGGTACAAACACTCTTCTTCAGGCTGAGGAAGCATCTGCAGTTGTTTTGAGCTTTTCCTGGATGGGATAGAATAGAAGCCAGAGGCCATTTAGCAAGAATGCCAGTCAGTGAAAATGCAAATTGAAGCAGGTTTTCAGTCTAAACGATGAAGATGTCATTGATATATCTTAAGTATAGCAAGGGTTTGATGGTGTAGCCCTTGAGGAATTCTTCTTCCAGGTGGCTCATAAAAAGGTTGGCAAATTGTGGGGCCATTTTAGTGCCCATTGTCTGGAGGAAGTGTTGGTTATTCAAGGTGAAGTTGTTGTGTGTGAAGATGAAGTGTATAAATTCAGTAATATCTTTAGGTCTGTACTCTGAGTTATTGTCTTGCTCTTGTGTATATGTAAGGGAGGCTTGAATGCTATTCTGGTGTGGGATGTTGGTATATAAGCTGGTAACATCCTTAGTGCCTAGGAGGGTGTTGCTGGTAAGGTGGTCTATGTTTTTAAGTTTTCGTAGGAAGTCTATTGTGTCTTGGACAAAACTTGCTGTTTGGGTGACGAGAGGTTTTAGGATTGATTTGATGAAACCTGATATTTCCTCAGTTAGAGTTCCCTGGTTGGATATGAGGTCTGCCAGGATTCCATTGTTTGTGGATTTTAGGGAATATGTAAAAAGTGCCTGGGTTGGGATCAAGTTCTACAGTTTTTCTTGTACTTCAGATGGAAATAATTTGATGGTAGTTTTGAGTTTTAAGGTGAAAAGGGGAGTAGGATCTTCCTCTAATTTTTTGTAGTAGGTGGTGCCGGAGTTGTCTGTTGGCTTCTTTTATGTAGTCTTCATGACTAAGAATAACTATAGCTATTCCTTTACCTGCTAGTTTTATTACTATTTGGTGGTTGGATCTTAGAGATTCTATGGCCCTTCCCTCTGAGAGGGAGAGGTTATTATGGTGGTGTGTGCTATTAGGTTTAAAGTCTGCTATCCAATTTGTCACACATGCATGTTGTGCAGCATAATTTAATACAGTAAAATCTCTGTTATCCAGCATCCCCCGGAAATAGGGGATGGTGGATAACAAAATATGCTGGTTAATTGAGCGGCCCTGGCCATTGCTTCTCCCTCTGCATCTGGGGTGTCCCTCTGCCCCTCCTCTGGCATTGCCACCTGCCTGCAGGCCCCGCGGCACAGGGAGGTGGGCCCCTCCTGGCTCCATGCAGCCTGTTATGCCCCTGGCCTGTTATGCCCTCAGCAGCACAGGGCTGTGGTGGGCACTTCCGGTTTCACTTTATCTTACTAGCCGGCATGCCAGTTAGTGGAGCATGCTGGCTTGTAAGATGCCTGATAGCGCAGCTTTTACTGTAATATTCTTGTTTTTAAATTTGTTATGTGATTAGTGATTGCATGTTGATTTCTAGATTATGTATTCTGCTTTCTTTTAGAGTATCTTCCTTGACTTGACTCATATATTTTGGGCAAAGAAAGAGTGGCCATTTTAAAGTTTTTCATTTAGTGAAAATGAAAACAAAAGCCATTGTTTGCTTTTTATTCCCTAAATTGTTTGACATCACTTGGCATAATGAAGCATGGTTTAGTTTGTTTTCTTGTTTCCAAAAGGTGACAACACATCCTTACTGACATATTTTGACTCAGCAACTAGGCTGTTTAATGTATAGCAGATGCTAGAGAAGGATGGTATCACAGTGGTAGTACACTTCATACATCACAGCAGGCAATCCATACTCAATGACATCATGCCCTAGAGCAGCAAATATGGCTCGGAAACTCCCTTGCCAATAGACGGATTCTTTTTCTTAATCCATTTCTTTCTGAATGTGTACCTGATTCATTCCAGATGTTCTCGGATTTAATGATTCAGGAAACTACTCTCTTAAAATGAGGCTTAAATACAATCTTCCGTTGGCTTTCTGACAGAGATCTGTGTTCCTCTGTCAGCCTCAAACCAATGAAGTTTTTCACAGAATTCCATCAGCTGTGGAGTTAATGTGGGAGCTCTACTCGATGAGCAATTAATGGTCTTTTAAAAATCATGTTTTCTCCCTCTATGGAGTAATATTTTGTGAAAAATGGATGGCTAGCTTAACATTGCCATAATTCCATTAGTTTGATATGACTCACTGTGTCAGATAAATAGTCACTTTAGGAAGCCATAATGTTACAATGGCCTGCAATTCTATATTCACTGTTATTATTTGCCTTTTTGAAAAGCTTCATTCTTAATACACATTCTACTATTCAAAATTAATTGACAGCATTCTTTGATCACGCTTGTGTGCTACTTCTAAACATGCTAATACTGCAAAATCAGGGTAGATTATTTCTCCAGTCATTTGCATTCAGTGTACTAGAGTAGAGATAAAAATAAGGTTTTATTGGGAGGTTGATGCATTTTTAGCCATGTCCCTTAACAACAATTTCTAGACATTTATGGACCTTCCACATGATGAATATTTTGTTAGATTTCTTCATTTGTTAAAATTACCCATGCATCCAAATTCATCTTAGCAGTTTTTCATTTGTTTATAATTTCTGGAATTGTGATTTTCATATTAAATAATAGTAATGGTGTTATTCTCCCCCCCTTGCATATTTGTATTATTAAAAGACCCTAGTAGATAGTCTTCTATGCCTTGGGAGAAGGATTTTCATGCTTTTCAGAAGAAAAGCCAACAGAGTGTTTGATACAGAATTCTCAGGGCCAAATGCTGCAACACATGCTTGGGCTGGAGCTCCATTGATTTCATTGAGAGGCTGGTACACGTCAGAATTGCAAGATGGGGCCTAAATGGGCATGCTACACTTCCTCCTTACTGCATCTGGGACCTCTGCTGAGAAGCCACCCACACAGACCAGCTCAGCATGTACCACATCCCACATATTAGACTGCCTAAGAACAGCCCTGAGTACCCACCAGGAACTAGACCACAGAGACACCGCCTGAAAGTGTCTTAGAAGTGTGCAGCAAGGCCCTGCTAAGGTGCCTACACAACCTCATTTCTAGGATTTGGTGAGTGCTGAATAGGAGCAAGAAGATGAACCATGCATCTCAGCAGTGGTCCTGGGCATGGCACAGGGTCCTATAAACATATCTTAATTCGTTGCATCTTTGGGCTCAGATTGCGAGGGGGATTCCAGGTGCAGCTTTCCTCTTGCAAATTTTGCAGTGGTATGGTTTAACACCTTCAATAAATTGCTGGTGCAGGTCTTACCTTTTAGAAGCTGAATTCCCAATTGTAGGTGCAAATCCAATTATTTAGACGTCGGTATGCTAGGATTTGTGACTAAGGTTAATTACTGCCAGAAGTTTTTAGGAACAGTTTTTGCAGATTTCATTTTTCATGCAATGAGAAACCAGGCTTTAATTCTGGGCCTTAATTTTAGACTGCAAGAAGTGGACAAAGGTTATTATAAGTGAAAATGGGTTAATGAAATGACTGTTATGAAAAGTGTTGCGTTATGTGGAGAAGCAGTTTAAGAAGTTGCAGTAATGAACATAAGGGCCAAAATTCTGTTACTCTCTTGAGCCTACATGGCAGTTTTTCCGCCTCATAAGTGAATCTTTGGGATTTCTTCATATACTGAAGTTCTGTTGCTCCTGTTACCTGTGCAAGGTGGACATGTAGACCCTGTGCATACTGAGTGTGCACAGTAGGCTACACTCCGTCTCTGAGCTACACAACTATATACAGGTTTCCCTCGCTTTATGTAGGTTCTGTATGTGCGAATTTGCTCTTATGTGATGACGCTTTTTAAACCAAAAATTCATTATATGCAAGGTAAATTCACTCTTACGTGGTCGGTGTGGTGGAAGCCTGCAGTCAGCTGCTTTGTGCGGTGCATGGTGGGAGTGATGCACACCAAAATATAGTCTCCTGCATGCATCTGTGCTCTTCGCTTGTTGTCTGTGACACATGTTTCTGCCAGGGAGTGGAGAGGCTTCCCCATTTTTAGCACCAATATCTGAGTGGTTAGGGCTGTCACCCAGGAATTGGGAAGTCTGAGATTTAGGCCCTTTCACCCAATGGAGGTTTGAACTGATTATCATTTTGATTTTCCAGCACAGTGCTCAAATTCCACACTCACAACAGGGTAGGCATTATCCAGGGCTCTCTCTAGCTGTCCTTTGGAAGTAGGACCCCAGGAGAGCCAAGAGAGGGAGATATGTGGAGTCAGGAGGCAGAGAACATGCTAGAAAACATGGTGACTGGTGCCTCCCAAGTCTGGGGGGGCACTAGATCGCCAACGGGGGGGTCCCCCAGCGGCTGATCGCTAAACCAGCTGCGGAACTGTAAGTGCACTTCCAGTTTCATGGCTGGCACTTCCAGGGGGTGCAGGTGCACCCGTGTGCACCTTTGTTTGTCGCCAATGCTAGAAAACATGTTGGCTTAGTGAAATGACTGCTGCTCTGAAAAGCTCTGCCCCTAGAGGAGCAGAAACTTCCCCACAGCTCTCCATCCATTGTATCCAGTCATTATTAAATGCACGGTGAAATGATTCTGCTTCAAATCAACTGCTGGGAAACAGACTGAGGAATGCCTAACCTGTGGCCTGCTGTTTAGAGCACTGTGCTGGGAAGTTGCAGAGATGCTGGTTCAAAACGCTCTGTAACCTAGGTCTCCTATTTCCTGTGTGAATGCCCTGATCACTTAGCTACTGAGGCTAAACCATGGGAAGGTAGTTGAACTTCCCTCATGTAAGTCAGAACTTATGCTTATGTAAGTATGTACGTGGCCGTGTTACTTCCTGGCCAATGCATAGTTTACTCCATATGCTTGGAATGCATGCATACATTTATTTACAGGTGCACTCTGCATGGGGCATACAACTGCAAGCTGTATGTAGGGGTCAACAAACATTACTTAATCAGCTGGGTAAATGCCATTAAGGCACAAAAAGGATAATAACATTCCATCCCTAAGGATTAACTCTGAAGATTTCAAGAATATTTTTACTCAAATACTCCTCTCTCCCAAAGTCTCCAAACCTTTTGGGGCTAAGCTGTGATATAGATATGGATGCTAAATTCTTGAGCATTCTTGATGTGAGGGTAAGTGTTAGCTTACCTTGCATCTTCAGGATAATGTACTGTTCTTAAGGCTACTTCATTTGTGGAAATCTCCTTATCAGCATCTGTTCTGTCTGTGGTATTCATACAACAGAGTTTAAATGCTCAAGTCAGAGTGACAGGTGCAAAAAAATATTAGGTACTTTACACCTACAAACAAGTCATTTTAAAGAATTTCATTCTGAGCTGGTGTTCAGTGAATAAGACTTTGGAAAAATAAGATCCATGTAAATCCCAGACACAATGGATCCTTTGCGGGACTGATAAACTCTATTAGAATTTTAATCATTAAAACTGTTTGCTGTGCTGAAATGCTTTTGGTCAGACAGCTGATTTCCCCACAGTACAGTGTGTGCGCTGAGAAATCAGGATAGTGTGGGTGTATTTTACAAGAATAATGGGAGGACCCTCTTAGTCAGTTTTTGGCTAAAATATCCTATTGGCACTTTTCCCTTATGTGCTTCAGGAAGGCTCTGCCCCTTTCTGACCAGCAACAATCATACTCTAATCCTTTTCCAGGAAAAGTAAATGTGTCTAGGATCCTTTTACATTGACGATTAAATCATGGCTGGTGATGTTTAGGGTGTTTGGTATTTCTGCCTGTTTTATAATTTACACCCAATGGGTTTTACACCTTTTACTTTACCAATCCATTTAACTCCAGGAATGATAGATTTGTTTTTTTTAAAACATTTTATTCTCTGTTTCCTTTTTATTAACTTTTCTTTCTCTAGTTTGGTCAGAATGCCTAAATGTGCAGTAAATGCTAATGATAGGTGGGTGTGTGTAGATATATGTACATATATGTGTTGGTAGATATATGTGTGAATGGGCGGATCTAGATTTATGAAAAGGGGGATGTATAGGGGGGCACGCTACCACCTATATCACAATACATATTTTCTCCAGTGAACGAGAAACTAGATGCTGTATGATTATGCAAGGGTACCAGCATTCTATTATTTAGTTTAAGATCAAAGCAAAAACAAATATAACTTTAGAAATATGCACTAATTTACTAGATTATATATAAAGTGTAAAATGACACGACAAACTGGGCAGAAAATGGTCAAAATAATCAAAAGATTGCATCATTACTCTAGTAGCCATTACGGTTAAATCTGTCTCTTATTCAGATTTGTAAAAAATATCTAGCCTACTTGAGTGCCTTGACTGTGCCTCCCATACTTCACTATCAGTCATTTCTGCGCCCAAGTTAATATTACAATACCTGAGTTAGCTAAAGCAAAAAACAGTCTGCAGGGCTGTGATATAGTGAGACATTACAAGGAATGGCTAAGAAACAGCAACATTGCAAAGAAAAGATAGTTTGAACAGTGGAACATCAAGACTGTTACAAAGGATAGTGGGTCATTAACACCTGTGGAGTGGAAAAAGATTTAACAGGAATCAAGATGATAATGACATTATGAAGTCAGTTGACTACCTCAGTTAAGATAGAGATGTTTAGAAATGCTACTGTCTCTTCCAAGAAGTTGGTTTTAAAGTTTTGGTTGGGCAGTTAAAGGCGGTGAATTTGGATCCACCCCACCATGTCTGTATACAAATTGAGAGTGCATGTCTGTATGAATAATCTAGGATGGTTATATTATGAAGGTGTTTTGGGAAATATTCAGAATGAATCCCTATAGTTGTTATTTATCTGCACTGAGGTTGTGCCTCGGAGACCCAGTCATTGTAATAGGTAATAGGAATCTGTTGTTCTAGATCCCAAAAAAGCACAGAATAAAAGGTACCTTTGGTCCCAAAGGATTTACACTATCTTTTTCAAATACTTCAATTCAGCGGATTTCTAAATTCCTTTTCAGTATAGTAGCCTTCCTGATACTGAGTGGCCCCTCTGCATTTTTTTCCTTTCAGCAGAGTAGCTCATGGCAAGAAGATTTTCAAAAAGCTACTAAAATATTTTAATAACCCTGAGGAGGTATAAAGTATTGTTAATATAAGTATTGTATTAATATAACAATACTTTATAGCTCCACAACACTTTTTTTCATTGTTAAAGTACTTTATGAACCATAACTATTTAATTCCCATAATACCCCTGTGAAGGGATGGTAAGTAAAATAAATAAAACTGTCTCCATTTTCCAAATGAGTTAAATAAATTCTGTAGGTGCAAGGAGAGTCAGTGTCAGAGCTAGGATTAGAATTCAGGAATTCCCGGCTTTCCTGGCCTGTGCTGATGCTGTTGAGCCAAGCATCTTGTATTTAATGTCCATTTAACACTCGCTTTTTAATCTGGCATCAGATGAGCTGTGCCAGTTTGCTAGCTGGAATGAAGAATAAATGAAGAAGTGGTGAGGCATTTAACGTATACTTCTGTTTACAGTGTTGATGAAAGAACCTCCTATCTGGCACTGGGAGCAGTCAAGAACATTTCACTGAATATTTCCATCTCTAACATTGGGGACGATGCCTATGATACCAATGTGTTCTTCAACTTTTCCAGGGAGCTCTTCTTTATCAAAATGTGGCAAAAGGTAAGAAACGCTAATCTCCCTGAGATCAGACTTTTAGTATTATTGCCAATATATTACAAATATGTTGAGAGCAAATTGAGACTTGGTATAAACAGTCATAACTCAAATGAACACCACAGAATTATGCCCCTTTGTTTCAGGCCTGACGTTGTCCAAGGGTCTTTACATAAGCCATCTCTTTTGTGGATTTAATTTGGTTAGATGATGCACATCACATTTCTATAAATGACACAGGACTGCTGTTTTGTTGATGTTCAGATGGTTATGGGAGATATGCTAGAACATGGATATGGCAAAAATAGAGGGTGATATCTTGTCCCCACTGAAACCAGTTGAGTTGTAAAATTGACAACAAATTTTGTTAGAAGAAATCTCATAACCTTTTTAGGGTCTGTCCCACTGCCATCAACATCAATCAGATGTTTACCGGGAAGAAGACCAGGCCTTTGTGCTTTGAATGGTTTTAGATTTTTGTTCTGTCATTTGTGCGTGGATTAACTGGAACATCAGTTGCCTCCTTGGTTCTTATTAGACAATCCTGCCTGGAAACAAATTAAAAATGATATGATTCTTCTACTACTCTTCTGGCTCCAATGTATAATGGAGAAAGCTGGGATGATAAACTTCTAGAAAGAATAATTTCCAGAAGTAGATGACATTGCTGCGTGTCGTATCTCACTCCTTAGTGAATTTTCTAGTAAATCAAGCCAGCATGTGATAAGCAAGTCTGCAACATGGATCTAATCAATGTATAATCTTGGATTTTCAAAATCCTTTAGCTATACCAGTGGTAGTATACTCTGCTTTCATTCCTTATGCTTCTCCAATTCTACCTCTCTCTTCTTTTTTTTTTGGTAATAAAGGACTTTGCAAATGTTGAGCTGTTATACTCTACAGCGTGCATGCATGACCCACAACCCATGGGCCAGATCCAGCCAACAGAGCCATGTCATCTGGCCTGCAAGACTTCCTCTGGGTCCAGAGATTCATTGGCATGGGGAGTGGTGGCTGCTTTCCTGCTGCTAAATTTCTGAACTCCTTGGGGGGAGACTTGTGGGCCAGATAGGGCACGCAGAGCTGGGGTGGCAGTGCAGGGCCTGATCCCAGTGTGTGGGGCCTGATGCAGGTGTGCAGAGGCAGGTGGAGGCAGCATGGGGCCTGATCTGGACTTCTGGGGCTGAGGAAGGCAGCACAGGACCCATGCAGTGCTGTGCCTGGTTCTGGCTCATAGAACCTGACCCAACCTGTGAACTGGCTCTGTGCCACTCATCTGGCTACAGGGCCGAAAGGTTGAGTCCACCAGTCTCTGTCAATCTCTGTCAAAAAGCTCTCCCATCAACATAAACTACTTTGCTGTTGGCTTCCTAATTTATCCAGTTGCAGATTATAGCCTTGCAGATAGTCTTGCCTACTCCCTAAGATCTGTGGACAGGATATGTCTGAAATTATTAATTACAGCTTCCATAGGTCATTCCCATTCACACACACGCATACATGCACACACATACCTCTGTATGTGTGTGTATATGTGTGTATGGATATTGTTTGTAGTTGATCCTTGCCCAGGCAAAAACCCAAACATAAAATCCTGAATAGAAGCAATGACTCACAAGAATTTCTGAGTGAAAGAGTCTGTTGTTGCAGAGAAGCTTGTAGCAACAACTGTCTTTTAATTAATATCACCCAAGTGGAAGGGGACTCCTTTTTCCATGTACATACTTGATACTCTTTCTAAGTAGAGGTGAACCATAGAATAAAAGACCACCAGGTTAGACTGATTGGCTTTTATAATCTGCCTCTGATATTCCTCTTGATGTACTGTAACCAAATCTCCTGTTTGTTTTCCAAATGTCTCCAGAGTAATTTCCTATAGGTTAAATGCAATGAGTTTTCACATGGTGGTTATACTTGCTTGTAAGTGGGTGGATAATAGACTCTTTTTAGAAAGCCAAGCTTCCTTGGCATATAATATAGTCATATAAGGGACGTTGAGATGCAGAGCCAAATATGATGATTTAAAAGAGAACAACAGCCCAACTCAGTGGCTGGAAGCTCAGTGTGTTACTGTTGTTGGCCTTCTTTAATTTGTGGATTTTGATTTTTCATGAGCTATCACAGTGCCATTACTTGGCAGAGCTGTTGCTGCTGCTGCTGCTCCTCCTTCACAGGGGCAAATAAGGGTACATTGACCGATATTTAAAAGGCTTCATTTATTCCCATGTCTGATTTTTCCTTTTGCTCTGCAGCCAGTGCTCATTGCTATGGAAAGAAGCCCAACATTTTCTTTCCATAGCTCCTTACAGTGAGTCCTTCAACTGGGAGACACAGGCTGCAGTTACACTCAAAAATACACACACACACGCACGCACGCACCCCCCCCATAAATATTCAAAAAATTTAAATCGATATTTTCAAAATGCTAATAACTTGAAGATTATGGGTGAACTAATAATTTTTATTAATGATAGGAGTTAATAGAAAGTTTCATTAACACTGAATTTTGTAGATTTAGAAAATTTATATAGATACATGCATATAAATATATACAGCTAGTAGCACTGCTTATCATGATAAACTTTGGCTAGTTGCTTCTAACTTTGCCAGAGTTTAATTGTTCCCAGTCAACTGTCTGTCTCATGCTGAATACTTTAGAAAAATTTCATCCAAAGTGGTTAAGCTATTTCCACGTCTGAGACTAAATTTGGGTAGCTTTTCACAGGAATACCAGATTTGCTCATGACTTAAAGTCCATAGGTCTGGCAAATTTTAATTTTATGTCCCAAAGAATGGTGTTGCAAGAGCATTTCAAAGAAAACATAATCAGACCTTTTCTAGCATGGACTAAAAAATTATTTTTTCCAAACTCCAGGCCTGAGCAAGTACTATTCTGAGTCTTTCTCTAGTGTTTTTTTCTCCTTAAGTTGTCTTAAAAGCCTATTACCTACATATATTTCTATATATAAGATTATCAAATATGCCTCCATGTGTAAAGATGATGATTATTATTGTCATCATTTTACAGTTGAAAGAACTGAAGCCCAAACTGGTTTAACTATTTGCTCAGAGCTAGCCAAATGAGTAAGAGGCATTGGCAGGAATATAGCTTGAGAGTCTTAACTGTTTGAAACAATTTTACAGGTATAGTAAGGCATAAGATAACATGTTTTCTCACTTGTCAATAAAGCCTCTAATTCAGAATGTATCCACTGAGGAGACAATTCAGTGTGTAATGCAAAAGGATTTTAAATGAAAAATGCAAAAGAATAAATCTGACCTGTTCATTAGGAACAAGACTTTTTACTATTCTAAGAATATTTTACCCTGTTTGTGTTACGATTTTGAAAGCACTTCCCATTTCTGTAAAGCTAAAAGTAGAGATGTAACAACTACAGATTTTTATAATCCAATAATTTGAATTATATTTCAGATTAAACATTGTAAGGGTTTGAAAAATTCACTTAATGGTGATCAGACAGATCCCCTGGTGTGTGTGTGTGTGTGTTGCTGGCAAGCACAAGGAGGGGTGGGGTGGTAAGCCGTCATTTCCTGAATAATGTAACTTTTATATGAACTGATGATGTGATTTCTGAGCGTCTGCAGGAGGACAATGACTTATTGCTGGCAGTGGTTGTTAGTAATAGTTACTTTCATACTTACTCATCAACTGGTGTAGGTGGGATGAAAGTGTTTTCAGCTGTGACAGATAGAGTGAGACAGGCCTGGTAGAATGTGCCTGTGGTATTTTCTCTAATAGTCCTGGAAATAGCCCCTCAAATAAAACTCTGCTCTTACGCAGCACTTTTCATCCAGAGTTCAAAGCATTTTACAAATACAAAGCGTTTTACAAATTGGATTCCAGGAGCTAGTCCATTTTCAGCACTACCTAAGGGAGAATAGGTTGGGGAAGCCCATAACTAACGGTCATTTCCAGCCAGGGGTGATGTCTTTATTTTTAGTCAGACTGCTAGATGCTGCAGTCAGTCAACTTGAAGGCTTCTGTGTTTCTCTAGCTTCTCTCAAGCAACAGATGAGTGAAATTACCAAGACTCAGGCTTAGAGCAGAGTGTACAATATTTGAGAAGTTCAGCCTGTTTCTGATGAGGTCGTTTCCTTTGATTTAGTCATTATTCATATTTATTTAGTAAACTTGTTCCTAAGATTTATACATTCAATTAGTATTGCTAAGTTCTGTTTAATCAGATAAGTTACATGGTTCCCCACATCCAAGTTTGGCTTGTAGCTTTAGTTGTGTGGCTAGTACTAGCTGTTGTCCAGTCAATTTTTCGTATCATATTCTAATTAGAATTTAGCCAGTGTTTGGAAAAGAAACCTTACAGTCAGTTATCTTATTCAGTTAATATAATGCAAAATCCCAAGAGTCCTTAAGAGTCAAAATTCCCATTGAAATCAATAGTTTAAGCCCAGATTTTTAAAATGATTGAGGTGTTGCTATGCTTAAAATTGCAAAATCTAAGCCAGCCAAGTCTCATTTTACCGTAGACTTTTAGATGGCGATTAGTTATTTAGGGGGTGACCTGAAGAAGGCTTTTAGGCTAGGGATAGAAATTACATGTAAACTGGTATAAGTAATAGGAAACTGGTTCAAATCTGTAACACAACAGAAGTTCAGTGCACATAAACTGTTTTCAAAATGGCCTAAGCCGTTTAAGATAAACCTGGATAGATGTAGTATCAGACTTAACTGATTTAGGTTAAATCAATGTATTGAACTTCTGTCCCAGATCCCTTCCAGATTCAGTTTAACTAGCAGTCCCCCAGCCTGCCAGGATGCTTTGTATCTCCTCCACAAACCACCCTCTTGCAGGGTGGGCGGGCTACCCTTCGCCCAATCTGTCTGTTTCAGCCAAGCTGGAAAGTGTGCTGTAGTGCCCCTCTGGCTTCTGCCCTGGGCCACTGCAGGCATGTGGCTGCATTTCCAGAATCCAAAGTGAATGTCTGTTCGCTTGCTTCTCGGTTCAGTCTACACAGCTAAGACCTAACCATCAGCCTCAGGCTTTTTGACTGTCTGTACTTAACCTTAATGCCCAAAAGCTTGCCTCCTAGTTATCCAATTTGTTCTATAAAGATATAATTAAAAATCCATGTGTCTCATACATTTCCAGGAGCATCGTGCCTATAACAGCACTCAAACCCAACTAAGGCATTTAACTATCTTATTGAAATTCAATGAGATTTAGGTACTTGGGTCTCATTCAGAGGCAATGGGACTAAGGTTTTTAAGTAATTTGGCCCTTACAGCAGTGAGTAAACAAGTGCATTAAATGCCTTTGAAATGTTGGCCATTTTATAAATATTGGCTGAATCCCTTGTTAAAAATAGATATTGGCTGAATCCCTTGTTTTCCATCATTCCTTGGCTTTATATCAGCTAGTGTGCAGAGAGAACATAATATAAGGCATAGCAGAAAAATAGCAACACACTTTTTTTTTTTATTTAAGTAGCTATTAACGTTAAAAGTAGGTAAACTTTACATGTCAAATTTATTTCAGGAGAATACAGAGACTCATTCCTACAGAAATACTGCCAGGCAACTTTTCATGGCAGAGATCTGATAATATGCCTTTTTGGGTGAAGTTAACTAAATATAAAGTGTAAATAAAAATAACAATTTACAAATTGTAATACTTTGCAGAATAAAACTCTGCTTTAAAATTTTATAACAGTTGGAGATCTGCAGATTTTAAGTGACAGCTGTGTCTTTAATCATTCGATGTTCTTGGAATAACAAATATATGTACAAAAGAAGAAGCCATTCATTCCTTTTTGTATCACTATTTACTATGTATGTTCAGAATGTTTCTGGTAAAGATGCTTTGTGATTGATATGCAGGTAGTTTTTGTAAGTCCCTAGACCTTATGTTTCCCTTGAGAAAGGGAGGAAAATATGAGTAAAATTCAACCTGTACAAAGGGCAATACGTAGCCCACTCCATATGTAAATATTGCATAAGCGCTCATAGACCAGGGGTAAGCAATGTTTTTTGGCTGGAGTGCTGAAAAAACCACAGTGTCTACCTTGTAAGCTGCCGGAGTGCTGGCACACCACAAAAACAAAACTAGGGCGGAGGGGGTACATGGCAGGATGCATTGCATGTTTAATACTATTACTAATCATGAATGTTGCCTTTTTTTTTTTACAGTAAATAGAAAGCTGGTGTCAGGTGGGGAGCGGGGGCTGCCCCAGGGCTCCCCTACTTGGGCCACAGCGGGGGGCCCAGAAGCACTGGAGGTGGGGCCCAGCCGGCCTGCGCAGCTCTGTGGGGATGGGGCGCAGCCACCCTGCCCATGAAGGGATGCTGAATGGCTGTGGCAGGATGCTGGGCCCGGGGAGCTCCCTGCTTGGTGCTGGGTACAATGGGAGTGCGAGCTGCAGCCGCAGGCTGTTCGCTGTTCCCTGGGAGCTGCAGCTGGTGCTTGGGGCTGAGCCAGCAGGGAGCCTGCACTGCAGCAGCTTTCTGGACTGCCTGCCCCAGCCCTGGCCTCTCGAGGGGAGCTGCGGGTGGGCAAGGCTGGGACCCGGGCAGGCTGAGGCAGCTGCAGTGGCTGTTCCCAGGGTCCAGGGGGCTCCTGCAGCCAGGTCCCGCAGTGGGGATGGCTCTGCCCTGCCTGTGCTGTGCCCAGCGTGCAGGGAGGCCAGTCCTGGAGAGGGAAGCCCCCTGAGCCCCGTGTCCTGCCCCATGCATGTGCTCAGGCTGGCTGCGGCCCATCCCTGAGGAGCTGCGCGGGCTTCCCAGGCCCCACCATGGGTGCCACTGGGCAACCCTGTCTGCCCACCTGCCACAGCTCGAGCCCACACAGCCCCGGGGAAGCCCCCACTTCCCGCCCAGCCTCTGCCTTCCTATGGGCCCCCCATGCTCCTCAACTGCCTGGCCCCAGCACTCGGCACTTCGGTGCAGCTCCAGGTTGAACAGGGCGTCTGCATGCCTGGGCAGCTCCTTCCAGGGCCAGCCAGGCTGGAGATGCAGCTTGGGAGCATGGGTGGGGGCAGTAGAGTACAGACACTTCCCTGCCTGTGCTCCCCTGGGTCTGCCTGGTGCCTGCCGCGGTGCTGCGACTTGTGGCTGCGCAGGAGAGCCCATAGCAGCAACTTTAAAAAACAAACAAAAAAACCAACTTCTTTGCGTGCCTCCTGGTGTGCCGGGAAAAACGTCTCCGCATGCCACTAATGGCACACATGCCGGGGGTTGCTGACCTCTGTCAAACCATGTTGTTCCTCAGTGCAAGGTAGAATTTTCCCTCAAAAGAGAAAAAGGAAGAAACACAGATTGCAGTATATTACAATGAAAGAAACAAAAATTTCAATATATTCTAAGCTGTATTTACTTAAAAATCCAGTCCTCCAGGGGAAAGATCACCTTGCTGTGTCAGGAGCATTTACTGCTTTTCCTTTCTTCTGTTTCTTATCCCTTGCGTTAACAGCGGTTTCTCTAGATCTCTGTTCCCAATGCCCTTTTGTATTAAACACCTTAAGGATAAAGAGCATAAGTTCAATACTGGCAGCTCTTCTGGTGTTGTAACATAAACTGCATTTTGTATTTTTCTAAATTTAACAGGCCTGTAGATACATAGGACACAAAAGGAAGGGGATTAGTTAAGATCAATGCAGATCTTTTTTTTCAAGAATTAGCATCATGTGAATGTAATGTGTTACAGCAGGAGGAATCAGGCAGCAGTCTGCAGAGCTGTGCTGACTGTTAATTTGGACTACAACTCCCAGAAACCTCCCAGAGGCTGGGGGCAAGGGAAAAAAAAAAGGAAGCTTGAGGCTGGAGTAAGGGGAGGAGTGTGCAGTAGAACCTGGTCAGCCCTATACAGAGGAGTGCACAGTGGAGCTGGAGATCTCACTGGCTCTGTCAGCCAGGACAGTGGGCTGAAGGAGCTGGCTTCAGACTTGAGGGAAGCTGTAGGCTATGGTTTGACTGCTTTAGAGACTGAAGGCTTGTTTGGGAACACCCCCAGAAGTGTGTGTGTGTGGGGGGGGAAATTGAGGTGCTAATGCTGATGTTTCTTTACCTTTTACCTGTTCCCTCCCTTGAGCCCATTAGCTTTGACCCTAACCCCTATGATTTTCTGTATAAAAGTGGGAACTCCCGCTTGCTTCTTGTGTCAGTATCTGGGGTTGCAGAGTTGGCACAAATTGGTGGTAAAAGTGGGATTGTGAAGGGTGGTTGTTATACAAATGAGGCAAATGGGGCTTGGTGGTCACAGGCCATAAGGCACAGGGCAAACTGCTGCAGAAGTGTACAGATTTTGTATGTTTTGTGGGCATTTGATCAGGGAAGATAAGTATTACAGAGGAGGGGGGTACCTCATGAACGTATGCACCTGGAGGCTGGTGGGGGGCATGGCAACCACCCACAGGCAGTGTGTCGGTGGTGAGCGGGGAGCTCCTGCAGGCAGCTGTGGTGGCCAGTGGCAACTGGGGACTGCCCACAGATGCCACCAGCGGTTTTTCGGTGGCAAGGGGGGTGGGGTTGTGATCATCAACCGCCCATAGGTGATGCTTTTTACATGGGGTGCACCCCCTACACGTTGCCAGTGGGGTACCCCCAGTGGGAGGGGAAAACACATACACTCCATCTGCTGTCTCAAGGCCTATATTTAATCCAGCACCTTACAGAGGGGAGCAGCCAGGATAGGGGGATTGGCACGAACCATTTGAAATGGCATCTGAGTTAAGTGGGTGGAATGACGCCACTAAGCTAAAATTCCTGAGCGTCTTGCTTATAGGGAAAGCCAGGGAGGTCTACCGTGGGCTCAGCAGTGAAACTAAACAGGATAACAAGCACATGACAGGCACCCTCAGGAATACTTTGGAACCAGGTGCAGGTCCTGACTGGGACCATACAGCTTTCTTTAGTTATAGAGTCTTCAATAGTCAGTGCAAGAGTTTGGTGTTGCTCTAAGATGATTAGTTGTAAAGGCCTTCCCACAAGTCAGCCACGAGATACAGGACCAGCTGGCCTATAACGACTTCAATAGCAATACCTTCAGTTGGGAGAAGTAGGTTCAGCTTCAGTTGAGGAGACGCCATAGCCTGGATGATGCCATAAAGCTAGCCACCGAGATGGAAATTGTAAAAAAAACCCCAAAAAACTGGAGGCTTTAGATATCCAAGGTGCTGAGGCAAGGGTGCAGAAGTTAGGAGCACAAACCCCCAACCTCAGAGTCATCAGCCTTATGACCAGTGATGGAGACATTAAGAGAGATCTGAGATAAATTTGACCAGCTCAAGAAGAGTATGGACACCCAGTTCCAGAGTAGACTTGCAAGGGGTGATTCTCCTGAACCACAGTGGTTTGGGTGTCATCAGGAGAATGACTATGACAGTTGTGATCACTTCTGAAGGAAGTTCCCAGAGAGAAGGTGGTGTTCAGGGCAGGGCAACTGAAGTTGGCAGTGGAGAGGGGCCTGTCCACTACTAGCAGACAAAATGACCCACAGAATGAGGTGCTAATTGCTGGTGTCACCAGGTATAAGATACTACCTAGAGTGAAAGTTAAGAGAAGTTCCTTTCCTGTTCCTCCTAGTTTCAGGTGCCCAGGTATCTATTGTACATAGCTGGATATGGAAGCAAGCTACAACAGAGAAAGAAAAAAGCCTTCGACTCTGTAACAGTTAGTGGTCAAGGCAGCCAATGGAGAAGTGCTTCCAATTCTGGGATAGTGGAGTACAACCATTGACTTTGAAGGCCTGCAATTGCCATGTAGAATCCCCATAGCAAAGGCTGTCAATCAAGATACCTTGTTAGGTACTAACTTCCTAAAAAATTATCTAGTCACTATGAATTTTGCAGATTGTTCATGTTCCTTTATAGGGAGGCATTTCCCCTTGTATACCACAGATGGCCAAGTGACTGGAATGGTATTGATAGTGGTAGTAGTGAAGAATCTAACAATACCTTCTAGAAGTGATGCTCGCTGGCAAACTAAAGAGATGGTGCTGTGAAGAAGAGAGCTTATTTGAACCTAGGTTTACTGATAAATTGGGATTCCTAATGGGAACTGCAAGGGGTAGGAGCCACAGGGGTGAAATTCCAATGTGTGTTGCTAACATATTAACAGAACCACAGGCCACACATACTTGGGACACTTAAGACAGGTGTGGCTGTCCTGCAGGAGAACCTTATATCAAAAAGGTTGATTGCTGCAAGAGTACTGGGTTCAAATAAGAGCCAAAGCTTTAGAGAGATAGGCAATAACCTTCTGTCGAATGAAAGAAGTTGGAACACAAGTTCAATTTAAGTCATCACAGCCTGGAGCCTAAACTCGTGGGGGCAGTACAAGAGGTCCTGTTGGAGTACGCAGATGTACTCAGCTTTGGCAACCATGACCTAGGGCATACAGGCTTAACAGAGCTCCAGATTAATACTGGCAATGCCAAATTTGTCCAACGGGCCTCAAAGAGTACCCATCTATTTCCAGAAGGAGTTTAATTATCAACCCCAAAAGTTGGTAGAAAGAGGCATCAGGCTGTCCTTCAGCTCATAGGCTGCTTTGGTGGTGTTGGTGCAGAAGAAAGGGGGAGGTGTTCGGATCTGTCTAGATTATCATAGACAGAATGATATTACTGTTAAGGATGCCTAGCTCTTACCTTGAATTGATGATGTACTAAATCTCTTGGCCAAAGCTCAATGGTTCTCCTCCCTTGATCTGGCTAGAGGGTACTGGCAGGTGGAAGTGCACCCAGAGGACAGAGCTAAGAAGCTTTCTACACTAAGAAGGGACTTTTTGATTTGAATGTGATGCCTGTTTATTTATGTAACACTCTTAGTACATTTATATATATTATATGAGCTGGCAAGCAGATCAGGCGGACAAAAACCTGTAATTTACACTGTAGTAAACATCTGTGTTCACAGAACAGAAAACTTGGCCTGACAAGGGAGCTAGGTAGGCCTGTTCATCAGCAGCCAAGACGTTGGTAGAGGCCTCGCAGTGGAACCTTCACCAATACAGACCCCAATAGGTCCAATAGGGTGGTGCCAGAGGATGCTTCTGGATCAAAAAATGTAGGGTGGGATCCATAGCCTGATGGAAATGAAGATGAGTGAGCGAGTGAGGATGAACAAGTACTTAGTGGAGGATCAAGGTGTAATGTGAATGTAAAGAGTGTAGCAGCATAAGGAACAAGGGGATAGTCTGCAGAGCTGTGATGACTGGTAATGTGGACTACAACTCCCAGAAACCCAGGAAAAGGAAGAGGAAGCTTGAGGCTGAAGTAAGGAGAAGAGAGAGCAGCGTGCTTGTGGAACCTGATCAGTCCTACACAGAGGAGTGCACAGTGGAGCTGGAGATCTCAGTGGCTCAGGCAGCCAGAACTGTGGACCGAAGGAGCTGGGCCCAGACTTCAGGGCAGCTGCAGGCTGCTGTTTGAGTGTTCTAGGGACTGAATGCTTGCTTGATGCACCTCTGGAGGTGTGAGGGTGGAAATTGAAGTGCTGAGTATGTTATCACAGTGTTGATGTTTCTGTTTCTTTTACCTGTTCCCTCCCTTTGGCCCATTAGCTCTTGACCCTATTCCCTATGATTTTCTAGATAAAAGTGGGGATTCTCCCTTGCTGCTTGTGCCGGTATCTAGGGCTGCAGGGTTGTCACATTAGGGCTAATTACAGACAGTCAAAAAGCCTAAGGCTGAATCAATTCATTCTTTGCAGTTTAGTCTAAGCTGCAGAGATTAAACTGAGAAACAGCTGGGCAGACATTCACTCTTGATTCAGGAAATGCAGCCACATACCTGCAGTGGCTCAGGCCAGAAACTGGGAGGCATTACAGCATGGCTCTCTGGCATGTAGCCAGCATGGGCCATGTATTTGCTTTCTCTTCCTGCTATCCCCGAGGTCTCTGGAATTTGCACACCACACTCACAGCAGCAGGGCTCTGCAAGGACAGCTCTGTACTTAGGGAAAGGGAAGTTTAAGTCGCCTCCATGGCCCCAGATTCCAGCTGGGGTTTGTGGGGGTTAGTTCCTGCCTCCCCCTGCTTAACCGTTCTCTGCTGGAGCAGGTAGCACAGCCCAGCCCAGCCCAGGGCTGAAAAGCATGCTAGGATGCTGGGGGACTGTGATTTAATTTAAACCAGGAAGGGGTCTGGGACAAAAGTTTCATAAACCGGTTTGACCCAAGACAGTTAAGTCTGATACTACATTCAACCAGGTTTATCTTAAACGAGTTTTAGCCACTTTGAAGCTGGTTTATGTGCACTGGACTTCTGTTCTGTTACAGGTTTAAATCAGTTTCTGCTCACTTCCACTAGTTTATGTGTTACTCCTGTCCCTGGCCAAGGAATTTATTTCGTTAAAAAATGCTTTCCCATCCCCATGTGAACTAAAATTCATGACTGTACTCTAAGAATGCTGTGCATAAGCTGGCACTGCTTTTAACATGGAGCTATAGCAATATTATAATAGTCTTTGTAGTAATAAAATTGTTGGAGAAAAACCTGTCCAATGCCCTTTTCAGAACTAGGGCTTAAAATTCAAATTAAACTCAGCTTAAGCATCCTCTACTGAGACCATTAAGAAATACTCATTTTTCACAACTTTCAATGGCTTATTCTTCATGGCATTAGGCAGTTGGTCCTTGGCTTGGTTTTTTTTTTTTTTTGTAACTTGAATCTAGAAGTTTATTGCCATTTGCTGCAAAAGGTCAAATTCATTCTCCAAGGAGTTTCTTTTGCTCACTTTTAAGATAGGCAACTCAAGATGGTGCCATGAGATATATGAGTGAAACAGCAATACAACTGTAACTGTATATTCCTTTTCAGTTGTGCTTATCCCATGGCACATTGTAGATCACTGTTCTGTATGGCAGGAAATTGTTCTCCTTCATTTACTTGTCAGATATCTCTTGTGGTGATACTAGGATCTATACATATAACTGAACCCTTCTCTTAATTTTTTTTAACAGTAAGTAGTATGATCCTGTGTTCTTTATGCAGAAAACTCTATGAAATCTGTGAGTCCTGTTTTTAAAAGGGCAGCACAAATAGGCTCCCAGTCCATCCACCTCAGTCAGATCAGCTAAAGGTATTCTGAATGTGTGCCAGTTGTATGTAAAGAGCTCTCTGCTGTCAATCCAAAAAGAAGTATCAAGCGTTATGCACAAGGCTATGGGCCTTCTTTTTGTGCCACTGCCCCATGGCATTAATGACGCTGCCATGAACGTTTGGAATAAGTCTGGTGTAAGAGCAATTTCTGTCGGCTCTACTCCTATGTGCTTTCTTTCTCTCTCTCTCTCTCTCTCTCTTCCTTCTTCCCTTCTTTTGTGGGTAAAGTGAAAGATCACAAGGGAGCCTTTGCTTTTTCTTGAATAGTAAGTGAAGTGAAATCTTTTCTTTCTCTGGCCTTCCCCTGACAGCAACTGTTTACCTTCTATGGGGGTTGAAGCAGAATCAGGTTAAAATCATACAGGACAGAAAAAAGAGGGGGGAAGAGGGAAACGCTTTCTGTAAAAATTCATAATAAAGGAGTGAAAGAAGAAAGAACATGGGCTCCACTGTGGGCCACTGGCTTTTTGTAGTGCTTGATTCTAAAAGTCAGGAAGTTGTGTGAGAAGGGACAGTTCTCGCATAGTAATATCAACAGAGCCACAGCAACCACGCCATGTGAGGTGGTTAGCTAGGCTGATTCCCAGACCCACAGGGATTTTACAGTCTTACTATGAGAGGAATCCAGAAAACCTGTGTTGGATTCTTGACTATAACCATCTGCAGAAATTCAGTAATTCCCACTTAGCAAGGGGAAAGGAAAGTGCGCAGTAAAAGCTTTCATAAAACTGTGCAGCACCTCTTAAAAACAAAGCCTTACAAGTGAACTGCTAAGCTTTTGTTTTTTAAAAAAAATTAAAACTGTTTTCAAAATCCCAGTGCATTAGGTAATGGATTATAGTGCCGGACTTCAGCATTGCTGTTGGGATATGCAGTTTTATTGTACACCATACACTTCCCCTGCATTATTTATCTGTTGTTGCCATGCAAAATTAACTCTGTATCTTGTGTTCAGGTATCTGTAAATGGAAGAATTGAAATAAAAAAATAATATGACTTTAAAAGGCAATCAGGACTCATGGTAGAGACGATATCTTTTATTAGACGAACAAGATTTTTGCAAAAAAAATTCTTTAATTGTAAGCTTTTGGGCACAAACACCCTTCATCAGGCATGGGAGAAAAGATTGTAAAAGTTCTCCTGGGTAGAAATAAAAGTTCATATTTCATAGGATTTCACAGATGAGTCAATAGATAGTAAACTCCTCTGGGCAGTCAGTTTATAGCTGGTAGGGAGCCTCTCACCTCCTGTGAGGATCTGTGATGATGTAAATGACCTTGAAACAGAGGCAGGAGCAGGATCTCAGGTTTCAGGTGGTCACAGTTGCTTCCTGCTTGGGAAACTATGGAGATTTTTTTACTGCTTTTCTATCCAGTTTTCTTTTTTTGAGCTTTTCTACACAATTTTCTGCAATTCCTCGTTTATTGTGTCCCCAGTTAATCTTTTAGAAAGTTTTTAGTCATAGGGATATTAAATGCAGCGCATGTAAGAACTGATGTCAGCAATATTTGCTTACTTGCAGAAGATCTTCATTCTAAACCAAGTAGCAGCAAATTAATAAGTTTATAAATCCAATTTTAATTCCATATAATAAATCATATTTCTATTTAGTGCTTTTTCAGTATTAAAGAATGAAAAGTTGACACATCATCTATATGTTTTGTAATACTGTTCTCAAATGAATACCGATTCTTTCATTTAATTTTTTTTAGGCTTTATGTTCTGTTTTTAAATTAAAAATATATAAATCTGTTCTATGGATTTATGAGCGTTACTTATTATGAAATATACTTGAAGGCATCCACCCACAAAGTATAAAGGCATAGTACAACCTATAAAGTAGGCTTACCATACTTCAGGGTTTTCCCAGACTTGTCTTCTTTTTGGGTCCTCTGATCTCTGCCCGGGCAGTTTTTTTAAATATGAACAAAACTGCCCAGGATTTTGCTGGTAGAACTGCTTTTCCCAGCTTGCCCTAGTGGCGTGTATGCTTACCAGGGACCTGGGTTTTCCATTTGCTGCAGAAAAATGCAGAATTTCCCCTTAAAAGGAGGATACTGTGGGTATCCCCTTACAGGCTGGTAGCCTTCCAGCCTGCAAGATGCTACTTGGGGCAATTGGAAGCAGGTGCCATGTGCATCTGTGTGTGCACATGCCTGTGCCCAGCATGCAGCCAGGCAGGGTGGTGGAAGCAGCTCCAGCAACTGGATGCAGGTAAGTCTATGGGGGATGGGGGTTGGAGGGCCAGGGCTTGGGAACTGTCTTGGGGGGCGGGGGGAAGGTGTGTGTGTGTCAGGGGAGAGAATGGGTGTGTGAAGAAGGGGTGTGGGTGCCTGCTGGTGCTGGGGACAGCTGTCTGGGTGCTGGGGCTGCAGCATGTCAGGGAGTGAGGGGCAACAGGAGGGATAGGGGACTGTGGGTCTGGACTACGATAACCCTATGTAAAATAAAAATTATAGTAATCTGTGACTTTTCTTCCTGAACCTGTTCATCTAATTTAATGCATTGGTATTAAGCCAGGATAGGGCATTTTTGTATTCTTATATTAGTTATACTAGTATGAAAGCTGGAATCCTTTCCAAGTGGGACAAGCCAACATAAAATTCTGGGCATGCCTTTCTGGATTCACCAGGCTTGATTTCCTGTCCAGATACTCTTATTTCTTTACGTCACGCGTTTAGTCCTGTGAAGTCTGCAGTTTTGCAGATCTGAAAGTGTTATTATGAACATCAGTGGCCTGAGTCATACAATGCTGCATGGTTAATGCTGTATGTGTTGGAGCCAAGCAAATCACTTTCAGCCCTTTTTATTTTTTTCATGGTTTTACCACATTTTTGGTATGTGGAATCATAAGGGATGTCACTGAAGGCACATACATATGTGCCATGGATTCGTGCTCTCTGTGGATATGCTAAGCACAGAGTTTAACATACTACATGGACCATTCAAGAGCTACATACAGCTCCATATTTCTGCAGGAAAAAAATGTCCTCATTCTGTCCTCATTTTCAGATGAGGCCTCGCTTATAGCATTTTACTAATTAAGTACCTCTCAGTAATGTTTGAGTGTATTTGGAAAATACGTTTAGGTTGGTATTTTTTCTTAAGTTTTAATTTTTCCTAGGAAGTCTATTTAAACAACCTCAAAACTATTAAAGCAATTTATGATTTTCCAAGTTCAGATTGTAAAGTAGTATATTCTGTGTGTACTGTAACTAGTTGCAGATTTCTTGGTTTAAAGGATAAGGCTCAGATTAAAGGAATGCAGGAAGGACAAATTATTTATTTAAAATCTCACTTTTTAAACGCCACTGAATTTAGTCTATCTTGCATTTGCCCTATAACAATTTCAGTGCTCTTAGATTATTTATGAATTGGTCCTCTTCTGTTACTTTATTTCTTTTCAAAATATACAGCGTTACTATGAGATACATATCTAGATTAAGGCTCTTGCTTACATTCAGTTGTACTAAAAACCCATGAGATGCTTTTTGGAGAGTAGCAGAATTCTCACAAGTACAACTACTTCTGTGAAGTTCCCAGCTACATTCCAGTTACAGATGAATAATAACATGGTTTTGTACAGTGCACACTGATTTAGCAAGACCCCACAGAAGCTTACCAAATTTGATTATATTGACCATTAAGTGCATTTTTTGTATCGTAAAGAATGTGTTGGTGGAAATGGCACTGTGACTGGAGTTTGTATTATAAAACACGGTACAGGAACTTATAATTCTTAGGGGGAAAAATTGCACAAAAAGGATTTATAGTTAGCCTACAGAAAAAAAGGCTCAGCAAATGTAGTTGTACCTCTGTGAGAAGCGAAATGTGCACATGGTTGGCTTTTGTTCTGAACTATAATATTTGGTAGTGGTTATAATCTGTAGTGTATAAAGTACCTACCGTAAAGTGGTTTCATTGAAGTCATTTCCAGCATGTATGAGAGATTAGTTTTGGCTTTAGGAAATGAGGTTTATTGTGCTTGGCCATAAATACAGAGTGGCCTTTTTCTTTTGTCTTGTGCCTCACTAATAAAAGAGGCAATGCGTGTGTGAGGGAGATGGAAAAAGAGAAAGAGGGTGTGTGTCTGTGCGTATGAAACAAGGGGTTCAAATTGTTTAAAGAAGCCACAATATAAATAGAGCTACATTAAATATAACTATAAAGTCTCCTTGCCTACTTGACAACAAGGAAGCCAGAAGTGCCTTGTCCAATGTTAACTTTTCTACCAAGAAAGGTTATCCTAACTGCTCTTTCCTAATGTGAAAGCAAAAGGAGATTAATTTATCGTGTAACTATTTTGATGCATCTATTAATACTTTGACATGCCTTTCAGTTAAAAGTAAAAGGCTGAGGGTAGCAATATGGATTTCTTTGTGGACCTGTTGCTCGGAAGTGATGCATCTGTGGGTGTGAACAAGTGTTTTCAGGACCCGGCTCAGGTTTACTCAACTTAAAGTTGCCTAACCCTGAGTTGGGATCACTCCATGCAAGCGTGGGCAACTGGGGGCGAGTAAATTGGGGCAGGGGGCTAGTGGGTCATCTGGGGCAGGGTTGTTGGGCCCAAGGGGGGCTCACAGATCTATGGGGAAGTTGGTGGAAGCAGGGGGCTGCCTGGTTCAGGAGGAGATAGGGTAAAATAGCCGGGTCAGGGTCATGGCAGGTAAAAAAAAAAAAAGCACAGCCACAGGGGTGTGGAGAGTGGCTCGGCTTTCCTAGCCTCTGGGCTGTATTGGGAATCTGTGCAAGCATTCATTAGGCTGAGTTAACCCTCTCTAGGTTGAGTTAATCCCATACAGATCTAAAGTTAGTTCTCATCTGATAAAAACTAACTAGATTTGGTGTGCCATTTTTAACAACCTAAGCCCTGCAATCACTTGCACAGCTGGGCATTTAGATCACCCTAGCTTTGCTTGTACATACTCTCTGTCAGCAGACTATCAGGGGCTACAGTGCACATTTATGAAATGACAAGCCCAAGGCACTTGCGTTAACAACCTTCTAATATAGCTCAGATAATGAAATCATGTGTAGAAAGCAGCTTGTACAAGGCTACAAGGTAACAGAAAACAAGAATGCTTGAAAGAAGAGAGAATAAAGTTAGATTAAAACAAAAAGTTTTGTGAACATGTACTCTCATAAGTGTCAGCAGGGTCCTTTGGGGTCATGAGACATTCTGAAAATTCAACCAGTACTGTCCTGAGTCACCTTAAATTTATGATGCAAAGACGACAGTCTTAGAGAGAAATTCCCAAAGTGTTTAGGTGCCTAACTTACCATTAAAATCAATAGCATATTATGAGAATATATATCTCTAGTATAGATGCATACCTGCCTGTATTTATTATTAGCCTAAGGTGTTTTGGTATCAGAGCAGCAGGTGTTTTGGAGATATTTAAGATGGACGGAGTGGTTTAAACATGGAAATTTGCAAAGAACATGCAAAGTGTACAAGTGATATTTAAATTCCTTTAATTGTGACATTGCAGCCTCTCAATTTCAGTCAGGATATGCTTTTCACCTGTTTCTCATCCGGACTGGCAGAGGTACAAGGGAATTTTATATTCAGCGGAATGCTTATAAGTATTATTCCCTTGAATGGCTGAATATTGTGTCCCATTTGGGGCGGCAGTGGCCCTAATCAGCCTGACTGGCTCTCAACTAAATGAAACTCATAACAGATACTTCATCTACCCCTTGTCCTTGGCTGTCTGCTCTATCTCATACCTTTCCTCCTGCTCTTTGATGTAAACAGGTTACTTTAAGAATTTACAAAAAACTGTTTACATTCAATTTGCTACCAATTTTTAAGGAACTTGATGTCCCTCCCTAGGCCAAGGCTTAAGTTGAGAAGGCCATTTGGGCGCGCAGGGTAAGAGCTGAATGACAAAAACTTTGACATTAAGGAAAAATGGATCCAGCAATAGAACACAATTGACATTATAAAGAAATTTCTTATCATAGACCTCACATCTAAATCTCCTGGCTTTGCTTTATCATGGGGGAGTTGGACAGCAATGAAAAGACTACATACTAGACCAGGTAGAAGCAACTACCTATTACATAAATAGAATTTTATTAAAGACCACCAAGTGTGAGTGTGGCGATTTCCAAACTATAGTGCATGTCACAGAGGAATGTCCTATTTATCATTTTAATGGTTGCATTGACGACCTGCAACAGGCTACTGATGATGCCTTGCAATGGATATCAAACCTAAAACGGTCACTCTAGATTTATCCCTCAGTGCCATTGTTTGTTCGGTCATTCAGTTGCTGTATTCTATATGGAGAAATAGACAAGGGAATAAAAGTGATTTGGTCAAAGTCATGAAGTACACCAGTTAGTCTGAGTTCAGGCCCAAGCTACTAGTGGCTCCTTAAACTGGAGTACATTGCATGCAAGGGGATTAATAACAGATCTCAATGAAACCTGATTTTAACATATTTTTCCAGTGGTTGCATGCATGTTTTACCTACCCAGAATTTTGAGATGTATACAAAACCAACTGTCACAATGAGGCTTGTTTATTGTTTCAACTTGCAAATTCTTAAGTCTTTCTCTTTGCATGGCTCATTACTAGGGAATAATCACTTTTCTGTCATAAAGAAACATTTTTAGTAAGCAAGATGTTTGAAAAGTGCATGAATGAAGATAGATGTTTTATTTAATGAGTTAGTTTTAAGTTGCCCTTTATAGAACTATGGGCAAGTTTATAGTCAAATTTGTACAGGCTTAGCAAGATGATTTTCTCTGGGTCAGTGATGCACAATTGGTGATATTTAACCATTTGCCAGGTAAGTAAAGTTTGTGAAACTGCTGTATCTTTGTATATTAGCTTTCCTACTGGTAATCAGGGTAACTCCCCTACAACATTTTGAGCAGGTTCCTTTGAGGCTTTGACTGAACAACAAAAAGCATTCATTACTGCTTTATTGCAAACAAGCAGCTATATGGTTGGTAGTTCCATCTGGTCCCTTAAGATGATATAATAACATACTGAACAATAAGCACAAACTTTTATAAGGTAGTTGAACATCGTATTTATTATTTATTATTTTAATGATCCTATTAAAATCTAGATTGGAATTTTATATATGTAAAATAAAGCTAAAATGGATTTAGAGAGCAAGAGAGAAATGCAGGCACTGCTTCCTATCACAACTTGCTTAAGATGGTTTCTTTTAAAATACCGTAAGAACTAGAGGTTGAACTCCAACTAGCTTTGAGTATCAAGGACAATAAAAAGTCCTTTTTCAGATATGTGGGGAGCTGGAGGAAAAGCAAGGGCAACATTGGACCCCTGCTAAACCAGATAGGACAACCAACAACTGACACCCAGTAAAAAGCCAACCTATTAAATGGGTACTTTGCGTCAGTCTTTCATCAGTCCCATGGGATGCCCATGCCCACTATGGGACAGGGAGGTTTAGGTGAGAGAGATCCCCTGCCCTCCATCAATGCTGAACTTGTGAAGGAACACCTTGAGAGGCTGGATACCTTCAAGTCAGCTGGCCCTGACAATCTACACCGCAAGGTACTCAAAGAGCTGACGAGCATCATAGTCCAGCCTCTGGCACAGATCTTTGAGAACTCCTGGCACTCTGGTGAAGTGCCTGAAGATTGGAAGAAGGCCAATGTGGTGCCGATCTTCAGGAAAGGGAGGAAAGTGGACCCAGCAAACTATAGGCTCATCAGCCTGACCTCTATCCTGGGGATGGTCTTAGAAAAGTTTATTAAAGAGGCCATCATGCTGGAGTCTATTGTTACCCCCAGATCCCTTTCATTTGTAGTGTTGGTCAAGTTGGTGATGCCCAGCCTGTAGGTGTGCTGGGGGTTCTTCCTTCCCAGTTGCAGCACTTTGCATTTCTCTACATTGAACCTAATCTGGTTCCATTCTGCCCAACAGGCTGTCTAGGTCCGCTTGAATCTGCAGCCTACCTGCGGGTGTGTCCGCAAAACCCCATATCTTGGTGTTGTCTGCGGACTTAGCCAATGTGCTTTTCACCCCCTTGTACAGTTCATTGATGTAGATATTGAACAGCACTGGGCCAAGTACCAACCCCTGGGGTATGCCATTGCCCACATCTTGCCAGGACAACATTAATCCATTCATTTGGACTCTCTGCATCCTACCCCGCAACCATTTTTGCACCCACTTGATGGTCCTGCAGTTCAGCCAGATATCTTCCAGTACCTCATGGGATATCAGGTCAAAGGCTTTCTGGAAGTCGAGGTATATGATGTCAACCATTTTCTCTCATCCATAATGGACTCGCTGACACCAACATCGTGAGAGATAGCCAGCACGGGTTTGTCGTGGGTAGGTCTTGCTTGACCAATCTCATTTCCTTTTATGACCAGATGACGTATCACCTGGACAAGGGAGAACAGATTCATGTCATATATCTTGACTTCAAAAAAGCCTTCAGTCTGACATTCCATGATCACCTCTTGGTGAAACTGGCCAGTTGTGGCCTTGGGTCCACCATGATCCACTGGCTGGGAAATTGGTTCTGTGGTTGCACCCAGAGGGTAGTAATAGATGGAAGTCAATCATCATGGTGCCCTGTGACCAGTGGGGTCCCCCAAGGCTCTGTCCTTGGACCCATATTGTTCAACATCTCCATCAATGAAGTAGACATTGGAGTCAGAAGTGGACTGGCCAAGTTCGCCGATGACACCAAACTTTGGGGCAAAGCATCCACACCTGAAGACAGGAGGGCGATCCAGGCTGACCTGGACAGACTCAGCAAATGGGCAGATGAGAACCTGATGATGTATAACACTGAAATAACACTGTATATCACTCCACCTTGGGAGGAAAAACCTGCAGTATCCTTATAGGTTCGGCAGTGCTACGCTGGCTAGCAGTATGGAAGAAAGAGACTTGGGGGTCATCGTTGACCACAAGATGAGCACGAGCCTGCAATGTGATGCTGTGGCTAGTAAAGCAACCAAAATGCTGGCTTGCATCCATAGATGCTTCTCAAACAAATCCCGGGATGTCATTCTCCCCTTGTACTTGGCTTTCTTGAGGCCGCAGCTGGAGTACTGCGTCCAGTTTTGGGCTCCACAATTCAAAAAGAATATGGAGAAGCTTGAGAGAGTCCAGCGAAGAGCCACACGCATGATCAGAGGTCAGGAAAACAGAGCCATGGGGCTCTTTAGCCTGGGAAAGCACAGGCTCAGCGGTGATCTGATGGCCACCTGTATGTTTATCAGGGGTGACCACCAGTATCTGGGGGTCCCTTTGTTCACCAGAGCACCCCAAGTGATGCCAAGGTAGAATGTTTATAACCTACTGCAAGACCATTTCAGGCTGGACATAAGGAAGAATTTCTTTACTGTCTGAGCCCCCAAAGTCCGGAACAGCCTGCCATTGGAGGTGGTTCAAGCACCTACACTGAACACCTTCAAGAGAAAATTGGATGCTTATCTTGCTGGGTTCCTATGACCCCAGCTGACTTCCTGCCCTTCGGGCAAGGGGCTGGACTCGATCTTCTGAGGTCCCTTCCAGCCCTAATGTCTATGACAGAAACAGTTTTTCCCTTTTTGGTAGAAGATAAATTAGACTGATATCAGTCTTACTATGACATTTTCCAGAGCTTTCTTCTCCTAGAGGCAAGCCAATGGAACTCCAGGAATAACTCCCAAACCTGTGTTACAGATACTTGAACAGAAGAGTCTAGCTGTGAGCGCACCCCAGAAGGCTTTTCAACTTTAGCTCAGATAAGCACTCCTATTACCCAAAGCCTTTAATTTTGCAAAACTGGCCAGGAAATTGCATGTGAACAGGCTTCCTTTTGAAATGTCCAGTGCTTCTTTCTTCCACACAGGCTAGATATATTTCACATTGATACGCTTCTCAAAGCATTTCATCTCGTTTGCCTCTGTTCCCTGTTGGAATTAGGAAGTATTAGATATACATGGAAATGTATGAGAGAGAAAGTTTTTTCAACTTTTTGACCCTCGAGGGGGGAAAAAAAGACAGTTTGGATTGTGCTGTGTTCAGGATTTGGACGAAAATTCAAGAATTTGACATAATCCTGACTGGACGTGTTTCCCCCTTGCATTCAGAGAAAGTACTTGTGCCAAGTCTGATGTAGTGCACATTCCCTGGATACTGAGGCAGTTACATAGGCCAAGATGCTGATGGAGAAAAGCCAAGACTCCACCTATTTCCACCTGTTCCTATCCACTCTTGCCTATATGCAAGGAGTGAAGAGCAGGCTGTAGCACTAAGGAGGCTATGGTTCCCCTTGTGTCCCTTCCTTGGCAGGGGCACAATTATGCCTCCCTTTGTTCTCTGCATAGCAGCACAAGTGGGGCTGTGATTTGTCTTATTGATGTTTTAAAAAATCATTTGCCTTGCAACACTTTAACCAGTTTAACCACAGGGTTGGATCTTTGGAACTGGCTAACAACCCCGTCTCCCCTCAAAGCTGGGCTTCCACACTTATGGTGTCACAAGTGATAGCACTTCTCAGATGCTTATCACTCTCAGGACATGATTCAGAAAAGGCACCTGAAAAGCTTTAGTTCAATCAGCCTGCTCATAGCGAGGACTGTTTCTCTGAAACTATTGTCCAAGGAAAAAAAAAGTCTCCCTAATTTTTATGCGGCATATCAGAAAGTGTAGACAAACATGCATTTGGAGACATTTCGAAACAGGAGATTTTCAAAAGGGCAACAGCTTTTAGGTTCCAGTTGTTACCTGTGAGCAAGCTGGATTGCTCCAGCTTTAACACTGTTACATCCACTTTTAAAGTTGGGCATTTTTTGCTACATTTCTATGGTTCCCAGCTTGTCAACATGCAACAATTAGAACCTAACAGCCTCTACCCTTATGAAACATTGTCCTTCGGAAACAGCTCCAAATGTACTTGTGTCCACACCCAGAAATAGAACAAGTAACTTTAGACTGCAAGCATGCCAACTTCTATTCACACAAGCAGTTGCACTTAGGGACCATACTTTGAGCTGGTGTAAATTAGCATTCCTCCACAGATTTCAGTAGAGTGATTTGAGCAGGATATCAGTCTGGATCACTGGGAAAGCTAAAAAGAATATTTACGTTTTAGGAGGTATTTGGTAATCGGACAGATGAATTAGTTTTATACATGTACTGCCTGTCATTCCAAACAATATTGACACTGCATAGTATGATCTTGCAAATGCTTATTTTTGGGATTCTTACTCTCACAAGTTTAAAGCAGCATATGTGAGAAGGTGTTATGAGTACAAGCATGGGTAAATGGAATCCTTAAAAAGTAGCCAAATTTGAGATACCGGACACAGGCAGATGGATAATGGACATTCAACATTGCCTAACAGTGTGCAGGAAAGCAGATCATGATGAAATTTAGTGGACTACCTCCCTCAATTTAAAGAAATGACCATGGGAACCTTTCAAATTTACTGTGTTTTAAAATTCCCTTGCACATAATTTTTTAGGCCAGTAGTGAAATAAGGGTTGACATCCCCATCCCCCCAATTAAAAATCAGATTAAAAATCTGTTCTTTCTAAATTGTCTACTTTTCACTACCTCCACTCTTGGGATGTCACAGTTTCGCTAGTTTCTAGGTTCTGTAAAATCTTTCAGAGTAGAGAAGGCCTTTATTTTCAATGTATAAAAATAAACAGAGATTATCTATTATACAAGCGTCTTAAGGCTCCTTAATGTTTCACCAAATGGACATCAAGAAGTGTATGCCGCCTTTTTCCAAGTTTGTCTTTTTTTTTCAATGAACATTTTTAAAAATAGGATTTTTTTGCCCTCTCCTGTGTCAAATAATCCTTGCTTTCTTTTTTCCCTCACGTTAGATAGATAACCCTAGTTTTTCCTGTCTGTTTATTTTTTTTAGGAGGACCATTTGTAAATTAGAAACCAAGTGAGAATTTCTCATCACAAGAGACTGAACCCTGAGCAACTGAAGGAGAGAGAGGTTTTTTTATCAAATTTAAAAATTAGCACCCAGAGGTATAGCCAGGCAGCTTTGTGCCCTGGGTAGCAGTGTGACATATGGTTCAGCACTGGCTTCCATGGCACTGATCACAGTGACATGATCAGCTGCCACTTCAGTCACAGTTATATTTGCAGCCTTCTGCACAAGTGGCACCTGGGGCTGCTGCCTTGGTTGACTCCCTCCACCCCCCACCTCCCCCCACACACACTCCTCCGGCCTCCAATTATGCTGCTATTGGCACCTATCTAACTCAAACCCCTGACAAAACCCTTTTTTTCTCTTGGCTGGAGAAAAGCTGCATTTATAAATGGGTGATACCTTTTTCTTTTTAGTTTGACCCTTGCCACCCATACATCTCCACTTCAGTCTTTCAACAAACATGGAAAATGGGATATCTAATATTTTAAAGTCAAACTCAGGCAGAAGAAAATCTTACTGATATGTCCAACTAAAAAGGGAGCATGTCAGGACCTTAGAACATCTGGGCTAGGGACAGACATTACACACAAACTGGTTTAAGGGATCAGAAACTGGTTTAAACTTGTAACAGAACAGAAATTCAGTGCACATGAACCAGTTTCAAAATGGCTGAAACTGGTTTAAGATTAACCCAGTTGAATGTAGTATCAGACTGAACTGATTTGGGTCAAACCAGTTTATGCAATGCCTGTCCCAGACCCCTTGCTGGTTTAAGATAAACCAGGCACCCCAAGCTTCCCCACATGCTCTCTGGGCTGGGTGGAGCTCTCTGCTCCAGAGCAGGGCTGGTCCCTCCCCTCTGCCCCCTGGCTGCAGCTCCAGCAGAGACTTACAAGCACTGAGCCTCTGCCTGGCTTCCCCCTGCTAAGAAGGGATTCCCCCCTCCCCTCTGCTTTATGCAGTCTGTGCTGTGGGAGATGACAAGGCAGACAGGCTTTTTGAAGCTAATCAACAGGTATCTTAATGTCCTTCCTTGAAAGAGCTGTTTAACAAGAGCTCCATTAGTTAATGGAGAGAGGCTTTGTTTTCTAAATGGGTTGATACACACTGAGTTAGGAGTGATAAACATTCCGTGAGGGGGTGAGGGTAAGGATAATCAGATCATCTTGCCAGGATTCTAGCCATGCATGTGCCTGCATTTCTGAGATGTCTTTCTGGTTACAAAACTGATTTAGCCTAGCCAGGTTAGACTAACCTGCAAACATTGAATCGATTCAGGCTCAGGCTTTTTGAATGTCTGTCCCTAGCCCTGGTAGCAAATGAGTTAAACTTCCTCAGCATTAATGTGCTGTGATTTAAAAAAAAAGATCTGCTCCCTTGGATCATACCAATTTTCAGACACAGGCTGGGAAAGATAAGAGTTACAGAAAAGGGGCTGTGGTTTTTAAGCCTGTTCCTGACACTTTGGGTTTAAGCCAAATGCTAAATAAATAACAATTTTTAGCTTGATCTAACATTCTCCATCACTTTTTACGCTTTTGAGATGCTGTCTTTTAATGTGGAATTCATTTCTTATGTGTTAGCCTTTTCACAACTAAAATATATTTATTTACAGAAGGGAGAGAGAAAAGAAAGCTGCAAATGTCCAGTAAATAGAGAGGTTTTTATTTTTTTTTCTCCCCTTTCACTCAGAGACTTCCTGTGTGGGTCAGGATCAGTGATCTCATGATCCATAAATAGCCTCAGCTGAGGAGGGGTGAGGGGGGAGGCTCTAATTAATGATGTACAAATAGTCATTCTCCCAAAATAAGCAGAGAATCCAAGATGTGAAGCCAGGGTGCCTGGGACTGGGGGTGAGGGGGAGGAGATGGGGAGCGCCTATAACATTTACCAGTGAGATCATGGCATAGAATAGGAAATCTGTATTGCATGCCAAAATAAACCTTTTTCCCCTCTAAAACAACTGCTGAGATTTTTTTTTCCTTTGACATACTTTGAAATAGTGAACTAAAGGATGGAAGTATTCAGGCCCTGATCCTCCTGGTATTTATATATGCAAATAATTTTGTGCATGTGGTCACACTCAAGTATGTACAGTTACTCCCTGGTTTAAGTATTTACATAATCAGAAGGTCGGATGTTGGATGAAACAACAGATTTTAGAGCCACAGGATTTATCATTTGCAATGCATATTTTTCCTCTTTTTGTTTGTGGAAAAATGTTTGTTTTTTAGAGTAAAAGGATAATTCTAGTTCCTTCAATACACTTTAAAAACCTTCTAAACTAGAGATTTATTTATTCCATTACCTTGTTCCTTAAATATGCTATTTGACTGTGTTTCCAAGCAGTGAATATCATTCAGTCTTACTGTAACCGAAAGCATAAATAGACATTAAAAGTTTCATGATGAAAATATTTAACTTTGTGTTTATTTACATGTATCTTCTTTTGTGCATTTCTCTAAGCTTGCACAGTTTAAGTAACTGATCCTTACAACAGTAAATATTCACATTACACCATTCAAATATTCCACAATACACCCCCCCTATATGATATTGGAAATTATTTATATCAGAAATATGAATCAGAAAGCTGAGGTTACTGAGTTTTTCTTTTTTCCCCCAGTCCCCTCCCCCACCCCCTTTTTTTACACTAAAAGAATCAACCCATATCATGTTAAGTTTCCTGCATGAATACTTTTTGTCTCAAACTTGTGGGTTTTGGTCATACATTCTGACTGTGACGCGTTGAGGGGGGCATATTTCTAAATTGTGAAACAAAAACAATTGGCTGGATACCACTGGTTTGAGTAGACCTGGTCTCAGAGAATGGATTACAATTGAGAAGATTTTTGCTGCACATCCTGTGCTCAAGCCAGAAACCACTGAATTATATATGAGGATTTTTCTTGGACCTTGCATTGCTTTCAAAGTTGTGACAAGCTTAAATGGACCACCCTAATCCACTTGCAAAACCATTGTTGACTTAGAGCTATAGGTAACAACATTCTTTGTTTTTCCCATTCCATTATATATATATATTGGTAGCAAGAGAGTCATCCTGTGGCCTTCTCCTGTTGTCTGTATGTTCCGCATGCCTGCTATAATGTCAGCAGCTGTGGCTCCATGAAAGAATCCCATGAGTAGAAAGGGAGTGTTTCTAAGTTGGTTATCCTGTGCAGTACAACATAATTCCTTCAGTCAGCCTCAGTGGAGTTCCCCTCCTCCACCTCCCCCCCGAATGTTTTTCTGGGCTTCTTTTTTTCCTCCACTTTCTTTGTATGTATTGAACATGAGCCTCAGCAATGGGAGTTCTGCTGAGTGTGCAGGTGCTCTTGCTAGTGTAGCCTGGGTGCACGCAGGGGTGTGTCCTGCCTGCAAGTGGAAGGGATGTGATGGTCAGGCAAGAATACTGTGAGAGGGCCCTGCCACCCTCTTTTCTCTATAGAGCCAGGCTGGATCAAAGCACTTAACTACATATAAATTTATTGCTATGTAAAAATAAATATAGATAAGAGACATTAAATATTTACAGTAGAATTGGTATGTGACACCATATACAATAACCTGCAATCAACACATTGTGCCACTTTGAGGGACTGCGAAACATACCAGACGTAACTGGGAACTTAGTACAGGTGATCCACAGTGCAGGCAATAATTAATCCTCCTGCACAGATGAACATTAACCCCCTGGAACAGGTAAGCCAAGGCATCAATACAATAAACGCATATAAGCATCAACTCAGATATACCCAGGTAAGCTGAAGTAGCAATGCCATAGACCTACACAGGCAACAATACAGGTAAGTTCTGAAAATAGGCAGTAAACATATATAGGTACTAAAACAGGTAAATCAATATAACCCTCCCGTAAGGAGTACCCATAACTATATTAACATCAACAATATGAAGCGAATATCAATTACAAAATATGAGGGTGCGCTCAGCACCCAATGGGGTGTTCCCTGGAGCCCCCCCCTTTAGGGGCCCGGATGTGGACATGCCCCCCCAACAATGGAGGAGAGTGGAGGCTGCAGACCCTCCTTTCCCAAGTCTGCCTCCCCTGTGGAACCCACTTCCCCAGCATCTCCCACTTCCGCTCTGAAGTGGCCAAGGCTCATCCCCTGGTGGCCTGTCCCGCAAGGGCCTCTCTCTGGCGGCACCTCCAGCTCCTCTCCATGGCCTGGTGCCCCACTCTGGGCCCACCCAGCCTCCTGCCAGGGGTCTTTCCCCTTCCTGGCCCCTTCTCTGGGCACCGGGACTCTTTTAGTTTAATGCTGAGCCACACTGCAGGGCTCCAGTTACCTGGTGTAGAGCTGGAGCTAACTTGAGGAGCCCCAAGTTGCTCTCAAAGTCAACTCTCCGTGTGCCGACCTGCGCACCATGTGGGGCCCGAGCAGCCTCAAGCCACTCCCAGGGCCGGCTCTCCATGCACCGATCCATGCATCATCCCACGCAGCTGCTTGCCGGGTTCACAGGCTCGAGGTGCCTCAAGTGGCTCCCAGAGCCTGAGCACCATGTGCTGATCCACACACTGTCAAGGCTCAGGTGGGGTCTTGATGATGGTCTTCTCCAGAGCTCCTCTTTCCTTGCTGTCCCTCACTGTGTCTCCTCCAGCATGCCCCGCATGCACTCCTTTTATACAGTTTCTCTTTCAAGGATTTTTTGAGGATATGTTAATCTAACAAATACCCCCTGTTGCAGTGGCAAGTCAGTGATGGTGCCCTTATCTGTCTTGTCCTTTATGTATGTGGTATGTAGATATCTATATATAGATATATCTATATAGAGGTATATCTATCTATCTATATTTATATCTACATATCTATCTATCTATCTATATATATATCTTTCTTTCTTTCTCCTTATAAGGTGCTTATAGCAGTGATGTGTAAGAGGAGCTAAACGGGATGTCTTGAGGACCCTGTAGGACGTATGGTTTTCTGAGAAAGCAGGGGACTGAACTTAACAGCCCTTTCAATTCTGTGTTCCCAAATTCCTAGCATTAAGGTATAGGTAAGGAGAACTGAATTAGATGTTTGGGTTTAAATGATTTTTGCATTCATAAACAGTTGAGAGAGAACCCTGTTTTCTGGGCTCCCAGACTGAGACTTGATGAATCCCATGAACATGCAAGAAATATTAGCTGTCTGTCCAGAAACTGGATAACACTGTTATGAATGAAAAACACTGCCCTGCAGCATATACATATGTACTCATGCGCACATGTCTATGTGCACACAAACACATACACACACATCCAGCGTACAAAGTAAAGAAGAGAATGGAGAAAGAGAGAGCACCTGATAATTGTATGATGTCATATTTAAAATGTAGTTTAAGTTGCTCAGAATCAATACATGCATTATTTCAGAAGGTGAATTTCCTTTAGTTGCACCATTATACACAATCCATGTGAGAATTCACAATTATTAGTGCTGCTGGTTATCTTTGAATTCTCACAAGTTAAAAATACCCAAACAAATCCCATCCTCTAAAAAACCATAACACCCAGGACATTCTGAAAAATTAGTGCCATTTGATGCATAAGAGGGGGCCTCACAGATTAAATTACTTTGTGCTGAGCTACTTGCTCAGACGCCTAGAAACACTCAGCCCAGTTGGTCCATTAATAAAAACCTCTGAAGAACAACAGGCTACTTTACTCTGTATAAAGTTTATGCAACAATGACTGAAATTTTTCAGTGATTTTTTTTTTTACCCCTGATGTTACTGCAGCAGAAAGACTGATAACACAGTGGCAGCTGTAGCCACACTACATGACTTGAAAAACTCTAACATCCATGAAATTTCAATGAAAACATTATGAAGAATGTGGGTCAGTGAGACTTGCAAATAGAACAAAAAGAAAAATTATACTCTTAAAAGCCTGGGAAAACCACAGTTAAGGAGACCATTGATCCCTGTAATTTGAAGGCCACTGCAGCATTTCAGAGCCCTGTGGGCTGGGTAAGTGGCATGAGGCTGGTCACCAGGCGTGATCTAGGGCGGGATCAGCAAGCAGGTTCTGTGCACAGGTGTGAAGTGTCAGACTGGCCTAGCACTGTGCATTGGATTGAACCATGGAGCAACCCTGTGCACTGGCCCAGCCTTGCATGCCAGCACTGGTGTGCAGGGCCAGGGCTGGATCTAGAGGAGCTGCAGTAGTTTGGCCACACTTCCCTTTTTGGACCGTCCCAGATTTAAGTCTCAAAGAAGGTAAGCATTTCCCCCTTCCCTTATCCTCCATGCTCAAAGGTAGATCCCTCTCCCTCTCCTGGTACAGCTGGGCTGCCTGGGGACTGTGGCAGCAGTGGCAGTGGGTGGATGTATTCCCCCGTACCAGGAGCAGGTGTGGGGAGGAGAGAACAGACTGCTGCCACGATCCCTGGTGGATACAGCCCCACTACGGCGTAGCTGGAGAGGGCAGGAGTTCATTGCACTCTTAAGACAGCACCTGGCAATGGCAAGCAGAAGGTGGGGGATGGGAAGGGACAGAAATAGGAAAAGCATTGGGAGACTGTTAGTGGGGCGTGCAATCACCCCTGCAGCACTGGTCCCTGGAACTGCACCCCACTTTGTAAAATCCTGGATCCATTTCTGTGCAGTGTTATGTCATCTGGCCCACAGGGCTGCTCACATCTGGAAATTTGGCAGCAGGGGAGTGGTGACAGCATTAATTACCTCCGCACTATCAAGTTTTCCAGTCTGTGGGGAGTCCCACAGGCTGATGTCACAGTCCTTCGGCTGGTTTTGTCCCCTAGGCTGGAGGCTGAGCACCACTGTTCTAGAGAATAATTTTTAGAAGCCACCTCAAGAATCACCAAAGAGGTAAGAATTAAGCTTAAATGTAATCCAGATCCTTAGTGGCAAAAAGCATAACAAGCACATTAACTAGCTATGAAGGGATATGTTTTAAGTGATATGGCACAGAAGTCAGAAGTTTTTAATATTTAACTTCAGGAGAAATAGATATAGGTGTTCACATAGCCCCATAGTCAATAAGTATTCCCATCCAGCATAGCACAATTTGAAATGGATGCAGCATAAACACCTGCTGAAAGGTGATTTTTATGCAGGTGTTTAAACTTTAAAGCTAAGCCTCCATCAGTGTGGTTTCTGGAATCAGGGTGAAAACGTACAAACACAGCAAACTGTCATCTTAATATTCATACTTTATGATAGTCACTTTAGTATATTCTGTCCAGAGTTTCTGTCATGATGAGTGCCAATTTTGATGCGTTTTTCTTTGTAATGCATCTAAACACACAAATGCTATATAACTTAGAAAACTGCAAAACTGTATAAACTGGCAGTGAGTCTGGGGTTTTTCAACATTCGCTCCAGACTTTATCCTTCTGTACACTTTAAAAGGATGAGAAAAATATCATAAAGCTTAAAAAGGATTGCCACAAACTTTTTCTGTCTCAGCCAGGGTGTATGCACTGATAGAGGAATATGGATTGGAGAGATGCTTTACTTTTCTACCTAAACAAAAATACTCTTATTGAACCAAGGAAGGAGACACTCTTCTGTTAAGTGTGCTTTCTAGAGATGCTGCTGAAAAATAGATAAAGTGCGTCAACAGTGCAGCAGCAGTCTTCAACTTGTGTAACGTGAAGGGGGGCAATCTGTGTATGATTAATGGAAATGAAGATGTTTTCAAGAGTCTCCCTCTCATGGAATTTTTTTTTCAGTACCTTTTACTTGGTGGAAGGTGATCCATTCAAAAGTGCTGGTATTTTCTTATCAAAAGACATTTTAAGTGGGTTAGATTAACTCTGACAGGAATGATTTATCAGTTTCCAGAGAGGCTGGGGATTCAGTCTGATTTTTCCTTTAGTACAATATTTTAATTTTAACAAGAAAGCCCTAAGCACTATATCTAGCACATTACTTCCCCACCACCTAAAAACCAGGTTTTGCCCAGGTATAACTTTCTGCCAAAGTTTTACGGTTGGTCTGTTAGCAGCTGCCTTCTTTAAAAAGGCAGAGATCTAGCATTGCACCTATAGAAGTTAGGACAGCATGGTTGTATTTGAAATGGCTGGGGCCTCATACAAGCATTCAGTGCCTCACAGGAGAGTTGCTGCTCTCCCAGTAGAAACCATGAGTTTACAGATGTTCAGGCTTTTTCTTCCAGGCTAAAAGTGGCTGCTACAGGGGAAAAAAAAGCTTGTGAACAACCAGGGTTAAATCACTTCTAAGAGTTTCTTCTAGGAGAGTAAGTGTATGTACATGCCGTGGCTTCTCTCAGAAGAGAACATAGTCCTTTAGTGTGTGCTCTCCCCCATAGGAAGATAGTGTTTTACTCATTTGACTCTGCTGCTCCAGCAGGGAGCAAAATACAATTGTCTCCTTCACAAACCTCACATTGTGCTTCATGGCAACACAAGCTTGATGGGTAGTCTGGGCCAGCCAATCAAGGCTGCCCTATGCACTGCTGGCATTTGTCACCAGGGCTAACTATAGATAAAGGCTAAGGCTGAATCAATTCAGTCTTTGCAGGTTAGTCTAAGATGCAGAGATTAAACTGAGAAACAATTGGACAGACAACCCACAGTAGCAGTAGTAGAGCAGTGAGCTGCAACCTTTCTGGCAGCTGTGTCATAAATTAAGCCAAATATCCTCCCTGACTGTCACTCTGATCCTCTTTCCCTGCCTGATATGCTGTTCAGCTTTGTGCTCTCTGCCCTGCATAGTGTAGGTTGGACACCCCTGCTTTGAAGGGAAAGTACATGTACAGGACATATCTTGTGTAATCCATCCCCTGACATCAGCTATCAGTGGTTTAGGAACGTCAGACTGTTCTGTTTCATAGCTATCAAGGATATGTCCTCTATGAATTCATTTAATCTCTTTTTGAACCCGACTATAATATTTAGCTCTGTGGCAAGAGTTTCCAAAAGTTAACTACATTCACGTAAGAAGGTAGTGTACTTCCTTTTTTTTGTTTTAAACTGGTCTCCTGTTTATTTCTTTGGGTGTCCTCTAGTCCATGTGTTTTGGGATTTGGTGAATAGCAATTCCCTATTGACTTTTTTCCCACACCCTTCATGATCTTGCAGACCTCTATCATGTTCCCTCTCAGCCTTCTCTTCAGTTTGGAAAGGAGTCCTAGACTTTTTAGTCTCTGCTGTATGACTGGTGCTCTGTACCTCTAAACTTCTTTGTTACTCTTCTCTGTACCTTTTCCGATGTTGTTGCATTTGTTTTGAGATGTGGAAACGAGAACTGCACACAATAGTCAAGTTGAGAGTGCACCATGGATTTATATAGTGAGATAATGATGATGTTCTCTATTTTGTTTTCAATTCCCTTTTTAGTGATGCCCACCATTTTATTGGCTTTTGTGGATGCCACTGCACACTGAGATGATGTTTTTAGAGAACTATCTACAGTGATTCCAGGGTCTCTTTCCTGAGTTGTAATGTTAGTTCAGAGCCCGGTATTGTGTACATAGTTGAAGCTGGTTTCTCCCATGTGCATTACCTTGCACTAGTTGACACTGAGGTTCATCTGCCAATCTTTTGCCCACTCATTCAGTTTTATGAGATCTTTCTGCAGCTCCACACTATCAGCTTAGCATTTGACTACCTAGACTCATTTAGTATTATCTACAGACTTTGGAGATTTCAACATGCATTCCCTTTTCTAGGTCACTTATGAAAATGTTGAATGAAACCAGGCCCAGCACAGATCCCTGTGGGACCTTCCCCATCCTGAAAAGTGACCATTTAACCCTACCCTTTGTTTCCTGGCTTTTATTAGCTAAGTTTATGAAAGAGATTATATGATGTGGTGGTCTGTGATAACAGGAACTAACTTAGTAATCCAGCATGCCCCTTTGAGTCCTTAGTACTCACCCTATATGCCTGAGACAGTTGAATATCAAGGAGAGAGTATCCTGTTTCTGCCTTCTGGCAAGTGTATTTCAATGGCTGTCAGACATGGACCAGTATAGTGGTCTGTACATTGTCACATTCCCTTGACAATAAAAAAGATCTTGGAGGATATGCCAGAGCCCAGTTATGTCTTTAGGAGTGAATGATCCAGACCTCAGTGTACAACCTGTAGCAGGCAGTCATTACCATTGATTTTCTTTCAACAATCAGGCAAATCTTTGGTGCAGGCACAGAGCCTGACCAGGGAAGAAATACATATTTGATTTCCCCTTATGTATTTTTCACATAGCTTGACTTGGCACTTCACTCCATGTGTATCTGGTAGGGCTGTGTGACGCTTCAATTGCTGATTCGAGTTGGTGGAGATTCAGCCCAATTTGGTGGCTGAATCTCCTAATTGAATCAGGAGACCTTTTAATCTCTCTGAATCAAATCAGAACCATCCAAATCAAATTGGAGCGATTCATAGAGATTTGATGATTCAGACATAGACACAGCTTTAAATGTTTTTTCTACATATCTCAAGGTACCAGGTGATTCATGAATGCTGAGATGGTGGGACGGATGGAGAGTCCCACAGAAGTATGGTGAGGGGTCACCAGAGTGCTCGGCAGTGGACCAGAAGTACTTCTGGCCCTGTCCGCTGGGGAGTGGGCGTGACCCCCCCTGTGCCCCTGGCTTGGTGACTAGTGCCTCCTGGTTCTGGGAGGCACTTGGGGTTCCCCAAGGCTGATGGCTGAGCCGAGGGGTACAGGGCCACCCCCCTTGCATGCTCGGTGGTGGACCTGGAAGTGGCCTGGGAGTGTTTCTGATCCACTTCTGGGTTTGCCACCAAGCACGTGGGAGGCCCCCAGCGCTCCTGGGGGGCACTCCATCCACCCCACTATTGCAGCATTCACAAGCTGCATCTGGTACCTCGAGGTACATAGAAAAAACATTTAAAGCTGTGTCTATAGCTGAATCACCAAATCAGCATCAAATCTTCACATTTAGATTTGGCCAAATTGAATCGGGGACAGTGATCCAAATCAGCAAATTGAATCACTGTCCCTGATTTGGGCTGAATCGAAATCAAATACGGCCTGTTTTGCACACCCCTAGTGTCCAGGCTGTTGCTCTTTCAACTGCTGTTGATTCTTCCCTTCCTCCCCGCTCCACCCCTCCTCATTTCTCCTTTAATCCTCTTCTCTTTTCCCCCACCTAAAGTCTAAGTTTAGGGTCTAAACCAATTTGAAAATTATCCCTTTGAGTAGATTAAAATAAAATTTGAGATGTCCTTATAAATAATGTATATTTCAGACAAAGTGAATTTGGATGAATTATTAGTTCGTGTTAGAGCAGTTTATTTCAGCCACCTTTTGCATTCTGAGAGATCTGAGTCAAGCCCATGTCAACATAGAAAAACTGATCTGGCCTGGAAAGAGTGTCCTCAAGTATGCCAAACTGTTTTGCATGGGCTGCCTGGAACTGGAGACTATGTAGCTGCATCTTTCAGGGAAATTAATTAGGTTTGCTGAGTGCCAGGACTAGCCCATGTGGTAATCAACTAGTGGATCATATTGGTCAGAGGGTATGGGGACAAGGTAAATTATTTCCTGTCCCACATAGCAGCAGATTATAAGTAGGAGAAAGCTAGAACAGACTAAAACATGAGACTGTAAGGATGACCATAACTTGGGACATTTTCCTTTCCTCTCAGAATTTCACCTGGAAAATACCAACATGCTCCAGTAACTTACACAAATTATTTGTGGTAACAACCTCTTGAATGACAAAACCAGCTAAAACCACTCACAGGTACTGCTTTTCCAATGCAAATGATTGCTCAGGCAAGGTAGAGTAGATGCAGCATAGATCTATTTTTATATTATTATTATTCCTATAGCAGCTGTCAGCGGTATTTTGTTGCCAAGATAAAAATGCTGATTTAACCTGATGTTAAAGTAATGTTCAAATTCTAGAAAAAAGTGTGGCCAGGTACAGACATTACACTTTTACTTGTATAAGTGATTGGAAACTTGCCTATACCCGTAACAGAACAGAAGTTCAACACAGAAAACAGATCTATGCCTGTAACAGAAGTTTGGTACACACAGGCTAGTTTAAAAATGGCAGAACCCAATCTAAGGTTTGCAACCCCCAACCAATGGGTGAATATGTGTTCTATTCTCTACCAATCTAAACTATGGTGCTTAGAGAAAACCTCTTAACTTAGATCAATTCTACCTCAGGCTTTTTTAGTGTTTGTACCTAGTCTACATTTGTAAACTAGCCCAAAAAGAAGGTTTCTCACACCAGGTATTATGTATTACATAATAATAGTTATTTGTCTGACTGGCTTTCCCAAAAATATTACACACTTTTGACTCTAAGGACCTTCATTGTCCAACTGGATTAGAAATTCCAGTCTTATGTGGCAGTACATTTTCAACAACCCTGACAACTCTGCTATATAGCCTCTTATAATAATCCAGATTCTCTGCTGATATAAATTGGCATTGCTTTTTAGAAGTCAGTAGAACTACACCAACATAATTGTGAGCACCTGACCCGATTCAAAATGTCTTTCTGGTTTTTCTTTCTCTTTTTCCTATGAATTTCTCTTCCGAGATTTGTGTTTGATTAATATTAGGAAAATTAAATTTGTGGTGTTGGCAACATTTTTAAGTAAACAGATGTATTCACAAGAGCATTGGACCATTTCATTTCATTTACTGCGGTTTTAACAACCAGTTTAAACCATCCTGGTTTTAATTGAGTTTTGACTGCTGGCTTGTTTAAAAAAACTCTTGCCAAAGGTTGGCCTACTTTGGAGAATGTATTTCATTACCTATTAAGATTATAGGAGTGATAAATGTTGTTCTTGAAAGAAAAAATCCTGTTACTGATCACCTTAAATAATATTTAACCTATTAGAAGTAGGAAAATAGGAAGAAATACTGTACTTTATACTTCACTTTGCTCTTCAATGTTCTGATTCAGAATATGATTCTTTTTCATTTCCTCTGGTCTGCTCTAGTGCCCCTAGACTTCTGGCCTGGCCACTGCAGGCATGTGACTGCCTTTCTGGAATCAAAAGTGAATGTCTGTTCACTTGCTTATCATCAGTTCAGTCTTCACAGCTTAAACTAACCTGCGAAGACTGGATTTGGCCTTTGGTTTTTTGACTCTCTGTACTTAGCCTATGTCTTGCAGATGAAATGTGTAAGCTGACAAATCAGCTGGCCTCACACTATCTAACCTTGATCAAGTTTGCATATGATTTCAGATCTTTCTTATGTATTATAAGTAGGGGTCTACCTAACTTGAGGAGGCAGGCGGCCAATTTTTTGGGCAGATGCCAGGGATAATCACCATTTTCATGGGCTGAGTGTGGTGGGGCTCCCAGTGTCTCTTATTAACCAAGGCGCCCTGGTAGTCCTGCCCCTCACCTCTGATTGGTTGTGAGGGCTGTCCATGTGCCCCCCCCCCGCAGATTGGTAGAGGGGTGGGGCCACACAACCAGCAGCCCTCTCAGCCAGTCAGTGGTGAGGGGTGGGGTTGGAAGCCATCTTGCCAGCAGCCCTTCTTGCTGGCAGTCCCCCTCTCTCTTCCCCTATAGCAGGATACACAGCCAGGCTGGAGCACCATGAATATTGTTGGCTCATGAAGACAGACTAACTTTATTTTCAGTAAGTTATGTGGGTTTTTTTGCAGTGAGCAATCTGAATTTCACAACACTCACTATTTTTCATGGAGCCTTCCCTTTTTTCATTTTCCACAAAATGCAATCACAAATTTGGTAGGTCCCTAATTATAAGCAGCCACTCATCTCACATCTGGAATTGCGGCATGCTTGCTCTGAAGTTGGTCAAGACCAATTACTTTTGGCTTTAGTTGCTGACAAGGTTTTCCTCTTTATACAGCAGTATGTAGTGGGTGATTTTGACTGTGTTATCCTGAATTTCAGTCAGATGTACACGTACAGTTTTCATGTACAAAACTCCTTTTTTCCAGCAAAGATTGAAGGCATGTCATTTGGCTGCCCTACTTTGTTCTTCCTTGAAGTTGGGGCATAACAGATCTTTTACAGATGTCAAGGTGGCCTTTGCAGCGTAGTAGTTTTGAAAGTATTTCTGAACCTCAGTCACTTGACTAACAGTAGGCTTCACAAGAGTTAGATATGTCACTTTCAGGAAAAGTGACAAAATGAAAGACACAAATATAGCTTATAAAGAAGTCATGGTCTTCCGCTACTTTTTTTAGTTCCTGTGGATTTCTTCATGCCTCTTTGTTTTCATTTTGTTTTAATTCAGACACATTTCTTCTCATTACAGTTATAATTTACTTTTACTTTGTGGTGGCAAGAGTTGAACACTATTCCAATTTCTTATGATTACAGCTAGAGAATTTTCTGGAATGTTTGAGAAATATTTGCTTGATGAAAAGCTTTTTAAACTAGTTTTAACCACGATTCTAGTCAAAATTTTAAAAAGTGAGTTATTTCATAAGTCATTAGCAGTTAATTCTGCCATACAAAATAAATGTATTGTGCATAGGACCAACATTTTCAATCCTTTGCCACCAAGTTTAATAATTAGACAAAGAAATACAAGTAACTTGGTTTTCAGAAATGCTGAGCAGCTCTATTTCATGGGCCTGCTCTGGGAATGTATCAGGCCTGTTAGAAACAGCTGTCTGTAGGGTTCCCGAAGCACTTGCTGTGAAAACTAGAAGCTGTATATTGAACGAGGCAAGGGACTACTGGAACAGAAGGGTTCATATCATGGTTATGGTAATTGAATGCTGCCCTGAAGAACTGGGTTTTATCCTTGCCTCTGCTATAGATTTCTTACATAATGTTGAACAAGTAACTCAAATCAGACTTTTCAGAGGTGGTCATTAAGTGTGTGTCTTAAGCCCCCCATAGACATTACAGTTAGGATATGATTAAGCTGTTAACTGTACCATAGCCAGTAATCCTGCCACCCATTCAAGGAATTAATGGCACTATAAAATGGGCACCCAAAACTGTAAAGCATTCAGACATTATAGTTAGACATGCCATCAGAGCAATATTTGAATAGTTAGCAGTAATCAAGGCACAGGGATCACATACAACCAAAATATTGATCATTTGCTCCTTACCATTGTCTATCCTGTACACAGTGAGGCAAAGGTTTTATGAAAAATGAGTGTGTTGTCATGTAGTTAAAAACTGTGTCATGAAGGCAGTGCACAACAACGACCAAATTAACACTGCACAGACAACCTTAATTTGGATATATCCATTTTTAGTGTTTCACTTTGCAGCCTGTAAGAGATTCTATTAATGTAACTTTATTTTGGGTATAATGTAAATACCATATTGTCCTGATTAGATTAAGTAGAGGTGTCCTTCAAATCCAGTATGTTACTTATACAAAATAGTTTTAAACAGAGGCAAAGATGGCCAGTGCAACATTTTCATCATTTTCTTAATAGGACATTATAAACATTTGGGATCTAGATGTGCCTCTTGTCAATAAATAAAGGGACTGGATGAAATAGGCAGCAGCTAGCTGTCGGGACAAAGAGGAACTGAATTTCTGGCATTATCAGATCATAGAGTCCTCTCTGCTATCTTGTTTGTTTCTACGGTCCCTAAAATGATAAGGCCTCTGAAGTAATTTTTGAGGAAAGGAGTCTCTGAGGTCTGTCTGTACATTGTCACCAGCAGACAGCTATGTAAATAAAAATCTTCTTTTTTTTGAGTAGGGGCTGGCAGATTAAGAGAACTCTTAGGCAAGCATTGTTGAACAGAGAGGGAAGCTTGCTCGACAAAATACTTAGAACTTCCTTAGCTTGAAACATCTGTGAAACTTTCCTTTCATTATACATTTGTTTTCTTCCTGCATTTACTTGATCACTAAAAAAATCACAGGCCAAACACACAACCTCCTAGCTCCCAAATCTTTGGAAGGATGAAATGAATGTAGAGGATGCTTTACCAAAAGGAGCTGTATTTGTGTTGGTGATATTATTAAATATAACAGATGAAATTGGAACAATATTTAAGCATGCTGCTTTTGTGCAACATAAGGTCAGTGCATTATCCATTATGCTACAAAACCTTTTGTAATGGTCATAAAAGTAGGAAGGGCAAGTAAAAACGTCAGTCCAAAATTGAACGTAGTGAATTAGGTTCGGATGTAAGGCTTAGTGATGTAATACTCGAGAAACTCCACTGACAAAAAGACGTCTCAAAAAGATAATTGGACATTTCTTTTTCTTATCAGATCAGTAGAATTGATTGGTATTCCTGAGTTGGGATGATTTCCTAAATTGAGATCCAAGTTTCTGATTCTGCAAACCCTTTAAACAGATGCTTAATCTTTGATAATTATAATCAGTGAGACTTTCCACATGCTTAAAACTACTCACTTTTTAAGTGATGTGGGAGAACAGGTGTAAGTAGACAGTTAATGACTAAACACAAAACTAGTGCAAAATCAGCTAACTTAAGGTCAGATCCTTATCCTGTTGAAGTCAGCAACAAATTTCAATTGACTTAACTGAGATCAGTATTTGGCCATTGTGAGGCTCCTTGCAGATTTATGTTTATACGATTATGTAGAGTTTCATGGTATATCATGTTTTCATTAGCTGTGAATTTACCCAGGATTGTGTCTCATAACTAAAGGGATTTGTTATATGTGGCTATGTGTATACTGTTGCCCTGTGGGGTCAGGCCAACTCTCAGGATCTCAATATTGTGCTGTTAGGAGGGTGTGACACAATTGTACATATACAACCACACAAATCAATTGGATGCATACACATGCACACACTACCAACTCAAGTGCATACACATCCAAACTAGCCTAGGCACATGCATACCTATCACGAATTCAAGCACATACACTATACACCCCAAAAGTTAGACAAAAATCAATTGTCCATACCCACACACTCAGTACACATACACAGATTACTAATTCATATATCATGCACACAATGATATATACACACGCGCACACCAGTTCACACACATACAACCTACCTACACATAGGTAAGTTCCTAACTTGGATGGCATGGTATGTATGTGTGTGCTTGCGGTACCTGGAATACTTGGGGGAAGGTTAAGGTGAGAGAGAAATAGTTAAAGTGTAGGGAGTGAAAGTTGCCAGAACTAAGATTAGAACTGGTGGACTAGAGAGAGAAGCTGGCTGAAGAACTGAGGCTTGGGGTTGCTTAAGGTAGACTGGGTTTGGAAACTGAGGTAGACAGCTGAGATATTGGTGGAGGGGGGGCAGATAAGTGGTGGCAAGGGGAAACAGGCAAAAACCCAACTCAGGGTTTCAAAATAACAGGTTTATTAAACAGACAACACACTACGCAGCCCCATGAAGTTATTGGTGTACACACGCACACACACACACACACACACACACACACGACTCAGTGGAAGGGTTGGAGTCCAAGTGGGGAAGAGAAGCAGGGTCCAAGTCCTTGGTTGAAGAGGGGGTGGGGCGTGATAGCTACCTATCCAGGCTGGAAAGGGGTCGTTGTCTAGAGGGGGCTTGCCAGCAGGGCCTCTGGGTGGATCGGTGGTGTGGCATGGTGCTGGTCCAGATGGAGAGGGCATCCCAAGGAGTCAGTCTTCACTTCCCCTTTTTATGGGGCAGACTGCCTCTGATCTCCTATGGGGAGGGCCTGTCCAGGCAATGTCAGTCCTGTCCCAGAAGGCTCCAGGTGTTCTTACTGAGCATGTACAGCTTGCCACAGCGGTGGGTTGCCTCATCTTTTGTTTCTTGAATGCTGATGGGTGGTTCCAAGGGCTGTGTCTTTGGTCCAGGTATTGGTGTTGATAGTTTGGTCATTCAGAGGGAGCTATTTTTAAACCTACTGCCATTGTCTCTCAAGCACCCTCATTCATCCCTATTCATTCAGGAACCAAGTTACATAGGAGGGGTAGGTGTGAGTCATGGGTTACACAACCGGGCCTGGGGACATGATGGAGACTTGACAAACAAAATGGAAACTTGACCTGACGTATGCTAACTTACATATATAGGCCTAAATCATATAGTACCAGTAAAACAGTAATATAGAACAGTAAAAATCAATATAAACATAATAATTATACAATATAAAGAAGGAGAAAAAACAAAACAAATACAACTTGCTACCAAAATAAAATGCTGAAGCTTATCCTATGTTTTAGCTCACATATACTTATCTACAGGAAGCAGAGAGGGAAAGAAAAAGTCAGAAATGGTTGGGGAAGGGGAGGAAATGCATTTTAAAAGAAAAAAGAAAAACTGGGGATTTTGCTACAATACCACGTGTACATTCATTACAAGACCATTTCCGTGAAACAAGCTACTTGTTCCCACTTGTCATGAGTCACATGTTAAAAAAATTGCTTCTGCGTTCTGTTAGAAAGAAGTTGGGTGTGCTTAATGTTGCTTTCAGTAGCATGCCAAAAACAGATCCTGAGAGTGTAGCTGGGAATACAACAAAAGGCTACCAAACAACTTTTTTGGCAAGCAGTATGTTTGGAGTGGGAATGAATGAGCAGAGCTCGTTTCACAGGAGTGGTCCTGAGAGCCCCAGGAAGGCAATAAAAATATACCCAATAAATAACTCAAGAGAATGACTGAGGAGGGGCGGAGGATTTAAATATCTGGCTGACTCTAATGTATTTTTGTGTATGGAGCTTCCCCCTTGTCGTTCCTCGTAAGATATTTAGTATTTTTTGCTCTTATGTATCTGTACCCTCTGTTCACAGATGAAGTTATGGAGTGCAGTGCTGTATCTTTCCAGTTGTCATGACTTTTAACATTGTAGGGACAGTGTTGCTAAAAGTGGGAGAAGGCTTACCTGTCTCCCCATGATTCATATCTTTTCACTAGGCTCCTTCCTGGTTGCACGTGCGTGCTCTGTCACTCGCTGTCTCTCCACCACCACTGTTGTGTCTCACTTTACAATGCCATACATTCACCCTTTTTTCTCCTCTTTTTCTTCAGGAAGAGATGGGTATTGCCTGTGAGTTGTTGGAGTCAGACTTCCTCAAATGCAGCGTGGGATTTCCTTTCATGAGATCGAAGTCCAGGGTAAAGTGCTGACACTTGGTTTCTTGACAATAGCTTATGAACCTCCCTGCGTCAAGGGAAAAGGTAGAGGAGAACTGCAGTGTAAATGCACTTTATGGCACTGCTGAGTTTTCACAACTCTCCCCCAGGGATGCTGTGGTTGCCTTTCCCATTTGTGGTGAGGTGATGCTGCTCTTTCCCACCAAACAGAGTTAGCGGCAGTGCTGTGCCCATTGTAACGTGCTCACAGTGCTAAAGAAAGTTGACTAGAATTTGTTATGTAATGCTTCCCCGACAGAAAGGTAAAAAAGAGCCCTCTATCTATCCTGTCTGTTTTTACTGCTCAACTTTTTTTTTTAATTCTGTCTTATGTTCTGAGAAGTACTTTCAAATATAGCCATAATCAGTTCAGTGCCTACAAAAATGACATTGAGGCATTTCAAAGGACTGTCTCCCAATGACATCTAATTTTGCTTATTTAAGTCTGAAGATGAAATCTCTGACAGTGATAGGTGGCAATCCAGCTGTGCTCTTTGTCTCTGTATAAATAAACAATTTGTTAGCCCATTTGCTGAACTGAAAAAGCAAAATGAAATATATGTATGAATTTAACATATATTTCATGATATTACATAAATTTATTGTAATTTTTGGATGAACTAAAATGGTGAAGAACAGTTATCTTGGGCTGAATTAAAAATGCTTAATTTTGGAGTTTTTAATAACATTTTAGAGCATTTTTAATAATACCAAAGGGGGAAAAAATCAAAACCTTGATGTCATTTTGAACACTTGAAATATTTTGTTTAAAATCTTGTCAAAATGAAAGCCTTTTAAAAAAAAATTCCTCATTTTTTTATGATTAAATGGTTCATCAAATTCAACAGAAATTGGAAAAATATTTTGTTTGACTCCGACCTGCATTTTTTGGTGGAAAAAGGGGTTCTGTCCTAAGAATTTCACCCAGTGGTACCTCCTTCATCACTAAGAAAAAGCACTCCAGGCAAAGCTCTGTGTCTAGTTTTATTGCTGATGCAGGTGACAGGAGAAGAGGTGGATTGCTTCACTGCAGCTTTTTTTAATCTGTAGGGCAAATGACAAAAAAGTATCATTTGCCAGGAAAATTGAGCAGGCACAATTTGAATGTAGGAAGCAGATTCAAGGATTTAAAGGCAGCCATTTTTACAAAGGCTATGTACAGAAGTTTGTTTTCTCCAGGGAGAGTTCCTGCTCTGTGAGGAGAAACCATGAATGCAGATGTTCATAATTTTTCTCCCAGACTAAAAGTGGCCACTTGGTGTGTGTGTGTGTGGGGGGGGGGGATGGGACACGGGATGGGACAGGATAGGATAGGATAGGATGGGATGGGGATTTAGGAACAGCCACAGTCAAGTGGCTCCTGGGAGATGAAATATCTTACAGGCAGAAAGCTTTCCAACCACTACAGCCCTGATCCTCACTTGTGGCTGAGGAGCATTCAGCACAGCTGAAAAGGGGAGTCCTGCTTTAAGCCGCAGGACCCCATGGCTGCTGCACAGTGCAAAAATTAGAGCACCCTTTTGGCCTCAAGAATATTAATTTGCAGGTAGATTCAGCAGAAAGGAATATGATCCCATAGCTGTAGTGGGTTGGCAGACATGTCATTCTAAAATAGGAAAAGGGAAGTATATCTTTGCTCAATGCCACCTTCTGTTTCCATAGTATGAGTTCAGCGTGATCTTTGATACAAGCCATTTGTCTGGGGAAGAGGAGATTCTTACATTCCTTATCACTGCCCAAAGGTAAGGAGACTCTGGCAAACTGTGACTCTTGAGCATATGAAGTTCGGTACTGTTGGTTCTCCATTGTAGAAAAGCTTGTTGACATATATGAGAGATAAATAAATAGAGCTAAATTCATATATCCTAATGGCACAACAGGACTGAAAACTGTCTGAACCACATCCTGAAGACTTCTTTCAGTGGCATGGACTCCAGAAACCGGTTGCCTTTGCATTTAGGCTGCCAAATCAATAACATTTAGAGCCAGTACTTTGTGTCCTCCTGACTGTATTGGGGTCCAAAACAGCCCTCAGGTAGCTTTAGGGTGAGGGGATCTTAAGCAACAATCCACTTTTCACCACTCACCTCTGAACTCAGCTGTACCTGAAAGTTACAGCCAGTTGGGCCCATTTGCTCCTGTGCTTAAGTGAAACAAATAGTTAAGTTCAAGTAATTAAAAAAAAAAAAAGAAAGAAAGAAAAAGGCACCCTGTAACAGGTTAGGCACCTGAGGACCATTGTGATGCCCCTACAGGCTGCCTTGTCCCTGCTAAGCTGTGTCTCAGCCTTGTTTCTTATGGACTCACCTTGTTTTTCTGCCCGCCATGTCTTGTTGGAAGCTTTATGAAAGGGAGACGGCTTTCAGAGACTGATAAATGCGGTGCTTGCTCTCTTCTCCCATGGTTGACTCACCTGATATGGGTTGCCTTAAGGAAGGGGTGGGCAGTAATTTGGGCCCAGCAACTACAAAAGCTGTTTGGGTGACCTGTTGCAGGTCGGGTCAGCACCACCCCTGCAACAACTCACCAAAACTCCCTATGCGGGATGGGGCCCCAGGCAGCAGTGATCAGGACTGGGATGGGCGGACAAGGCTGGGGTCATGGGGCAGTGACAGTGCAGAGCTGTGGTTGGGTCAGAGCCACTATCTGCTGCCTGCATGCCCTTGCAATGGGTGTGGATTCTGTGGGCAGGGGCACGCAGGGAGCAGATCACAGCTGTACCCTGCCCGGGCTCCACGCTGTCACTGCCCTACGATCCTGGCCCTGGGCCTGGACCAGCTCCTAACCTGCCCATGCACCCTACCCACAAAGCTCCCCAGAGCTGTGTCCAGGGCCAGGATCTTGGGGTGATGACAGCGGAGGGCCGGGGCAGAGCTGCAAGCTGCTGCTAGGCCTCACTGGGGGGCTGCAGCACCCATGAAGGGGAGAGGAGATCTGTGAGCCTCGCAGAGGAGGCTTGGGAGGAACTTAACCTCCCTCCTTCTTCCCCTCTCCTGTCCCCTTCCCCAGCCGACGGTGGGTAGCCTGCAGGTGGGGGAGGAAGCCGGGCGGACCTGGCAGTGACTGCATGCCCCACCACTTGCAGCAGCCAGGACTGAACCAGGGCCAGGTGAGGTGAGATGGGGCATCCCTGTCCTGTGATAGCCTGCAGCTCACCCTAGGATGCCCACGTGGTGGCAGCAGCAGCCCCCAGACCTGCCAGCTTGACAAAGGGTAAGCGATGTGGGGGCAGTGGCAGCAGCGGGAGTCCTGGTAAGGGCATGGCATCTGGTGCTGGCACCAGGGCAAAGGCCAGGAGCTGGTCTCCATGGAGGCTGGCCCTCAACCTTGCATGTAGCTCCCTGATGGGCCACACATGATCTCCATTGAGACCAGCCCATACCTTCGGATGCAGTGCCCCCACTCAGGCTCCCACCACTGCCACTGCCCCCACACCTCTGTGCTCCACACCACTACACCCCATGCTGTGCAGGGAGGTCCGAGGGCTGCTGCTGTTGTGTGGCCATGCCAGAGCAAGCAGGCTGACACAGGATGGAGGTGCTCTAGCACCACCTGGTGGGGCTGAGGGACATGCTGCGGGTCAGGCAAAAATCGCTCTGTGGGATATATCTGGCCAATGGACTGTATTTTGCCCACCAAGGCCTCAGTGGCTTAAATCATGACCTCCAGCCACCCCCATAGTCACAACCATGCCTCCCTGATAATACGCAGCAGGTCATCCAATGGGACACTTGTCCCCAAACCACCAGGCCACTTCAGGCCTTTACTGCCTTGTTGAGGTTTTGGCTTTCCTAGCTTCTGCCCCTGTGCTGTAGCTGGTCCCTTGCTGGTCAGGCCCTCTACACTGGGCCAGGCTTCTGGGTCATAGCCCTACCAGTCCAGGCTCTTCGGGGTCTCCACCCCTGCTCTGGCACTGGGCCTCCCTGTGCTCTCTCTGTCTGGGCCCCTGGCCTCATCTCTGCCCTGCTCCGGGCACTGAGCCTCCCCAGTCCCTCTGTGTCTGGGCCCCTGGCCCTGTAGTACTGAGCACCGCTCTGAGCACTGGGCCTTCTGCCTCAAGGTAAGCCAGTCTCTGGATTCCGGCCTTGCGCCCGGTCATCTATCTGTGCCCTGAGCCTGACCAGTGGAAGAGCTCAAGGCAGTCACATGCCCCTTAGGCACTAGCTAATGGGACCTCCAATAAGCAACCAGTTAGCCAACTGGCTAACACAAGTCCTTATTCCTTTGGGCTGTGTAATTAACCTTAGTTAGTTACACAACCAATCGCTGCGCTCTGCTGCTTTAAGTACAGGGCTGCATCCTTGGTAGCTTAGAGCCTTTGAGGCAAACAGCCCCAAACCAGTCTGTCTGACAAAGTACTCCTCATGGCATAGCTGCTTCTCCAGCAGCCTGCAAAGGCAGACTGCTCCCTGCCTCTGCAGCTCTGGGCACTTATACTGCCTAAGCCCTGCCCTGCAAGTCAGGTGACTCCCTGTCAACTGACTTGCACCCAGGGTCCTGCTTTGCTGGTTACTACGAAAGCCCTGTTTTTAAAGAGGCCATATCACTTTCTAGTAACAGGGGAAGGGTTCCCTGTTTCACGCCTATATTCATTAGACTATCGGGGTTCTTCTCTGACCTTTTCTTGAACATACATTTTTTTCTTCTGTGATCAAGCTGCACGAGACAGCTGAAGACCATTTTGCCCAAAGGACATTCAGAAACTTGCTCTGTGTGTGGGGTTAGGCCAATTGCCTGTTTGAATACACAGCACTTATAATGTGTGCATAGGGATTTGATCCTGGGGCCAGTGAAAGCTGTAACACACGCTCTGTGCTTTCTAGGATGATCTGCCAGAATTAAGCAAGCTCCAACTGTGGTTAGGTCACATGAACTGTGTGGACTCCTGTGGGGATTGATGATAGCACAGCTTTATTAACCCATGATCCTAACGCTGCCTCTTCTCATAAAACAGTAACTGTAGCTTTCACTTTCTGTGCTCTTGGATGTAACTGCAGATGCCTGGAGAGGCCCCATTTTGGCTTGTCCCGTGTCATGTTGAACATGATCATTCTTAATTCCTTCTTCCTGATTAAAAAAACTTGCATAGGACTGCTAGAGATGAGAGACAAGCACTAGCAGTTGCTCATTGACTCTGATATTGTAAAGAGTACTTCCCACCCACCAAATAACAGGTGTGTGGAACAAGATCCTATAGCATATGTTTCTGCCATGAAATACAGTAAGAGAGACCTCCACATCAGAGGATCAAGGATCAAGACTGTGTTTAATATATTAGAGAGCTTTTATTATCCATGTAGAGCAGTTCATCCACGTGAAAGGATGACCCTGTAATGCTTTCAAGGTCAGCAAGAACTCTAGTCATTGACCATGTAAATCCTAAATGTTGCACAAGCTAAGCCCCTCGGGGCTGCTTTAATTTTACCCAATGTTTCTCAGAACATGCAGAAATAGTGAAGAGAAAAATGGGCCAGTTTTCTATATCACTCTGGATCTTGAGCATCCTTCTCTGGCAATGTAGCTGGTAATGTTTTCAAGAGGTTTACCCTAAGTCTATAAAGCAAGTAACAATACTGTATTAAAAGCCTAACAGTACATTTTAACATCCCCATGCCTGTCTAACATATAAGGAACCTAATGGCGACTCTCTGTGTTAGTTTTCACTTTGTCAAAATGAGGAGAATGCTGGGACTCGAGGAAACTCTTGTTTGCCCTAAATATCATTGGTTTTGCTTTCTCCCATAATGCTTTGTCTCAGATTTCTAAGTCATGTCAGCTAAGAGAAGTCAGTCCCATTGGGGTGGGAGAAGGAGATATCAAGAGCCAGTTTGTGTGTTAGTTTGTGCAGAGTACAAGAAGTCAAGAGGATTAAGAGACAATAGTTTCTTATGTCAAAAGGAATATGGGAAAGACAGTCTTGTGGTTAAGGATCTAGACTGATGTATTAGAAAGAGGGATTCAGTTTCTGACTCTGACCCACTTTTATATGCGACTTTGGGAAAGTTGCTTAACTTCATGCCTTGGTTACCCATCTATCAAATAACAATACTTTCCTACTGGTAATAGAAGGGTAGTCGTAAGACACTTGGTTACTACACCAGGGACAACTATGAAAGGCCCATGAATAAATGGGAAAAAGGAAATCTATGCTGTGCTTCAGTCAGGCTGTGGTGAATGGGAACATCCTGTTTCCGTAAGGTACTCAAGCACAGAGTAGCTCTTATTCTGTGCTCATACCACACAGTGCTGGATATGTACACATCAAGTTAGCTGTTAAACCTGGCCCTGCTAAAATGGGCCCCCTCTCTTTAACAAAGGGGCCACTTGTGGCTACATGTTTGGCAGCATATTCTGAATCAGCCTAAGAGTCATTATTATTATTTTATGAATTACAAAATGTTCAGTTTTTTAAGTGGAACAGAATTATTCACTAGAGCTAAATTCACCAAATTACTAGACCCTTTTGTGATAGTAATTCCGTTTTAGATGTACAGACATTTATTGAAATCATACTTACCATATTTGATTGGTTCTCCTTGCAACTTGGAGACTATCCTGTGCCAAAAAAAGGGCAGGGATGAGGGAGGTGAAGAGGGCTCTTGCAAAATGTTTATTGCTGGAGGGAAAAGTGCTTAGTCTTCTTTTCTTCTAGCACCTGGTTTTGTTTATTGGTGGGCATATCAAAGAGGCCAGTCACAGAAGTCTGTGCCATATGCAACCTGCAGTCTCCATAGTCCCTTTTGAAATATATTTTAGCCTGCATGGACAGTGCAGCACTTTATGGCAAGAATTCCAAGTTGGTGTATCATGGCTTTGGTATCACCCACTCAAAGTAAATCGGCTCTTGATCTTGTTTTACTAGGGAACAGATAAGAAAGGCTAAAGTGGTGACTGAATTTAGATTAGCAATGGGAATGAAGGACAACAAGAAGTCCTTCTTTAGGTACATAGGGAACAGGAGGAAAACGAATGGGGTGTGGAGCCATTGCTCAACAACTCAGGAGAGCTTGTTACCAGCACCCGGGAGAAAGCTTGAACTCCTGAATGACTACTTTGCCTCAGTCTTTCACTGGATGATGGGGAAAACAACAGCAGGTAGAGTACAAGATGAGCACAGTAGGAATAATTGCCTTCTTACCATTGCCATAGAATTGGTGTATGACTAATTTAAAAAATTAGACATATACAAGTCAGTGGGACCAGATGATCTCCATCTGAGAGTGCTGAAGAAGCTAGCCAAAGTCATTACATAACCCCTAGTGAAACTCTTCCACAACTTGTGGTGCTCTGGAGAAGTCCCTGAGGACTAGATTTTGTGCCTATCGACAAGAAGGGCAGGAGGGAGGACCCAGGTAACTGCAGGCCAATCAGCTTAACTTCTATCCTAGGGAAAATCCTAGAAAAGTTAATCAAGGGGTCTATCTATGATAAGCTTGCAGAAGGTAGGATTCAGAATGATAGCCAGCATGGCTTCATCACAGGCAGGTCTTGCCTTACCAACCTCTCCTTCTATGACCAGGTAACTCGCCACCTGGACACAGAAGAGCAGGTTGCCATTGTATACTTTGACTTCCAAAAGGCCTTTGATCTAGTATCCCACAATGTCCTCACAAAAAAATTGGAGGGTTGTGGGTTTAACTCCAAGACAGTCAGGTGAGTGAGAAACTGGCTGCAGGATGGGACCCAGAGAGTCAGTGAATTGATCTGTGGCAAGAAGTAAGCAGTGGTGTTCTGCAGGGGTTGGTGCTTGGTCCAGTACTTTTCAACATCTTTATTAACGATTTGGATGTGGAGGTGAAGAGCTCACTGGCCAAGTTTACAGACAACACCCAGTTATGGGGAAGTGTGGTCACGCTTGAAGATAGGTTACCTAGACAGCAGACCTAGACAGGCTAGCAAGTTGGGTGGATTGGAATCTGATGACGGTCAACGTGGAGAAATGTAAAGTGCTCCACCCCGGGACAAGCAACCCCCAACATGCCTACAGGCTTGGTGACACGAAACTGACTGGCACCATGAATGAAAGGGACCTGGGGGTCATAATAGACCACAGTATGAATATGAGCTGGCACTGCAATGCTGTAGCCAGTAGGGCAAATAATACTCTGGTATGCATCAATCGATGCATCTTCAGCAAAAACAAGGAGGTGATTCTTCTGCTGTACTCAGCACTGGTGAGACCACCACTGGAGTACTGGATCCAGTTCTTGGTACCACACTTTAACAAGGACATGGACAAGATTGAGAGAGTCCAAAGAAGAACCATCCGTATGATCAGAATCTTACAAAGCAAGCCATAATAGAAAAGGCTGAGGGATCTGAGACTCTTTAGCCTGAAGAAAAGAATGCTGAGCGGGGACCTGGTAGCAGCTTATCACTACACGAGGGGAATACGTCAAGGGCTTGGTGAGCAACTGTTCACCAGGGCACCCAAGGAGAAAACTAGGAGCAATGGCCAGAAACTCCTGGAAGGTTGATTCAGGCTCAACATTAGGAAAAAACTTCTTCACAGTCAGGGTATCCAGACTGTGGAATAAGTTCCCTCCAGAGATGGTGCAATCACCTACCCTGCAAATCTTCAAGAGGAGACTAGACCATCACGTTGCTGGGGGTCACCTGACCCCCCAGGTATCTTTTCTGCTTGGTGCAGGGGGACAGGACCCAATGATCTTCCAAGGTCCCTTCCGGCCTTACAATCTATGAATCTTTTGGCTAAGGAATAGTTCTACTACCCTGACTAACAGTAAGCCAAACTTAGTCTCAGGTTTTATGAAATCTGATTTGCTGAAGTCTGAAATGATACTTCAGAACTGTAATCTAAGATTATTATTCTCTTCTTTGATATCAAGATGCTTACCATCAAAAATAGTATTTTTAAAAGTTTGTCCTCCATGGCTAGGGACAGATGTTCAAAAAACCTAAGCCTGAATTGATTCGATCTTTGCAGGTTAGTCTAACCTGGCTAGGCTGAATCAGTTTGTAACTCCACAGACATCCCAGAAATGCAGGCACATGCCTGCAGTGGCTCAGGCTGGAAGCTGGGGGGTGTTAGAGCAGCCCACTCTTCCCTTCCAGAGTGTTGAGCTGAGGAGGGCATGGCCAGGCCCTGACAGGATGCTCTGGTTAGGGAGGGGTTCCCCCACTTTCTGACCAGCCCAGCAAGGAATTGATAACATAGTGTTTGTCACCCCTAACTCAGTGTTTATCACCCCATTAAGAAAACAACAGAGGGACATTACTATCTACCTGTTGATTCTGCCTTTGTCCCATATGCCATGGCACAGACTGTAGCCAGCATGTGGTGTGCTAGCTAATTTGGAGAGGTGTTTGTGTAATGCAGAGAGGACAGGGGAAATCCTTGCTTAGCAGGGAGCGGGGAGGGGATGGGGAGGAGCAGGGGGAAGCCAGGCAGACTCTTGCAGTCTCTGCTGAGCTCCAACCAGGCAGCAGAGGGGAGGCACCAGTCCTGCCGTTGCACAGAGAGCATGCCAGGATGCTGGGGGAGTCTGGTTTAACTTAAACCAGCGAGGGGTCTGGTGCAGACATTGCATAAACCAGTTTGAGCCAAATCAGTTAAGTCTGATACTACATTCAACCAGATTTATCTCAGACTCATTTCAGCAATTCTCAGACTGGTTTGTGTGCACTGAACATCTGTTCTGTTGCAGGTTTAAACCAGCTTCTGAGCACTTAGAGCAGTTTGTGTGTAATGTCTGTCCCTAGCCCATTTGTTTAGAAACAGAAAATTCTTCACATTTTTCACAATGCACTATATAATACTTAATATATGAGTGTGTTATTTGTAAGAAGGTTATTTTGTATATTAGTACTGATTTTATATCATAGTACAAAATCATAAACTAGATTCATGTTATAAACATACTTTTAGCCATTGTTTGGTGGCATGTCACAGGCATTTTTAAGCTGTCAGTGAACCAATGATACAAACAACTAAGGAATAGGAAGTCAAGAATATTGTATTTATTTAAAACAACAGGGGGAATTTAAAAAGCAGAAATCAATTATTCAAGCTGGAGATTGGCCAGACTTCCTGCTCTTGGGAAAAATACCATGAGACCTCCAATGACCTGAAGTAGTGAGAAAGGCCTCAGTGTTGCAACTCATTTAAAAGATAGCAAAAGAGGAGCACTTGTTTAGTTTCTACTCAAAGGGGGAAAAATATTTACAAACTAGGGAAATTGTCCAGAGCCACAGAATTTGGATCTGGATCTAAACTGTTCCTAAAGTCTTTTGTACTATAAGGTTGGCAACTTTATTCATTTTCAGGCATATGAACGCATAATTGAAATTCCACTTAGATAACCCTAGTCTACTTGCACACACAGTAAATTAAAGTCCTGAATAAAATGTTTCTACTTGAAAAACCAAAATATCCCATTCTGAAAATGTCACAATGAAATGTAATTTTTGGGGGGGCTTCACCATTTTTGCTGATATAAACCGTTTGCATGAAATCAGCATGACTTTGAAAAATATTCTGATCAGTTTATATCAGCATTTTGTGTCAAAAAAAATGGATGAAAATATTTCCCAGCCCTATTCTTCAGACCTCTGTAAGAGAGATGTTTTTTAAGGGGACCACTGTGGTTACAACTTTGGTTAAGCCAGTTTTTAGAGTTAATGAGATTGCTACAAAATTTGGATCTAGATCTGAATTCTTTTAATGTTCAAGGATGCTCAGATCCAAGGCTTTGTGTGACTGTTTAGATCATGAGTGTCAATAGATTCTTAGCTCATGGAGTATAATCCATTGTTCACTTATTGGTAACACTTGGAGTAATGATGAGGTCTATCAGTTTAATTTCACAATCAGAATTACTCTTAAACTTTCTCAGTCCAAAAATAATTTCACCGAGAGAGATCCACATTACCATCTAAAATGAAATGCTTCTGTGACACTGATTACCAGTGGCTGGTAATCATAAAATGATTTTAAGTGAAGCTTCTTGACTCACATTTTCTTAATGTGAAGGAAAGGACACCTGAATGAAGTCTAGATGTTGAATCACCATATAATATTAGCCTAACTCAGAAAATAGTGCCATGTTTCTCTCCCTGGTGATTTCTATCATCTACTGGGCTGGTACAGGCTGAGGTATGACTGGCTAAGCAGAAGAACTGCAAAAAAGGACCTGTGGGTTACAGTGAACAATAAGCTGAATTTGAGCCAGAGGTGTGCCCTTGTTGCAAAGAAGGCTGACAGCATACTGGGTTGTATTAGTAAGAGCGTTGCCAGCAGATCAAGCAAAGTGATTCTTTCCCTCTATTCAGCACTGTGGGGAGGCCACATCTGGTGTGCTGTGTCTTGTTTTGGATCCTCTACTAGAGAAAGGGTGCAGAAAATTGGAGAGTGTCTAGCGGACGGCAACAAAAATGGTTGAGGAGCCAGGGGAAGAAATGTTGAGGGAACTGGGTTTATTTAGTCTGGAAAAGAGAAGACTGATGGGAGGTTTAATAACAGCCTTCAACTACTCGAAAAGTGGTTACAAAGAGGATGGAGTTAGATTGTTCTTAGTGTTGGCAGATGACAGAACAAGGAGCAATGGTCTCAAGTTGCAGCAAGGGAAGTTTGGCTTAGTTTGAGATAAACCTGGTTGAATGTAGTATCAGACTTAACTGATTTGGCTCAAACTGGTTTATGCAATGTCTGTCCCAGACCCCTCGCTGGTTTAGTTTAAACCAGACTCCCCCAGCATCCCAACATGCTCTTTAGGCTGGGCAGGGCTGTCTGCTCCACAGCAGAGCTGGCCCCTCCCCTCTGCTCCCTTGCTGCAGCTTCAGCAGAGACTGGCAGGCACAGAGGGTCTGCCTGCTCCCACCCTCCCCTCTCCTTCCCACTATGATACTAGTGGCATGCTTTGGAGTTCTGAAGCTTTTCAAGACTTATTATCCAAAAAATTCCTATTCAAAGAAATTGCCTTAATTATATGCACGATGATATATGTACTCCTTTTACTTGCTTTTGCCTGTTCACTGGTGGCAGTAGCTACCAATTAAAAACAAAATATACATTTTGATATGTGACTAAATTTGGCTTTTAAGGGTATGTGCCTAGATCAGTATGCAGGGGATCCAAGCTGTGTACTTGTTATTAAGGCTAATGAACGTTGCCCAACTGTAGCCTCATTTGTTAAACTGAGAAGAGTAGGACTTCAAAACTGTTCCGAGATCTTTTCAAAACTGATACACAATCAGGTAAGTAAAAATGAGATATTAAGCTTTATTTTAAATTCCTTTTCTTGTGTCCACTCTGTCAGATGGAGACTTATTTTAGTATTTCACATTACATGAATTTAGATGCTTCTTGTATTAAGGGTACATCCTCAGTGTGTGTCTGATAGGTACATTCACAACAGTCTGCAAATAAGTTTTATATGTGTGTGTCCCCCTCCCAGGATATCTTTTACAAATGTAACCCTTGACCTTTAAGAGGCTCAGTAAGGAGAAACATCACTGAGACAGAGTAAAAGACAGACATGAGAAAGTAGCTGCTTAGCTATTCTTGTGATTTACTGCCCAGGCTGTGGATTTACAGCTTGTTTATTTTTCCTTTTCAACACAGTGGAAACCTAGAGCATACTGACTCTCTACATGACAATACTCTCATCCTGGCTGTACCTCTGATGCATGAAGTAGACTCTTCTATCACTGGGTAAGTGAGCAATTATCAAATAAATAATAATAATAAAAAATTATCATAACAATAACATGTGAATCCCATCCAGTGGAAAATTGCATTCTTCTCTTTGTTTATATGTGACCAGAATGTTGCTTGTTTCTGGTTCCCAGACTCTGCAACCAGGACATCCTCATTCATTATCTAAGATTTATTTATCAGTTCCCCACTTCTTCTTTCAGTAACCTTCTCAGCATGTTTCCTCTCCCCCATAACTTTAGATAGTTTAGTGACTGATATAAATTGCTGCAGTTTCGTGAACATGGCGGATCTTTAAATTAAAAAAGAAAAGAAAATGTCAAATGAATCAAATCTCATTCCTGAGGTTTGCCTAAAGATATGGCTGAGTTTTATCAGGCCAAAGGGTTCTTGGATTCTGCAAGTCATGTGAGGTCTAGCTGTTTAATTTCAGATTTACTCAGAATTACTCTGCATGCTTACTGATTACTCAATCAGAATTACTCTGCATGCTTTCCCTGTCCAAAAGGAATTTGACAAAACAAGAAAGATCCAAATTACCATCTGAAATGAAATACCTTTTTAGCTGACTGGCTTTCTCACATGCATATGGGCTTCTGGCATCTTTTATTATTTCATCCAGGAAGAGCGCAGACCAACTGCAGATGCTTTCTCAACCTGACAAAGGGTATTTGTACCTGAAAGTTTGCAAAGAAGATTTTTTCTAACTAATTGAGGTCTAATAAAAGATATTGGATTCACCCAAAGAACCTTGTCTGCCCATATCTTTAAACCAACACAGCTACAACCAGTACCCCTATGTAACACTCTACCTTTACTATCCCCCAGTGCTTAGATCTCATACAATGATCAAGTAGACTGTTACTTGTATTTGCAGTGGCAGGGTTCACAGCCTACTTAATTCAGAGTGGGGTTGCCAAATTAAGGACAAGCCACACAGTTGCTTGCTGAAGCTGTGTGTACCACCAGCTAGTTTGCAAACCTCATTGTTGCAGGGAGATAAGGAACCTAACCTTGCAAAGAATCCAGGTCATACATTTGATGCATCTACTCCTGCCTCTAAAATAATGGACCTGAAATTTTACCAGACTTAGCCCTGTAGAGTCATAGTTTAGTTCCAGCCAGCAATCTATCTCTTGACTCAGAATAAAGTTGTTTAGTCACTAGTGCAGAAAAATGGTCTACACTTGGCCAATGTAGTTTACAATTTCTTCCCAGTTGGGGTGTGTATCTATAGAACAGCTGCTTTTACTCCATTCCCTGAGTGGGTCATTTGAACCCAGGAAGTAAATATTGACAGTCACCTAACTCCCCTTAGTTGCTAACTGTAGTCAGATGAGTGGAAGTTTGGGATATCTCAGTACAAAGAAATAAAGTTGTGTAACTAATAATGCTCACAGTATTCAGATATGTGAAAGGTGTGGGTGAGTTTACTTGGAACCCCCCCCCCCCAATCAAATCTCCACATGAAACCTTTTTGAGGTGGGAAAAGTCTAGGGTTTTTTGTTTTTGCTTTTTTCATTTTTGGGATATGTTTGTAATTCCAGGCCCAAGAAGGCTTATGTTGCAATACCACAAGAAAGGCTGCCTTTGTGGTTATTTCTATGCCTATGAGAAGTAGGACATGCTAGAGATCTTATGAGAGAGCCTGTTCTCACAAGATATTTGGCATTGTCTTGCACATCCCCAGTAGTTTGATTTTGTATTTATATGACCTGATTCTCTGAACTTGTTAAACTTTGCGTATGACTGACAAGTAGAAAAATTCCCACATACAGAGAAAACAATCCATCGATGTAATGGGGCATAAAGGTCATTATCTTAAAAGAACAGAGTTGAATATATAGTCATGGAAACAGTTATACACTCAGAATTTAATTTGGTAAGTCCCTTGCTTCTCAACATAGTTGGTAATTTTACATGAGCAAAAGAATTTTTTCTGCCCTGGGTCTCTGCCCATCAGTTAGTGAAATCCAAATGTTGTAAAAATCCAAATGTTGTGGAAAAAAAAGAGTTATTGTGAAGAGAAAAAAAAGAAGCCCAAGAAATGTAAAACATTTTGGAATATTTTCTAAGTTTCAGGAGATATAAACACTATATAATTAGCATTGATTACTTGATTAAAATGTTAGATGTAGCTACATGAAAATATCTTGGATGATTGGTAAAGAGTTAATGGCTAGATTGAGAAAAACACTTACATACAGAAATTTAGGATTCTAAATCCAAGTAAATGATCCACAGAAATCAAACCTAGCCACATTAGGTCACTGATAGTCTATGGGTACTTACATTTTTGCCACTAAAGTTTCTTAGGTACCTAAATTCCTGCTATTACTTATGCCTAAAACTGATTTTGACTGGGCTGTGAGCATCTGAGACCTATCACGCAGAAACCTGTTTGATATTTATAACTAAGGCCCACCCTGTGCCTATGGATAAGGAAATGCCACACTGAAGCCACCATTAGACTGTCTCAAGCATGCCAGAGAGAATGATCTTGATACTGGCCATAGGGGGCCACACCAGAAGCAGGGATGCAACTCTGTTTGCAGGTTTGGTTCATCCAAGCAGGAGCAGGCAGGAAGGGCATACTCAGGAGCATCCTTCCATCAGAATGCTGCAGGTATGACAGGGGTGTTGATTGTAGCAGTGTTGGTCTAAAGACATAGGCAGACAAGGTTCTTTGAGTAAATCCAATATTTTGTATTACACCAACTAAAATAGTTGGAAAAATTCTTCTTTGCAAGCTTTTGGGTACAAACGCCCTTCTTCAGGCAGAGGAAGCATTTGCAGTTGTTGTCTGAAGTCCAGGAAGAGTACAAAACAACTGCCTGAAGAAGGGTACCTGAAACCTTGCAAAAAAGCATTTTTCCAACTAGTTTAGTTTGTCTAATAAAAGATATCAGAGTTATCCAAAGATCCTTGTCTACAAGTATGACATACCCTAAAACCACTGAGGGACCTACATGTGCTATGAACTTAACACACATGCCTAACATGCGCCAGAAGCACTGAGTTCAGCACAGATCACAACAGTGACAGCCGCTTGTTCAGGAAGCGAGAAACCCAGGTTCAGTGCTTTCCTTAGCCCCCAGATGGTTCAAACCTCATCCCTACCTTCTAGGAGAGTGCCCTAAGCACCAGGCTATAGGCTAGGTGCAACTAAGAAATCCAGAGTTGTTGCCAGAGAGATAGTAAATGAGGGGAAGGAAGTCTCTCTGCAGTCCACCTCCTGGGATTGAGGAGACCTGGGTTGTAGTCTGTTTCCAACACTGTTTATGCATTTTATTCCTTGACTCTTCATTGCAAAAGGCAAAAGTTGTTCCTTTCAGTTTTGCTTAATTTAAGTCAACTGGTTAAGTACTCTGTTGTTGTGAAGTGAGATAGTTCTGTTACCAGCTGATGATCTGATTGTTTTATTAAAACATTACATTAAACATATTTTTAAAAAACCTCTGAGGACCAACAGAAAAATACCTTTAATAACTGAATATTTCAGCTCAGTGGGTGGGTTATAATTTATTGGACAAATCAGATGATGCTACTTTTAGTAGCCTCATCAGATAAACATTTTTGCTGTAGTTCAAACAAAGATTAATTCCTGGAAGTCCTCCAGCCTGTGATATGCAGGAGGTCAAAGCAGATCATCACTAGGGTCCCTTGAGGTCTTAGGATCTATGGGTGTGTCTGCATGGCACAAATTGTGTTAGTGTGTGGACCTTCCTGGTCTCATTTACCTTGTTTCTCAACATGTCCTGAACACATACTCAGAAACAAGGTAAATTAACTTGGGCACAGCTCTGCAACAAAGCAACTGTACTGCTTTTGGCACTCTCTAACTTGGGCATCTCTACACAACACTACTCTGTACTTTGTAGAAATTCCCTATGAGTCAGTGACATGAAAACTTGCGTGAACACATCTGTATTTTGGTTGTCACAAAAACCCATGTGAAATTATAATTATTGACATTATTTTTCCGCAAGCATTTATCCCTGTCAATTTGATTGCATAATTCTTCACAGAAAGCAAGCATTGAAGAGACATGTTTGTGTAAGGCCCAAACCAACTCTTACTGGTCAATAGACATCCTTTTAATAGAGCATTTTCAAGAGCAAGTGATGTGCTTAGGTTGTAAATGGGTGACAACAGCAGCAGGATTAAATTCAGAGACCGTTACTATTGTCTGTATTTAATGTATTACTGCTGAGAGGGGAACAAATCATAGATGATAGAGTAAGACTGGAAGGTCTCCCTTGTGTAATGTCTCCTTACCACTGAGCTAAACTGGATGAACTCTGTAGTAGGCTTTCCATCCACAAATGTATCTAATCTTGAAAACATCCAGAAGTAACTGAACTGATGTTTTAATCTTTCAGAGCTGTCTCGCCCACATCCTTTGTCTATGGTGATTCTGTGGAAACATCAAACTTTGTTCAGTTGGAGAATTATGAATGTATTTTTCAACCCCTCAACTTCACTCTTCAGGTAAAATCAGTCAATCCACTTATACAGTTTTCCCTCTTCACAGCATATTTTATTTTTTGTGGCCTTCTGAATTTTAAGGAATTGGGGACCATTGTGTGGGGACCATTCATTATTATAACACAGTATGCCTACCTTGGAAGATGTTATGTTCACAGTGAACTAATGTAGTGTTTGTTTCTTTACCGTAATGTATTTTTAAAGAATCAAAAAGGCATCCCAGTTTCATGAGCAGGAAACTGCAAATTTGTTGTTTGGCCTGTTTTCCCTTTCTTCACCCCCCTACCAAGTTTAAACCTTTGTTCATTGCATCTTGCGTTCAAGCCAGGATTTAAAAGTGAAGACTCAATTGGAGTCATGTTCAGTGGCATAGTGCTTGAACTAAGGAATGGGAAGCATTCATTTATGAGACCAAGAAAGTGCCCACTCAAAAGACATGCTTTTTTCAGTCCTCTGATATGAAAATGTGTACAAAGTGCTTACTCCTAGAGTAGTGTAAATAATGGGGCTGAGCTATCTGCAGCCCATATGTGTCTGTGTGAGAATTTGATAGCAGAGGGTAGAGGTGAGAAGGGTTCCTTTTAAGCATGCCGCGCTGTATCTTAAACTTACTTACAAATCATCCTTTTCACATAGAAAAAGGGCTTCCTGGTGCAGCTAATATGAACTGCATGTTAGAACCAGATCTTGTGATGAAATGAAAACTAACTGATTCTGTTGCTGCAGCTCCATTTTATACTTTTCTTTTCAAATGCTTTTTTACCACTAGGTGGAACTAGGGATTGAAAGAATCATACAGATGTGGGCTAGTCATTTGCTGAGTATTGTAAATAAGTTTTTCCTCTCTCCTTCTTTTCCTCCTAGGCATGATGCCCCTTTAACTCCTAATGGGTAACATATGTCTTCATTCATGGGCAGAGTATAGTCTGGAACAATTAAGCCCCTACTGTCATGCATTGCCCTTAACTGTGTTCGGACTGGGATTTTAAGCTATTAAAGATCTTGTGAACCAAGCAATTACTTCCTGTGATTCTGAAGTCATTCTTTAGGACTTACAGTTTTTCCATAGTCAGTTATTGGTTAGACACAGATAAAGACCAGATGTACCAATGCTTTGACTAGGTGATTACTTTCAATAAAAGCAAATGATATCAGGTATACAGATAACATCTATACATTTGTAATATATCCTGATCTTCTGTCTCTCACGCAAATACATACAAGTTTCAATACAAGAGGGGTTTGCCATATGGCAATTGAAAATTATTCTATAACAAGTCACAGGCCTGCTGTCCAGTAAAGTGATAGACCTCAGGACTGTGTGTGTGTGTGTGTATGTGTGAGAGAGAGAAGCGTTTCATAATGGCCAAAGCATGGTTTTTAATCACAATTTGCTTAATTGTTTTTTAATAATTTGCCGCCACGCATTCAACTTTCCAGATGGAGAAAAGTGAGAGTTTCTCAACGGAAGAGATTCATTGCTATAGTTTGGGCAGGATGAATGTATCAAAATCTGTATTGAGTTCAACGTCAAGATGTTTGTATAGAAAAAGACCTAGTATTCTGCTCTATTGCAAGTCATGTGATGTGTCTTCACACTTATCCTTAATTCTTCTTCCTGATCATGGTGATATTATTCCTTTTTTAAATGTATAATTTGTTACATTATGTTCCCTCTGTATTTGTTACACTTCATTATAATTGGGATCTCTTTCCTTTCCTTGTGCCTCAGCTTTTTTGTAAGGTCTTGGCATTAAGCACCAGTCCTCTTTATCATTCATGCATTCCTTGAAATATAAACAGTGCTTGAAGCACAATGGTTTGATGTTTTAATGTTTACAGTCTACCAGGTTCACAACAATACTGGTGTAGATCTCTACATGCTTGGGTAACAAATTATCACTCTAATTTTGTTTTTTTTTTAAAGTTTTTCTTATATAAACATATACTTGTGTGTGCATGTACAGGGTCATGGAGATTGGTAAAAAAACGTTTTCCCCCCCCCCCAAAAAACCATAGAGAAATGAAAATGCATGTAATTTCAATTTCATTTTCCTCAGGGAAGTTTGACACACAAACATCAGGGATCTTCAGCTAGTAATGTTTTATTTTAACCCATACATATCACTTTTCACTAGAAATGTTTGTCCTCTTAACAAACAATCCAACATTTGTTGCAGAAAGCTGATATCATGGCCTAATTTTTACTTTCAATTAAAAAATCCACATCATAAGTGAAGTAGTGGTTGTTTAAATCCTTTTCTTATTCACTTGGTCAATGAACCAACTATTTGCACTAGCCATATTCATCACTGATCTGGCTTTTGCTCCTTAAGACAAACATGGACAAAATAGAGCACAGTGTTTATCAAATAAAAAGGCAGTGTTGAACAGGAACAGCAGTATTCTCTGCATTGTTTGGACAGCATTATTAAAACACTAAAAAAGAACTCATTAACAGAGTCCTCATATTAAGGACAAAAGCCACATGTTATTTATATTGGTAACTGGCACTCTGATGGCTTGTAATTGTGTCTCTCAGTGCTATATATGTTAGTGTATTAGAGAAGCATATTATCAGAGGAGCAGCATCTGGTTCTGTAGCCCCTGGTTTGTGCAAGAGAATCTTTATTGAAGAGGACTTGAAAAGCTGGCAAAATGATCACATTGTTTAGAAATTCATCTGTAATCCTTACCTAACTTGAGTGACTGTGTAATGTTAATGAAGAGAATTTTAGTTCTGCCTTTCATTACTTTTCATACGGGTTCATATATTTACATATGTTTTAACACTTAAAGGTTTACAACACTGGACCAAGCACTCTCCCTGAAGCTTTTGTTGACATTTCATTCCCAAACCGTCTCTCTGCCACTGGGGCCGACACATTTCACATCCAGCAAATGTTGGTGAGTATTTTGCAGTGCTACACCACACAGGTGTTGAGAAGTCAGCTACACATTACTCACACACTTTGAGTCATCTGGTTTTTAGGTAAAAGAAGGAATCACCGCAATGATCTTGAAGAGTCTGTGACAATTTAATCCTGTAGAAATATTGAAATAATTCAGCTTCTCATTTCTAATTTGGATTTCTATTATGAACTCTATCATATTTAAATAACTTGCTGTGATACAAAGCTGATTCACATTAACTGGCTTTCTCTATAATCACTTGTAAAGATCAGACTCAGTTCTGAATATAGCACATCTATAAGTGCCCATAGCTTATTTTTTTACTGGCTATTTACAGCTATTAGTTGTCCAACTATTTATTTTCTAGTTAAATATTTTTTAAAGATATTTTAATTTCAACCACAAAGAGAATCATCCTACCCAGATGTTGGGGTAAAGGATACATTCTTAGCTTTTGCTTGTTTGTTTATCTTAAGCTTTTGTTGAGCTATTAAGACATATTAGTGAGGTGATAAAAGGAAGATACCCTGAAGATGTAATTCACTTCTCTGTAGAAATGTAGAGTAATTAGATGTGTGTGGGAAACTATGCAAGGAAGGAATAACCTCTGACCGCATGGGTAGTTTGGGAGACTATACTGTATCCTCTTTGTGGATGACTGGCCTTTTGACTGAAATAACTGTGGCCCTTCCATGGTACATATGCAGCTGTCTTGTGTCCTTGAATTCCTGGAAATATAGCAGTAAATACAATATATAATTAACATCCAGATCCATGCTAGTCTGTGTATCATTGATGAAGAGCATTAGCGGGTGAAAGAATCACTCCTAAACTCTTTACAGGGAAGAGTTTTGAGATCTGCAGAAACATCTGCAAACAGAGAGGTGAGACCCAGGATCATGTGACCTGCCAGTATTGCACAGATTGGGTTCTTTTTCTTACCCAACCACAATTTTTTCCTTACATAGCATTTTAGTATTTTATTCAACCTAGTTTTCTCCTTCTAATGTCTTTATACCACTTTTGACCATTTTGTTACACTTGCTTGTGCTCGTTTATTGTACTTTGTGAGATCTTTCATTGTACATGTGCCTTCAAGCAGCAGCCATTGCAGCAGGTATTTCATAGTCTGAGGCTCTGTGCTGCAGTCACAGGTGGTTGAACCAATGGTATAGCCCGGGGGTGGGCAAAATGCGGCCCACGGGCCGGATGCGGCCCACCAGACCATTCTGTCTGGCCCACAGGGCCCCTAAAAAAAATTATAAAATTAATTTTTATCTGCCCCTGGCTGCCTGTCATGTGGCCCTCGATGATGTGACAAAACTCAGTAAGCCGCCCTCCACCCGAAATAATTGCCTGCCCCTGGTGTAGCCCCACTTCTCCATTAGTTCCTTGGAGGATCCAACTCCAGTACATAGGTAGCTGAGACATCACCACCTTTGCCATGGTTCATCAGCCCCTGGTGATAAGGACTTAGTCACTGGAATGTCCATTTTTTCCACTGTCAGGTATTTTATTCAGCCTGTAATTCTGCAGCTGTAGTCATGTCTCCTTCAGTATGTCATTGAGAGTTTGGGTGCTGGTGAGAGAGCTCCTGCATGACTTCAGATGTTTGTATGCTGCGGGATGGTCATACAGCGGGTGTCTCGCATCTTCAGTTTGTCTTGATCGTTCTGTCCTGCTGGCCACTGCTCTTCTGATGTCAGGCAAAGCAGTACCAGCCAGCAGGTACACACTGTTTAAGCTGGTAGGCTTCAGACATAGTTTTAAATGTGAAGAAAATCCATACTCATTGCCACATTGCCTACTACATCCCATGTGACATTTCTAACCATACAATGTGCGTAAAGTCAGCTCCCACTGATTCGTTGAATTTTCAAGATCAGGATCCAGTATGTGGTGCAAATTTAGGTTCCTGGTCAAAACTTATGAGACTGTTAGCGCTACTTTCCCCAGACATCTAGTAGTTGTTCCTTCTGGGAGTGTGTTGAATTTTTTTTTTTTTTTGTCTTTTATCTGCTATTGCAGTTCTCTATGCACATGCTGGATGTCTGCTTTGATGTGTTCTAATTCACATGCATTGGAGCAGACTTGATTAAGTGAGTCTGCTGGTGTACACTCCAGTTGGCCCACTCCAGCAGCATCCACGTCATATATATTCAGTTCCCTATACTTCAAAATGGTGGCAGGGGCTCTGTAACTAAAGCTTGTTTGATGAGTTTAGTTAAAACACCCTGCTGCCATTTTGAAGTGCAGGATGCTGAATACATGTGATGCTGTGTACACTTTAATTATTAGTGTTTAATTAGTGTCTCCCCCTTCACCCTGGAGCACATGTATAGATGCCTTATATGTCTCTAGGCACATACAGTGTAAAGCTCTATTATGGTATCTGAGCACATCATCAACACTGATCAGTTGAATCCTCAATAAAAGCCTTATGGAGAAAAGAAGTATTATCTCATTTTCACCAGTGAGGAACTACAACACAGAGATACTAAGTGATTTGTCCGAGGCCACATGCAGAACTTGTGTCAGAGCCAGAAACTGAATCTAGGTCTCTCAATCTCAGTGCTTTATTCACAAGACCATCTTATCTTCCCTGCCAAAGCCTTATTGACTGAAAACAGAAAATAAAACCACAGACATCCTTTAAAAATTATGCCCAAGAAGAGCAGGCTGGAGTTATCTTTGGAAAATGGGTCATAAGTGGTTGTTTTGCAAAAGGGCTTTTGCAATCATATTTGCTAAAGGTTCCCATGCTTTTGATTACACTGTACTTCCTATAGCACGTGCATCAAAGTATGCAGTTATGCAGAAGAATAATATCTGTTTCTGAGAGTTCAGATTCGTGGTGGCTGAAAATTACTCCTTTAATACCCATAGAAGTCAGCATTACTAGCTCTTTCAGAACAGGTATTATGGTTAATATGTTAATATGTATTTATTGATTGCTTATTTAATTAATATTTAATATAAAATAGCAGATGCCTAAGATGTGATGACATGAGGTCTTTTTCTGAATGCCCTACAATATTTATATGTGCCTCACAAAATTGCCTTCAAGATACAATACCCACTACATGTTATGGGTGCAAACCTCTTTATTAATAACACTACACAAAATGCACATAGAGTAAAATATGCTATACATCAGGGCTGCTTACTGAGTTTTGCCAAGCCATAGAGGGCTGCATGATGGGCAGCCAGGGGTAGATAAATATTAATTTTCTAAATTTTTGAGGGGCCCTGCAGGCTGGAAAGAATGGCCTGGTGGGCCGTATCCGGCCTGCAGGCTGCATTTTGCCCACCTCTGCTGTATATTGTCCCGTGAATTAATAATTGTCTGTTGTGTGGATTATGTTCTTTAATTTGATCACAGTAATAATAATAAGAAGAAGGTTTCACGCAGTCCATTAGAACTGTTTGTATCTAAATGGGACATGAATAGACAAAATCATCTTTTTGCCTTTAAATGGGATAAGGGGCTTTCCAACTTCCCTTTTTTTCCTGCTGATCTGAGCTTTATGCTTTATTATGGAAACAGTTGTAAGAGTTTCTTCTGTAGCTATGCAAAAATGATCTCAGACACTAAGAACCTTGTGTAGCTTCCTGTCTTTCAACTCTTGAATCACAAAACGGCGCCACATTTTTATCCCTGACCCCCTATATTGTCCTTCACACCCCAACAGTAAGGAAGTGCTGATAAATGCTTCCTTCCCTACCAGCAGGTCAACAGCTTCCCAATCCCTCTTCATACCCAACAGGTCCCCTTGTCTCCTCTCTGTTAATTCTCAGCTTGAATGAAGAATCAGTTACTGAGGTGGATCATCTCTGAAACATACGCTGGGAGGGAAGGAGGTATCTTAAGATCAAACTTAAGAATCTTGATGTACAGTCTCATGACAGCTAAAAACTTTTTTCTCCCTGGCAAGGCCCCCTTAAAACATTCCCAGGCCTTAGAGTTTATTCCCCAAATGTTTACATGCAATAAGCTAATGTGCAGTAGTCCAGCCCCATTATTGGCCAACTGCTTGAGAACTATGGTGTAGACCAGGGCTGTCCAAATGGCAGCCTGTGAGCTGCCTGTGATCTGCAGGGTGTTAAGTTGCAGCCCCTGTGTTCTTCCCTGGCCTCTGCTCCCTCCTTGTCAGAGTCTCCAGGCTCTCCTTCCCTCCTCCAGCTTCCATTTCTTTACATGGCCCCAGGGGATAGGGCACTGCAGCATGGCATGGGAAGCTGTGGGAAAGCCTGGGGCTGCACTGTGGAGCAATGAGGAAGGTGCCCATGCAGCTGTGGTGCATTGGTGGTGGAGGGGTGCTCTCATGGTACATGGCCCAGGTCCCATGGCTCACCTTGGTACAGCTTGCCAGCCTGTGGCCTCCATTGGTAAAATCTGTGGGGTGTTCAGCTCCAGCTGCTTAGAAGTTGGATAGCTCAGGCAGGGCTGGATTAACCCTTTAGTTGATCCTAGGCCAACAAACTCATGGACCCCTACTTTTTTCACTCATTGATTGTAATATGTGAAATAAACACAACTGGGCCCATTCTTCATTTAGGGTCCTAGGCATGTGCCTCATTTTCGTATTCGACCCTGAGCTCAGGTGTAGAGAGAGGAAACACTCATGTCATTGGAAATTCAAAGCAGCTGAACAAGCAAATGCAGCTGTAATCAGAGGAAAAAGAAAGGAGTATGCAGTACAAACTGCCTTTGCTTTTCTTGAAGAGGCATGAACACTTTGTCATCATAATTAATCGGATCAACAAGGTTTTTTGTGTTCAGCATTTTAAAAATGTTAATTTCCCCATGGATCAGCCCTTGCTAAACACATTTTTATTTGCAAGTCCCTTGCTAAACAAACCTTTTTCCAGTTATCATAAACAAAAAGCTGCTGAGAGGTCAAAATCAAGTTTTCAGCATTGTAATGTTGAAGAATAATCATTTATCTATGTAGAAGTCAAAATAGTTTTTAAGGGACTCTTTTACTATATACAGCCACCAAGAAAATATTATTTTTTCCATCAAGATATTTTGATGCTGTTATATATCCCCTGATAATGATGCATTAAGGAGCTGGCCACTGGAGAAGTAATGCAGTATAAAAACAGAGTAATACAGAAAGACAAGTTTAGAGTAATACAATAAGACAAGTTTAGAGTCCGACTATCTTTAGGAAATGGTACACATTTTTACTGTTCAAAAGGGCTTTAAACAACTAACCCTTCAACCAGCTGTTTAAGAGCCAGAGATACCATGGGGTCTACTAAGGACAATGAAATTGATATTCATTTTACATGAAAAACTCAGATGACACAGATATGTATATAAAATCTTTTGGACTTCCATTGCACCTTTCATCCAAGGTCCTGACATCAAAGACAGAAACTGATTTGTTAAGCTCTTCAGCTCATTGGTCAAAGTATAGGTGGATACAAAGAAACAGGCATATCTTGCCCCAAATCATACAAAATAGGCTTAGAATTAACAGAATCCTGGATTCTTGACTTTTTGCTCCAGAGGTAATCTCTAGATCACATACTGTTTCACAAAAGAGAGTGCTGGTTAATAAATGTATATGAATTTTGATTTTAAGCTGAAGCATTAAAGACTTTCATGAGTATCTGAGTAAGTTGTGGAATAGGTGCAATGCTACAAAGTCTTTCTGTAATATCCCAAATGGTGTTCATCCTTAGGTACCCAATTAACCACTGTATTTCTTGAAGTGGTTGGTAAGTTAATAGTGAATCCTAAGTTACTCTAATGATGGTTTTATGGAGGTGTGAAGAGGCTGGTGATGCCTCTTCACAGGAGCCTGCTGATCCCGGCTGCAGGTTACCTGAAAGGGCCATGGTCACACAGCAGAGAGAACTCCTGGTACACCTGAAGCCAACTTTACCAGCTCATCAGGTGAGCCAGATTGGCTCTTCCAGAGTCCCAGGATCTATTTCTGGCCTGGTGACCCAGTGTGGGGAGGAGAGATGAGAGAGAGAGAGAACGTGGACCAAGTAGAACTGTTTACTGCCCAGCTTGAAAAGACACCCTGGGAATGGGGTGGTGGACCAGTTTGGTCTGAGAGCTCAGAGGAGCTTAGGAAACGCAACACAGCATTAATTGCTGCAGCAGATCATCAATTACTGCCACAGTGCGTTAATTACCTAGATGGATCGGCAATAATGGTGGCAGCTGAGGTCACAATTTCAGGTGAGCAGAAGGTGGAGAAGGGTCCGGGCACACCAGGGATTTTTGGGTTTTTTCCCCTCGTTACTTGATGAGCCGAGCCCACTAGTGGGATGGCCGGGTCAAGGTCGGATTCGGGTGGACAACACCCCACTGAAAATAACCTTACATCAAGTCATGGCAGGAAAGAATCAGGAGGAACCCAGAGTCTTACTATCTGGCCAAGACTTTCTCTCTGGTGACAAGCAGGTGAATGTCATTGGGACTCTGAGGAGCACGTTTCTATGTGGTGATTAACCGGCAAAAGGTAGATCACATTTTTTCTGTCATATTTATTATATTTCTAGGAAAGATAGATATGGTTATGAGAGACAAGCAATTAATGGTTGGAAACAATGTGTTTCTTTAAAGTGGAAGCCAAATATAGTCCAGGCAGATGATCCTCAGCTGCTTGAATCTTGAGGAATCATTCTCCTTATGGTTGCCAAGTTGTTCAGTCTTCAGTAAAACAATCCTAGTATCAAAGCAGAATTGTTTTATATGTATTTGTAGATTTCTGGACAGAGCTAACTTTTATTATGTGCAGGCCAACAATCATTTATATTAAGAACTTGTTTAGTTGAACTAGAATTGTGAATAAGAAAAGTCATATTGGTGTTATTACTGAGTTTGGGGCCCTGCTAGATGGTGAATGTACACATAGTAATCTCTGCCCAAAAAGCTGATAATGTAAACAGATGAGACAAAGAATGAATGGAATACTAGTACTCTCAGTTGACAGATGAGGAACCGAGGCACAGATAGATTGAGGAGCTTGCCTAAGTGACCTGATCTCAAACTAGGGCTGTACAAAACTTTGGTAGCCAATTCAATTTGGAGGAGATTCAGCCTGATTTGGGAGCTGAATCTCCAAATCCAAATCAAATTGGGAGACCCATTAAAAGGTTTGAATTGAATCCGAAGCCTTCTAATCAATTCAGAAAATATTCGGAGAGATTAAAAAATTCAGATAAGCTGATGAGAGGCAGCCAGGTGGTTGCAGGTTCTCTCGCAGCTCCTCTGGCTGTGCCTGCCTCTCCCTGGGTAGGGGGGAGCCACAGGAGAAGCCCCCATGGCTGCCCTGCCCGGCCCCATCCCCTGCCCAGCCCCAGCCTCCCAGCACTTAAAAAAAAGCCCCCACACTCACCGGCTGCAGCAGCGGCTGTGGAGGCTCTGGGGCCATGTGTCACAGCCCCCCACACAGCCTTCACTCCCTGATCTCCCTCCTTTCCCCTGCTCAGCCCCAACATCTGGACAATTAAAAAAAAAAAAAAAAAAGGCTCTGGCAGGGGCAATCAGGGCCTCTGGGCGTTCGTGGCAGAGCCCCCCCTGCAGCACAGGGCAGTGGGGATTACCCACCCTTGCTTGGCATCCATGCAGCAGCTGCACCATGACGCAGGTGCAGCACAGTTTGGCAGGGGGCTGGAGCTGCACGCTGTTTGGGAGCTGGGGCTGAGTGGTGCTGGACTCTGGCTGACTGCTGGAGCTGCCCCAGCACCCAGACAGCATGTGGCACCCTACTGAGCCACGCTGCACCCGTGCAATATGACAGCTGCTGTGCAGGTGCCAGGCAGGGGGGCAGGCAATCCACATTGCCCCCCACTGCCCCATGCTGCATGGGGGGGCTCTGTTATGAGCTCCCAGAGGCCCTGATCACCGCTGCCAGAGCTGGTGAGTACAGGGCTTTTTTTTTTAATTCCTGGGAGGCTGGGGTGAGGGAGGGGGGCAATCGGAGATCAGGGACTGCGTGGAGGAGCTCTGCCAGGAGACCCCGCAGCCGCTGCTGCAGCTGGTGAGTGTGGGGCTTTTTTTTTTTTTTTTGAAGTGCCTGGAGGCTGGGGCTGGGTAGGGCAGCCATGGGGGCTTTTCCTGTGGCTCCTTCTGCCCAGGGAGAGGCAGGCACAGCCAGAGCAGCCGCGAGAGAACTTGCAGCCACCCAGCTGTGCCTGCCTCTCCCTGGCCAATCCAAATCTCCGAATCAGCACTGAATCTATGATTCTGATTCAACTGAATCAAATGGGGACAGTGATTCGAATCACCACATAGAATCACTGTCCTCTGAATCGGCCGAATCTTAACTGACAACTTCCCTATTCATACAGGCCTACCTCAGACCTCCAGTGTCACAGTCTCAGAGTTATGGGTTGATGATTGGTTATATTTTTGAAGCCAGTTTTGTAAAACTCTGATTTTTCCTTGCATTTCCATTGCACTTTTGCAAGGATTAAAGACCCAAAAGGCTTACACTTGTCAATTATCCCATGGAGAGTCTTCAGAAAGGAGCTAAACAGTGTCAAATTTTGCTTTATTAAAATAGCAAAAAGAAGTTGAAATTTTAGAAACAAATTAGTTTCTGCTGTTTTGCCAATGTTCAAAAACTTAAAAAGAGAATATCAGAGCAATTTAAGTTAAAGGGTCTGTACAATAAATCAGTGATGCATTTGAAGGCATTTGAAAGCATTTGAAGTTGTTAGGATCTGCTATTGCACACCATGCGTAGGGAAACAGAATGATATGTTACTAACCTCATATGGAAAAACTTTAGTTGGAGGCAGCCAGTTCAAATTTGATTGTTTTTTTTCCTTTGAAGTTTCAGGTCTTGGCTCTGACAGCATACGTACATACAATGGAAGTGTGAAGGGATATAAATACTCACTGCTAGTACTCTTGGTAGCATGTATTCAATGTGCAACTATTTATGCTTGGCCATTTACTGCCATTGATATGTGTTTTGTGTATGAAAATTCCTGAATTACAGCAAAGATGAATTTATCCGTTCTACTAATCATCTCCCCTGTACCTAATTAATTGCAGTGAAGGCTACACATACACACAGGCACATTATTGGCACTGTATTTAAATACATCTTTAGTTATCCAGATTGCAGAGGTCTATGTCCATAATGGAGGAAATTAATTGCTCTGGGGATTATTTCATACAGAATGTATTGCTGACACTTTTGTCTATTTTAGTTTAATTAATTTTCTTATGTGACTGTCCCAAAACATTTACATCAGGCAGTTGAAAATTGTTTCCTTTCTAGAGCCACCTGACACAATAGTTCTTTGACATTCCCTTTGTCTGGGTACCCTTTTAATCCACCAGGGAAACATAGCAGCATGTTTTAGCATGGTTGGAAAGGTTCCATGAATAGGGTCACATGTAAGCATGGCTTTTCATAGATTTCATAGACATTAGGGCTGGAAGGGACCTCATGAGATCATCAGGTCCAGCCCCCTGCCCAAGGGCAGGAAGTCAGCTGGGGTTAAAGGATCCCAGCAAGGTAAGCGTCCAAATGTTTCTTGAAAGTGTCCAGAGTAGGTGCTTTCACCACCTCTGTGGGGAGTCTGTTCCAGGCCTTGGGGGCTCAGACAGTAAAGAAGTTTTTCCTTATGTCCAGCCTGGGGTGCTCTGGTGAACAGGTGTTCCCCCAGATCCTGATGCACAACCCTGATGTACTTATAGGCTGCCACCAAGTCACCCCTGAGTCTGTGCTTCTCCAGGCTGAAGAGTCCTATAGCTCACAGACTCTGTTTATAAGGCCTGCTTTCTTGCCCTCTGATTGTGCGTGTGGCTCTCCTCTGGACTCTCTCAAGCTTCTCCACATCCTTCCTCAAATGTGGAGCCCAGAATTGGATGCAGTACTCCAGCTGTGACTTCACCAAGGCTGAGTACAGTGGGAGGATGACATCCTGACGTCTTGCTCAATATGCATTGGTAGATGCAAGCCAGAGTTTTGTTCGCTTCACCAGCTGCAGTATTGCATTGGTGGCTTATATTCATCTTGTGGTCAATCATGACCCCCAAGTCTTTTTTGGTCATATTGCTAGTGAGTGTAGCATTGCCAAGCCTACAAGTGTAGCATTACCGAGCCTTTTATGTGGTGGGGGACCAGAACTCCAAAAGTGACCACAGGGTCTTCAGTGAGGGTCTTCCTAATGTCAGCATGAGGGGCTGAAACTGTATGTGAAATCACAGGAACTTCAGCACCAGATAAAGAAAGTGTCATGACAATTCAGGAAGAGTGGTTAAGCATACAGCAGAGCACTTTCCTGAGTTATAACTTTAAAACAGATTGAAGCTGAATGAAATTTCTTGACATTTTGCTTAACTGGGGATATTTAAATTGTGGTTCAATCATTGATCAGAGTTGCATCTACAGTGCTTGAAGCAGTGTTTGCCTGAAGTTTGGAAGAGTACTTTCATTGGCACTAGAGCCAGTAGAATACTACAGGATGTTTTCTGGAACTTATTAGTTGGAACTGCTTAATTAAAACAATTTAAGTATTTCTCATGTCCTTATTTTGTTCACCTTGCCTGAATATGCCACTGAATAAGAACTACCCGTATTAATTGTGAAATCAAGGAATATGATGGGAGTGCTGTAAAAGGCAAAAGTCCCTAAAAAGCACCTTTGGAATTTTTAAAAATCACTGGAAAAAACTTGAATTCTGGCCGTCTAAGCATGGAAATGTTCCATGTGACCTAGGTGTTACAGCATCAAATTCTCATGCGTCTTTGCGCTCCTGTGGTCAGTTTCTAAACAGAAAAAAATAAATGGAATTTGTCCAATAAATAATTCATACAGATTTCTCAACAGCTTCTTATAAACTATATATACGTGTTGTGGGATATCCCAATAAACATCTTGGGTCAGTTAAACCGTGTGGGTGCAGTGTAAGCTGCATATGGTTTCTACCTTCCATGCTGAAGTATCATGAAATTCCACAGCCTTGCCAAGGTGGCTGACATGCCTTTCATACAGATGGATTTACATATGCAGGAAGTCCTGCCAAGTGAGCTGGATGCACCTGCTATCCCTTATCAGATACATTAAGGAAACAGAAGGTTTATTTAGAATAAAATGACAATCTGGAGTTTTACTGAGGTAGGGAGAAAAACATACAATAGGCTTGTATGCTTACTGGCCAGGATATTTTCCATGCCCCCCTGGTCCTCACATTCCCTCCCTTTCTCTCTTCCCCCCAGAAAAATTATTAAACAAGAAGAGATAGTCCACAATCCTTTTTTATTTGAGAGAGTGGAGGAGTGGTTGCCTTTCTCCATTCTACAATTGGTGTGGCTTTAACCTGCTAAAAATAGTTGGGGAGGAAACAGGTAATGGACAAATGATTAATTATTTTAACATACAAGTTTCCTGTAAGCTCTGAATCATTAGTCAGGCTTTCCTTTGTAAATATCATATTTTCTCACATTTTATACCTTTAAAAAAAAGATGCTGGAAATTGGAGCACGTAGGAGTAGTTTTTTCTGCGTACTGGGCAAAAGTGCTCCTAGTCAGTTACTTACTGCAAGGAAATAGCTTTTTTATTTCTTGTGCCTTTCTAAACAAAGCCCATATTTTATTCCAGGGTGTGTTGTATACAAGAAAATACAATAATTTGCTATGGCAGTAAGGGGAGTTTTACTAGCTTTCTAGGGTGAGTGTTAGTCTTTTAAACTAAATTTAGAGAAACAAAACATAAGAATATAGTGACTGTGAGTTAACCTTCAGTAGATAGATTATACCAAACTGTGAACTAGAGTATCCTATCAGGTGCTGATCTACAGAGATATCCAACATTGTGGTGTGCCAGTAAAAAGGTATCATTACCAAATAGAGTTGTTAGGATGAGAGCTCTGATTGCATCCTAGAAACAGACTTGTCAGACTCCTCAAAGAAAGTAGTTTTTCTGCTTTGATTTCTAAGTCTTTTGCTGATCATCCTGATATCCATAATGCTGTAGGGTAAAAGAAACCCCAACTTTTCATCCCACAGAGAAAAGACTGTAGAAAGGGATTGATCAAGAATGCCTGTTGGGGAACACTGAGCTGTTATCTTGCGAGAGACAGCAGAAAGTCTTTATGACAGCCACAGCTTAAAACTTTTAGCAATGTCATATGATGACTGGGCTTCTCACAACCCATAATAGGAAGAAAGAATATTAATGTCAGTGGCCTCTTCTTGGATTTCTGCTGCTAAAAGCTCATGTATACAGATGTGTACATTAGGTGTAAACTGTCCTTTTGGTTGCCATGTATGGCATTGTTCAGTTCTGGGCCTCAACCTTGTATGGACAGTAAAGATAAATCAAACTAATGCTCTCTTCTCACTGTTTAAATGATGTTGCCCTCTATAAGAAAGGGACTGTTCTCTTGCAAGAATCATTGCTTTTAAATCTGTATATCTTTGGTAATCTTGTTCAACTAGGTGTGTAATGCCACTTCTTGGATTTAATCTCTATTTGGATGGTTGCTTAGTATTTGCAAGCTAATGGAGAGATGGAAGGATGTGTGTTGCAGGTGTATGATGATCATTGTCATTCATTGCTGATGAGTCTCAAGGGCTTATCTCTTTGGCTGGTGGTCAGAAGGGTGATTAAACTACATTTAAATACTTAATCCCAGCTGGTGCATAGTAGCACAGCTTCAGTAAATTCAGTGATGATTTATGCAAAGTGTGTATTTAGCACTAATTCTTTTAGCTGAACCTACAGTACCTGGACCTACAACAGAATTTCACTATCATACTTAGCTGTGTGTATTTATAGACTCTCTACAGAGTAGTTTAATCTTGCATCTATTAACAGCATTTAAGGTTTAGTACCCTGTTAGTACTGTTGCTGCAGTTGCTTTGGTTGAACTTTTTCCATGTGCTATTGAGAAAGGAGTTATTTTTAAAAATTATTTTCTGTTGTTTCAGAGTCCCTTATTTTATTGCCAGTATCAACAAACTGTTCTGACTCAAACATATTTCATTATCTGTGAATATTAAACATTTTTGGCATGTACAGCAAGTACTCAGATATCTATTTACAGAGCTTATTTGGCTATTATATACAGTCTGACCTTGTCTGGAATGTCTTTTTGTATACTCTTTGTATCTTAATATGTGTGACTTGTTGAATTAACCACAACTATCTGTTTACCTTTATAAAATCAATGCTGGTATTAGTACCAATCAGGATTCTCTCTGAATTGGAACACTCCATAAAAACATATTCTCTGTTATTAACCTAAGCAAATTAAGCTTTACCCGACAGATAAATGAAAGGTGATCTGTCATCTGGTCTCCAATTTGCAAACTTAAACTATTAAGTATGCATTTGTAGAGTAAAGTATGTTTTCATAAAGCAAATAAACCTGTTTAAAAAACAAAAAGTCTGTAAAAGCTGTCTGGCAAGAAGGTTTGGCAGAGGCAGTTGAGTCAGGACAACCTGGGGCTTGTGAGGAAAGCATCTGTTTGAAGGGTGAGCAGCATTAACAGTTCTGTGAAACAACTGACCTGTATGCAGACCTTGAGTATGTTTCCCAAACAGCTATAATTTGCCTTTCAAAATGTTTTATCTTTCTTAACATTTCCCTGAGCTTTCCAAATATTTTCCCTCCTTCTGAAATGCTGATTTTTTTTCCTTTATGGACAATCAAGGCCTGATTCTCCTCACTTTTTTTTTAGCTGGAGTAACTCTAGTGACTGCAGAGAAGCATCTCTTGATTAGTGTCATAGTAAGAGGAAGGGAATCAGGCCCTTGAAAGGGTCTTCAGGTATTTTGTTTTATTTTGATAGGCTTAACATGATAATGAATTCCTTTCCAGGAGCTGGAGGCTGTGTTTTGTGATCCAAAATGGGCTGGCAAGACATGTATGCTTGTCAGTATACCTGGGTGAAATCTAGAGCCCCAAATATGGTATTAGGACTGAGCTGCTTATTTTTCTACCAGGGAGGCTATATTTAATGTTAGGCTGGACATGGCAGAAGTTTTCTTTCTCTGTGTTCTTGCAGAGTACAATTACTCCATGAACTTCTTATCACATGTACACAGCTGACACCAAGTCAGAGTTGTCATTTTGAATTACCTGGCTGTGGTCTGACCCTTGTGGTCTTTAACAGAGGTCATCTAATCCAACCTCCTTCCTGAAGCAGGATCATCCCTACCAAAACCATCCTATACAATCTATAATCTCAACTCTATATAAGATTGCCATCAACCCTGACACAGCACAGACCTATCACTGTAACCTGCCACAGGTAAAGCAGGGAAATGATAGCAGCCATCTTCTATGAAATGTTGTCAATATACACTTAGTAGTACACTTGTACACTTACTACTAAGTAGAGGGACATGCCTCTCACTAATGGGGAAGGCAGAAACCTCTATGGTTGATACCAATCTGACCATGCAGTAAAATTCCTTCCTGACTTCAAATATGGTGAGTGGTCTAATCCTGAGCAGAAGAGCAAGATCCTCTAGCCAGGAACCTCTGGCTTTGGTCCCAGCAGCAGCATTAGCACACTCCAGTTATAGACCCCAGCCTTAGCTGTAGCTAATAACCAAAGCCTTTGAGGAGACCGTAAAAGCACCCTGACACATGTAGCAGAAAGTGGGGTGGGGCACCCAGCAAAGGCCAGAAGTATGAGAATAGCAAAATATACGTGTAGCTATGCCAGGATCATCCTTGACCAGTGGTTGTCCAAACTCGTCTTGAACACCACCATTGATGGAAATGCCACAACTTTCCTAGGCAATCTATTAGACTGTCTCATTATTCTAACAGTAAATAAGCTCTTCTGGATGTCCAATCTAAATTTACTTTGCTGCAATTTCAAGCCATTGGTCCATATCCTTCTCTATACAGCAAGAGAGAAAAGGTGCTGGGGTTTTTTTTTATGGTAGTTCTTCAAACATTTGAAAATTGCTATCATGTTCCCTCTTAAGCAAGCTGAACATACCTAGCTCCTTTAGCCTCTCCTCATATGACTTGCCTTTCAAGCCCTTTATCATCTTTGTTGCCCACCTCTGGACTGTAAATTCTCCATGTCTTTTTAAAATGTGGAGCCCTGAACTGCAGACAGTATTCCAGTGAAGCCTAACTAGCACCAAACAGAGAGAGACTATCACCTCTTGTGTCTTGCACCGTAATGCTTCTGTTGATGCATCCCAAGAATGCATTCACTTTGTGTGGCTGTGCTGAGTGCAGTGCGTGCCCAGAAGAGGCATCATGTTAGTTTGATATGGCTCACACAACATCTGTATAGAGTGGGCACTTCAGTGGGGTGTTTTGATGGTTTTATCTGATAGCTGATTGAATCATAGTTCTTTTCACAGGCTGCAGCTTCCAGCTCATTTTATTTCCCATGCTTCTTGTATTTGAATACATGCGTTGGACATATTTTACATTTTTACCTACTTGCTTCTCTTCTGTGCCACTTGTTGCAGTCCTGCGTCTCTCAGGCCCTTTTCCAGAGTTAAGTTGCTTCTTTGTGTCCTTTTCCCTCTGGACTATGCACTTTGTTGTTGGAGGGTTTTGACCACCATCACCCATGGAAACGCTTTGAAAACCCTCCTTACTAGCTTGGGCAGATGATGCCTAAAGATGCTTTTCCCCATTCTCATCAGATGTATCCCATCTCTTGATAGTAGTCCTCCTCTGAAGAACATGTACAGGTGCACCATGTGTTGCACCTTTACACGACTGATGTATCTGTACCCACCAAGAACCTCCTTCAGTGGGTTGTGATATAGGGCAGATGTGGTAAGTTTTTAAAGCCCAGCCCATGCAAAGTCTTGACAGTCACCCACGCATTGTGCAGTTCTGCATTATCATGCTGGAGAAGAACACTGTGCTTGAGCTTTCCATGCTATTTGGTCTGAAAAGCTGGCTTCAGGGAGTTTTGGAGAACATGGCAGTATTGGTTTTTATCATGACTCCATGCTTTGTGAAGTGAATGAGGAATGATTCCATGCATTCCCCAAACAGAATGAGCAAGACCTTGCCAGAGGATATGTATGCAGAAGTTTTGGGGTGGTAGGAACAATGTGCATTTCCATTGCATGCTCTGCGTTTTCATCTCAGAGTGATAATAATGGAGCCAGGTCTCTTTCCTAGTGATAGTATACAGTAGGATTCTCTCACCTTAAGCCTGTACACATTGCAGAAGTCCACCAGTTGTCATGTATGCACATCTGTCAGTTGCTTTGGTACCCAAGGGCACATGCTTTCCAGTAGTACATTTCCATGGAAAATGGCATGGATACTGCCAGCACTTATGTTTATGTTTGCCAGTAGTTCAAGAATGCTTAGTCATTTATTTGCATACACAACAAGGTTAACTTTGGTAATGTTGTCCTTCATCATGACTCTGTTGGTGGGGTCTGCTCAGGGTTCATCTTCTGTGAACATGTGGCCAGTTTTGAACTTCACCTAGTCAGAGACTTTCATAGATTTTGTAGACATTAGGGCTGGAAGGGACCTCAGAAGATCATCAAGTCCAGCCCCCTGCCCCAGGAGCAGGAAGTCAGCAGAGGTCAAAGGATCCCATCAAGATAAACATCCACATTTCTCTTGAAGGCATTCAAAGTAGGTGCTTGAACCACCTCCGATGGCAGTCTGTTCCAGACCTTGGAGCCTCGGACAGTAAAGAAGTTCTTCCTTATGTCCAGCCTGAAATGGTCATGAAGGAGTTTGTGACCATTTGACCTTGCCATCCCCTGGGCTGCTCTGGTGAACAGACATTCCCCCAAATCCTGGTGAGCACCCCTTATAAACTTACAGGTAGCCACCAGATCACCCCCGAGCCTGCGCTTTTCCAGACTAAAGAGTCCCATGGCTCTGAGCCTCTCATAAGGTCTGTTTTCCTGACCTCCGATCATGTGCATGGCTCTCCTCTGCACTCTCTCAAGCTTCTCCACATCCTTTTTGGATTGTGGGGCCAAAACTGGATGCAGTACTCCAGTTGTGGCCTCACCAAGGCCAAATACAGCAGGAGAATGATGTCCTGTGATTTGCTTGAGAAGCATCTATGGATGCAAGCCAGCTTTTTGGTTGCTTTACTAGCCACAGCATCGCATTGCAGGCTCCTGTTCACCTTGTGGTCAATGATGACCCCCAAGTCTCTTTCTTCCATAGTGCTACCCAGCGTAGCACTGCCAAGCCTATAAGTACGCTACAGGTTTTTCCTCCCAAGGTGGAGAACCTTGCATTTTTCACTGTTAAGTACCATCAGGTTCTCGTCTGCCCATTTGCTGAGCCTGTCCAGGTCAGCCTGAATCGCCCTCCTGTCTTCAGGCATGGATGCTTTGCCCCAAAGTTTGGCGTGATCGGCAAACTTGGCCAGTACACTTCTGACTCCAATGTCCACATCATTGATGAAGATGTTGAACAATATGGGTCCAAGGACAGAGCCTTGGGGAACCCCACTGGTACAGGGCACCATGACGATTGACTTCCGTCAGTTACTACCCTCTGGGTCTGACCACGGAGCCAATTTCCCAGCCAGCGGATCGTGGTGGACCCGAGGCCACAATTGGCCAGTTTCACCAAGAGGTGATCATGGGATACCAGATCAAAGGCTTTTTTGAAGTCAGAATAGACATCATCAATCTCTTCTCCCTTGTCCAGGTGATTGGTCACCTGGTTGTAAAAGGAAATGAGATTGGTCAAGCAATAAACCCATGCTGGCTATCCCTTAGGATGTTGGTGTCAGCCAGTCTGTTAAGGATGGCCTCCTTAATAAACTTTTCTAAGATCTTCCCTGGGATAAAAGTCAGGCTGCTGGGCCTACAGTTTGCCAGATCCACTTTCCTCCCTTTTTTGAAGATAGGCCCTACATTGGCTTTCTTCCAGTCTTTGGGTACTACACCAGAGCACCAGGAGTTCTCAAAGATCTGTGCTAGAGGCTGGGCTATGATGCTCACCAGCTCCTTGAGTACCCTGGGGTGTAGATTGTCAGGCCAGCTGACTTGAAGGTATGCAGCTTCTCAAGGTGTTCCTTCATGAGGTTAGCATTGATGGAGGGCAGCATTGATCTCTCTCACCCAGACCTCCCTGTCCCATAGCATCCCATGGGACCGATGAAAAAACGAGGCAAAGTACCCATTTAATAGGTTGGCTTTTTCTTGAGCTTCAGTTGTCAGTTGTCCCATCTGGTTCAGTAGGGGTCCAATGTTGCCCTTGCTTTTCCTCTGGCTCCCCACATATCTGAAAAAGGACTTTTTATTGTCCTTGATGCTTAAAGCTAGTTGGAGTTCAGTTGCAGCCTTGGCTTTCCTGGTTTGCTTCCTGCAGGACCGGACCAGTGCAGATCCCAGCCAGCCAGTGGATCATGGGGAAGTTGAGGCCACATTTGGTGAGTTTTGCCAAGAGGTGATCATGGGATACCAGATCGAAGGCTTTTTTGAAGTTAAGATATATGACGTCAATCTCTTCTCCCTTGTCCAGGTGATAGGTCACCTGGTCCTAAAAGGAAATAAGATTGGTCAAGCAAGACCTACCCGCAACAAACTCGTGCTGGCTATCCCTCAGAATGCTGCCATTGGCCAGTCTGTTAAGAACTGATGGTCTCTTTGATAACCTTTTCTAAGACCTTCCCTGGGATAGAGGTCAGGCTGATGGGCCTGTGGTTTGCCGTATCCACTTTCCTCCCTTTCTTGAAGATAGACACCACATTGGCCTGCTTCCAGTCTTCAGGCAGTGCATTTTCTGTTGAGCCATACAGATCTCACCACATTGTGCCACATTCCAACAGTAAATTTCACTAGGCATCACACCTTCAGCCCACAAAAAATGAATGCCAGATGCTGAATGCTGTTCTTTGGTGTATGCTGACAGCTGCAGAGCCATGTTTTATGTGCTCACTAGTGTCATATTTTTGTGCAATGCAAAATGGATGGGTGTGTTTGAGAATGCCATTGCCAATGTTCCCCACTGCTGGTTATTTTCGTACTGCATTACAGACATATAGCATGGGCAGTCATTTTTCCATTATTTTCTGAAACATCCTTGTAGAAACTATTTTGTGTAATAAACATAGTAGTAGTTCAGAGTCTGACTCCTTATTTCATTTCCCCATCTAGTAAAACAGGCAATAATTATTAGGGGTGTGCAACGCAGACTTGATTTGATTTGATTTGGCCCGAATTGGGGACAATGATTCGATTTGTTGATTCGGATCACTGTCACTTATTGAAATCGGTATATTCTGAATTTGAAAATTGGATGCTAAATCAGAGAATCAGCGATTCGGACATAGACACAGCTTTAAATGTTTTTTCTATATACCTCGAGGTACTAGCGCAGCTTGTGAACACTGCGATGCTGGGGTGGATGGAGCATCCCCACACGAGTGGGCGGCGGGGGGGGGCTCTCCACATGCTCCGCGATGAACCCATAACTGGACCAGAAGTACTTCTGGGTCCACTTCCGGGTCTGCTGGAGAGCATGTGGGTGGGGACTGTGCCCCCCTGGCTCAACGATCGGCCACAGGGGGACCCTGGGATGCCCCCCCGACCCAGGTGGCACCAGTCACTGAGCCGGGGGGGTGGGGGGCCACACACCCTTCAGCAGACCCAGAAGTGCTTCTGGTCCACTTCTGGAACTGCTGCTGAGCATGCTGGGGAGCCCTCCGCACTTCTGTGGGACACTCCATGCACCCTAGCATTGCAGCACTCACGAGCTGCCTAATACCTAAAGTTATGTAGAAAAAACATTTAAAGCTGTATCTATGTCCAAATCGCCGAATCTTTCCGAATCAATTCAGAGGGTTCCAGTTCAATTCGGAGAGATTAAGGGGTCCTCTGATTCGTTTCAGATTTGGAAATACAGCCACTAAATTGGGCTGAATCTCTGCCGAATTGAATCAGGGACTGAAGCTTCACACGGCCCTAATAACTATTCACATTTGACTAGTACCACCTTCTGAAATCCAGGGTCCATTCAGACCATGTTCATTATTGCCAACATGTGTCTGAAACTTGGAAAGGTATAGACCCTTTTTAAGAAATAAAATCAGCACACCATTATGACATACATGTATCAAATGTCCTAGCTATTTTTAGAATATGTGTTGTGTAGATACTGTATAGCTGACCTAGTACACCCAGAACTCTTTGACTTCAAAAGTATCTTAATTTGGGGAAAGGTTGACCAGGGGTTCAGTATGATATTTCTACAGTCTATTGCTACCTTATGCCTTTGCCCCTGTTCCTTAAGATTGTCAAAGTATGCAAAGTCTATTAAAGGAATCCGAAGGGAATTTCTTCCTCTGCTGCAAGTACAGCATTCTTAAAGGATGAAGTAATCCACATTTTTTTCTTCAGAGATTACATCCTGTCTCTGAGAAGCTTTTTGGTTCATGCTGATGACAAAATGTTGGCAGAATAACACACTGTATCAGCTGTCATTTAAATGTTGTTTATAAAACATGTTTATGGACTCTCTAATGGAGCAACAACTTGTAATACATTTACAAAGCCAGAAACTAACCTGTCTTTGAATGTGTTTCCTCTATAAACAGAGCTGCCTGGATAAAGGACAGTTGCTTTTTATAGCTGCTTGCTTATTAGAAGTAGAGGCAGTATCATGGTAACACACAGAGGCCCACGTGAAGGATTAGGACCCATTTGTACTAGACCGCATTTAAAAAGTGATAGAGTAAGGAGTAATTGCTGTCTTCACACATGCATATTCATGTACTTGCATATGATTTTTTTTCTGTGCATGTACAAAGTTACATTATATACATATGTGTGTATATAAGTACACTAATGACTAATGCTTTTGAAAACTTTAATTTCTGGATGCCAAACTTTAAAACTTTTTAAAGAAAAGGTTGAATGTGTACCTTCTGAAAATCAGACATCTCTTAAGTAAAGTAAAACAGCTTCATTCTTTGTAATTTTGGGGAGATGTTCAGGAAAGGTTACACACTGAAAAATGCAAGCAAGTGCTTTAGAAAACGTTTACTGGTTTTTACCTCTCTGCTTGGACATATTTATGGTGGTATAATCATCCTTTACCTAAATGTAAGCGAAGAGAGGACAAATTAGGGGGGAAAAACTGGACGTTGTACTAGTGTAGATGGTGTCTGTCTTCAACACCTAATGCTGAGATGCTGTGTTAGCACTTAGTGCGTGCTTTTGTGCTGAATAGCCACATTTCTGTCCACTTTGGATCATGATATAATTTCATTTGAGGTATAAAATGAAGGTAAGTTCCACCAGTCATGTAATTTATTCAGGCCTTCTGATGCCCTTGGCCATTCACCTTTTACTTGAAGCTGATTGGCTTTTCAAATCAGTTTGGAAATAAAACTAGGAAATAATAAATATATTTCATTAGTCTTAGGGCCTTGTTACATGATAATTTTGAGTGGCTTCTTGAGTTCTTAACACCTGGATTTGTCGCACTTATTTGGGGAGCTCAAATTTACTCCACTCCAGGGCAGGATTATCTCTGATCCATGTTATGGAACTTGCGTTACAGTAACGTGTAACCACTCTAGGCTACAATTTAGTGTAAATATCCCACCACATCGCCTCCCCCTGCTGGCCTGGATTGGGACCACTACTTCCCTCCCAGCACCCCAACTCCCTACTCACTGCCCCCGCCCCTTCCCCTACCTTCTCCCCTGCTTACTTGTGACTGCCTGTACTGGCTTTCCCAGGGGAGCAGGCTGTGAAGGGTTAATCTGCCTGACTAGCCACCATTGCTGGTGCTCTTTGAGCCCACTCGGCCCAAAGAAGAGCAGTAGTTTTGATAGTGGCAGGAGCACTGGGCAGGCAAGTTAATCCCTGGGACAGACAGGATAGGCAGCTACAAGTGGGGTGTGGGCAGCCTTGGGGGCAGGAGAAGGAAATGGGGGAGACCCAGGGGGCTGGAGAGGAAGCCCAGAATACAGGGGAGGGGAGGGCGGGGAGGGATTCTTACCATTCAGTCCTCTAGGCTTCTACTGGCCTCAACGTGCAACTGCTCCAAATTAGCACTAAATCATATAATGATCCAAAGGCTAAGTGCAGGCAGTCAAAAAGTCTGAGGCTGAATTGATTCAGTCTTTGAAAGTTAGTCTAAGCTGCAAACAATGAACCAATAAGCAAATGAACAGACATTCACTTTTGATTTAGGAAATGCAGTCACATGCCTGCAGTGGCTCAAGCCAGAAGCTGGGGGCACTAGAGCATGGCTCTCTGGCATATGCCTAGCATGGGCTGTATGTTTGCTTTGTGTTCCTGCTGCCCCCAAGGTCTCTGGGATTTGTAGTCCAGACTTACAACAGCACGACTCTGCAGGGTTGCTTACCATTTCCTCTTCCTGCTTCCAGGTGCCTCTGGGAGTTGTAATCCAGAGTCTCAGGCAGCAGTAAGTAAGCAGGGCAGGGTAGGACAGCTCTATACTTGGGGGAAAGGAAGTTTAACCCCTCTCCCTGGTCCCAGACCCTAGCTGGGGTTTGCCTGGGGATGGGGGACTGTTTGGTTCTTAAGAGCTTTAAATGAGCACACATTTCATATCCCAGATATCCATGGTCAGAATCAAGTCCCATCAGTACCCTATTTTTCCTTTTATTTATCTCTCAGGTGTGAGATTTCCCCCTGTGCACTCTGTGATCTGCTTATATGAAATTTAAATTGCGTAATCTTTCAGAAAACACTAAAGCTGAGACTGCAGAATCTCCTCTTTCTCTTCTCATCTCCCTTGTAAGAATTTGCCTCCATCTATTCTACCTTGAGTAATTCAAACTAATAGGAGACAAGAGTAGTTGCTCAAAAGATCTTGGTGTATGGCTATTTTGGACTCGATTGCAAAATTCAGATTGGTATGAAACTAGTCCAAGCATTAAAGTTCAAAGAAAACAGATGTCAGAATACTTTGTGAATCGCTTGCATGCAATAAATAATGAAAACTAGTTCCAGGTGATTTGGACAAACAGAGAACACCACAGCCTTGATTTTCAAGTACTCACTAAGAGAAATGTTAACTATTTTGATATTTATTTTCCTTGCTGTATTTGATGGGATTCATATGTTTATCTCCCCATCTATAACATCAGGAGAAGAATGGGGTTAGTTGGTCAGGGTGGCAAAGAAGGCATTTCAAGGAGAACTCCATGTAAAGATGACTTTTTTTATATGAAAGTCTAGTAAAATATATCATGTTCACCCAAAGAACCTTGCCTGCCTATAAAGAAGAAAGGCATTCATCTGTCTGGAATAAAAAGTAGCAGGAGAGATTATTTCAAATCTGGTTAAATATGGTTTAGGCATTTTTTTTGTATGACCAAGATTTCAGAAAGCGATTGGTTAAAGTGTTTGTTTGTGATGTGTTGTAGTTCTTGCTCATTGAAAATGTAGTAGTCGCAAAATTATCGTGTAGTACTTTCGGCAAGAAAACTGTTTGCTAAATGGGCCTTCTAAGGAAGGGCTGCTTCTTTATCATGCTTAGATTTTCTGAGAAGTTTTGCTGATATTCTGTTGTGCTATAAGTTTTATTTCATTCTAGTGGATTTTGTTCAGAACATTTGCACAGGCTACAACTACATAATATACACTGTGGACCTGAGAGTGTGACAGAATATGTCATTATCCTGGATGAAAGTTTAGGTTGACATTTATCAAGTTTTGAAATACGTGACACTTCTTTTGGTGTCTTAAAGTTTTGAATAAGCTGGTGAAATTCTGTATTTACCTTAATCCAAGATGACTTTGAATTTAAGATGACTCCCAATAATTAAATTCCATACATTAAAAATTATAAATGTACTATAGTTTTCAATGTATAGAATCATATTGGTGGAAGATTATCTTAAATTCATGCCTCCCTCTACCGTCCTTGTCCCTGACCCTATCCCTATCCCTATCCCTATATCCCCTCTTGCTTGTTTCCCCCTCATCTGTGCTCCCTGTTGCCTGACCCCCCCCCCCACTCCCTCTCTACCCCACCTCTGCTCCCCCTGCAGCCTGTCCTTTCACTCCTTGGCCCTGTGCCTGCCTCCACACCCTGTTCTCCCTTGAAGTTTCCCCCCTGTTCTCCCATGCCTGTAAATATGGAATTGATACTGTAAGTTAGCATTATCTTCTTTATTATTACTTATGATAAAAGTAAAATATATTTTGTGACTGGCTGGGATACAATTACAAAGATTTGCAAGGCCATACTGATTTTCACTCCTACACATAAGTTGCCTGAAACACCAAAGAGTAACTGCTGTAACGGGGTTGTGACACAACAACAACAACAACAACAACACTATAAATCAGTGGTTCTCAGTCTTTTTACACTCAGGGCACCCCTCGATAGGGGAAGCTCTTAGCTTCCACTACATAAAACTAACAGGGCAATTCTTCTGTTGCAAAGAACTCAGAGGGCATTTATATACCTACTTTTTCACGCTGTGAAGCACTGGAGATTAGGTGCATCAGAGTAGACTTGATTAATCAAGTCTTCTCTGCATGCGAGCTGACACATACTGCGCTGTGCTGCTTGCGGTTGTATAAGTGGCGAAATGTGCGCTAGTGTGGAGAAAATGGCAGCAGTGCACTTTTGAACTGCTGCCATTTTCTGCATGCTGATGCATATTTCACTGCTTATACAACTGTATGCATCGCAGTGCCAGGTGCTTTTCAAAGCACCCAGCGCTGCAGCACATGCATGTATAAAAATGCCCAGAAAGACCACAACAGTTAAGAATGCTTTTGACACTATAGATTCCTGTTTGAAGTCCCTGGGTTATATTGTTAATCATGTGTAGGTATTTTCATATATAACGGTGCTAATAATTTGTTACATCCCTCATTACACATGAAAGGATCTTGCAGTACTCTTGCAGTGTTTGTCAACCTGTGGGTCACAAGAATTTATGAAAGGGTTGTGAACAAACTTCAAAAATGGATTCTCCTTTAGGGAAGAAAAATGTGGGAAACCGTGGTTTTTCCCTTGCAGGCTGGCAGAGTTCCAGTCTGCAAGAGACCTCCTGGGGGCCCCCATGCCCTCCACACACCCCTGCCACCTCACATACCCACCCCATGCCCCATTCATTCGGGGGTCTGGGACATTGGGTCAGGAGTGAGGGGCACCGGCAAGGCCAGGGAGTTGTATTCTACTTAACCTATTTGCTGGGTCAGGACTGGCCATCGGAGTTTACAAATGGGTCCTGGTACAAAAAAAGGTTGAGAACCACTGCTCTAGGGTGCTGCATCACTGTAGTTGAGAGTCAGTGTTGTAAATAGTAACTGTACGCTCCTCACAATCTTAATTGTGCTTTCAGGTTGCTCAGGACAAAGGAAACTGCTCTTTTCAGAAAAACCCTAATCCGTGCATCATCCCTCAGGAGAATGACAACATTTTTCATACAATATTTGCTTTTTTTACGAAGTCTGGCAGAAAAGTTCTGGTAAGAAATTCTACCTGTCTAAAATTTTAAAATCAAAAGGTTTGTATATTATAAATGTTTTCTCAAATGGAAACGTGAAAAACTCCACTAGGTTTTTCTTTACAGAGTAACTGAAGTAAATTTGGCATTTTATTATGGCACTGCTAGAGCCTTAGAAACAGAATTGGAGGGGACCACCCAACTTATCAAACACAGTCCCTTATTATCATAGGCAACCTTATCCTATGATCCCTTTCATAAACTGATCAAAATCCATCTCAAAACCAGTTGGTTTTTTTGCACCCACTTTTATGGAAGTCTGTTCTGAAACCTCATTTCTCTGACAGTTAGAAACTTTCTTCTAGTTTTTAGCCCAGATTTATTCATGGCCACTTAATATCTATTTTTATTTTTGTGTCGACGTTGGCCTTTGATTAAATGGTTCTTTTCCTTCTCTAGTAGGAGAGAGAAGAACTAGTTATAGAATCAAAGAAATGTGGGACTGGAAGGGACTTCAGGAGGTCATCTAGTCCAACCCCCTGTTTAAAGCAGAATCATCTCTATCCAAACTATCCTATATGAGTGTTTTATAACCTAGTCTTAAGATTACACAAACAGGCCTATTGCACAACTATCAGGCACATCGGCCAAAAATGCTGAGGACACCCTCCCCTGCCCCATGTAATATTGGAGCATGAGGGCACTGTCAGTGGCCTGCTACTGCAAGGGCAGGAAGTGGGTCTTAAAAAAAAATCACTTGAGAGACCCAATGAGGAGGACCTACTCTAAGTTACAGAGGGACATATTTCATAGATTTCATAGACATTTGTGCTGGAAAGGACCCTGGAGGATCATCAAGTCCAGCCCCCTGCCCTAGGGGCAGGAAGTCAGCTGGGATCATAGGATCCTAGCAAGACAAGCATCCAAATACGTGTTGAAGGCGTTCAAAGTGGGTGCTTGAACCACCTCCGGTGGCAGTCTATTCCAAACCTTGGGGGCTTGGGCAGTAAAGAAGTTCTTTCTTATGTCCAGCCTGAATCGGTCGCGGTGGAGTTTATGACCATTTGATCTTGTCATCCCTTGGGATGCTCTGGTGAACAGACATCCCCCCAGATCCTGATGAGCACTCCTGATAAACTTATAAGTGGACACCAGATCACCCCTGAGCCTGTGCTTTTCCAGGCTGAAGAGCCTCATGGCTCTCAGCCTCTTATCATAAGGTCTGCTTTCCTGACCTCTGATCATGTGTGTGGCTCTCCTCTGGACTTCTTAGCCTTCATATTGCTAGGCTGAAGAAACCACACACTTTTAAATTCTCATTTGTAGCCTACAGTTCATCTTTCTTGATCATGGGTGACCAGAATTGTACACTGTATCCCAGAGGAGCCCTTCCAGTGTCTTGTGCAATGGCATTAATACTTCTTTATCTCTGCAGGAAATACTTGCCTAGGACAGAACTTGCTTTTGTATGGCTGTATTATGTAAATGGTTCATAGTCATTGTATGATTAATGAACACATGCAGATGTTTCTTTTCTCTATTTTCCAACTGATGGTCTCCTAGTTTATAAGATAAATTCTTAATTAGTCTTTTAATGCACAACCACATTGTATTATTAAATATTCAGTTTCTAAATGCAGTTTGATGAAATCCAATAGGGAGTATTTTAACCAAAGGCTAATAGAGAACAGGGTTTATACACTGGGGTTGAGACTCAGCCCTGGGGAATTAACCAGTATCAGATTGTATGCAACCTTCAGGTCCAGATGAAGTGAGCTGTAAACAGTGCATAAGCCTTGCACAGCTTGATTCTCTGTGCAGGGATGAATTTCACCTGGCTTGTTGTGTTAAGTTCTGAAAGTTGTATAATTGTGCGAATTCTGAAAACAGATTTTTACACAAAGAAAGTGTTATGATTATTTGCATGATTATTCTTGTGCTCTCATTCAGAATGGATTGTATTGGGATGTAGTTTTAAATGGAAGATTTCTCCTTGCCTACTGTATCTTACAGTTTTTTACTTACTTCCTATAGGATTGTGAAAGACCAGGACGGTCCTGCTTAATTGTGCGCTGTAATTTAAGCTCACTAGCTAAAGCAGAATCCCGCAATATAGATATTTACATGCTGCTGAATACTGAGATATTAAAGAAGGTAAGGGCTTCCTCCTCACATCCTGGTACATATTCTACATACTGCCTTAAATATGCCAATAAATGTGAGTATGCGAGCAGGATTGGATTTTTCCCTAGTTGTTCACAACATATCTTGAACTGGTCTACTGGTGTTTACTGCTGGCTAAAATGTGCTCAGACAAAAGTTTACTGATGAAAAAATGGTTTTCTATTGAAAGCCAGCAGTCATAATATGAATGATATTTTAAAAAAATATTATTATAATATTTATATTATTTTTCAGATTTTTGGTTTTGAAATCTAAGAATTGTTATTGAATCCCCCCCCAAAAATAATGAAAATGGCCTTTGTAAACAGAAAAAAAAGGTTTTGCTTTTCTTGTAGAAAATACAATGAGCTATTAGCAGGGCATTTAGAAAAGTGTGTTTTCCCCTAAATTTCCCAAGGGAAAAATATCAGCATTGGCTATTCAGTTCTCGTCTTTATCTCTCTGAGAGATGGCTTTACTAGGCATACATTCCTATATTCAAAATCCTTATTCAATCACTACAGAAGCACATGAGGAGCCACTTAGTCTGAGCTGGGATAAATGAGAGAAAAAGAATGTTAAAGTTCTCCACTCTCATTTCAGAAGAATGGCTTATATATGTCTGTCTCTGTGTGTATGCAAATTGGACAAAAGAGTGGGGAATGAGCAGGATTCAAGGAAGCTCCCAGAACCACCCACAGACACCACCGGTAGTGTTGGCAGCAGCCAGCAGCATCAGCAACCACCCGCAGATGCTACTAGTGGTGAGGGGAGGGGAGGGGGGGTGAGCAGCAACTGCCCACAGGCGTCTCTGGCAGCATCAGCAGTGCTTTTCTTAGGGGGTGCACCGCCAATCTCAGTGGGTGCATGTGCACCCAAGCGCACCCCATACATATCACCAATGCTGAGGTCCCTTCCAATCCCAGCACTCTGGAGGAGGGACAGCAGCCTGCTCTCATCCCGTGTGCAGATCTGGGTGTCTGTTCCCCCCAGGAAGAGTCCAGCACAGCTCTGCAGCCCTCCTTTTAAAGTGCTGGGAGGCTGGGGCTGGGTGAGGGATGAGGCTGGGCGCAGCTATATAGACTTCTCCCATGGCTTCCCCCACCAGGGCAGAAGCAGGCATAGCTGAAAGAGCTGCAGGAGAAGCCCACATGACTGCCCTGCCCGGCCCCATCCCCAACCTGGCTCCAGCCTCCTGGCACTTCAAAAACAAAAAAAACAAAAAAGCCCTACACTCACCAGCTGTAGCAGTGGCAATCAGGGCCTCTGAGGACTCATGGCAGAGTCCCGCCATGCAGTGTGGGGCAATGGAAGGCAGTGGGGATCACTCCCCCTGCCTAGCACCCATGTGGCAGCTGCCTCATGGCACAGATGCAGTGTGGCTTGGCAGGGCGCTGTGCACTGTCTGAGAGCTGGGGCTGAGCAGTGCTGGGCTCCGGCTGACAGGTGGAACCTCCGTAGCTCCCAGCCATGCCGCACCCATGCAATGCGACAGTTGCCGTGCTGTTGCCAAGTGGGGGGTATGATCCCCACTGCCCCCTGCTGCTCGAGGGGGCTCTGCCATGAGCTCTCAGAGGCCTGAACACTGCTGCTATAGCCAGCGAGTGCAGGGCTTTTTTGTGCCAGGTGCATGGGGCCGGCTGAGTGATGGGGTCAGGCAGGGCAGCCATGGGGGCTTTGGGGAGAGGCAGGCAGCCATGGGGGCCTTGGGGAGAGGCAGGCAGAGCCGGGGGAGCTGCAGGAGGACCTGCAACCTCATGGCTGTGCCTGCCTCACCCCAGCTGATCCGAGGCTCCGAATCAGCACCGAAACAGCATCAAAACTCCAAAATGGAGTCGGCCAAATTGAAATGGAACAGTGATCTGAACCCTGGAAACAAATCACTATCCTTCTGAAGCGGCTGAATCTGAAACGGAAACAAAACATAGCCCTTTCACACAGCCCTATCCACAACCTATTATTTAAGGCCTTCATCTTTTTTTTTTTTCCCCTTACCTGTGTCATTGCAGTAAAATAACTGGAGGGGAAGAGGGGTGACCAGGACAGCAGTCCTGAGCAGCACCTTGGAGAGCATGGAGCTAGCCTGTTATGCCTTCGGTTATTTTTTATAAAACTGACCCCATCATTTTCATGGCCAGCCATTGTCCAGCCATTCTCTAGTTGATTTTGGGTACTGTGGTACACTTGAAAACTCTTGAGAATGGTATGTTACTTCCTGTAACACTGTAATTAGAGTGTAAAAAATCCAGAAGGAGGGACTAAAGGATGTTACTCCTATGGGATGTTAAGAATCTGCAATTGCTCGTTACATTTAGTAGGACATGAGGGTGCTCAGCCTTTCCTAGCAAACGCTCATCACCATGCACTGTCCAATCTGAATGGAGCATATATTATAAACAGTTATTTAAAAGGACACATTTATGAGCAATGTTAATCCTGGGCTTGCTGATTTTTCCCAAGTATCTTAAAAATATAAATAAATTAAATTTAGAGATTGGTGTAGTTGAAAATAACTAAGAAAACTCACCCTACCTGCAGAGAGCTTATTAGAAAGTATGAACAGACAGTGATCCTTGCATTTATCCTTATCTGCATGTGACTGAGATAGAGAAAGAGGTCTGAGAAGTATTTTTAATCTTTTATTTCAACTGTGTGTCATAGAAAGAAGAAATACCATAACCATGATAAGAATGTGCGTGACATGTGTGGGAAGAAGCAAATGATAGCAGCCTAAGTACAGTGCTCTCTTATGCTGATGAATGAAACAAATTTGTATACTTAGAAAGATTTATTTTATTTCCCCTTATTTTCTTGATAAGTTTATTTTGAGTGGGAGGAAGTCCAGCAGTATAGGCACAGCGAGATTCTGTAAGGTTGTGATCTTATAAGATAAATGGGGAGAATGATAAAATAAATCTTTTAAATCTGTCTGTAAAGTAAGAAACGGAGAGATCTTTGCCTACAGACTCTGCAAACGTTGATTAAATCAGTTTGGCTCTTTTCAGCTGAAGGACCTTGCATGTTGTTACTTATCCATATTTGGAAATTGAGAATTTACACTAGGCCTATTTCAGATGTTTCAGTTATGCCCATATAAGAGACCTTCACATAAGCAAGTTAAGTCAGAGGATGCATGCACTAACTGTGCATTTATGGAATTTAGCCCTGTGCCCAGACCCTGTAGCAAGCCTGTGTCTACTTTTCCCCTAAGTATCATGTATGCAGAATTTTAACTGCACCTGTAAATGGGTACACCTGTGACCTTAATTACCAGCTTATTCATGCAATGCAAGTGTCAGTTTTGTTCACTGCATTTCATAGTGATGT
>NW_017728886.1:84241341-84244146 GCF_001723895.1 Crocodylus porosus
AAAATCACATCAACACAGTAGGTATGCAAGAAGTAACAAGAATGGCTAAAAGCAATGTAATTTTAACTGGTTATCAGCTTTTAATTTTTTGATTACACCTTGAAAGTGTAATCCTAAATGCAGATGCTTCAAATATAGATAAAGAAATCTTGTGGGGAGGTCACAGCATTGTTAGATTATTATGCTGTAAACTTCAACAGCATAACTACAACTAGATGGCTAGGCATGCAATAAATGATACTTCCATTACCCATAGCTGCTTAAAACTGAATTAATGTGCATCTATGACTCCCTAGTATTAAAACTTATATAGACATATTTCTTTTTAATTTTATTGAGTATCTAGAATTTAAATTAAGGCTATAAAATTCAAATGATTGTTTTAAAAGCATCACACCCACTTCATGTTTAATACTTTGAATATCTGATCAGGTAACATTCAAAATAAAAATAACTTATTATAGGATTCATGAAAAATTATGGTAAATTATAAAATAGAGTGTTTACTCCAAATTATCTGGACTGTAGTTTGTGACAAGTCTAGTTAGCGAGGTGGCTAGCTCAAGAGCATCAAGCATATGGGGGTTCAGGAAGGTTGGCAGTTTCTCAAGGGAGTGATCCTTGGGGCACAAAAGGAGACTATTCCATTATGCTGGAAAGGGGACTAAAAATCCCCCTAGGTTGAACAGGGAACCCAGATAAGACTTGGGGCAAAGAAAGAGATGTATAGTCAGTGGAAGTGGGGTAGAGCCACCAAGGAGGAATTTACCCCTCTGGCATGCTATTGCAGGGAATCAGTTAGGCAGGCCAAGACGGGACTGGAGCTTCGGCTGGCTACAACAATCAAGGACAATAAAAAGTCCTTCTACAGATACATAGCAAGCAAAAGGAAGGCGCAGAGTAACATAGGGCCCCTGCAGGACAATTCAGGACAGTTGGTGGCTGACACAGGGAAAAAGGCAGGGCTCTTCAATGAGTTCTTTGCTTCAGTATTCCTAAGTCCTAGCCAAGACAATTCCCCCAGTTTGAACATAGATATATGTCTGGAAGGCACTAGACTGCCAATGGTTAGTTCAGCTTAGTTAAGGAGCACTTGGAGGGGCTGGATGGGTACAAGTCAGCAGGCTCGGATGACCTCCATCCACGGATGCTGAAGGAATTGGCCAGTGTCATAGCTGAGCCACTGGCACAGCTGTTTGATCACTCATGGTGCCCCAGCCAGGTCCCTGAGGACTGGAAAAGAGCCAATGTGGTGCCCGTTTTTAAGCAGGGGAGAATGGATGAGCTGGGTAACTTTAGGCCAGTCAGTCTTAGATCTATCCTTGGGAAAACACTGGAAAAAATCATTAAAGAGTGCATTTGTGAAGGCCCAACAGGTGAAATGATGCTGAAAGAAAACCAGCATGGGTTCATCCCAGGTAGATCCTACCTGACAAAAGTTATAGCCTTTTAAAACCGAGTAACACACTGCCTTGACATTAGAGCTGAGGCAGATGTCATCTACCTGTACTTTAAGAAGGCCTTTGATACTGTTTTGCATCCTATTCTCATAAGGAAGCTAGCAGGCTGTGGAGTGAAGGCTGACAGCCAGGTGGGTGGCAAACTGGCTTAGGAACCGCACCCAGAGAGTCGTGGTGGATGCATCATTTTTGACCTGGAAGGAGGTAGGCAGTGGTGTCCCACAGGGGTCAGTCCTTGAACCAGTGTTATTTAATATCTTCATCAGCAATTTGGATGAGGGTGTGGAGAGCACCCTGTCCAAGTTCACAGATGACACCAAGTTATGGGGGGCAAAGTTAACACACCGGAGGGCAGAGAGCAGATACAGGCCAATCTGGACAGGTTGTGTCAATGGGCAGAATGAAACAGGATGCAATTCAACAAAGACAAATGCAAAGCACTCCACCTAGGAAGGAAGAATCCCCAGCACACCTATAGGTTGGGGATGACCTCCTCAGCAGCTCAGTGGCTGACAGGGATCTTGGAGTCATCGTTGACTCCAAGACAAATGTGAGCCAACAGTATAATGAAGCCATCGACAAAGGCAATCGCACCTTATCGTGAATTAGCAGATGCATGACCAACAGATCGAGGGAGGTGATTCTCCCCCTCTATGCAGCATTGGCCAGGCTGCAGTTGGAGTACTGTACCCAGTTCTGGATGCCACACTTCAAGAGAGATGCAGAGAATCTGGACAGGGTCCAGAGGAGGGCCACTCGTATGATTAGTGGCTTCCATACAAAGCCCTATGAGGGGAGGTTGAGAGATCTGGATCACAAGAGATGTCAGAGAGGAGACCTTGTAGCAGCCTATAAGTTTATCAAGGGAGGACAACAGACAGTTGGAGATGCACTATTTACCAGGGCATGCCTAGGAGTAACTAGGAATAATGGGTACAAACTAGTGGAGAGTAGATTCAAGTTAGACATTAGGAAGAAATTTTTCACAGTAAGGGTGGCCAGAAGCTGGAATGGGCTGCCAAGAGAGGTGGTACTGTCACCTAACTTGGAGGTCTTCAAGAGGAGGCTAGATAGGCACTAGCTGGGGTCATCTAGCCTTGGTCCTTTTCCTGCCTGGGACAGAGGGTTGGACATGATGATGCTTCGGGGTCCTTCCAACTCTACAAACTATGAATCTATAAATGTCAAACATAAGTAAATATAATACTAGAAGCAAACCCTGATTAACAAAAAAAATTTGACCAGAAACAGAGGAAACAAAACATGCAGGAGATTCTCTTTGAGAAATGAGCTCAATGTCATATTTCCACTTCTGTAAATTTTTAAAGATGGTTATTTTTATCTC
>NW_017728886.1:84244246-84289593 GCF_001723895.1 Crocodylus porosus
AGTTCCTCCTGCTTCTTCCCCATACTTCGAGCATTCGTGTAGAGGCATTTGAGGCCTCCAACGGTTGTGCCCACTGACCCCCCTAGTCTCAGCAATGCCCCGTCCCCCATCACTTACCTGTTTCTCCCTTTTGACCATTGGTGCTAGGGTACCCTTTATCGCTTGTGCTAGGGAGAGTGTGGGATCACAACTTTCCAGACAAGGGATGTGGGCAGGGTCTGCAGTGGGAATGCTATGTTGGGATGCATGCATCTCTTCTCTGAAAGGAACATGAGAACCACACTATCTTGTTCCATGGGGGAAAGGTGTTACACATACTAAATGCTAAGATCTGAATTCTAGCCCTAAATAATAAGAATCCTACAAATCTACAGTGTAAAAGTGCAAAAAGAGCAGCTGGTTAGAAAATATGTTTAAATCTATTGTATAAAATACAGGGTAAAGTATATGTTACTATGGGAAATATAAATCTAACATTTCAACCTTTTGCCGTGTGCTCTGGCTAGTTTTATTTTAAGTAATTAAACAATTTTTATCATATACCATACTTGAGTCCATCCCAGCTTCCATACATCTTTCTAAGCATTTGGGAACCAAGCAGTGGTTTGAAGCAGTTAAGATTTAACTTGTTTGTGTGGATTGGCAGTACTCTCTGTATTTTTGTGCTTGCACTGTAAGTTTGAGGGACTTTTAAAACAGACCAAACCAAGGGTGCTGTTTTTTTAGAGAGCCCACAACATATTTCATTTTGTGAAATGGGTTTAATTTAAATCTGAGATAATGGACTCTGTATAGCAGGTCACTAGTCCAAAGACGCATTCTGCTTCAGGTAATAATTACCAATGTAATCCTTGCCTCCAGCTTGGAAAGGGCTGTTTTGACTGCCTCTATATTTTTTTTGAATCCTCAGGACAGCGCATCAGTCATCCAGTTTGTGACCAGGGCGAAGGTGAGGGTCGACACAACACTCAGGGTGGTGGAAGTGCCAAATGGGAATTCTGAAGATGCAACAGTAAGTAAATGAGTTTTGAAGAGAGAGGTCTCCAGATCCCACTGGTTTGGAATGCCTTCAAGGAGCAAGGCGGCTGGAATTTGTGGTCAGGCTGGGGGTTTGGCCAACTCCAAGTGAGTCTGACTTCCTTTGAGAAAAGAGTTCTGCTGCCTAATGCTTCTGTGGTTTTGCTCACCATGATAATATCATTCACTGTGATGGCATGCTTATGTGTAGCAGTATATTTTGTGTTGCCCTTAGCCAGAGGTGTAATGGCTTTCAGAATACCTTTGCCAATAATAGGTTCTGCCTCCTATTCTGAGGTTAATGTTTGCTTTAATCTAATTCAGATTCTCCCTGAAACTCCATTTTTCCAAACCAAAATCTTTTTGAGTATGACATTATTATTAATAGCTTATAAATGGCTACGCAGTCCCACAGTTTTAGCTAGGCTTTTGACCAGGTGTTTACAAGTGTGCCCCTATTCAGAAGAATTATGCAAATACTATCCTAGTTTATCAATAGCTGTTAGTCTTTTTTTCAACAGAAAGCTAAATCAATATTGGTTGAGCAGCTTATCTGAAAAATCAGTTTTTGGCATAGCTATAGCCACACTTCCCCACACCTCTGCCAGTGTACCTTGTAAGTGACTTGCAGCACTTTCTAGTACCCTACCTAGGGTGGATCTCTCTTTGCTGCTGGCTCTTGGTCTTCTGTGATTACATTTCATTAATAAGTGAAGCAACAGCTGGGAGCTGGTAAATCCTAGCCCCTGGGAACTCAATGTAAATGGGGCCAGACTTTCACTGCTGTACATTACCATTTGCAGATTATTTTGGTGATCTTTCAGTGTGATGGACATTTCTTAAATGTAAGGGATTATTATTATTTGATGCTTTTATCCAGGAATGGGAGGTCTGCTATATTTCACTGTTATCATGTGCTTGGAAAAAAATACCGTCCCTTTCCTGTCCCTGGAAGGCCTTTCATCCAGCCTTGACTTGCAGTGATTACAAAGTTCATCATATAGGCTACGGAGATATATTAATCTTGAAGCAAAAGGTTTCTAGTTTCTGGGAAGCTTCTACTGAAAGGGTACATACTTGGCATATTTTAACAGTGTAACTCCATTTGATAATTTCACCCTTTCCTAATGTGAATGCTTTTTTCAATCTTCTTTGTGTTATTTTCATATGTCTGTTGGCGTTTCTATTCTGGCACATTCAAGGAAAAAATTAAGACGTGGTTTGGCTCAATGTATTCAGTTTTTTTCCCCCTTTCTCCCTCTTCTGGTGGAATGCTGTAACAAACAATACTTGTTACAAGCCACAGTTATTCAACTGTAACTAGAAACGGGAGAAATACAATTTCTTTGTCTACTCTCCCATTCTTTTGAAAATCCCCTTCTGTTGTCCTGCTGTTCACCACTGAATGCTGTATCATATCCATTTGGCCAATGAGTTCCTCTGAGCAGTTGTTGAATCAGCTGATAAATTTGTTCTCTTTGCATGCCAAGCAAAATTGTCTGGGTCCACTCCACCACAGTAATTTCAGTCAGTGTCTTAGTGTGGGAACTCAAGGTAGACTTATTAATTAAGATTGGCTTAAATAGTCCTGCAGACTTGCTATCTTTGATTTCATTGGAAACTTGTAGTTTAACACCAGTTACATACCTTAAGTAATTTTAAAAGGGGACAGTGTAAAACAGAAGTGGGGAAAATCCCAAATTAGTGTATTAATGCACCAGGACAAGTCTATTTACATGACTTTGAAAGGGGAAAGCCAAACCTTATATAAAGGCCTATAAATTGTCAAGAATGTCTCTTTTGGAAAATATTATTTGAACTTCCTTTATTCAGAAAGGATGCATGAATTTAGAGCACACCACAGACGACTATCAGCAGCTCCCCTGAATTTTTTGGCTGATGTATTGTTTTTCCAACGTCAATAGCTCACTTGCCTTGTTCATGTAATTAGTCTCATCTATCAGGACTGCGGTGTTAATATTTACATCATTGCACACTGGATGGAACTGATGTTTAACTAATAGTTTCTCAGTGGTGAAATGCTTTATTTTTGAGTCCATGGGGTTGCAGGTAGACTTGTCTCTCATTTCCTCCCCCCCCCAAATATTTCACAAGCCAATATTTTAATCTTAGAAGACAGTAATGATTGACTTGTCAGATCCAGGGATAGTGCCATAAAATTGCAGTTGATGTACAGGAGGTGGAATACAGCTCTGAAGGGAAGATGTGATAATGAAAACCCAGCAGGGAGGCAAGGAAAGCCTGACTTTTTTTCCATTCAGATGAATCTAATAATTCTGGGTTCTTCTCTTGAGAAGCTGAGAGTTTATTTAGTTTGGGCTTATGAAGGAAAACACAAGCTCAAATGCCTCCTGGTTCTGCAACACAATTAAGTTAAGTCAAAGGATGAGGACAGGATGGGTTTCAAGACTGACAAGTGCAGGGTCCTGCACCTAGGAAGAAAGAATCAACCAGCAGCATACCTACAGGCTGGGGAACTCCCCTCTCATTAGCAGAGAGGCAGAAAAGGATCTTCGACTGTTATAGACTCTAAGATGAACATGGGCCACCAATGTGGGGATGTAGTGAAGAAGGCTAACCGCACCTTGTCATGCATCCACAGATGCATCATGAGCAGGTCCAAGGAGGTGATCCTCCCCCTCTATGCGACATTGGTCAGGGCGCAGCTGGAGTACTGCATCCAGTTCTGGGTGCCACACTTCAGGAGGGATGTGGACAACATGGAGAGTGTCCACAGGAGGGCCATTCGCATGATCAGGGGGAACAGGGCAGGCCCTATGAGAAGAGGCTATGGGGCCTGAACCTGTTCAGCCTCCACAAAAGAAGGCTGAGAGGGGATCTGGTGGCCATCTGTAAACAGGCCAAGGGAGACCAGCAGGCAATGGGAGAGTCCCTGTTCCCCCGAGCACTACTGGGAGTAACGAGGAATAATGGCCATAAGTTGATGGAGAGTAGATTCAGGCTAGATATCAGGAGGCACTACTTCACAGTCCGGATGGCTAGGATCTGGAACCAACTTCCAAGGGAAGTGGTCCTCGCTCCTATGCTGGGGGTCTTCAAAGGAGGCTAGATAGACATCTTGCCGGGGTTGTTTGACCCCAGTACTCTTTCCTGCCATGGCAGGGGGTCGGACTTGCTGATCTGCTTCCGACCCTACCAACTATGAAACTATGAGACTACCCCAAAAGCTAGAAGGTAGTTTTAGAGTGGTTTCCTCTTTTCTTAGGGTCTTACCAGTATTTTCCCATAGCCATCAGCCTTGGGCCTTTATCTGTCTTGGGGGTACTTCTACATTTTCTTCCATTTCAAACCAGAACCAGAGTTACCATCCTCTGGGGACTACTCCTGACTACTTCACATACATCTACCTAAAGTTGGACCTGCAAGGGTTTTCCTCTAGGAGCATGCACATGTTTTAAGTTATTCAGGAATGGCTTCTTCAAAACAAAGCATGATTTATTTAGCTGAAAGCTATACAATGCTTAGAGAAAGAATTTAAATAGCAAAGAGATATCTATGCATATTCTCTTACTTATGTTTCCCGTATCTACCTATAGCTCAGGAAGGTCTGGCTTATTCCCCATATCTGACTTGGAATAAGCAAGTTCTTCCAACTCATCAACTCCCTGTCCTTTTGGAGAGTCTTTTTAAGATTTGTAGGGCTCCTCTGATCTTTAGCTTAGCTGTGGGAAGAGTGAAACATCTTATCCTGGATGGAGCCAGCAAAGTAGCTTCTTCCTTAAGCTGATGGCCAACTCAGCTTATTTATCTTAACTCCTTTGAAGCTGGGTACCTGCTGTCTTATTATTTTCATTGTTTTACTTTTCTTGGTGGTTTTGTAAGAAACACTTTACAGCTGCCTTTCTGTATGTTGCAGACAGCAATACGCAATTAAGCAAGGAGACACACACACACACACACACACACGTCATAAAAGATAATGGATATATTTTCCCTCGTTGTCACAGTTTGTCTTGAGACAGAAATTGGCATAGAGGTGAAGAGGTACTGGGATACTTCACTGCAAGCAATGTTTAACATGCAGACTTTCTATAGGTATAATAGTTTCTAACACACAAAACCTCTTTTTTCAATAATGTATTTCCTGGGATCCCCAGGAAATGATATCCAAAGACAAGATCTTGTCAGTCCTACAAGATCTTGTGTCTTGTACACAAGACTATCTTGTGTAACTTTCTTGGAATAAACTTCTGTTACATGGCTGTCTGAAATTTCAGGGGGCTAGATTTAATGACTTCCATTGGTCTGGTTCCAGACTGTGTTTGAATTCTCTTTCTCACAGAAATTGCCTACTAAAGAAAAGTCTGTCCTGGAATTGCTGTTGAAACTGTTCATTTTGGAGGGAAAAAATGGCCACCTCTTTAGTACCAGTTACAGAACAGTTTGTGCATTCTAAGAAAATTGGCTATAAGAAAATATTTTGAAAATGACAGCCACTGATTAACAGTAGTTCAGCATTTCATTGAGAACAGATGGCTGTTGGAAAGATAGAATTGTCAATCACTGTGAAAACTGTTTGCATGGCAGGGAAAAAAGGATCTGTACAAATCGCTCTCAAAATGTGAAGTCTTATCAGCTTAATACAGACTTATTTGGGTGGATACCATTAATGGTGATAGAATACAAATTTGGCTTCCTTTCACATATACATTACATTTCCATGCAGAATGACTGTATGGTATGTATGTTTGTAGGGTATCACATCATCATTGCTCTCCTATGAACTGTGCTGTTAGCAGCAGTAACAGCAGAGATCACAGCACTGGAAGAAGGGAAGAGTGGGTGACCACCTTATGGATATTTCATATGTGGGAGTCATGGAGTCATAGAGAAGTAGGACTGGAAGGGACTTCCAGATGTCATCTATTCCAACCCTCTGCCTGAGGCAGGATCATCCCTATAAAAACCATTGTATACAATCCATAATCTAAACTCTGCATAAGACTACTATCAACATATCATTTTTACTGCTTTACAGTTTTGAATTCAGTCTCTCTATTGTTAGTCACTTACAGTTTCCCAGATTTTCCGTTATGGCTAAAATTTTGCTGTCAACAGTCCCTGCTCAGATTAAAATTTGAGAACTTTGAGCAAAGGTCACCCCATTTTTGAATGGGGTAGAGAGGGGAATGAGGGATAATATTTTTCCTTTCTTATTAAGAAAAAGAACAAACCAAACAACCTTGTGGTTTTTTTAGGGGATAAAATGTATATCTGGTAGTAAATACCCTTTGTTGAATAGAATTTTTTTTTACAGTGAAAAATAGGTTTTGACTGAAGTGTAAGACTTTGAAATTGTGTATAACCAATACATTTGCTCACCTTTTTTCCTATTATGGTGCAAAGCTGAGGAAAGATGTATTTAGGACTCTGTTTTGTTAAGCAGGCCACTGATTTCAATCTCCCCAAGAAAGGCCATCTCATGGATGGCCTTCTGCTGCTCCACCAGCCTTTCTAGCATGAGGTATGTGGAGTTCCACTGAGTCTCCACATCCTGCATAATTTTGTGCTGCAGGATGCTCAGCTCTGCCTGTTAGTCCCACAGCATTTTGCACCATTTGATGCTGCAGTGGCAGTAGCCTGCCACCTTCCTGCGCTTTGAATTGAGCTGGCCGGTTGTGACAGCACCATCACCAGCTCAAAGTTCTCAAAACAAAGCTGGCATCACGGACCACCTTGCCCATGTTGGCCCTCTTGTCAGTGACCATGAACCCATGGGTGAGCTCACCCTGCCCAACAAGCCACCCATGCACCATATGGTTTATGGTCCCCATGATCTCCGTTGCCATATGGGATTCATCCTTCACCTTGGCTTGAAGGAGAGCCCACCGACAGCCTGACTGATGACACTAATGCCCTGTAAGGGAGAGGGAGGCATATTCTCCACCCTGGCTGCTCCAGATGTTGGAGGTAAAGTGCAGGGCCACCTGTGGACCTGCCTTGCATAGCTCCTCCCTCAAGTACTGCCTGCATCCCTCATGCAGGAAGGGCACAAGTCCTGCTCAAGATGGTGCATGCAGGCACTTGGTAGGATGGGGCATGAGCACCATGAGCTGCCTGAACCCTGGCCACTCAACTAGGGAGAAGGGCTGGCCATCCAGAGCAAGTACCTCCCCGATGCTCAGTGATCTCACTTGCCTTTGCAGCATGCCCCCCCCATGTGCCCACCTTTCCCCCACTTTCCAGGGTGGCTTGCCTCTGCTTCAGGGGGACAGGGGCTTTGGAGCAAGAGGGGGACTTCTTTTTGTGCATGCTCCCACTGGTGCCAGGCTGAGGAAGAGCAAGGGCAAGGGAGCGGTGCCTGCAGAGATGCATCAGCATCCCTGTGGTGCTGTAGTGTTTCTCCTCCTTGCTCCAGCTGGTCTTACATCAGCAGTGCAGGCAGAAAGGATACCTGGGATCATCTGACACCTCAAAATGATCCCACACCACACTATCCACTCACTTCTGGGGTGTGGGTATGGATCCTGCCTAATCCCCCTCCTCAGCAGGCAGAGGCACAACAGGAGGAGTGGACTCAGCTGAGCCACTTGCCTCCAGAACCTCTACCTCGGCCTCCTCTGAACTGTCTTCCAGGGAAGGAGACCTGGCTCTAGGGGAACTTGGAGAGGAGTGGAGCACAAACTCAGATTCCTCCTCAGTCCCCAGAATTTCTTTTGCTAGGCTGCTCAGGTCCCTTATTTCCAGATCCAGCTCTTCCTCTGGCACTGGAAGGCTCAGGCTGGGAACTGAGATGGGGGTGGAGGAGACTATCATGCTGGTGGTCCTTGTCAGGCTGGTGGTGCTGGGAGTTATTATTTTGGCTGGTGTTATTGGAGGGGGTCCAGATGCAGGCACTGGTCCCACCTCCTTGCTGCCTCCAGCACCAGAAGTCTCATGCCTGCTAGTGCTAGGGAAGAGGCTGCGTCTAAGTTTGGGGGAAGGGAGGGGAGGGGACTTACAGCTCTCCCTCTGCCCCCTCTCCCTCCCTGGCCAAAAGACCTGACACTTGCCTTTCCGTCACACTTCTTATTTCATGTGCTGGAAAAAATGTGCATCTGTGTGAGTATGTATGTAATAAATGTATGTGTATTGAGTGTTTTCCAGGCAAAGCACTGCTTTCTCTTTGTTTGTGGGGGCAAAATAAGAAGAACAAATAACAGGATTTTTGGGGAAGGGTAGGCAAGGGTAAATAGAAAAGGATCGATGGCAATGGTTACAACTTGGTAGAAAGGCGCTACCAAGCTACAAGCCAGGCTTACTAATGCTGCTCTCTGTTGCTGCTCCAGACACTCACAGATGCAGCTGCAAAATGGCAGACAGCAGTTCACAAACAGCCTTTTTATGGTGCTTCTCTGTCCCTCCCCCAGAGCACTGGGATTGGAAGGGACCTCAGGGACAGATCATGGTCACTGGCCAGCTACAAATGTCAGTATCAGAGCAGTCCTCCCCACACCTCCCCCTTAGATTCTTTTTCCCTGCAAGTCTGCCTCTAAAACATCCGAAACATTTAGGAAACATCCAAATTGTTTTGGAAAATGTCTGAAGCATTTTGGATGGCCCAGTTTGTTTTACAGCTGTCTCAGAGCCTTGCATTTTGTTTCAGATTTGGTGTTTTGATTGTCAAAACATCTGAATCTGAAACTAAATGAAATGCCTGATGAAATTTGCACAGCCCTAGCAGTAGCACTGAAGCCCCTGCAGCACCATACTATCACAGGACTTGGCTACTACTATCAAAAGAAAACACAGTGCCAGGCTTGTTTCTGCAGTGTTGCTGGGGCTCTAGCACTGCTGCTGCCACCATGGAAAGTTTCTCACCCCAGCCTGGGTTGGAGAAAAGTTGTGCTGGGACAGATGATGTGGCTCTGTGGGCTATGTTTGACATCCCTGATTTAGGATATGTGTATGGTTACCATATACATAAGGAGAGGTACACTGTGAATGAGGTCAGGAATCCTCACTATCCTCATAGTGAGTCCTTTCTTCACTCACAATGCACCTATTAACCTATGTAAAGATTGAATCAAGAGGGAGAAAGTCCTGATTGGAGCCCATGCCTCATTCATTCTGAATTTCTTGTAAAGTAGACAGTGAACATTGCTAGGAACATTGTCCCATCTTCATTGAAAATGATTATGATGTCAGCATATACAGTTTTTCATGCAAAGTGTCTACAATTTTGGAAGCCTTGAAGATTTGATGAATAAGATAAAAAAATACAAAACAGTCCTGGAGGTCATGGGATTTTGAATGCACAGAAGGATAAAGTTTTTCATGCAAGCCTCTAGGCATTGTTGAAGACAGGTAAAGAAGCGAGATGTGAAGGATTTGGAGTGGGAGCAGATATTTGTTGGGTGATATTTAGTAATACTCAAATCCCATTTTAAAAGAAGTCTTAAATCACTTGTGAAAAATAGGCAGAACATAGGAAGTGAAGGCTGCGTTCCATGTTTATTTGCCATTAAAAAAACCCAAATATGATCAGCAAGCCAAAATTCTGTGAAGTTCATAAGATAAGTACAATAGAAAGCCATACTGCTTCCAATAATAAAATAATCTTTTTCTAATTGCTTTGTAGGTGGTCTTTGAGGCCTTGCATAATCTGGAGCCTCGTGGATATGTAGTTGGATGGATAATTGCCATCAGTTTGCTGGTGGGAATTCTCATCTTCCTGTTGTTGGCTGTGCTGTTATGGAAGGTAAGATAATAGATGCAAAGCAAATACCAAAATTAGTCCTGACCTTGGAATAAAATGTCAATTTGTCTTTCTGCATCTCATGACCTGTACATTTAGCATCTGTTGCTTTAGTAGCTAAATACTTATCTAAATACCATTATAGAAACCATTATAAATCAAAAGAGTTTTCATATCCTTTTCCTTACTAAGGTAGAGGGAAACTTCTGCTGTAGAGATGAAATAATAAGCTGGCATTTGCATTGAAGAATGTTAAATACTGAACAATGTAGGACTTTTTCACAACAAAAGAGAATCATTTTTAAAAGTATTGTATCATGTTTAAGTTTTTTAGATATTTCTTCCTGACTTTCCAAAAGAACTGTGCTCTGGTTGCAGTGAAAGGTATAAAGCGATCCTCTGAGAGTTGGGATATGTAGGCTTGTCTGGATAAGAGAGACAGGAATCCCCTAAACCAGTCTGTGGCTACTCTTGTTGAGGAGAAGAGGGGAGGAAGGGAAGCCAAAGCTTGAATTCTTTAGAACCACTCTTTGAAGACATTTTTAGAGATGTTCCCAAACAAGCTAAGTAACTTGTAGTCCTAATGCTAAAGTCAGTGGTCACTATGTCACCCTTTACCCCACATAAAATAACTGTTGTAACTCAGGCACTATAATTTGATAAAGGGGGCAGATAGTAGTAGCACCCTGATAGCAGTCACTCAGTGTGGTCAGCCTGGGAAGGGAGGAGCTTGGAACTTTTATGCTGATTTTCTCTTAAAAATTCAGAAATTTACAAGGTCATTGTAAAGGCTTCCACATGTGTTGAGGGAAGCAAGTCACACAAAGGAACAAGTCCAGTGTTATTTTACATTTAGTTGTGGAGCTCCAGCAATATGATTCATACTGTTTAAAAAAGTGTGTTGTACAGTGTGCTGCCCTTGTGCCAGGATTCTGAGGTTAGACTTTTAGTGGTTTTAAAGGACACATCACCGTAGGTTGGTAGACCACAAAATAAGTGTTTGTTAGAAAGATCACATGTAGATTAGTTTTTGTTTGGTTTCTTTTATTTTGAAAAATGGTGTTTTTCTATAATGTGAAGTATCTCGGATTGTTTGATTTTGGCATATCTAAAATATTTTTGCCCTCCTTGGCAGAGACTGTGACAAATCTCAAGTACTGAGATGACAAAATAATTTCCAAAATGGTGAGGTATCTTATATGAAAGGCCTGGGGCTTGACTCTGGTGATACATAATTTTGAAATAAGTATGTATTGCTGTGATATATTGATACCCATAAGATTGATATTTATAGCTGGGTTTCTGAAGTTGAGCCCCTGTACTACAGGATATATTTGAAGATATTCTAGTTAATAGGTATAGCAAAATTTATCACGTTTCTTCAGCAGACCACAATACAGTTCCATACCTTAGAATAAACAGCAATTAGCAAAGTACTAGACTTTTGCTTAAGACTGAGAATCAAGCCCTTTGAGCTTGTAAGGGCACTGGAGTTATTGGCCAGTCAGGTATATACACAGAAGCTGCTATTTTGAATAAATAATCTCTGAGAGGCAACAAGTAATAAAAACACTACCTAGTTTTTATCATCATAAACAATTCCTTGCAGCTGAGGGTGATTTTCTTCCATGATTGTTATTTTCACCCATAGATATCAAAGGGCTCAAAGGAAGGAAAATCATTGTCTCCATTTTACAGGGAAATTGAAACATAGCAAGGAGAAGTCATTTCCCCCAAATTCGATTACCAGACCAATATCAGAATTGGGACTAGAACCCAGATCTCCAAAGTTAAAATCCAATGCTATGTCTGCTAGGTCACATGGATTAGGCAACTATGGCCTCTACTACTCTACAGTCCAATGGCTGGGAAATTAGCTCTGAGGTTGGACCCAGAGAGTGCTAGTTGATGGAACTGAATCCACATGACATTCAGTGACTAGTGGTGTCCCCCAAGGCTCTGTTCTCGTACTTATACTCTTTAAAGTGTTCATAAACAATCTGGACACTGGTGTCAGAAGCAGACTGGCTAAGTTCACTGACAACACCAAACTTTGGGGCAGAGTTTCCACGCTTGAGAATAGGCGATCCAGGCTAACTTTGATAGGCTTGCAAGGTGGGCAGATGAAAACCTGATGGCATTCCATACAGAAATGCAAGGTGCTCCACCTCAAGGGGAAAAAAAATGACACCTCACTTATAGGCTCGGTAATGCTACAGTTACTAGTACCATGACCGAGAGAGACTTGAGGGCCATGACTGACCACAAGATGAACTTGAGCCACCAGTGCAATACTGCAACTGGCAAAGTGAACAAAACCCTAGCTTGCATCTACCAATGCAAATTAAGCAAGACCCAGGATGTCTTCCTCCTGATGTACTTGGCCTTGTTGAGGCTGCAGCTGGAGTACTGCATCCAATTCTGGGCTCCACAATTTAGGAAGGACTTGGAGAAGCTTGAAAGAGGCCAGAGGAGAGCCACACACATGATCTGAGGGCAAGGGAACAGGCCTTATGAAGAGACACTGTGAGCTATGGGACTCTTCAGCCTGGAGAAGTGCAGGCTCGGGGTGACTTGGTGGCACCCTATAAGTACATCAGGGTTGTGCATCAGGATCTGGGGGAACGTTTGTTCACCAGAGCACTCCAGGGGATGATAAGGTCCAGTGGTCACAAACTCCTGCAAGACCGTTTTAGGCTGGACATAAGGAAAAACTTGCTTACTGTCTGAGCCCCCAAGGCCTGGAACAGACTCTCCTCAGAGCTGGTGCAAGCGCCTGCTCTGGACACTTTTAAGAAACATGTGGATGCTTATCTTGCTGGGATCCTTGACCGCAGCTGACTTTCTGCCCTTGGGCAGGGGGCTGGACCTGATGATCTTACGAGGTCCCTTCCAGCCCTAATGTCTATGAAATCTGTGAAATTATTAAAGTGACACAGTTGCCTTTGGTTTTGTTACAGAGGAATATAATTAAAAGTAAGGCCTTGCTAGTCTCAGCCTATAGTTTGCTTTTAATAGTTCTTTGAAACCATAAATTTAAATATATATATTTTTAATAACCATGGCAAGTAGAGAGTGAAACGTTTCTGGCAATATTAAAAGTGGTGTGTGATAAGACTGACATGGGAAAGTTACAGTTCTTAATTGCCTGACTATAAAGATGTATTAGCCAAAATTGGCTGAGCACATCCTACAATAATTCACAGATTTTATGTATTAAAAAGTCAAGATTTATCTAAAATAAAACAAAGAGCTGGAAAGCTAGAACTGTAACATGAACCTCTGTAACAATATGATTGGGCCTTACCAGAAACCAAAGTTTGGGGTCTTCCAAAGTCAGCATTAGTATGTGGTGACATTTGATGATTGCTCGCTTTGCTAGAATAAACGTGGTTTCATCCTTATTCAATTACCATGGATTACCAGGTACTTAGACACATTATTCTGGTGTTTGATTTACACCTTGTGTGCTGTTCACTTCCTGTTTAAGTGAGTATAAATCTATGGAACTGAGGTCATTTTATTCAAGATGTGACCAAATTCTTCTTCACTGACTCATGAACAGGGATCCTGGTTTTCCTTGATATAAAATTGCAAATTCTCTGATTAAAAAAAAAAATTGCAAATTCTCTCATAAAAAACCAAAAATCATTATTAAAATTAAAGGCTCCCCACAGTCCCCCTGACCCTGATGGTGCCTCTCACTCCCCCCCCCACCAACAGCCTTCCTGGTGCCCATCACACCCCACCCACAGCCCCTGTTCCCCCAGCTGTACAAGAGAAGGCCCTAGCTGCCAAGGCTACAGACCTGGGTCCACAGCCCTCTGCACCCACTCCCCCTGCTACCTGCTGGGGGGGGGGAGTGCTGACTCCCTGCCACTGCATGCACTCCTGAAGGGGGCAGGGGGACCTGCACCCCCCCAGATCTGTGTCCCGGACAGGCATGGGCTGTGGGCTTGGACTCCAACCCTGCTGCCCTCCCTTGGAACCTCCACAGCCTGGTTGGTGCAACCTGTCACAGCAGGGAAGAGCAGAGCCACATGGAGAAGCTGCTCGCCATTGCGAGGTCTGCGCTGCCCTGGCAACACACCCCTTGTGTGTGCCATTGCTTTGAGGGGTGCAGCCCCGCACTACTGCTCTCACTGAAGCTCCACATGCAGGCAGTGCGTCACCAGGGCAGCACAGAGCTCACAGCTTATCCATGCAGCTCCACTGCTCCCTGCTGAACTGGGTCGTGCCTACTGGGGTGTGGAGGGCCCAGGGGAAGGAAGCAGGGCAGAGCTCACAGCAGCAAGCAGCTTCTCTGCATGGCTCTGCTATTCCCTTCCTCCCTGCTTCCCTCCCCACATGGAGTGCGCCACATGGAGCTCCCACCCAGCCAGTGGTGCGTGGACCTGGAGCAATGTACTATCAGCCCAAGCAGGCTCTGCACTTCCCTGTGCAGCTTCCCTGTAGGGCTGATAGCATGCCACTCCCAGTCTTCACACTACCGGCTGCATGGGCACTTCATGTGGGACTTTTCCCAACTCCTTCCTGCTCCCTCATCCCCCAGCCAGCTTCCCACAGAAGTGCCTGCCCGGCCAGTGGTGCATGGACAGGGAGTGCACGCTGTCAGCCCTTCAGGGAAGCCACACAGAGAAGCATGGAGCCCACTTGGGCCAATAGCATGCTGCTCCTGCTCCACACAGCACTGTTTGGGTGGGCACTCCTGTGAGAAGTTGGCTGGGGACTGAGGGAGTGGGGCAGTGTTGGGGAAAGATCCACATGGAGTACTTTCCCAGCTGGGCACATAGATCTGGACTGGTGTGCTATCGGCCTGAGCAGACTCTGTGCTTTTCTGTGTGGCTTCCCTGAAGGGTCAATAGTGTACCACTCCTGGTTCACATGCTGCTGGCAGACACTCCATGTGGGATTCCCCCAACACCTCCCTGCTTCCTCAGCCCCTACCCACACATGCCTTGCCCCTGTCTGCCCTGCTGGCTCTTCCCCCAGCCCTGGAAATCACCCACACCTGCCCTCCCCCAGCCCTACCAGTGCCCCCCAGCCATGACTTGCAACCTGCAGCCCTGCCAGAGGGGACCTTCAGCAAGACCCACTTCATTAGGCTCCAGGAACAAACAGTGAGCCTGAGCTTACCTGTGAGTGACTGAGAGCCTCAAGCCCTGTGCTTTCCCCATCTCCCTCCCCCTCTGGACAGGTTTGGAGGTTTCTTGCCATTTTTGCAATTAGCTCTTGTAGGCTGGAGCTCTGCCTGCCTGTGGAACCCTTTGCAAAATGCACAGGTATCTCTGCTAAAAGGGAAAATCCATTTTTTCTCTGATAGTCAGGAAATCCATGGTATTCTCTGTTTTTCTGTGGGAAATGGAAAACCCGGATCCCTGCTCATGAGAGTGGTTGCTTGACTGACCCTGAGGGAGCTTGTAAAGCACATTAGCAAGACTTGTCCTTTTGTCTGTAATGTTTTGTTTAAATATCCCAAAGTTCTGCCCTGACTCCTCCTTCCAAGTCTGCTGCATTCCATTTTGTGTTTATCCCAGGTCCCCATGCCCCATTCAACCTCCCTTGTTTGCTTCTCACTTCCATCTCTTCTTCCAGTGCCACCCTAATTATAGCTGTTCCTACACATTGTTTCCTTGGACACATCCAAACTGATAAATAGTTCTAATGCATCCACTGAAGGGTAGGGCTAAAATTCAGAGTGACCTAGACAAACTGGAGGATTGGGCCAAAAAAAATCTCATGAGGTTCAAGAAGGACAAGTGCAAAGTCCTGCACTTAAGACAGAAGAATCCCATGCATTGGTACAGGCTGGGGACTGATTGGACTGCAGGAAAGAACCTGGGTTGTTACCGTGGACAGTAAGATAGATATGAGTCAGCAGTGTGCCCTTGTTGCTAAGAAGGCTAACGGCATACTGGGCTGTATTAGTAGAAGTGCCAGCAGATTGAAGGAGGTGATTATTTCCCTCTATTCTGCACTAGTCTTGCCACACCTGGAGTACTGTGTCCGGTTTTGGATTCTCCACTTCAGAACCAACGTGGTCAAATTGGAGAGAGTCCAGCAGAGGGCAACACAAATGGTGAGGGGGCTAGGGTAGATGACTTCTGAGGAGAGGCTGAGGGAACTGGGCTTCTTTAGTCTGGAGAAGAAAAGACTGAGGGGGATTTAATTGCAGCCTTCAACTACCTGAAAGGTGGTTCCAAAGAGGATGGAGCTAGACTGTTTTCACTTGTGGCAGAAGACAGAACAAGGAGTAACAGTCTCAAGTTGCAGCAAGGGAAGTTTAAGTTGGATATTACGAAAAGCTCTCTCACTAGGAGGGTGGTGAAGCACTGAAACAGATTACCTACAGCAGCAGTTCCCAAACTCTGCTTGCACGCCACCAATTTAAGGCGATGCAACCTGAAGTACCACCAGAAAATTTTTGTCATATGAAGTACTTATAATATATCTATTAACATGTACCACTGACAGGTTGTCTGTGTACCAGTAGTCATATGCGTACCACAGATTGGGAACCACTGACTTAGAGAGATGGTGGAATCTCCATCCTTGGAGGTTTTTCAGGCCCAGCTTGACAAAACCTTGGCTAGGGTGATATATTTGGGGATGGTCCTGCTTTGTGCAGGAGATTGGACTAGATGACCTCCCTTTCAGCCCTACTTTTCTGTGATTCTGTGACTTGTTAGCATTTAATTTATTGATTTGTTCTAAAACTTCTTCTGTTGTCACTTCAGTGCAGTCTAACTCTTTAGATCTACCTGCTATAAAGGACTGATCTGGCAAGGAAGTTTCACCAGTATCTTTTGCAGTAAAACAATGTAAAGAATTAATTTACTGTATTTCATGGTGTATAAGTCATGTTGATGTGGTGTGTAAGTCTGATCCAAAAAGTTAGGAATTTCATAGATCCATTGTATAAGTCCACCTAACTTTTTGGATTAGAAATATAATGTTGACTTATACCAGCCCTTGCACATCCTCATTGTGGGCCAGGAACCCTGGGCATGGACATGTCCTGCAGTGCTACTTTCTGGGAATGGGGCTAGGCTCAGTACTCAGGTGGTGTGGCCCCATTCCCTGTGAGTGGCATTGCCTCGGCTGTGCCAGCTGAGCACTGAGCCCTGTGCCACTCAGGGGGTAGGGGTGCATCCACCAAGCCTGGTCCTATCTGATATGAACAGCACTGCTGAGCACTGAGCCTGTGAGCAGTCCCCTGTGAGCAGCTCCAGGTTCAGTGTTCAGCTGGCATGGGCAGGCTTGACGCTCAGCTGGTACAGCCTAGACAGTGCTGCTCGCAGGTGATGTCGCCACGCCATCCGAGCATCGAGCCTAGCCCCATCCTCATCCCCTGTGAGTGGTGTCAGGCTTGATGCTTAGCTGGCGTGCCTGCGTCCCCTGTGAGCAGTGCTGCCTGAGCCATGCCAGCTGAGCGCTGAGCCCTTCCCTGTCCTCTGTGAGTGGGATTACCCTGCACCAAGCCCAGCTGTGCCAGCAGAGTGCTGAGCCTGGCACTGCTCGCAGGGGATGGGACTGGGCTCGGCAGTACCGCTTCCAGCAGACAGGGCCAGGCTTGGTGCTTCGCTGCCACACACCACTCAGGTCGAGTGCTGAGCCCAGCACCACTTGCAGGGGACAGTGATATGGTGTACAAGTTGAGGCTGAATTTTTAGAATTAAAAATTGGGCTCAGAAACTTAGGTTATACACTGTGAAATATGGTAGCTCCTCTGCTATGGCCTTTTATCTTCTCTGAGTACACCTTTTAAACGGCTTCCAAGCTGCTTTGTAGGCTTTTTATGTTTTTGATTACCCCTTTAAACTTCTTTCTAACTTCCCCATTTTTGTGGAATTTCTCTTTCTAAAGTTATATATTGGTGTGGTGAACTTTTCTGGCTTATTCCCTCTTGCTAGAATGTGAAATGTGATTATACTGTGGTCACTATTACAGAGTGGCTCACTCTTGAACCAGGTCCTATGTGTTACTAAGGATTAAGTCCAGAATTGCTTTTCCCTTTGTCAGTTCCAAGGTAAGTTCTTCTAGAAAGCATTCATTTATCATATCCTGAAATGTTATCTTCACATCTCACCCTGATGAGGCGTTTACCCAGTCTGTGTGAGGATAGTTGAAGTCTCCCATTATTATTGCTTTGTCGTTATTGCCTCTCATTTTAGCAGCTTCTCTAATCTCCCTGAGCATTTCATAATCACCTTCCCCTTCATCACCTTCATAATCATATTCCTGTTCAGGTGGTTGGTAGTACAGTCCTAGTACTGTATTCTTTTTATTCAAATAAGGAATTTCTACCCACAGGGCTTCTGTGATTAGCTTTCCTTTCAGATAAGATTTTTATGTTGGAACTGTCTGTACTATCCTTAACATGCAGCACCAGTCCTTCACCTGCACATCCTACTCTGTCATTCCTTTATCATTTGTAACCTGTTATAAGAGCCTTCCACCAATTCTCTGAGATGCCTATTATGTCAAAGTCTTTACCATTTGATACCAGGCATTCTATTTCACCATCTAATTCTGTTTCTTTTTACCTCTGGCATTTGTGTAGAAGCATTTATAAATTTTGTCTTTGCTCAGCTGCCTGTTTCTGCTCATGTTTTTTGATTGGAAATCTACATGTTCTGACTTACCCTCACTTATCTACAGATAAACTTCTTACTCCCCTACTATCCTCTTCAAGACAATATAGAATCTGTATGGCATCCCCTTCGGGGTTGCATCAACCCAGCCTGTGTGTTCTTTTGTACCTGTTGGCTTTTCTTCACTTTTTTAGTTTAAAACTGCTCTACAGCCCTTGTTATTTAGTTAGTTTTTAAATTAAATTTTAAATAATTCAAAGAGCACCTTTGCCACTTAGTGAAGTTTTATAGCACAGCATTTAATGCATATTCCCACAGCATGATGGGTCACTAGGACCCCCAGAATCCCATAGTCCCCTGCTCTCCCCCCTTTGTACAAGGGGAGGAAGAATGGTTGGCTCCTTGGGTGCCTGCCTAATGGCAAGCTATCAGAATGCCCAGCTATGCTTTCAGGTCTCAGATTAGAGGAAGCCTCTGGGGGGGCGCTAAGGAAGAGGGTGGCTGTGTCTAGGAGTTGGGGCAGTTCTCCTTGCCTCTACCACTCCAGCAGGGTGGAGGGACTGTTTTTGGCAGCATTTCATTTTTAGCATTGACAGCCTGCCTCCTCCTCAAGCAGGGGAGAACAGAGGCTGTCAATCATTGTGCTCCCTGGGAGGGGGTGCGACTGAAGGAGCAGCCCCCTAGTATCCCCTGGCTGCAGAGCTCACCTTTGAGGTGGCTGTGTAGTTCTTTAACCAGGGGACTGGAACTCCTGTATCTTCCCAGCCTTGACCTATGGAACTGAATACCTGTCCATACCCATAGTCTCTGTATTCTCTGTACAATAAAATGAGCTCTAAAATACTATGAAAATTCCTTTTACACTGATGTACTCCTTGTTCTAGAACAGGGCTGACAGGGTTGTTAAGAAAACTGGTCAAAATAGCACTTCTGATCAGAATCCATTTTCCCTCTTGCTCATTAAATGTATGCCTGAAAATATTCTTTTGCTTCTAATAAAGAATTATGAGCACCCATCTTAGGCTGGCTAGCTGAGTATTGTCTCAGTGAATTCAGTCTTTGAACGTCTCCATGAAGAGGCATATCAAAATGCAAAATGAATCCTAATAATGATGAATCCTAATAATGATACATGAAACAGTCATAGATGCAGTAAGCTATAATTTCAGTGCCATGTATAGAGACTATAGGAGTTTCCCATTACTGCTCCAATGGAGGAATTTTGAAATATATTACTGTATAGGCCTGTATGTGTAAGTGAAGACTGCTTAAATATTGCTGAATGAAATATCAATAAATACCTCATATCTTGTCTGAGCATTCAGAAAATGTCTTAAACTGTGCAACGCTGTGGTAACTTGAAATTCACCTATGTAGTTGAGACTCATTGAAACCATTGGCTTCCCCTTTGGAAAGAAACACTTCCCCTTATTTGGGCCTCATTCAGCATAAGTTGTCTTTATACAATGGGCCAAAACACACAGCTCAGTAGTTTCCAGCAGAGAAAAAAATGCATGTATTTTTTGCCAGTGGTTGTTCTATATCCTGTGTTACAAGTCCAGAAAACATTCTCTCTCTTTTTACCTTATTATACCAACACCCTAGCCTGCATGTCTGCTTTTAGACTATTAATTCCTAAAAGAAGAATAAAAAATACTAGTGGTTTACAGAAGAATGAAGGCACATACAAATATGGCACAAAGCAAGGTCACAGTAAGTAGCAGAGGCCATATTTCCCTATACTGGAAAATGTCTAACTTCTTATATTACCTTTCGAGCAAGAGATTTCTTGAACTAAATGGAAATATTCCAAGTAGGCATCACAGGAATCATAGATTTACAATTCCTATAGCACAGGGGCAGGCAATTATAGTTTCATAGTTGGTAGAGTCAGAAGGGACCTGAGCAGATCATCAAGTCCGACCCCCTGCCATGGGCAGGAAAGAATGCTGGGGTCAAATGACCTCAGCAAGGTGGCTGTCTAGCCTCTTTTTGAAGACCCCCAGGGTAGGAGTGAGCACCACTTCTCTTGGAAGTTGGTTCCAGATCCTAGCCGCCCTGACTGTGAAGTAGCGCCTCCTGAAATCTAGCCTGAATCTGCTCTCCATCAACTTATGACAGTTATTCCTCGTTACTCCTGGTAGTGCTCAGGGGAACAGGGACTCTCCCATTGCCCTTAGTTTGTAGATGGTCACCAGATCCCCTCTCAACCTTCTCTTTTGGAGGCTGAACAGTTCAGGTCCTGTAGCCTCTCCTCGTAGGGCCTGCCCTGCTGCCCCCTGATCATGCGAGCGGCCCTCCTCTGGACCCTCTCTGTGCTGTCCACATCCCTCCTGAAGTGCGGCGCCCAGAACTGGACGCAGTACTCCAACTGCGGCCTGACCAGTGCTGCGTAGAGGGGGAGTATCACCTCCTTGGACCTGCTTGAGATGCATCTGTGGATGCATGACAAGGTATGGTTAGCCTTCCTGGCGTGTCCCCACATTGTCGGCCCATATTCAGCTTGGACCCCACTGCCCATATCCCTTCAGGTCGAAAATTATTTTGGGCGGAGGACTGCTTACTGAGTTTTGGCAAGCTGTTGAGGGCCACATGGGTAGCCCTGCCCCTTGACAGGTGCTTCGCCCCCTGGTCGCCATCTTGGGACTGGAAGTCGCACCCCTAACCTCTGACCTTTGCCACCAAAAGTCCCTCCCTCCTTTTGGGAAAAGGTTTGCCATCTTAGAACAGAAAAAAAAATAATAAAAATCAAACACCCATAATACTATAATTTAATTTAAAAAAATATTTTTGTCCTGATTTGTGTGTGTTTGTGTTGTATATGTAGAAGTGATTGCATAATAGGTCAAAATACAGTCTTACTCTTGTGTGTTGTGTGAGGATGTTGCGGGGTGGGCACAGTATTTGTGGAGTGCGTGAGGGAGGGCATGGCTGTGGGGTTTGCAGGAAGGGTTTGAGGGTATGCGGGGTGTGCATGGGAGCCCCCCTGCCTGTCCCCCCCCCGAGCTAGTCAGCACCCACCCCTGCCCTGAAACAGCCCAGGGTCCGAGTGCCCTGCAGCGCCTTTCTGCTACTGCCAACAGCACGCAACCCCATCAAGCCCCACTCTCGCTCTGCACCACCTGGCCATGGCGTCTTGTCACCCCTGGGCATGCAGTGGTAGCAGCAGGGACCAGCGCACACAGCTGTGACCCTGCATGGCCTGCACCAGTACTGGCTTTGGTTGTCAGAGCTGAATAGCAGCAGCTGGACAGAAACTGCTGCTCAACACAAGGGAAAGCGGCCCCTTTCCTCCCCCGTGCTTCCTGGTGCAGTTGCCTGGAGCCAGTGCAGGGCTGCCCTGCATCCTGCTGTGTCACTGCCACCTCTGGGCTGCCCTGTGGGGTAGTGGTGGCAGCACAGAGCAGATGCAGGGCAGCCCCATGTGGGCTCTGAACGGCTGCACCAGGAATTGCCAGCAGTGGGAGGTGGAGGAGCCGCTTTTGCCCCATGCTGAGCAGCAGTTTTTATCCTGCACCACTGCTGCTGAGCCTGGGCTCACTGTTTCTGAGCCTGAGAAATTGCTGCTCAGTGTGGGGGGAAAGTGCTCCCTCTCCCTCGCCACTGCCAAGCAGTTTTTGGTGTGGCCACCTGGACCCCGTGCCACACTGGGCTACCCTGCGGCTCCATCACTGCCACCTGTGAGCTGCCCTGTGGCCCCAGGACACCAGCATGGGCCCTGTGCTCCTGCACACCTGCTCACTGCCACTCCCCCCACCCCCTGCTGCTGCATTCCCCACTTTCCTGCCCACCTGCCAACTGCTTCTGCACCATGTGGCTCCAGCTGCATGGCCATAATTGCAGGACTCAGCAGGAGCCAGCCTGGCCCTGAGGACTGGGGCAATCACTCACAGTCCTCCCCTGCCCCCCACCTTCATTTTTACTTGAATTTCTCACTCTGGCACAGGCAGGCATGAATGGCCCCATGGTCGCAGGCCAGAACCTCTGCTGGGCAGGGGCTTCCAGTTTTGGGGGCAGGTCTGGGCAGGCCTTGCCTTTGCTGGTGCCTGCCATGGCTTCCCCTGGGTCCTACTGCCCTGGCTCCTGTCATCTTTGACAGACATCCAGGGGCAGATAAATATTAATTTTCTAAATTTTATAGGGGCCTTGCGGGCTGGGGCTGACCTTTTGCCCACACCTGCTATAGCAGGTTCTGCAATTAGGGGTAGGCAAGCCTATTTAGAAATTAGAATCACTAACCTTTCACATTTGACAGACCTTTTCTGCCCCAACATACTCATCCTTCTGTCACTTTTGCATCCTTTAAGAAGCAAATCAATACTTTTATGTACTTCAATCATTAAGGACCATTTGAAGATCCATGCTGACACTTGAAACCTTTGTACCCTTAGGGTTAGATGGATAAATAGAGGAGTTAGTATAACCCATTTTGCAGTGTCTGATCCAGTTCATATGAAGGAATGCCCAAATTTCAAAGGTGTAGTCATACCAACCAACATACAGAGAATTTTTCATTTTACTTGTTGCTTCACTAGAGTTATTCCTCATTTTTAGCCCTATATTTGTTTTGTTACATTGCCCTCCAACCTTTCCATTTGCCTAGATTGACTGCATGGTGCATCCTGTCAAAGGCAGACATCCAGGAAGAAAGACGACTGACTGTTTTTAGTTCGAGGCCTAGCACAAAAACCCTTGATCCTTGAGTGGGCTTTCTAAGAACTACCACATGATAAATAATAGTAATAAAACACTGGAGAGCAAATTGAATTTTTAAATGAAAAACAAACCCCTATCATTTGAATGTGAATTTAACCCAATATTGACTTAATTAAATATTGATGGAATAAAGACAATATTTAATCAGTCCATTAGAGAACTTGGAATGTTTAGGAATAGAGAAGTTGGGGGCACTTGGGCCTAGCAATAAAGTATGAAACTTGTCCAAGCAGAGAGTCAGTGAACCACTTAAATTCTACGTAAGATCTCAGCATTCCACATTGGATCTCAAGTAGTTTATAGGCCTTGTGCTAACTTTCTGCTCAGAGGTAAGTTTCACCCAATGTTTGTAGGATCCTGAGTCCCAAACCATATGCTGGGGAGAACTGACTCATTATTTGAGATAGATCACTTGAACATCATATACTTTACAATGCATACAAATTCTGACCATACTATAATGTAACATTAGGTGTGGATGCAACTGCACTTTTTTATACAAGTAAAACATGCATTCTTATGTACTGGCCAAAATATCCCTATCCCAGTTAATTTGTTTAGGGCTGCATATTATTTATACATGACTATCTGCCCAAGAGGTGTCCACATATCAATAGTAGTGAAATGCCTCTATAGTTTTTATAGATAAAATGAACAGTATAAAATAGAATATAAGTAGTTGGGTGACTTCCATGTTCTCCAAATAAGATCGGTGCTTGCCATATATACAATACATGTCAGAACCATTGGAACGGTGCAGCTTTCATCCTAGCTTCACATGAATAAATTTAATCCGTTGGCAAAAGGAAAGGCCTTTTTGTGGTTCATAAAGTCTCTGTAAAAATAAGGAAAATAACCATCATTCACAGAAGCCCAAACCAGACTATATGTGTAGACTTAAATTGCAAATAAGCACGTACAATTCCAAGGTTCCCATATACCGGAATACTAATACGCCCATTTATTGGAAATCATGGCTAACCCTCAGAACCAAACGTATGAATAGGAAAAAGTATAACTTGCATAGGTTATATCTCTCTCATAGCTTGGTGTCATAATGGAAAGTAACTCATACCAACTATAACCCCTTTAATAATCCCACAAAAATAATTTATGTTGATAGTGATGTGCATAATACAACTTTCAGTCTAATATTTTTGGCAGGTCAAATAGATCAAAATACAACAGCGTAGCTAATTTACTGATTCCAGAAATAGTCTTTAAAGTTTAGTGTTTGGTTTTAAAAACAAAGCCAGAAATTTTTCAATAGCTTTTATTTTTCCTTTGGAGAGGAAACAAGAAATGGGGCTTAGGATACATCTTAAATAAATCATGCTTTCAAGAATCATATGACATTCAAATACTATTGTGTTCCTGTTGTGCTTTGAGAAATCTGAATATAGTAGTAGGTTATCCAAACAGATTAGCTATAGACATTCTGTTCCTTTTATTTTCTGAGAATCATAATCAGAGATGAACTTTTTATGTTTATCATGTTGAGTTTGGCTTTTTTTAAAATATAAACTGCTTTATAGAATTACACAATTGAAAAACATTCAGGATTGAGTAAAAAATTAAATATTCAGGAAGGCTTACAACTTTGTATTGGTTTGTGAAGTTTTTAATTAATTATAGCAGTTAAGTATACATTCTTATGACAAGGGCAACTCTCAAACTCAGTGTTAGCACTGACACACCCCCATCTCTGGGCAAAGCGCCTGCCTTGCTCACCTGCCATGCCCTGTTGTTATCTAATTAAGATATTAAGTAAGTGGGAGGCTGTCCTTGAATACCCCAGTTGTAATGGGGCAGTGTTTACATGCTCCAACTATCCCTTACATGTCCCATGTCTCACAGATGTTTCCTCCAGTGCTTTGCATTGGGTCTTTCTTTACACAAACACACAAACAAACACATACTGGGCCCCTGGCTTCACATATTGGGCTCCCAGCCCTTGGTTCCCCTTCCTGGGGCTCCTCTGTGGTCTTCTACCCTGTGGGGCTTAGGTGGCTGCAGCCATGCCTGGCCCCCTCTCAGAGCTTGTGCAACCTCAGGTCTCACAGGGAGCCTGGGTGCTGCTCCAGGTTTCTCCACCGGCCTGTGGCCTTGCCTCAGAACTCCAGGGACCCTGGGCTCCCTCTGTGTCAATCGAACGTACCAGGGATGTGAGGGCTGGGGTTTTGAGGCACTCCTCCTCACCTTTCACCAGGGAGGTAACTGGCCTGGCACTTCTGGGGAGCTGCCCCACCACATGTAGTTTCACCAGGACAACCTTCCCTGGCAGGGCACAGTTGCAGGCCATGCCCATGACCAATGAGGCCTCCTTCTTCCCCATAGTCTCATCCTTACCTCCAGGATCATCCTGGAGCTGGAGCTCAACAGGGACCTGCTGGCTGGTCTCAAACTGTTCTCTCCACTCCAGGGAGCTGAGCATTAAATGGCCACCCTCATCATGCACCTGCCATCTCCCTGGTTTAGCCCTTAAAGTGTCGGAGCACTAAGGCTGCTCCATCACAATTCCCTATGTAAGTTATTAAATTCAGTTATCATCCAACAAGGCATTTATGTAAATTACTAGTGAGCTGCCCATCAAGAATGATGGTGGGGATGGGGGACAGCGGGTCAAGGCCAGCGCCACGCCGCCATGACCCCGTGCTGCTGCTGCCTCCAAGGAGCAGGGCCAGGTGGGGAGAGGCGAGGCCAACACCCGTCCCCACCATCACGGAGGCACTCTGCCATCCCACTCCATCCCCACCGTCTCCTCTGTCCCCCTCCGCCACCACCCCACACTGCCACCACTTCCTAGGAGTAGGGCCATCCTCTCCATCCATGCCGTCATGCGCCATCATTCCCTCCCACCCCCCACTCCATCCCTGCCATTATGGCAGCGCTCCATCCCCACCGTCATTCTTGACGGCTAATTTGCACCACATACCATGCACAGCATTGGCTGGAGCCATGCCCTGCCGGGAGCCATGCCCTCCAAGAAGATTATGGACAGACAGACAGACTATATATATATCGAGATAGAGAGAGAGAGTTTACATTATTATTACACTCAAGTTTGCAGAATAATTTACAGCTTGGTAGTTGACATCAAACATTCTGCCAATGGATAGTCAATTATCCTTTCTTCTTAAACATATGGATTGTAGGACGGGAATGTGTTGTCAAAGTCCCTGTAAAATTAAATCCTAGTTATCACTTCTGTGAGATAATTTGGGATTTTAAATACTCACATCACAGCTTATTCAAGTAGGCCCATTGAAGTCAATTGAAGCACTTGCATAAGAAACTCCTTAAAGATGCAGACTATTACAGACTAAATTTCACATTCAGCATGCAATTTTCATATTGAAGTGAATTCTATTCCATATAGAAGCATGAAAATAAATAGGGAAATATAAGATTACATATATACAATGGAAAGCCACGCATATGCGTGTATAATTGCCCATTTCTTGCAAATAAATGTGTATTTTGTAAGAACCCTCCTAGTCTAAGCTGGTGTGTGTACATACTATGAATCCTAGGCTGCAGTTTTTGCAAATTTGGCCTGAGTAATGTCTAGAAAGCGTTAGACAAATATTTTTATAATTATGTGAGACAAGTGTCTGAATTGACTGACTCTCTTTAACTTTACTATGAATTTGCAAAAAGGCACATTAAGTATTTTATTACTTTTCAGCATAAATGGGCAATAATGTAAAAAAACCAACCCAAACCTGTGCAAACATGATACTTGTTTTATCTAGAATACGTACAATACATGTTCTTATCTTGAAACTGAAAGTATACATTTCACCCTTGGTTCCTACAGCAGTATTTTGTTAAAGCCAGCTTGCTAATGTAGAAATAATTGGAAGAGTTGGTGAACTGATGTGTTCTGGGTTTGTATACCTCTCACATTCTTTATTGCCACATCACTTTTGTCTTGTGCAATAAATTGGAATCAGCTACAAGCACACAGCATTTCAAATTCTCTTACAGAAACCTTGAATGATGTTTATTAAGCAAAACAATCTCCAGGCAACTCATTTAATGTGCCTGTGCCTCAATTCCTCATCTGTGTCTGTATATATAATTTTTCAGGGGGTGAATTGGGGCACAGGTAAGTTAAATTACTTGTTCAAGGAAAGCCAGGAAGTCTATGTATACTCAGTAATAGAAACCAGGTCTTTGCAATCCCAGCCTAGTTATCTTAACCACAATATCATCCTTCCTGCCCAGTATAGAGTTTCTTTTTTTTATTATGGACAAGCAATATGTTACTTTCCAAATATGCCTCTTTTCTTAAAAGGAGGCCCAGGTATTGGCAGCACGCCAGACTTCCAAAGTAAAATTTGATATATATGTCTTTACCTGATTTCTGTATACTTCAGTAGACTAAAGTGATGTGGCAATAAAGGATTCAGAGTGCACATGATCCCAGAATACAACAGCTCACCAACTCTGAATAATGGTTATATGTTGGCTCTAGTTAATAGAGAAATTGTATTTTTGAGAATAGAAGACCTTGTGGTTAAGACACTGGACTCAGGAGGTCTGAGTTCAATTCCAAATTCTGGAAGAAACTTCCTATGCAACTCTGAGAGCTTAATTTTTCTCTCTCTCAGGTGCACATATAAAAATAGGATGATAATAATTTTTTGTCTTTTCTGTTTAGTTTGTAACTCATTCTAGAAAAAAGTTTGTTAGTTTAGCTATCCCAGCAAGACATCCTAGTCTCGATGCAGCTTATGGTAGCAGGAAAGTACCTTTGCCAAGATATAGTATGTCATTTTGGCAAATTAAATAAGCTATATCAGCAAAAGCACCTCCATGCTGATATAACTGCATCTGCAATAGGCTTTTGCCAGTATAAAATATATAAAAACACTCCTAACTGATATTACTTTATTGGCAAAATGTTTGTGTGTAGTCCTGGCATTTTTGTTTGAACAGTGCCTGGCAAAATGTAATTCCAATCTCAGTTGAGGTCTGTAGGCTCTATTATAATACAAGTCATAATGTATTTTATATCAGTACTTAGCTGTTTATGGCATTTTTTCTTGCCATTTACCAATACATGATGCTAATGGGAGAAGCAGTTTTTCCCCGCTTAAGTCTGTTAAACTAACTATCGTCTCATTATACATGCTTCAAAATGAAGTTACTGTGCAAGTACTAGAACTTCATTTTTTATTCAGCTAGAAAATAAGTGTAATTGGTGATCCTAGAAACTCTGAATAGAGGTATTTTGCAGTAAATAATGTAAAGTAGTCTAGTTTCCTGCTGTTTTTATTTGCTGTGGATTTTGGAATCTGAGTGTGAGCTCCATTCACATTTTGAAATATACTCACCACTCAAACATATTCATCATTGGCTCCCTAGTAGAGTAAACCTAAGATGGGGGTTGTCATTTAAACCATTAATAATTCACTAGGTCAATATCCAACTTCTGAAAAGGTAGCAGATGGCAGAATAGAATTGGTCCAGAGGATTAAATAATGTATCAAGACACTTCCATATAGGGATTGCTTTGATTAGTGCTTCTTGTTTGTCTGGGGGTGTTGGTTGTAGTCGTGTTGGTCTAAGGACATAGGCAGACAAGGTTCTTTGGGTAGATGTATATGTTTTATTACATCAATTAAATAGTTGGAAAAATTGTTCTTTGCAGGCTTTTAGGCACTGTGCCTCAAGAAGGGTGTTTGTGCCTGAAAGCTTGCAAAGAACAATTTTCCCAACTCTTTAGTTGGTCTAATAAAAAATATCACATTTACCCAAGGAACCTTGTCTGCCTTCTGTTTGTCTGTATGCTCACATAAGAGAACATGTCAGAATGTACCTTTAAGCAGGTCCTGCAACATATCACTGGTCTATATTTTTCAATAGGGATTTAAGCTCGACAGAACCATAAAGGAGAGTAGTGCTTATTTGAAAATGGTAGCTTATGTAGATGACTTGACAGCACAGGGAAATGTCTTGAATCAGCTTCAAAATGAATGCATGTAAATTACACATGCTCTTATTTTTCTGTTGCTTTAAATGGAAAATTAAAGAGGTTTTTTTTTAGTCTGTAGCCATGATGGTTCCTGTCTCAGGAAATATGTGAAGCAAGAGTTTTTTGTGATATCTTTTTTTGGGCCAGCTTCATATTTGGGAGAGACGTTAGAAAAGCTTTCGGACACAAAGTGACTTTCTTTAGGTCTGGGAAAGCAGCAAATACAGCGAATGCAAAAAGATATCTTTTACACTTGGAGTTAACACAAACTATCGCATCTAGTATTTATCTTAGGAGCTTTTTTTGGCATGTATATAGTTTCAGTTTCTGCTCAAGAAACTGGAGAGGACAGCAAGTCTATACTAAAAGACAACTAGCATGTTTTAGAGAATAAATTAATAATTCACAGGAAAAGCTGATGAAGTTCTCAGACTTTGAACCCAAACATCAAATTTATGCCAGTTCCAGTAAACAAGATCTTAATTTACACTCAACAGTCTTTCTTTTCATTAGATTTATCTGAGGGCTGGGTGACCATTGTTCTACACATAGTAGAAAAATGCTGAAAGAATCTCAAAACTTTTGAGGGGAGAGGATGTAGAAAGTGTCTGCTCAATCTGCTGGTAGGATCAGTCCCCCCACTCAAAACATTGTACTCTGAAGGACCTTAACAGCCTCCTTATATTGCACTCACTCAACTCCAAAACTCAGGCTCTGGATCCATTTTTGTATTTGCTGTGTTGTCATTCAAAACTGGGCCCTCTTTATTTTGCTCCTTTCCTACCACTGCAGTCCCTCAGTTGCCCCAACCTGCTCTTCCTGCCTGCCACACTTCCCTTTTCTTTCCCATTTTCTTTTCCCTCCCTATGTTCTTCTCTCTTCTGGCACATCCCCTGGCCTTCCCAGGGCTGCAGGCCCCTGGATCTGCATGCCAGAGGGCAGCATGCTGTCGCTGCTGACTGGGGCCAGAGGCAGCACCAATCTTCCTGGCACTGGGTGCCGGCTGCACCCAGTGCCAGTCCCACTCAGCAGTAGTAGGTTCCTGTCATCTGGCAGGCAGATTGGGGTCCCACCTGCACACCCAGGAGGGCTGCGGGGGCTGTGCCAGACTCCTCCCGAGGGTGCAGGCCCCCAATCTGCCTGCCAGATGACAGGAAGATGCTGCTGCTGCGTGGGACCAGTGCTGGGCGCAGCCCGCACCTGGCTCTGGGAAGATTGGTGCTGCTGCTGGCCCCAGGTGGCAGCAGCAGCCTCCTGTCATCTGGCAGGCAGATTGGGGGCCTGCACACCTTGAGAGGAGTCCGGCACAGCCCTGGAGCCCTCCCAGGGGTGTAGGACCCTGGATCTGCTGGGCTGGATAACAGGAAGCTGCCGGCAAGTGAGAGAAGTTTTGCTTGTCAACAACTTGAGGTGCAGTTTCCCAGAAACTTCTGCACCTGTCTCCTTAAAAGTTGGCAGCCTTCATGCCCTCAGAAGGGGCTACTACCCCTGAAAGTTTCATCCAAATCAGTTGGGAAATTACAATGTTTTAGGCATTTTCATGATTCCCTATTATAGCCTATGGGTAAAGCGTCAAAACAGTGAAACAGTTTCAATGAAACAAAACGAAACAGTGCTTTTGAAACAAAACTAAACTCAAAACAAAACCCTGTTCTGTCAAAAAGGAAGTCAAAGTGGAATGGTGCTTTTTCGCTCAGCCCTAATGCATAATATATTTCCTCCTCAGTTGCAAGTTAAAGAAAGTTCCTTGTAATGAAGTTGAATCTATTGCTGTCAGTTGAAATATGATATGCAGGCATTTGGATACAGTGTTCCATAACTTGGTATTTCCTTGCCTTTTAGGGGATATCAAATTTAGTCAATCCCTAAGCCCTTTTAAACAAAATCTTTTAAAAAAATAAAATTAAGGTTCAATTTGCCTGTCCAAGCTTTCTTTGTTTCCATTTGATTTATCTTCCTCCCCTGGTTTTACATCATTCACATAGATTTATAGAAGATGACATATATGATTTCATAGAAAGATCACCTGTAGATGCTAGATTTCATGCTTCAGTAATATTTATTAAGGCTTTCAGTTCATTTTATTCCTGTTGGAAAGCCCTGTGAAAGCACTCCTTTTCTAGTAATGAAATAGTAAAATACCAGAACTATCATAACAAACTTTTAAAGATAATTCCTGAAGCAGATGTTCGCAAACAGACAATTTTTATTAAAATAACAGTGGGAAAGAGTTTGCTTTTGTTTGTTTGGCCCTGGAGGAAATTAAAAAGCCTTTCTATAATTTTGATTATAACTTCAAGTGTGGATTTTATTGTTCCAAGGATATGGTGGTATGAAGGATGGAAACCTTTAGGGTTTAAAACCTGATTTTAAAAGCTATAAATTGAACTTTTCTTGTTAATCTTAGGAAAACAGTTCCTGTGGCAATTTTCTTTTCTAATGTGCTGAATGTGTAGGTCTGCTCTAAAAACTGACTACATAAAAATGACACCCGCTTAGTCAACACATCTGTTCCTTATGTGTATTCTAAGGTGTATCTGCTGACTTCTGTGACAAAAAGTGTTTACTGCTAACCCTGCAGAGCCAGAACAGTAAGGAGAGAAAGCTGGATTCTGTTCTTTTTTTCTGCGATATCAACAGAATTGTTCGCTAGGGCCCTGATCCAGCACAAAGAAAGTTAATTGAAGCTTTGCCATTGACTTCAGTAACCCCTGTAGCCTTGACCCAAAGTTCACTGACATCAGTGAGATGTTTCCACTGGGATTGCCTGAGCTGTCACTGTCTTCAGACTATACCCCAGTGTGATTGCTGTACACTGTAGTGTGGCTAAAGGTATAATTGCAAAACCTTTATTTACTGGTAATGATGTGTGCAGCAAAGGAAGAACTCACATTGCCCTGAAAGTAAGTATAAAGGGTAGGCAGTTAGAAAAGCAGCTGCCTCTGTTTCTTTTAACCTGGAAACATGGAATCAACCATGTCGTTTTTAGGGAGTCATTTTTCAGAGTAGAGCAATATTTGCAAAATGAATAGTCCTGCAGCTCCCCAAACCATATGAAGGGGTATATTTTGTTTTGATGCCTGTATAAAGCAGTACCATGGCAGAGGTAGAGAGTGTCCCACTGCATCTCAAGTGGCACGAGTTTCTTCTTTTCTCTGAAGTCCTACTGATGATCATGCCCTGGTGATCCACCTGTAACAGGGTCCCCATTCTTTTGTTCTATGGAGTCAGATGTGTGCAGACGTGAATGCTAGCTCCATCTCTCCCCCGTGTGCTAGTGGCTACAGAAGCCAACTATTCTAATCCAAGAACAACAGAGGGGAGAGTGAGGTCCAGTGGCCTGTGCATGAGATGAGGAGCTGGTCTTGTTTAAGTTCTCGTTCTAGCTCTAAAACTAAACCTGCTTCTGGTCTTGGGATGTCACTTCAAAGTCACTTTAATAATCTGTTTATTTATCTGTGAAACTGAGATGATATTTATCTACCTATCGTAAATCCAGCAGCATAACTTGGGGTTGGTGAGTGGGGCTCCAGTGCCAGACACCAACTTAATGGGTGTGTTACCCCCTGGGAGGTTTGGGGGCAACAGCAGCAGCCCCACACCACTGCCAGTGCAGCAGCAGCTAGGAGCAGGGACACCTCTTTTTTCCTGTAGCAACCACCACAGTCGGCAGACTTTGCCTCCTTCAAGCAAGTAAGGCTCCTGCCCCCTACCCCAGCCCCATGCTTAGCATCCTCTCCTCTCCCGCACTCAGCAGCACATCCCTTTGCCCCCTCCCCTCTCCTCTCTGGCAGCTAGGCACCCTTGTTCACTGTAGGCACAACCTGACTTGTGCTGGAAGTACCAGCACTACCTATAACAGAAACATAGCATAATGAACCAACAAAATATTTTAAGTATAGTCAGTGTGGGAAGAGGGAAGGTTAATAACTGACTGACTGGAGGAGAACTAAAGCATTATGTTTTATTCAGCAGGAGCAAGAAAGCAAGTTTAGAGTAGTAGGAGTCATATAAATGTTTAATTATAATGAACAAAATATTGACTTAATGGTCTCAATGGTGTGCTGCTAAGTTTGAGGAATTATTTTTGAATGCTTACCAAAACCTAGTGCTAAAATCATTTTTGTTTATGTAAAAAGCTTAATAAACAGAGCAGAAGACAGCGCTGAGATATTTGATCCAAGCTGGTATGAAAACCATTGCATTCTTTTTAGCAAGTGTTGGTACTTAGAAAACAGCAGTCGCAATCAGAGGCAGGACATATCTTGCAAAGTGCGGAAAATCTGCTGAGCAGTGTCCACACCCAGTTAAGTCAGTGTCGGTGCTCAGCACCTTTATAAGATCAGGCATATTATTTTGCCTTATGAATGGCAAACTGCTTTGTGGTTATTGATAGATGAAAAGGAAATATTTAGCAAAAAAGGGGGTCTGAAGAAAAAAATTTCTACCAGATGATCTTAACTAACAGGTTCCTCTGCACAGGCATGAATAGGTTTATTATACAATGACCTTATAAAAACTGAGTAGGGATTCATCCAAGAATTACTTGCATGCATGGCAGTGAGGGGCTTGGACTTCTGAAAGCAGCTAAGCAAAACTGACCAATTTATAGCAGTGACGTTAAATTGTAATGAATGTGACTCTACAACCAGAACCTTTTTGAAAATGCTTGGAATTGTGAGATTTCTGCCCTGTAACTTGGATACATTAATACAAGTTCATTTGATCTTAAGTTGAAGCCTTTCTTTATCAGAATTGCCTAAGTCATGAGACTGCCAGTTTTGAATCGGAACCCAAATTCCAGCACTGCTTTCAGTTCTGCCCCAAAGCCAACTGGATCTGAACATTGCCTCCTCAGCCCATCTAAAATACAGCATTTTCCACTGTATTTGATGTAAGAGGACTTTTAATGTAGGGAAACAAGAGTACTCCTGAAGATTTGAGACCCAATTCTGAGCTTCTTTACGCTGATGTAAATCAAGAGCAACCACATTGACTTGGCCCAGGAAAATTAGTCATTAGAATCTGTACCATGGTGTTTGTCAGTACCAGGGCTGGTTTTCATTCATTGAAATGCAAGATGTATTTATCATGTTTCTTTCAATTTGCAGATGGGCTTTTTCCGAAGGAGATACAAAGAAATCATTGAGGCTGAGAAGAACAGAAAGGAGAATGAAGATAGTTGGGACTGGGTCCAGAAAAACCAGTGACCTGCCACTAAAGCAAAGCAAAGTGAAACAAAAACCCAGTCATGAGACACCTGCTTGCTAGCCTATTGGTCCTGCTCATGTATCTTCCATATGTGGAAGAAGGAATCTTCTCCAGATTTTTCGGAGACCCCATTGATGCTGTGTTCTTCATCATTCTAACAAGCTAGGGAACATATTCCTGAGGCAACCACTGCAGCCATGTCAGGTGACTGGAGCGATTTACATGTCCCGTAAAAGTTGAACTTTGAACTTTGGTAACTAAGCTGCAGTGCAGAGCAATATTTATGAATCCAACATATGTGGTATACCCTCAGGGGAAGACTGTTACCTAAAAGTATTTTTATAAATATAAGCTTTTTATACTGATTATGTCTTTATATTTGTATCAATGTTTTATTGTTTCTATTGAATAGCTATATAGTTCACTCAAGCACTGATATCTGGCTAAGATCTTGGAATTACATATATGTATATATAAATCTTATTGTTCTTTGAACTTCAATGCAAAAAAAAAATGCAGATAAAACTAGCTGAAAAACCTCACATAGTAAATCCACAAGGCTTGGTAAAGTTGTGTATAAATCATGTAACGGTGGTGTGCTTTTCACTTTTTTCAAGTTCAAGGTGATTTTTGAGTTATAAGCTAAAGAATCTGAAGTATTATTTCTATATGATTTTCTATAATTGAATCTATCCTTCAGTAATCTGAATTGAGGGAAACAATTCCTCCTACCCAGATTGCAAAAATATTGTTCACATTGGCTTTTTTACTCCAGGAAAATAGCCTTTTGATCACAAGGCATATTGTACTGAAGAAAGTGGCAAAGAATATTTTCGTTTCGCAAACTCTGTTCCTCATAACATGTAGCCCTTTGACAATGAGCAAAATTGGGCAGCCAAGACTCCACAGTAACAGAAGTGGTACAACCACTAAGGCAGCAACAAATAGTTTGGAGTTGAGAACAATATTAGAATCAATTGTATGAGAGATAGTCTTTACGCTACTGTTAATGGTCATAATTTGTTTCACTTGCTGCTGTCAGTGTTGCTAATGGTAAATATCCACAAGATATGACCATTATCCTCGCCTTCTGAATGTAGACATGCAAATTACATGTATTTTTATATGATAACCTTTTAAAGTTTGGCAGTATTGGCTTGATGAGCAAATTAAATGTATTTTTAAATTTGGAGGTTCCAAACGTGGGTGCTTTTAATACTAGATACCATCCATCACCTGGTATTAAAGCCAAATTTAATTTAGATACAAACTTTGGTAAAGCATACGTATTTCCTGTAGTAGATCTTTTACTGGATTGGAGGAAACGCTGTTCAGTGAATTCAGCCATGTTCTTAAAAAGAGCAATTGGGTATTTGAATAGAAATACTGCTCCTGGTGCCATCCACGTTAATAGACTTTTCCTCTTACTTTGCTTCAGTGTAATTAATTTGAGATGCTAGTGTAAAATCAGTGTGAGGGAAAGAAAAATCAAGGCTTGCATGTTAGGGTGAAGTTACATGTTACACATACTAAGAGCACTTAAAATACTAGTGTCCGCATAGTAAAGCTTGTTAACTCAAGCTAAGTGATCTCTGAGTGCCCCAAAGTTATACCGTTTCAGGTGAGGGTTAACTGGGCCATGCTGCATAGCATGTGTTAGGGTGCCTTCAGTCTGCTCCATGGAGCTAAAATGAGCCATCTGTAGTCTTCCAGAGTCCCTGGATGAACCGTTCCCAGCCCCCCTTCCATAGTAGACATACAGTGCAGGTGTCCTGGCTCCTAGCCACTCCCCTGCTTGCTAGCTTTCTAGTTGCAAGTCAAAGTTGTGCAGGCAAGCAATGGTATTAACTCTGAACTTGCAACTGCTCACAACATTTTCTGTCTTAACATTGCTTATCATTTCATAGGTTTAGTATGGCTTAAATGTAACATGTGACTTCACCCTTAGGTAGAAGGAGTTGAAAGAGGAACAAGAACATGATTCATTTTGTACCCCTACCGGGTGCCTCTCTGAGTAAGAGTGGTAAAGAACCAGTGAAGACTTGAATGCAAAGGTTATACAAAAATCAGTACTTGCCTGATCCTTGCACTTCTTAAGTGGCATTTTCCTTGTAAATTTGTCATAATTTCCAACTAAAAGAACAACAATATTATGCTCGTGCTGTTTTTCCTGACACCATGCATTCATTATTTTAATGCAAATCTACCCCACCTTCTAATCACTGTTTTGATACAGGATATCAGATCCTATTGGGTAGTGGACAGATCGAGTTTTAAAGAAGAATAAGCTGCATTGATTCTAAATTTGAAACTGAAGGGCCTTCTTAACTACGTAGTTTGGGTAGTATATTTAACTACCTTTTCTCAATTGATGATAAATAGATAAATTGGACAGATTTAAAACACTCCATGTTGATACAAAGGGATTCAGTAAGCAAGAATACCGTTATAGTACCTAAGTCAAGACATTTTAAAAGGGGGACAAGACCAAAAGTTGATCATCTTCTATTGCACTATTTTGTACTATAGAGTTAAGCTAAATTCATCCCCGGTGTAACTCCACTGATTTTCAAAGTACTTATGCCAGGAGTATATTTGGCTCAACATGTCTGTTTGTTCTGATAAAATGTTGAAGAAGGCTACTGACTGACCAAGGCATAAAGGCATGAGGGACTGAAAAAAGGAGAAAAATAGATTAAATATAAGGATCTATCTCTCTAAGATTATATAGACAAAGCAAGAGATCCAGTCTTTTAACGATGCATATTTTCAGATATTTACATCTTGACTACGGTCAGAAGATTTTTTTTTCATGAACAGTGGATTTGTTGAAAAGTATCACGACTGAAACTATTCATGAATATGGGTTGTATTCAATTAATAGTTTCAGCTGAAAAAATGAGGGAAAGGTCTGAAAATGTTGAAATGTTTTATTTTGTTCCAGAAATGCTGAAATGCTTTATTTCAACATATTTTAAATGCCAGGTTTTGGTATTTTGTTTGACAAGGTTCTTTTCCTCTGTAATTACCTTGCATTTTTTTAAAAAGAGCTTAACTAAGATTCATCAATCATTAAAAAAGTAAATTTGGGTTGAAAAATATATTTGGGATTGATTTGATGTCGTTTTTCACAGGAAAAAAAAATAAATTCCTATTTCAGTTTAATCCAAATCAATTATTTTTCAACATTTTTAGTTTGGCCCCTGAACCAAGATATCCAGCATTTGTCCTCTGGACTCACAACAAGTTAAGGTCATTTATATGCCAAAACACTTCAAAAATAAGAGGTGATCTCAAATAACATGATACATGGGTTCAATAGTTTAAGAGCAGAAGACGTAAGAAGTGCCATACTGGATCAGACCAATGGTCTCTCTAGCCCAGTATCCTTTTTCCAACTGTGGCAGGAGTGGATACTTTGGAGGCAGAGGACATAAACGGGGTATATCTGGAGTGATCCATCTCCCTGGCATCCACAATCATTAGTTTTCAAATGCCAAAGGATACATGCCTAGCTATTCTGTTTAATAGCTATTAATGAATTGTCTAGTCCCTTTTTGAAGCTGGGTAGCTTACGTGCCTTCACCGCCTCCTGTGGCAATGAATTCTACAAGTTAAGTATGCACTGTATGAAAATACTTTCTTTTGTTAGTTTTAAACCTGCCTCCTAGTTCTAATATTCTGGGACCAGGTGAACAACAGTTTCCTTTGCACTTGGTCCACACCCTTTTTGATTTTATAGACCTCTATCCCCTATAGCCTTCTCCTTTTCAAACTGAAGAGTCCTAGTCTTATTAATCTGTCTTGGTATGGCAGCTGCTCCATAGCCCTTATCATCTTAGTTGCTCTCATCCATAGCTTTTCTAACTCTACTACATCCCGTTTGAGAGAGAGACCAGGGCTGCACATGGTATTCAAGATGTGAGTGTGCAATGGATTTACATAGTGGGATGATGAAGTTTTCTGTTTTGTTTTCTTAATGATGCCCAACACATTATTATCTTTTTTTGGTTGCTGCTGCACATTGAGTTGATGTTTTTAGAGAACTATTTCCAGTGACTCAAAGGTCTCTTTCCTGAGTTATAACAGCTGGTACACAATGCTGGGTTCTGAGTTGGGGATATTTTTCCCCAGGTACATTACCTTGTGCTTCTGGACATTTAATTCTGGACATTTAATTCTACCATTTTTTGTTTTGGGGTTTTTTTTTTGCCCACTGACTTAGCTTTGTAATTCAGAACTAACAAGTGGTTCACTTGTTCTATGTGAATTCTTCATGGTTTCTTTGACTGGTTTCTTGACAAGTTTTACCTTGACTGCTTCTTACTCCAGTTAATAGAGTCAGATTTAATAATGAAATAAAGCAGCACAGGGTGTATTGAAATAATTCATTAAGCCTCCAATTTTTTATCAGACATCAGTAGGTTTAAGTCATCTTCTGAGAAGAAAGCAAAATTCTATTGAGAATGTAGTGTATGTCAACTATTCATAGAAAGTAGATAACTGGTGAAGGTGTGCTATTTTTTCATGAAGAAGCAAAATGCCATATAGTGATTTGATGGTATTTCTGTAAGGCATAGGGTGACCACTTAGACTGAACACCTTTTGACTCCATATTAGAGTCAGAAGGGGAAGTACCTGCCTTTTAAAGTCAGTTTGTGAAATTCCTAACAGTAAAAAGGTCTAGCACAGGGCGCATATATATATCCCTTCAATCCCAATTAATCACTATCATGAGTGCTTAAGTAGGATATTAGTGTTGCATACATATTAAAGTGGCCTTCTGTATGTGTGATGGGTACATTTCACTCAGTGGGAATTGAAAGTATTTCAGCATTTCTCTGTGTACTGAATACATTTCTTAGATAAATCTATCACTTATAAGGAGTTGCTTTTGAAGCTGAATGCAAATCAACCTGTGCCCAACATCTACAGAATCTGTTGATCTAGTATGTCTGTCAATCATTCTCAGAGGTTGTACTTCAGAAATAAATAATAAAAGTAATAAAAGTATTGTCAGTGTCTACAGTATCATGGAAAGCATAGGTAGTAAAATGCTAACCAGACTTCTCTGACCAAGTTGGAGCTAAATCAGTCTGCCAGATGACCAGGAGTAGATCAATATTACATGGACGGTCCAATCTCAGAGATAGTTGAAGTCACCAGAGTAGCATCAGGGTGCATTTGATGTCTGACTCTCATTTTCTGACAGTATAATTCTGTTCAATATGAAGGGCCCAGTCCTTAGTCTATTAGCTATTTAAACAAAAATGTAAGCCCTAAGTGGGCTTTAAGTCATGTACAGGCCATGTGCTGCCCACTGAACAAGGAAGAATTTTATCTTGAGGAAAAGCGAAGTGTAGTATTTATGCTATGTAATCAAGGTGAGACACTACATGTTAGGGTTGGCAAGCTGGTCAATTAACTGGTCAAATATTATGAATTGACTGGTCAAAGATTATAGCAGTTTTTTCAAAAAAAATCCCTTTTTCAGTTTTCTTGACAGAAAAATGATTTTTAAATTTGTTTTCTGATGCAGTTAAAGTAAAAAAGTGCTGTTTCTGTGTATTGTTTGGACCTATTGGCAATTTTTTACAATTTTTACCTATATTTGACCAGAACCATTCAATTGACTAACTTTTATTTGATCAGTCAAATACCTAAACCTAGTGCAGGTGATAACCATTTGCTGCATATGTGAAAAGGAATGTGAAGGTAAAAAGATGGCTACAAGACATCTTAACTTTTGAGATGGTTTAGAATTTATGTTTTGTACGTGATGGTGATTCCCTTAAAGAAATGCAAATATTTACATAGGCATGGCATTGTACTATAAATACAGGGTTGTCAATCTGAAAATACTGAGAAACGCTGATATAGTAAAAAACACAGAAACAAACCCTTTCTGCTTTGATACATAAATAACTAACAAAGGATATTTTTCCTTGTAATCAAGAATGTCCAGGTAAGTTGAGTTGATGAAAACAGCAGTTACACAAAGACTAATGATAGATAGTATTTGATGCTACTTAGTGCCAACATTCTTTGAACATCTTCTGTTTATCGGCATGTTTTTGGAGTCTTGCACAGAATTTTCAGGCACAATATTATCCATGTGGTGTGGGAATAGGCAACATTACTTTCACTAAAGAATTTAAGGGAATCATAGATCTAATTTTTGCATTCGTACTATCTACGAGGTTACTTTGGGTATACATGACAATAGGTTGTCCACATAGTGTACATTGATTAAACTGGCATGAAGAATATAACTGCTTGGAGCATGATTTTGCAAATAGAGTAGGGTACTCGCACCATTTTCACTCATTTTTTCTTGAAATGTCACTCCTTGTATATTGTAAAGTTGTAATTTTTTTGTGAATTTGTGATGGAAGAATGTGTTCACTATTATCATTGTCACCCGTATTTAGAAGCTACATCTTCACCTGTATTCTAATTCACTTGCACTGTTTTGGAAATGTCAGGTTTACAAAAATACAACTTTTTTGGAATAAAAAGTGGCTGCAAAAGTATTGTAACAATATGACTATTATTACTATCTTTGTCCAGCTCAAATGTTTTGCTTTGGATTGGTTAACTTGTTTCCTTGTTTATAAACTGACACAACGAAACGTACAAGATTCATATGTCATATAGAAGTCAGGATTGGGTTACTTGAAGCAGTAAAGCTATGAATGTGCCTAAGTGTTTTCAGGGCCATAGTTTGAATGTTCTGTGTTATTTTATTCACACTTAAGACCGTCTTCTTTATTTAGAATTTAACTAATTGTACCGCTTTATAACAAGTCCATAGAAATGGATTTGATTCAGTCTTAGCTATATCAAATACAAACCATATTCTTCTGTTCCCTTAGAGTTGCCAAAAGACTAGATGGTTAAAACAACTTGTGTTGTTAAACAGTATTTAATTTGAATATGAATCTGGATGAAAATGTAACATTATGCATTTTGCATTCAAGAATAATAATTCTAAAGGCAATTTTTAGCCTATTTTTCTACTCAGCCTTTCATTTGGGAATGTGTAAGTAAACGGTCATAGTTGACTTGCCAAGCTAGTTCATTTATTTGGTTGTAATCTCTCTCCTTTAACATCTAACATTATGCATTTTACTTTTCTTTCACTGGGCTTCCATTCAAAGGTTCCTCATAATTTTACAGATGAGTGAAGTTCAGTCAATAAAATGAACTCTGGCCTGAACCTTCATTTAAAAAAAGGGTGGGGGGAGGGGGGACACGATGACAAAATAAGCCACAACCTGAACCTGAAGACTAAGGACAGAAATTACACATAAACAGGTGTAAGTTATCCAAAACTGGTTCAAATCTGTAACACAGCAGAAGTTCAGTGCACATAAATTACTTTCAAAATGGCCAAAATTAGTTTAAGATAAACCTGGATGAAAGTAATATCAGACTTAACTGATTGAGGTTAAATCAGTTCATTGAACGTCTGTCACAGATCCCCTCCAGTTTCAAGTTAACTCACAGTCCCCCAGCATCCCAGGATGCTTTGCACCTCCCCTGCAAAGCACCCTCTCAAAGGATGGGCAGGCTATCCTTCGCCCAAGCTATCTGCTTCAGCCAAGCAGGGAGGCATACTACATCACCCCCTACCCCCAGCTCCTCAGCTTCTGGCCTGGGCCACTGCAGGCATGTGTCTGCATTTCCAGAATCAAAAGCGAATGTTTATTCACTTGCTTATAACTTCAACATGCACAGCTTGGACTAACCTGTGAAGACTGAATCGATTCAGCCTCGGGCTTCTTGATTGTCTATACTTAGCCCAAACAGTAAGGTTCAGAAATTCTTCACCTGCTTCTCCACTGCCTGTTTTAGGCTATTTGTCTACTAGTTAGAACAAGTTAAGACCCATTCCTGACTAGCAGTGACCCACACTGAGCAGTTCACCCAGCCCCCAGTGTTTAAAAGTACCTTTTAATTTAGCAAAAATCAGAAGCCACATTAGAAAACTGGAGTCTTAATCCACACTATTTGCACACAGGCATAATTAGGATAACAGCCATGGTTTGTAATATGGGTTGAACCACTTGGATAAAAGAAACTGTATAAAACGCAAATCATTATGGCTGCTTAACGATGTGAAAAACCCCCAAAACAGCACTTTAAGCTCGGCACACCCTTGTACTGAGCACAGTGCATGCCCAGAGGAGGCATTGCATTAGTTTGATCTGGCTTGCCCAGTGTCTGTATAGATTGCGTACTTCAGTGGGGCTTTTTGGTGCTTTAATCTAATAGCTGATTGAATCAGCTTTAAATAAAAGTGCCAAAAGCCCCACTGAAGTACCTGATCTATACGGATGCTGGGAAACCAGGTCACACTAACACGTTTCCTCTTCCAGTTTTCCACTGTTTTCTTGGTTTTTTGTGTGGGAGGTGGGTTTTTTTTGTTTTTTGTTGGGTTTTTGGGGGGGGGGGGGGAGAGGGGGGTTCCATATCTGTCAGCAGCCTATATAACAAATTCTTCTGTAACCAGCAGGGGATAGAGATGTATCAATTTTCTATGAGCAACATTGTTCCTGAAGTTTTCCTGGACCAACTGCAACTAGAAAGTGCTGGAACTCTTATGAAAACCAGATTTTGCTGAAAAGTCCAAACCCATGCAATTATCGCAAGGACTTTAGGCCCTAACACAAGCTGAAGAACAAAGTTCTTTAGGTTTGCCCATCGCTGCTAGTCTTAATGCAAACACTGAAAGAGACGGCACCAAAATAGTTCTGCTTTTATGTAGAATCCAAGAACAAATAGTAATGAGCCAAAACAGTATTGTTATTGGACAGATGAGCAATACTACTGTTGAGAAAAGGGGCGTGTGTACTGTGATTTACAATCTCTTTCAAGTGTTATTTATAATTACAGATATTATTTCATGTTGTTGGGTAAGATAATGTTACTAGTTAAGAACATTTGCATTTCATTTCTCATTGTAAGAAAGATGAAAATATAAGCAAGCAATTAACTATAAAAAGGTACAGTCAAGATAAAATCTGTATAACATTCCTTTGCTTGTTGGCAAATAAAATATTAAGGCCCTGATATTTCACTGAAATTTGTGGAGGAATAAGAGTCCAAAGATTAGTGCTCAAAATAGTTAAATTTTAGCAGTGTGTTTAGTTTCTGTATTGATGCCATCTGTTGACTTCCACACTTTTTATATTTTATTTACTCAGCTAGAACAAAGAATATGAGCTGTATTTTCTTGTTATAGTTGCTTTCACTCTCCAATTATCATATATCAACTAATGCTATTATAGTTGAGCACCTAACATTTCAAGGCCGTTAACAATGAAGAAGTAAATAAAAAAGAAAAGTTTATTATTGAAAATGTTTTGCAATCTTCCTTTTTACTCTTACAGCAAAATTTTCTTTTCTTTTCCTTTTCTCTCTGTTCCCCTCTTTCCTTCCTTTCTTTTAAGAAAAATCTAATCTAGGCCAGGTACCGACATTATGTAAGTGATTGGAAACCAGTCTATACTTATAATGGATCAGAAATTCAGTACACATAGACTAGATTAAATATGGTGCAATGCAGTCTAATTTTTGCTCCTGCCCACCGAAGGGCAAATGTGTGTTCTGTTCGCTATTGATCTAAACGATGCTACGTAAAGAAAACCATGTAATTTAGATCGATTTTGCCTTGGGCTTTTTAAAGTTCTGTACCTAGAGTATAATGTTCCTGACCATAGATAGCCCTTTAAATATCTATTTATCTGCCTTAGATGTTCATACTTTTCTGAATTTGGCACATGTAAGCAGAAGTGGGTCTAAGAATGCCAGGGACATATTACAGAATGGGAAGATTATACCTGCAGATTATATTTTTGGATTTTTGACATTTTATGGCAACACTTTGAATGAAATCAACTGATACAGGAACCCATGATCCCTTGTTGCTTAAGGTATGGACAAACACATCTACAGTGGATTCATGGCTTCACAATGGAAGAGGGAACTGCTGCTTGGGACCATGCAGTTGCTGTTAGGCTGTCACTGTTCTTTGTGCAGAAACCTGTAGCAATACAAATGAGTTAAATCACCCCAACTTTGCCCCTGGATTAAGTTACCCTTGTATCACTAAAGGCTCACTCACACATGAGGTCCCTAGTAGAAGTTCTCCCTCCTCAACTGAAGCATCTAAAAGTGTGTGTTTGTCCACACACTTATAGATAAATATCAAAGGATAGACTCAGTTTGGATAGTGACTAAGCTCTGTATTGAAGCACATGCTTTTTGATTAAAGACCATGCTTTATCTATTGCAAGGTCAAAGGAGATATGAATTCTCCAAATGGGTCTGGGTCATGACACAGACCTATTACCCTTCAAAGTAAAAACAAATGTTTTCAATCAGAAAACGTTTCTTCAGGGGAAAGAAAACATTCTGTAGGGAGAAAGGAGTATGATGCTCCTAAAGGAGAGGAATTTTGCTCTGAAAGATGAGTAAAAGATTCAAGTGAAGCAACAGCTAAACTAATATCCAGAAGCATATGAACCTACTAATACCTTTTTGATATAATGTGAATTACGTTTATTTGTAAGACCTAGCAATGGACATCCCTTCCAAAGAGAAGCAGAATGGATGATGTGATACTGCCCTCTGTGGGTCAGTCTGTTTTTGAGACAAGCAAAGTACAGAGCAATAATATGTTTTTGGTTTAAACAGAGCTGGATGAGAATTTTCTGGCAGAAAAAGTCTTTGGAAAAGTGACAATCTGTGAGTTTTGGCAGGCATGCATATACAAGCTTGGATAAGGATGGAGGTCCTGGTCAAACCTAGAAAGAGGGAAACATTCACTTCAGAATTTCTGAGGCACCCACACTCTCTACCTGACTCAAACCAGAGACTTGAACCTCATTACCCCCTAGCACAGGCAAGTAGCTTAACTCCAGGAGTGTTGACTATTGTCAGGTGTAGTTTATTTCTCAGTTTCTCCTGTTGAGGCTGTTGCATCTTGTTTAAATATTTAAACATTTCCTGGGCCAGAGTGTAAGAAAGAGACTGGTTCTACATTTAGCCACATTTTCTGCATCTGGTCTTGCAAATATGTATTACTGTGCATGCTGCCTGG
>NW_017728886.1:84289693-84305284 GCF_001723895.1 Crocodylus porosus
GGTGTTGTTTTTTTCCTGAGTACACAAAGTTCACTCCATGGTCAATGTCTGTGGAGCCTGGGCAGTGGTGGGAGACATCCCATGTGGCTTTGGGGCAGGCCAAAAAGTGGAATGAGGGGAGATCTGGGAGCAACTTATTTGTTCCTCTCTCCCTAAACCTATGTTGGTTTTGGCTATTCCCAGAGAGGTTAGAGAAATCATGGAACTAAGGGTGGGCAATAGATGCACCAACCCCCAGCACTGACTTTGAGGGAATGTGAGAAAGGTGGTGACTACCACTGCCCCGGCCACTGCTGCCACCCAGGGACCAGAAACTGCTTGTTATGCCTCTGGGACAGAGTGATGAGGAGGAGGCCCATCTTCCTTGCCTTTTTCTTACACTGGCAAACAAAGCTGGCAGGGTGAGTGTTGTAGGCAAGCATGTGTCTCTCTTCCACCTCTGATTCATTCTTGTACATACACTATTCAGGAGCATTGGGAAGGAATCCTGTTGAGATCAAGTCCAATATCTCCAGGGACTTCAGCTGCAGTGCACACCTGGGAGTGCCAAGGGAACAATCCAGACCTAAGCCATGTAATTGCCAGCTTTTCCAGCACTAGCTCAGGGTGCGTCCATCCTACAGTTATAAAACTAGCAAGCTCAGGTTCCAGTAGCAGTGAAATAAGCACCTCAGGATTTACCCAACTACTTGGGCAGGTCTTGCAATTTTAAAGCAAGCAAGATGCAAAGTTTTTGCCTATACACTGTGAAAATCAGGTTATCAGGCTGTCAGGCCATGCACCTTTAAAGAGCCAGAGTCTTGGCAAGTATAAATTTACACCAGGTAAGAATCTGGCCCCATCTCTGATGATGATAAGCATATTGTATTATTGAAGGCTGTGGTAATCCCAACTCTTTTCTACAGCTGTGAAGCTTGGGTGACCTACAGGGACCACCTGAAAAGCCTGGAATGTCTTCACCAGCACTATATTTGGCATAAAGTGGGAGGATTGTTGCACAAATGCCAGTGTCCTCATGGATGCTACCACCACTAGTATGGAAGTATTGATTATTCAACATCAGCTGCAGTTGGCAGGGCACTGTGTGCACATGCCTGATGTATGTTTCCCCAAAACAACTGCTATACTATAAGAAGTGTGGCACTGACCCCACAAATTGGGGAAAACTAGCTCAGGACAGGGCTACATGGCAATGCCTTGTGAGAGAAGGAACTGGCCTTACTTTGGGGTAAACCATCTCACTCTGGAGGTAGAAAAATGACAGAAATGGAAGGAAAGAAAACAAGACCAAGAAATCTATGGTCTGCCCCTCCCTTTAACCACTACCTGTGATGTATGCCAGAGAGTCTGAAGCTCTAGGACTGGCCTTCTTAGCTATCAACGGACCCATCTTCAACCCTTTACTTGACCCATGGGAGTGATTATCTTCGGCTGTGAGGGATCATGCTGCCCCCCTTGACAACTGGAAGATTGAAACTGCATTTTGACCTCTAGATCTCATACTTACTCGACCAAATTTAAAGGTGGCTTGGATTTGGCTGACTCTGGGTTCTGTAGGTCTCGTGGTGCATGTCAATGCCACCTCTGGGCCACAGACAGGAAGGCTGCCATGAAGTACTCCAATGCCCCACAAAGGAGGCAATACCTGCCTTGGAGCATCCTGAATGTGCTTCCAGAGACGCTTTCATGTAGTGCTAATTGGCATATACTCAGAGCTACCATAAGACAACTTTACTGCTTCATTTCTGGAACTTGGTGTGTGCTATGTGTAGGGTTAAACATGCTTTTAGACAGTGCTCCCAGGGGCATGACTGAGGGCCTTGTTACACATCACACTGTGAGCCTCACAAATGTTGATGGGTGTTAGTGTTAGCTCAAGTTTGGAGCAGTCACACATTCAAGCCATCAGGGGCCTGGACGACTGAAAGGCAATAATCTCCCTCCCATTCCAGACTTCCTCACTGCCTCCTGCCCCTGGGGCTCCCCTGGTTCCCCCTCCCTCCACCCCTGGGGCTACCTCCTGCCTCCCACTGCCCCTGGGGCACTAGTTACTTGTGGCTGCCTATGCTGTCTGTCCTGGGGGAGGAGTCAGGGAAGCGTTACCCACCTGCCTGGCCTGTCACAGACCAGCTGGGCGCTGTGAGAGTATCAATTCTATTGCAGGTCAACTGGGCGCTGCGAGGGTATCAGCCACCGGGCTGTTCTGTTCAGTTTCGGATCGAGGAGGCAAAGTTGGGAGTGAAGCAAACAAATTTATTATAATTTGCAAACAAAACAGTTAACAGAAAGATAAATGCGATAAGCAGATAATGTGGTATTAAAGAGCTAATAGTAAATAATAATAACAGATATTAACAACAGATAGATGGATCAATTCTGTCGCAGGCCAACTGGGCACTGCGAGGGTATCAGCCACTGGGCTGTTCAAAACAACAGATAGACAGACATGGGTTGGCAACTTATCGATAGTCCCTCGATGCCAGGTGCGTGCCAAGTGATTGCAAAGTCAGACGTCCTCGATCAACGCTGTCGGAGGGATTACTGGGGAAGGTCCCTTGACCAGGATCCAATCCTCACTCACACGAGGAGTCCAGCGTCTGGGCTTGGAACAGCAATGACCGTTCTGTTCTCTCCTTCCTGCTGGTCACCTGACACATGCGTTTTTTATACCTAGTCTTATGCTAATCTTTTGGCTTTAGAGCCACTCACAATCTTGCCCTATAGCTGTTACTCCATGAGATTGAAAGGTGTTAAAAATTATCATAAAAGGTTACTACCTAGACTAGGGTTTATCCAATAAGCAAATTACAGTGCAGCATTTTTAGGTTTGAAATTGACATTACTAAGCCCAACCCTTTTAGGTTTCTCTGAATATGCTTTCTTGGGAAGTGCTTTCCTGGAATGTGCCAGGTGGTTGGATCCAGTTTTTATCATCAAGGCTGAACCCTGAGCAAAAACTGTTAGGTCAGCTAATCTTGCAGCTACAGCTCCACCTTTGGGGCCCAGTCAGTTCCACGATTAATACAAACAGTTAGTTTTATCGTTTTGGTTAAACTTATGACAGACAAGTTACATTTGTGGGTTATAAACTTATAAGCTTTATATTAGCTAATATTTCTGTTAGGCAAAAAACCAAATGCCTCCAAGAAACACATATTTATTGCTTATAAATCCCCCTGGTTCTGGCTGTCACACTGGCCACTGCTGGGCTTCTGCTCTCCTGGCCCAGAGAGCAGCAGCAGTGGTGGTGACCACTCCAGGCGGGCAGTTTAACCTGTCCCTGCCTGTTCTCCTGGAACAGATAGCACGGGCAGCCACAAGCAGCATTCCCTCTAAGTTGCGTGGCATGCGTGGCTGTGCAGGCTTGCTCTTGCCGGCTGCCAGGCATGCCTGTGTGGCTACGCACGCCATGCAACTTAAAGGAAATGCTGGCCACAAGTGGGGATGGGGTGCAGTAAGTAGGGATCTGCAGTGCTGAGGAGGGCGGGAGAAGGCAGTGGGCCCAATCAGGGCTAGTGGGAGAAGGAGGGTCGGATGGGATAACTACACTTTACTGTAATATAAGCTGGGTAGCACAGATTAGAGATAATCTTGCCTAGGTGGCATAACTTTGAGTCACCTAACAAGTGCATAAAACCAGTTTCAGGTGCTCATGTGTGGACAATCCAAGGGTTAAGAGCTCCAGCAGCCACCCAAATTTACCATGTAACAAGGACGTGAGGTAGTGTAGGCAAACTCTTAATCCACAGATAACTCTTACACTTCATTCAGAAACTGGTCTTGCTCCCCTCTTGTCCTCCCCTTCCCCCCCCTTTTTTTCTTGATTTAAGTTTATGGTATAAGTGCTGTGCACAATCAGTCAGCTTGGTATCATAGGATATACAAGAATATACTAGGTGGCGCTTAGTGTTCAACTATTCAGATGCGTACATGGATTTCATGTTTTTCTTCCAAGGGTTTAACATTTTAAACTAGGGTGTGACTAGGGATTTTCATTTCAGATTGAAGGTAGAGAAACAGAAAATTTAAATAGAGTTTTCACGATCTATCCATGCTATTATATCCCATGTGTGTGAAGGAATCGATTTATGAATTTCCAGTAAAAGGCACTTCTGTTTCTCCCACAGTTTTGATAGAACTGGTGATATTTGAAAATCGGCAACCTCTGAATGCATATTTTTGAAGTTAACTAGGAATTCAATGACCCTGAAGAATCATCAGTAATCAATAAACGATAACCTGATGATTTTGAAGCATTGAAGAAACATGACATAAAAGGTGCCCTGGTAAAACCTCAATGACTTCCAAGAAATTACTCCAGATTTACACCCATGCAAGTGAGAAGAGGATCAGTCAGGTCCCTTTAAAACTGAAAAATGCAGTTGGTGAGATGAATGTTGCTCTTCTCTGAGTAAGTGTAAATCGTCAATAATATCAAACACTGGAGGAGAGTTTCTCTGGGTTTGCACCAATGAATCTGAAAACATTATAACAGAGTCCTTGCAATGCTGCTCCATGATGTATTCAAAAAATGGAAAGGGATAATGACAAAGTTATCTGCTTATCCTGGAAAGGGCAGTTCATCCCCAGGCAAATACAGCTTGGCTTATACCAGACTCCCACTGGAAATGTGCCGTGTTTAAAATGAGCAAGATCACCCACCTAATCTTTATCTCAGCGTGATTGTGAATTGTGGATTGTTTTTAATCCTGATGCAATTTAGATTTTAGTAGCTGTGTTATCTTTGGGGTGATGGCACACAACATAAAGCTAAATCAAAATCAAGGGCTAGTTATTCAGAGATCAGAATACTTGCTCCAGATTTTAGATTCAGTAGGAAGACTGCAGGTAGTTATGGTTCATGTATATACTTATACTGGAGATTGCTGAAGGAAAGCTAAAAATGGAGGGGGGGGAGCTGATTTCCCCCATTGTCTGATTTTAAGAGGTAAAGCAAGCTGAAGAAAAATTAAGTGTATTTTAAATTCTAAGGTTATGTACGGGTGTTACATTTGGAGCAGTCTGACTAGGGTTATGTTAGTCTCAATGCCCAATCATACAGGGGTTCAGAGGGCTTAAATAGACCCTCAAATGGTATGCTAGATGCACATTAATGTATCTGAGTAAGTTCAGTAATTGAGAACAAGATCAGGTTAATTCAGTCAAAAAAGGGTTTGAGCTGATCTTGAAAATTCTGTATGCGTTTGCAGAGCAGCCTTGGGGCTAGGAAATCCCAGCTATTCACATCAGCTCAGGGGCTTTGCTATTCTTACCCCCTCTTCTCCAACTCTGACTGGGCTATTTTGGACCCCCCCCCGCCCCAACCTGGCTGTCCCCCCTCTCCCCATGAATCCACCGGCCACCTCAGTGGACCTGCCAGCCACTCTGATCCTGTCAACTGCCCCTAGATATGCCAACCCCTCCCTGACCCACCAACCACCCCCACCTACCTTCCCCTGCAATCTCCCCTGCCCGTCTGCCTACCCCCAGTTACTTACACCGGTTTTCCTGCATAGCTCCTGGGAGTGGTGAAGGGTGACATGTGTTGCTCCCTGTTTACATTTGTGGCTTAAAGTAAAGTAGCATGAACATAGGCTGGGTATGATGAACACCTATAGCACCCTAAGGAATGGCAGTATGTACGCCGCCAAGATTGCAAAGTGGCAAATGGGAAAGAATGAGGTAATGTTAACACAAAGGATTTTACTTCATGCCCCATATTAGGCCTATAGTGCTCCATGATGCTTGGCCTCATTGAGGGGCAAAGCCTGTGTTTCAACTTGAACTGTCGGTGTGTGTTCCAGCATACTTTGTCTACTTTTGAGCTTCCAGATGGGTTAGTTAAAACATGCTGGCTGACACCTCTGAAAAAAGCACCTCAGATTTTAATCTTAAAACACGACTGACTCTACAGGGGGTGATATCATGGAGTCTCCTATATACGTGCAGGGAGCTGACTCCAACGGGCTGAAAAGCCAGTGTGTCAGAGCAGACTGGATTAATTGAGTCTGCTGGAGCACCAAAATAAACGTGCTCCAGCAGACTCTGGTGTCACATGTATTAGCATCCCCACCCTGAAAAATGGTGGTGAGGCACTTTGAATGAACCTTTGATAGATGACCTTTAGTTCAAAGCATTAAAGCATGGGGGATGCTGATATATGTGATGCTTGGGCACTCGCTAATTAAGGGACTGCCCCCAAACCCGTGTCTCTGAGACCAGTGTAAAAATGCCTACATGTCTGTACCTGGCCTTGTAGGCTCCCAGCTCATTTGTAGCTCCCAGTTTCTGATTGCTCCTGGCAGACTGTAGGGATCCTGGAAATCTCAAGAAGACTGTAGTGAGAAGTTCGGGTCCTCAGGACATTCAGGAGCAGGGAGATTATATCTGGAGGATTTTTGACAACAAGAGAGTCCGTGGGGCCTGCCTAGCCTTGGAACTTGTGAAGCTGCAATTTCCAGCAAGTGAGCTGGAAGAAACCAGGGTGATTTGTGGAAGTGATGTGCTTCAACAATGCAGTCTGATTTTGACAAACGGGCAAGGTACAGACATTAAACTTTTACTGGTATAAGTGATTGGAAACTAGCCATAACAGAACAGAAGTTGGGCACACAGACTGGTTTACAAATGCCAGAACCTGGTCTAAGATTTGCTACTCTTTCACCAAAGGGCAAATGTGTGTTCTGTTCTCTACTGATCTAAACTACGCCGCTTACAGAAAACCACAAAACTTGGATTACATGGGCTTTTTGAATGTCTGTACCTAGCTGCAGATATTTTCTGATGAAAACCAATTTCACTGGAAAATTCTTGAGCAGTGCTTACAGAGATGCACCTAACAAGCAATGCTGTTGTAACTCATGTTCAGAGCCCTTCCATGTGTTAAAACAAACACATTTTTAATGGAAGTAAAGAAAAACTGAGTTCCAAAGAAATAATGCACTTAAAGTATCATTAATTATTGCCTAATTACTTACACTAGTGCGGCATGGGCAGAAGAGTGCTCTGGGATGATGAAGTTATCAATTATAGCTGATAATTAAGGGGCCAGGTGCATGTTTAATTTAACAAGATAAATATATGCCCAGATGTTGAATGTCTGGTGGTTTGTAATCGGGTAGGTTAGGAGGTTTTCAGGCACTACAAATCCTATTAAATGTCCAACCTGAATGAGCCAATATCGCATCTATCCTTAAGCGAACATTCATTTAAGAGGGCTTTGTTTTTGCATAATGGGTTTTGGATTGGCTTATGAAGAATGAATTCATTTAGCAGAAACAGAGGTTCTTTGCTTTTTCTACTTTTACAGAGCTGATTTACCTCAAGATGCACTGTAAGTGTTTATTTTTAACACTTTTTTTGCCAACTATCTGCCTGGAAAAGGCACACACTATATCTAAGTACCGGTGCACTGTATGGAGAACTGTTCTTGTTTATTTACTAAACCAGTGTTCATGGGAACAGGTGACTAAGGCTAGTGTAACTTTGAAAGGAAATGATTTTTCATTGCTAGCCCCTTAAATTTAGAATGGAGGGGAGGGGAGGTCCTCACCTGTGCTCCTCTCTCCATATGCAAGTTAAAAATGACCGTAAAGTTTCTGGCTGTGAAAGGATTCTTATAGTACAGTGGTATGGAAGAAAGCTAAGAGGCTACCTTGTGAGCACAGGGGACATGCCAGAGTTGGGAATATGACATTGAGATGCTGCTGCCACATGCAAGGCTATGAGAGTCTCAGTGCTTTATGTACCAAATCCTGGGTAGTACACATCCTACCTTGTGCTTCTCAGAAGTTCAGGAGAAAATTGCACCCGTATTATGATAGTGAGAATTACCTCATGATGCTGTTAAGAATAGGTTGGCAAGGCCCTTCTCTTAACATGCAAACAGTTTCATTTTTGAAGAAAGGCTGTGTTGCTAGTTTTGTAATGCATTCTGCCTCTGGGGAGCCATTGGAAGCAGCAGGAAGGTTTTCTTTCAGCCTCCATTTTTTTATTTAGAATTTATGCTTGGGACAGAATTACCCTCTGGAAAGCTGGCATTGGTGTTTGGGCTAAGATACTTGAAGGGCAAATTGCCTGCATGCTGTTTGACCACTTCTATCTAAGGACTGGTGTATCTACCTATCTATCTATCTATCTAGAGCAAGCGAGCTTAAATAAAACAAGGTAGACAAACATCTGGTTCACACAATTGTACTGCCATTATGATTTCAAGTAAAGGGGTGAATTTTTACTGGTATAGTTATACCCTTAGTGGGAACACAGATTTACTAGTATAAAGGTGCCTTATAATGGTACAGATTATTCCCTATTGGATAAAAAAACCCACCTTTTTTACAGATATAATTACATTTATACTAGAAGACATATAGTTCAGGAGTACAGCTGTTGTATGCAGTCAGCAAACCCAGGCTGTACAACAGGACCTGCATTTAACCTAATATTTGCTGCCACTCAGAAAAGCAGAGCTGGTATCTTTCAAGTGAAAAATTTACATGAGCATTTTTTAACTTAAGTGAAATTAATTATTTAAAAATTATATGATCCCCCACAGAGCTTTTTAACTCAAGGAAAATGAAAGACAGCCCTTTGAGAAATGGTTTCTACTTCATCACAGTTCCACTGAAGCCTTAATTGCCTTACATTATGATTGCTAGTGCATGAGAACTGGCAAGTGAATATCCAGTTCGACAGCATCTTAAATAATGGCTTCAATTAAAAAATTGCGAAAGAATTAAAAAAAGAAAAGAAAAAAGATATTGGCTATTTTTTTCAAAGGATCCATGTTAAACCCCTTGAAATCAAAACAGCTCATAGCTTTTCATCTTCCAACTAGCTCCTGACTGTAGTGCGATCCTTCCCCAAACTTAATATTTTTTGGCCCTCAGTTAAGAGGTGAGCATCCAAGGAACTCTTTTATCATTCCATTTTATGCCACTAGAATACAAAATGGACTGTGGCCTACGAATGCTCTTTCCTCTTGGAATGAGTTAGTCTGTAAGTGCCACCCAGCCCTGCATGAGTGTATGAGTGTTAACATTACAGAGAAGCATAAGGACTGAACCCTGTCCCATTTGGGATGGGCATGCTGTAATATTTCTAACAATGCTGCTTCATCCTGAATTATTTTAGAATAAAATAAAGAGTTCAAACTAAAACCTAGCACAGACTCTTAATTTTTTCAGGCACCTTCTCCAAATTCTCCCATGTTCTCTAACCATTTTGATAGGAGCATTTGTTTCCATGATTTAAGGTTTCCTAACCTGACTGGCATAGCTCCAAGGTATTTTTTATTTACTGTTTCATATTCTCCCATCACATAACAGATAACATATATCTTTTTTTTTAACTCATTGAACATATGTTACTGAAGCATAAACTTTCAGGTATCCCCAAAGGAAATGTGTCCTTCAGATGCTAGTCAACAATATTAACAAGAAAAAAGATGAAATTTGCTTTGCTTATCTCATCTTAAAAGCTGAAGTTCTTCTAAAGACTAGTCAGCAACATGATTGTTTGAAAGTAGAAGTTACCCTCCTAAGGAACATCAAAGAAATTTAATTTTAGGATGATCCTTCAACTACCAGGGGACAACATTTTCTCCAGTGCTTTACTGTAACATGAATCTCTAATAAATATTAATACTTTGTTTTTCTTGTTCCTTAGTTTATATTATATCCTATGATGACTTCTTTCTGGTGAAAGATGCCAGGCTGGAAAGTAAATGTCTCTATTTATTCACAGATCAGGCACACCCTAGAAGCACTAACACAAGCTTGTGGCATATTGAAATGGCAAAAGTCGCCTTCAGTCCTGATATGAAGGGACTCATTTATAGGAATATAAAGAGAGCTCTGTCTCCATTCCCATTTGGGCTCAGAACCTGTAAATGCTGATGCGTGTGGATATGATTAAGACTGAAATAGTAGTAAAGGTGAGCATGGGTATAGATTTCATAGACATTAGGGCTGGAAGGGACCTTGCGACATCATCAGGCCCAGACCCCTGCCCAAAGGGCAGGAAATCAGTTGGGGTCAGATGACCCCAGGAAGGTGAGCATCAGATGTTTCTTGAACGTATCCAGAGTAGGTGTTTGCACCACTTCTGGGGGGAGACTCTGGAGACTTGGATGGAAAAGAAGTTTTTCCTTATGTCCAGTCCAAGATGGTCTTCCAGCAATTTGTGACTGTTAGACCTTGTGTTCTTTTGGGGAGCCCTGGTGAGCAGATGTTCTCCCAGTTCCTGATGAACACCCCTTACGTACTTACAGGCTGCTACCTAGTCCTCCCTGAGCCTTCTCTTCTCCAGTCTGAAGAGTCCCATGCCTCTCAGCCTCTCCTCATAAGGCCTGCTCTCTTGACCAAGTATATTACATCAGCCTTTTCTCCCCTGCCCAGGTCATGCGTCACCTGATCATAGAAGGAAATGAGGTTGTCAGGCAAGACCTACCCACAACTAAGCCATTTTGGCTCTCTCGCAGAATGTTGCCTTCTGTCAACTTGTTGCTGATGGATTCTTTGATAATTTTTTCCAAGCTTTTTCCAGGGATTGAGGTCAAACTGATTGGCCTGTAGTTCCCTAGATCTTCCTTCCTTTCTTGAATATAGGCACCACATTGGCCCTCTTCCAATCTTCTGGAGCCTTTCCCGAGCACCGTGAGATGTGACCAGACCCGGAACCTTAATCCTTGGTTCTTTTAGTGTGCTTACAAGGATACAGGTACAGTAAGAACTCTTGCAAAGTGGCAACTGTCCACTATGAACCCGACTGAGATCACACTTATTTCATATACGTCATGCAATTAACTGCAGATGTTGGCGAAATTTAAACAGGTTACCGGTGTCATATTCTATTACTAATCCCCTAGGATGTTGTTGCTATTTATTTAATTTCAAAAGTGTCTAGAATTCCCAGTCAGGATCAGGACTACACCTGTGGTAGGGAAAAAAAAAGTCTCCAATAAGTTTGCAGTCTGACAAGATCCCACAATTTTTCAACTTTAGTCCTGCTGATTTCATTGGGGATCAGCTTGTCATTGTAAAATGAAGTATCAAGGCCTAGACACAGAAGATAGATAAAGAAAGGGGAAAAGAAACCTGAAACCTGAGATCCTTCTCCTGCCTTTGTTTCAAGGTAATTTCACGGATCCTCCCAGGAGGTGTGAGAGGCTTCATACCAGCTATGAACTGACCGCTCAGAGGAGTTTGCCTTTATTGACTCCTCTGTGAAATCCTGTGAAATATGAACTTTCATTTCTACACAGGAAAACTTTTACAATCTATTCTCCAATGCCTGATGAAGGGTGTTTGTGCCCAAAAGCTTGCAATTAAAGATTTTTTTTGCAAAATCTTGTTGGTCTATTAAAAGTTATCATCTCTACTACAAGTCCTGACTGCCTTTTTCACTAGACCAATATGGCTACAAGCCAAATACGTGACGCATGGTATCTTCAAGGCCTGCAAATCCAAACACAGGAGGTCAGACTTGATGATCTATTGAGGTCCCTTGCGGCCCTAAAAATTTATGAAATCTATGAAGCACACAGTAAATTAAGGGAAAACTCATAAGCAGGGATCCTGGTTTTCTCTGATTTAAAAAAATCCCTAATTTTTGGTTAAAAAAAGTTAACCCCAAATCCACATATTTTTGTGGTTAAAATGAAACACCACTAGTGTGTGTGTGTGTGTGTGTGTTTTAGTGGTGTTTCATTCGAATCATGGAAAAATGTGGATTTGGGGTTACTTTTTTTAACCAAAAAAAATGGGGATTTTTTTAAATCAGAGAAAACCAGGATCCAGGCTTATGAGGCAATTAAGGAGCTCCGTGTAAAAATCTCCTTAAAACTCTTCCCAGCTCACAAATGGATCCCACAGGACTTTTCTGGTCCATGGGGCCAAAACATTGAGCACCACTGGTCTATTTAGATTGAAATTCATTGAGACAGTAGTTATCTGTGATTATAAGTTTGTAGTGTCCAGCACAATGAGATCCCAGTTTTACATGGGGCTTCTAGATACTATTACTCCAGTGATGCTTATAAAGCTACAAATGCAACAATACAATTGGTTACTTCAGACCTGGATAGATCTGCACACTAACTCATGGATGAAAAGCTGATATTAGATACTTAACATTTTGTTGCTGACTTTGAAAAACATGATTAAGTCCATGTCATCTTTATTTTTTAATTTTTAAATACTTTCAGCAGAGCCACAATGGATATAACTATGAGCAGAATTTAGACCACCCTAAAGTGCATGGATATAACTCTGATTAGAATTACTTGCACTATCTATAAAGCTCAGATAGCTCCCAAGTGGTCCAACTGTGATCAATTCATTATCATCATAAATATAAAAAATGGAGCTGTCTGCCAATGAAAACCAACAGGATACCGAAGGCAAGACAGCTGTAAAATTAGACCAGTTCCTCACTAATGGATGTAGAAATTAGCTGTGCATCTTCAGCCAACTGTGCTGAAAGAGACCCTGCTGAAACTTTTAGACCAAATGCATTAGGAAATGAAAGCATTTGCGGGGGGTGTGGTTTGTTAATTGGGAGATAAAATCGGAAAAGAAAAACATTGTAAGGATATTGGAACTGGATAGGAATGAGGATTACCCACCGGCTTGCCTTGAACATTCCTTTCCTCGATTTTTTGCAATATTCAGCAACGGAATCTCTGAGTAACATTTTCTTCCCACAAAACTTCATTTGTCTACCTTATAGTCCAGAGCTGGCACTGTCAAGTACTTCATGCCAAATAAAACACTGAAAGCAAAATCGAAACCACAGAAACACAGAAAGGTCAAACTGACATGTATATGAAAACAACTCATTACAATTGAGCAGTTAAGGAGGAATAAATATTGTAGTTCCTGTTTGATTTTGTGTCTTTGGTGGCAATTTATCATCAAAAATCGAAACCGTCTTCTCAGCAGAATGTGCAATTTACCATAATTTTTAATAAGCCAAGAATCTATTCATGAACATTGTAAGAAAATCTATTGAAGAATACCCTATGGTTTTTTAAAAATTATTTTTATTATTATTATTATTCTGGATTTGATTCCTCTGCGCTCACTTTCAAATGCTAACTTCAAGCAGTTCTCTGTTCTTTATTAAGTTCCTGTACACTACAATGTTAACTTGTAATAATCTGCATTATAAACTGGCTTGGCATTAGCACTTGAGGATACATATGAAGCTTGGGAAGCAGTTTTCAAGTGGCAGCTATAGTGTTTTTAGATTGATTACACATTTCATGAAGTTGTCTTTGTGCAGACTTCAAAAAGACTATTATAGAAAGCCATGGTTGTTGAAATGCTATACTTTTATTGATTTTTTAAAAGAGTTTTGAACAAGAAATTTCTTTTGTGCTGGCCAGAAATTTCTGTGTGGTTAAATGCTACCAAGAAATAGTTCTTGTTTTCCATCTAGTGTTTCTGTTAAAGTACTCTACAAAGTTGCAAAATATTTACTGCAGTGTTCTTTGCAGCCTATATAAGGATGCCTCCTAACTCTACGCAAGCTTAGTCATTATTGTTATTGACTGACACCTCCTATAAATATCAACAGGTCTGAATAAATAGCATGGAAAAGGGCACAATGTCTGAAAGTAGCAGAATAGAAACTGCAGAAGATATTGCTCATATATCATCTTAATTGTTTTGTTGTTCTTGTTACAGGAGTGTCAAAAGTCCTGATCTGAATCTTGGTTTTACTGCAACAGCTGCTGAGTAAAACCACACAATATGTGCTGAAATGTTGGCCAAGCCAAAGTCAATATGATGAGAATTTCACGTGTGACTCTGCCCTAAATAGGTAACAAGCAAGATTTACCCTTCACTATGAAATTATTACCTGAATAGTGATTACCTTAAAAACATGATGTCATTTAGCATGCTTCTTTCTCCAAAGTAAGCAATGTTTTAGTCCTGAGAGATTTCTACTGCTTCATGGATTCTTTTTTTATGCTTTTACTCCCTATCCCCCCTCTACTTAATATTCATTTACCTTTAAAATAAGAAAAAAAAAAATCTATTCCCAAAATATTTTGACTAAAATTGAGACTGCAGATTAGTATGAAAACAAATCTAGAGGCAGCTTGGTTTATTTTTATGTGAAAAAAAATTAAGTGATGCCAGTTCAATGTTTCACAGAGCCTGTGGCCACAAGAGAACATAAAATCCTGTAGTCCAGAGGTTGGCAACATTTTTGGGCCCAGTGCCAAAACCACCTGCAACCTCTACTTGGAAGATGTTGGCATGCCAAAGGCAGATGGCAGGGGAGCCACAAGAGGCTCAGTCCTTGTTTTGGCAGTGCAGACTGGGCCCCTTCCCAACATCCATCCTGAGGTGTGCATGCTAAGCAAAATGCCTTCATGTGCCATGCTTTGGTATGCGTGCTGGGGGTTGTTGACCCCTGCTCTAGTCTGACCTTGGATGCATCACAGGCTGCTCATTTCCATCAAGTCACTCTTGTGGCCACTTCTACAAGGCCGCTTCTGCAAGGACTATTAGTTTCAGAGCAGGAGAGGCAAGAGAACAATAATGGAGCAAAGTAGATAACACAAAAAGTTGCAAAGCAAAGCGCAAAAAATTCAGGGAACAGCACCACGAGAGTTGGGTTCACAAATTACCCTGCCATCTTCTGTGTGTGCAGGATCATTTGGCATGGGATTTTCAGAAGCAGTTAAGTGACCTCCTTACTTTCTTACTAAATCTGCCTTGCTCCTGTAGTACTTCTGAGTGTCCTGCTGAGAAGTTCAGCCCACCCACTCTTTCCAACTCTGCATGTACCAAACCTGCAAAACTCAAAACGATGCAAATGAAGGCTTTCTGGGGACTTGCACAGAACAATATGCTTGTTCTCATGAACTTCAGAGAAACTGAAGTAGAGAGAGACATGCAGGGCAGGTTATCTTCACTGCCTCCTTTCTGCATTTGCCCCATTCAGGTAATGTCTACACGTACATTTATGCCAGCTTAAATTTACTGTGCAGTTAGTGGGAATAGGTCGGCGTCTACATGTGCAGGCATTAAAGCACATTAACGCTGTGCGTGGACTGACTTGGGACTACAGTTAATTCCAAGTCGGTCCGCGCACACAGTATTACTGCGCAGTAAGGCACCTACACGTACATTACTGCGCAGTAATTAATTGGGCGTAAATTTGATACCTACATGATGCAGGTATCAAATTTATGCTCAAGTCTGTGTCAGTCACCATATTTACTGTGCAGTATAGGCATGCATCATAGAATAATAGAAGTACGGTCGGAAGGGAACTTGTAGATCTTTAAGTCCAAACCCCAGCCTGGGCAAGAGAAAAACTGGAGTTAAATGACTCCAGCCAGGTAGGCATCAAGCCTCTTCTTAAAGACCCCCAGGGTAGGAGGCAACACCACTTCCCTTGGAAGTTGGTTCCAGATCCTAGTCGCCCTGACTGTGAAGTAATTCTTACAGATGTCTAATCTAAACCTACTCTCCAGCAACTTGGGGCCGTTATTCCTTGTTATGCCAGGGGGCACTAGGAGAAACAAGGTCTCTGCCAAACCCTTCTGGTCCCCCCTAGTGAGTTTATAGACAG